>NC_136237.1:34757500-35357500 GCF_053564925.1 Oryzias latipes | reverse complement strand
TTCCAGCATTTAATCTGATTGGCTTTTTCAGGAGGACTGAAGTTTGTTTGTTTCAACATCACAAGAGTTCAGGTGAGCTTTCAGACCTGCTGAACTGTACCTCCAGAATATACCTGGAACCCAACCTAGGTGCAGATCATATGAGGACCAAAAGTGTCACTGTGAGGAAATCTGAGCTGGGTTTGGAGCTCTGAGGCTCCCAGGATTTCATTGTGGCTCTGGTCTGTGATGGAAATAGCTTCTGTGTGAAATGCAATTCGGGACATGTGAAAAACACCCACAGAGTTGTTTATGCAGAGCTATTAGAACAGCACTTCATTAGCACACAAATTAACTGCTTTCAGAGTGATTTCAGTTATTTGTCAAAGTAGAATCATAATGTACCAAACTTTCATGATAGCTGAAGTTAAAAGATGATAGAGGAGCATTGATGGCTTAAGAAGGGGTCTTCAGGTTACCTGTGTCTGTTGAAATCAGACATGTCTTGAAAAACCGGGTGCTCAGAGGTGTGGGGAAATGCTGAAAACCATAATTCCCGGTCAGCTGTCAGCAGCTGTTTCTGGTTCCCATGATAAAAATGATGATCCTCCACCATGACCCATTCAAAGTCCAGAAGGGATCTTCACATGACCGAGAACGGCTAAAAAAAAAAATCCCCCCGGAAGGAGAACATCCCAAAATGTAAAAGAATTGTTGAAATTCTGAAGATTTTCTAAGCCTCGGACATGACTTTCCTCTCCCCGGTTTTCTTGGCCGTCTGAGGCTGACGGCGCTGAAGCAGCCAACATGCACAGTTGGAAGGGAGGTGACGACCGTCTAGGACTCGTCTTGGCCAATCAGTGGGTGCGGAGAGAAGCTGAATCAGAAACTGTGACGGGAACACCAGCTGACATTTGAGAATTTTTACAGCAAACGGCGTCTTAGGCCCTTTTCTCTTCTATAAATGCTTTAGACAGACTTTGGTTTAACCTGAGGATGAAAAGTGGATGCTGGAATAAAAATATTTCAGAATGAAAGACAGCGTGACACCTCCAACGTCATACACCCGACCCCCCGACCCCGAGAAGCCATCCATTCCGCTGCTGAGCCCAACCAAGGCACCATGGGAACAGCTGCAAAAATTGGAGGGTGCATAGGTGGTTACCAAAGCAACGTGGCGGCATCAAGCACTGGGTGTCAGGACACCAGCTGTTCCTGCACTAAAGGACACCTCTTTTCTGTCGTTTTCAGCACTAAACTGTAAGAAATTTACAACTGAGATTATTTTTGTCAGCTCAGACTCATGAGAGCAAAGGTTTGTGCTTACTGTCAACTAGTCTTAACATTTTTAATGTTATTTTTATCGACGTTTTAGCTGCATTTACTCAGAAATATAAATGTTTTATTTTTTATTCTGGCAAAAACTGTAATGCATGTTGTAATTAAACATGTAGACAGTGCTGGCTTTGACGAACATCTACCAAAATAAAACTATTGGAGCAGAAGAAGTCACAGTTAAAAATAATCCAGAGCCTATTCACCATTTTCCAATTGTCTTTCAATGATATCACACCTAAAGGTAGTTATTTAACATAACGTTGTACTTCTTAAACGTAATACAAAATGTGTAAATTTAATGGATGCTGTGAAACAGATAAACATCAACAAAGCAAAATGTTTTTAAATTTCCTTTGTTTTTTGTTTTTTTGCATGACTGGTACATGATAGATTTTTTTTCCAATTCTGAATTTCCTTCTTAGACTTATATGTCACAGTGTGCACAAACATTTGGTCAATAAAATGTTAAAATGTTCATCTTAATATTGTATAAAGTGTATGAAATTTTTTGTTCGCTACATTTTTTTATTTATTGACTCCATTTGATTAAAGCCGGTAGTCAGTAATATATGTGTCGTCACATTGGCTCACTCCAGTTCTCCTATAGAGTCAATGTGTTAACCCTTCAACACCGGAGATGTTGCTGACGACACCTAGATAGCAGGCGCTCTTTGACCCACCGTAACTCTTCGACAGTTTATGTGAATAATGTTGATCAACTGATTCCAAGATGAAAAACCGGCTTTTGATATTAGCTTTGCGCCGTTATACAATACTTGATTAACGTAAAGTTTTTCATAACCGCGTAAAGCTGCTTTTCTCTGTGACAAAATCAGCTTATCTACGTTGATTGCGCAAACATTTTAATACTGTCTAGTGCTTCATATCAGCGCAAGGTTGCTTTTTTTCAGCTTCTGAATCCACTGGAATCATGTTAATTTGTCAAACGGTTGACGAGTTAGGCTAGCGGAGAGAATGTAAACACTAGAGGTCTGGTGTGAAACGGATAAATTATAGGACATGTTTGAAAGGTTATTTATTCTTAAATTTAGGGTATTAAGTTATGAATTATAGGTTACAATGCCGTATTCAAGTTATAACTTATTCTAGTTACAAGTGAGGCCCACAATCAGTTTTCATCAAAGTATCGTTCTCAATAAACTCAAACCTTCAATTGAGACTCATCTGATCATAAAGATGAGTCTGTTTGACCCATTTAACCAGAGAGCATGAAGACCTCTGGGTGATGACACGGTCTTTGTGTTCACTCCACTAAGTGTTTATTGATTATGAGCCTGAACCTGCTGCCTCCCTGGAGGGTTTGGGGGGGTTAAAGTCTGAGAACACAGGAGGTGACCGAGTCAAGTGGCTTTTATAAAGCAACATCAATCCCTGAAAGGATGCGCTGCAGATCACCAGCATCAGGCTTAAACAAGCTCCCCTAGAAATCCAACGTTCTCACTCTAAATCATGTTTATGCTTTGATGCACCAAACATATGGCACAAGTCAAAAAACACAGGATTTATCAACTACCAACACGTCGTGATGCTTTGCACCACATATTTGTTACATTTTTGCTGGAAATGATTCTCCTTTATTTTGGTTTTACCATTTAAAATGTTACTTTGTGGTTTTAATGCATTTGTGATACTCCTATTTATGGCTCGTTTAGCTATTTTTTTAACTCCTGTTTTGGGTCCTTTTAAAAAAACTAAATACAAATCTGATCCAACACAAACCGTTGCTGCACTCTGATTGGACTGAAGTATCTGAAGCGTCCTCTCTTGTCCTCTTTCCTCAATTGCACCCCCCCCCCCCCCCGCCCCGCTGTTTTCACCAGTACTTGGCGTTGACTTATTAATTAGCACCCCATGAATACATTCAAGTGAGTGTGGCAGGACTATTTCTGTCTCATTCCCAGCAATGCCTCGAAGGAGACGCTCTTATTTAAACAGAAGTCTCTAGGTCTATAAGCAGGAACAGGAAGGACACGATGGACCTGTCACAAAGCCCCGTCTCCATGAACACCACCTTTACAACTTTCACAGCTTGATTTTACCAACAAGCCCTTTTAACCTGACTCCGATGTCAGTGTTGTCGGCTCAAAGGAACTCTTTAAAATGTATGTCCGAAAATAAAAGTCTCATGTGATCAAAGCTGCTTTTAGGGTAAATCTTTTGTCTTCATTAGTTCACTAACCAATGCGGAAAAGAACTACGGTTAGCTCATCTACAGAAATGAGAAACACTCTGTGACAGTTACCACAATGACTCAGCTCTTGGTGTTTTACAGGACATTCCAGCCTTCCGAACCAATAAAACAGCAAATCCAGTTTAGTTTTTTTTTTTCAAAAGTCTGAACGAAGAAGAGTTTCTTTCAGAAATATAATTTCTTTTCCTCGAAGAGGAAGATCAACCACTTAACTGGATTTAGGCGTTTACCACTGAGCTCTGACACCTCCCTGTGTTTTTGCTGGTCTTCCATCTGCTGGTTATGGGAGGTTTCCTTTATAAAAGTTGCTTGCTGGTTGTAATGTAATGTAAAGACATTAAATGGTTTAAACAAACAAAAGATTAGATTTTAAAATCTATTGCAATTGATCTGATGAATTACTAAATTTCCCTTCGGGGATTAATAAAGTTGATCTTGAATCTTGAATTAAAGACCCACTCCAGAGAAAATTTTGGTGTTTTTAACGAGTTCTTGTAGCATTTTTCTCATGATGGACATAAATAAAACAAAAAAAGCTTAAAACTGCATTTCTGAGTATTTCTCTGTTCAGGAGCAAATTAAAAAATGTCATTAGAAAAAGCTCTAAGTGTGACACAGCAACTGAAATAAGTGGCCAAAACTCTCCTTGCTCCGCTCTATACTGATGCATCCACTTGCTGACAAATAGTGTACGAATTTGCTTTCCTCGTAAGAGCTGACATCTGGCTCAAAGCTGTTCGGCTGGATAGCTCCAATATTGCTGCCCTTTGTTGCTACGCTAATGTTGGCGTGTGGTTGTAAAGCCTTTCGGCCTGGGTCTCCCTTGAAAAAGAGATCTTATCTCAATGGGAGTTCCTGGTAAAATAAGGCTAAGTAAAACATAAAGGTAAGGGGCTGTAAGCTAGCAGGAAAAGGGATGATGGGATATTAACAGAGGCTTACTTCCAGGTCAAAAGTCCCGCCCACAACTCAGTGGCGAATTTCTGATGAGCTCCTGCTGCGCCGAACAAACTACGTCCTAGAAAACGACTGTGCTTTTTGATCACTCCTAAAAACAGCATAATCCTAATTAAAACCCCACTGGGAATTTTACAATAGATCAGGGGTCACCAACCCTGTTCCTCATGGGCTACTGCCCTGCTTGTTTTGCAGCTGACCCTGCTTCAGTAGATGCTGATGGAATTAGTCCAGTTTCTGATTGACTAAACACACCTGATCCAGGTGAGCAGCAATTACTGAAGCAGGGTTGACCCCTGCAATCCATCAAAAGATGATTGGAGTAGGACTTTAAAGTATAGCCAGTCATGTTTTGATGTGGCTTATTTTTAAAGAGTTTAATTGTGTTCAATTGTCTGCTGTTTGCCCCTATAATACTGGAGATAGGCCTGCACAATATACCGCAAATTTATCGTTATCGCAATATCAAGCTGTGCAATATGCATATCGCAAAAGACAGCAAATTTGCAATAAATGGTTACCTTAGATGTGGCCAAACAATCTTATGGCAGCTTGAAGTGTTTAATGGATTGAAAGAATCCCTTTCTGCATTTGACCAATCAGATGGACCCCTTCACGTTGTTAACTAATCGGATGGCGCCCTATTATGTTGTATGTTCGCCTCCTATGTCAACAAGGGTCATTTGTAGTATAATTTTTAAGCTGTTGTAATGGAATGGGAATAATATTTTAGGTTGTTTTGCTAATTGTTTATATACCGCAAATTATATCGTTATCGCAATATTAATTACTAATATCGCATATCGCGAGTTTTCTTCATATCGTGCAACCCTAACTGGAGATGTCACCAGCGACACCTAAATACCACATGCTCTTTAACCTACTGTAAATCCTCGACCGAACAGCGGCTTTTCACATCGGCCAGCTGATTATGCTGATTGCGTAAGCTCTTCGCTAAAGTGTTGTGTATCAGCACAAAGCTGCATTTCTCAGCTTCTGAATCCGGTTGAAATAACGTTATTTGTGTAAATTCGATAGGCAAAATAATGTCAACACTGGAGCTAAAGCTCTTGTGTCAAAAGGTTAAACAGGTAAAAACTGCAGGAGGTTCAAGGAAGTTTTCGGTTCAGCCAGAGGCGTTTCAGTGGTCATTAGATAAATACATTGTGACATTAACTTACAGAAAATAGCAGTGACGTTCTCCCAGAAAAAAAGAAAATGTAAAAAATACATAATAAATATAAACAGGTAAACTAGTTTGTTCCACATCACTAAACCGTTCATTTGTTTATCTTTGTTATAGATTTACTGATTATTTCTATCAAGCTATGAAAATTTATACTTTTTGTCTAAAAACCCTTTTGGCTCATCTCATAAACATCTCTACTGTTTTGTTTAGAATCTCCGTCATTTTAAATGAATGCTTTGTGTGTTTGTGTGGGGAAACAACACAACATTCTGTCTATTAAAGTCACGATGGAAGATTTGAGTCTTATTCGGTCCTAAACCTGACTTCATTTTTTCTGCGATTCTTTTTTAGAGTTTTTATTCATCGTAAGTAAGGACCAGACAAAGACCAGGTGTGCCGTCTTCACTTCAAATCTATATTTAGTGCGAGGAACAAAAACAAAGCCTCTGGATCGATAATCCGAGCACTCCAAGAGGAACGCCGAGGTATTTGAAAGAAAACAGCTCTGCCTCTGATGGAGATAAAGACAACAGATGTGTTGACTCATGCTCTGAGGGGGAGCTGGGGAACTGGGATGGATGGAGAAACAAAAAGATTCCCATAAGTCTTTACATTTCGGAAAGAAATGGATCGACAAAGTGCCATCTAAAGGGAAGAGGAGGAGGACAAGCAAAGGATGAAACAAAAAAGACGGAAACAAGCGTGGGCCAAAGGAGAGAAGCCGATGCATCCGGAGCCTCTCTATAAAAAAACCACCGGAGAAGAGGAGTGGATGATGGAGAGAGGCTGGAGACAGCATGATGGAAGGAGGAAGTGGAGAAAAAGCACAGGGATCTTCTTAGGAAGTCAGTTATAAGACACAGATTGTTTCTTTAGGTGAAGAAAGAAAAGACATTTTGGAAAATAAAAAGCCTCAAAGAAAAATCTTTTTAAAAAGAAATCAACAGATGGCTGCCTAACCAAGGCAAACATTCGTGGTTTCCTCTTATTCTGCTGTAGTGCTCACTGTGACAGCTTTTGTAAATCTGGCTCCCCCCGCCGTCAAACGGCAAAAAAAAACAGATCGCAATGATGCAGCAGAGAGAAAGCCTGCAGATGGCTGTGTTTACCTTGGAAAAGGGCAGCAGTGTCTCAAACAATCTGCTCGTCTTCTCAAAGCTGAAAGGAATTTGACTCCCAGCTGTCATTCTTTCCATCACTACAGGCATTCCTCTGCGGACAGACAGGAAAACGCTAACAGAGAGACCGTTCTCCCACATCTTTACATGTCATGAACACACATAATCCCAGGGCCGGTTTAAACTGCAGGAAGTGGGATCCGTCTACAGGTCATTTGTGGGCATCGTTGTGAAGACACCTGGGGGGTATTCCAGGAAGCATGTTTAAACTAGCCTGACTTTAAGCCTGAACTCTGGCTGAAATCCGCCTGAACTTGCTTACTCTGGGTATGTCCGTTCTAAAAGACCGGATATGAGTTGGCGTAATTACGCTCGACTTGGTAACCCTGGATTAATGCGCGTGCACAGCAGGTACATAGACATTCTCAATAGATCGCTGATTTCCGGAGTCACCATGGAAACGCGTGGAGAAAAAAAGAGAGCGCTATACTTCACTGAGACGGAGTCTGAAGTTTTGATGACGGCGTATGAAGATTATACGTCCATCAAAAAAGTAATATGGCTGCATCATCGAAAGAAAGAGTTTCTGCTTGAAGTAGAAGAAAAGACAAAGTAAACGCACGAGTTTCTGATCTTATTTCCATTTTCATGTGACGCACATATATACATATATATATATACATATATATATATATATACATATATATATATATGTATATATGTATATATATATATATATATATATATATATATATATATATATATATATATATGTATATATGTATATATGTATATATATATACATATATATATATATATATATATATATATATGTATATATATATATATATATATATATATATATATATATATATATATATATATATATACATATATACATATATACATATATACATATATACATATATATATATATATATATATATATATATATATATTCCCCTCTGTCTGTCATTATCCATGTCCTCCATCATCAAAAAAATGCTAAAAGGACACAATTTTTATCAGAGTGGGTCTTAACCAGTTTCAGCTGCTTTCTTCAACTAATTAAATATATGATTTTGCAATTTCAACCTTTAACTGTACATTTGAAGCCTTATGTTCTAAAATTTATATTCCTTTCTCCACTTGCCCAGCTGCATTAGTCAAATCTTCTGTTAGCGAGGAGGAGCCCTTCCTGCAGCGGATCCAGCTCTGTGTGTGGCTGCTCGTGATCGCAATTTTCTGACTGCAAACATGGAGCGATAGAGGCAGACAGATGTAAAGAGCCTGGTCAGCCCAAGCAGAATGCGCTCTCATTAAAGTTTCATGTGAAGGAGATCTGGAAGCACTAAAGAGGCTCCTCGCTCGGTCTCTCACTCTCAACACACTGCCTGACTCGCCTCCCAGACAGACTCCACCAGTCACCTCCTTGTCTCATCCTCTGCAAAGGTCAGGGGTCATAGCTACTTTCATGGCTCACTACTGATTAACCAGAACTCCAGCAGGTCCAGCTGAACTAACATGCAAACACGAGGTTGTTTCCCAAATCTCACAACATGGAAAGTGGCAAACCCTTTGGCCGAACCTGTTTGCCTCTCATGTAGGCTTTTACTAAAATACAACTTGGACAATTTAGCCTTTGTGGAATCATCCAGATTGACTTGAATTATCATGGAATATTTGGAATACATGATATTGCAATAACTTAATTTGTTCAAATTTGCCTTGATACTTTTTGTCTGTTGTCTAACATCTAAAGGCCATGTCACACAGCCACTGCGTACATTTTGCGCAATTTCCACATTTTAAATTTCAGTCTTTTGTAATACATGCTTGATATAAGTAGTTCATGTGTTTCTTGCGTTTGACATTTGTCGATGTGCCCTCCATCAAAGGTTTCCGCCAACGGGCCTTTACATGAATTCAGTTTTGAGCTGTTCAAAATTTTAGGTCTGTTGAGAAGTACCCAGTTTATCCGTATTTTATGTAGTTTTTATGTTATTTATGTAATTATTTTATTTCATTATTATTATTATTATTATGTAGGATTTTTGCTAGATGCAGATGCAAATTTGTGGTTTTTCACGACCGTTCCACGTATGTCCTTGTATGTCTAACAGACTATTCACGCAAGTTCTACTGACACATAACTTTTATATTGCAAATACGACGCACATATCACAATAAATTGCGTAAGTGACGATCAAATCACTAATGAATTGCATAATAAACAGGGCAATTATTACGCACGGTTCATGTTCTACGTTGATTTACGTGTTCCTTGCGTGATAATTTGTACTTCTTGCGTGGTTTAAACATAGTTCATTCGGGATACAGCTGTAAAAGTTTCCCGTAAAGAAACTTTTCTCACTTTTTCCACGTATGTTTTTACATATGACCAATTATTCATCCAGGCAATAGCCACAAAATGGACAAAGCCTTTGAGATGACTCTGTTTCTGTACTGCACTTGAACTATTTTATGTTATAAAAACTATTTTCAAGAAGAGGAACTTTCCACTTTACTGTTATGGCAGTTATGGCTGCCAATCCCAGCTACTGTTGTGCAACGGTGGGGAGTCATGGGCTGGTCGGCGAGGACCCAGATGCAGAGAAAGGCTCAGACACGAGTCAAACAATCTACTGATTTATTAACCAAAAGCCCTCACAGGAGGTAAAAAGCAAAACCAAACAAACTGAGCTGACAAACACAGGGTGGAATACAAAACAATCCAACACTGAACACGGAGAGACGTCAACTTAAATAGGGAGCAAACTAGATCAGCTAAGTGCAGACAGCTGTGCACTCCTCCACAGAGATAAGGTGAGGGTGAGGATCAGCTGGGCGGAGCCACAGTCAGCATCATCAATGCCTCACTACCAAAGCAGAGTTCCTGATTGGTTAGAGCAACACAAATATTCCCAAAAGATCTGATTTTAGAACTCTGGAAACAAGGGAAGATTTCAAAAAGCGTCAGAATTTTCAATCCTCTGTGCTGCCAGAAACACGTTGCGTCCAACGCACCACATGAGTTACAGTAGTCAGAAGAATGAATAGACTGGAGCTACAGCTCTGATGTTAAAGGCTTAAGCCACATTGAGTAAAACAGATTGTCTGATCCTTTAATGTCAACACCAATACACATCCGCTTTAAGGTTTACACAAAAAAAAAGTTTTCAAAAATTCAGTGCCCTGGAAATGTCCCAGAAGTCTCTGCGAAAAACCAGTGTGTATCAGTGCTCAGTAGATTGGCAAATAGACCACAATGCATAGCATCTGAATAATCTATCATGTGAAAAAAAAGGAATTTTATGTTATTTTTTACAAATTGTCCACATTGTCTTGGACTCTGGAGGCGCCATGATGCCCAAATTGCACTGCTGCTGGACAGACCTGACATGCCCAACGCTCAATTTGTGCCGCGGGAACCACCGATAGCGTCTGTACATTTCCTTAACATTGATGCTTGACACCCCTGGCAGCTTAAGAAGGAAGTCCTATGCAAATACACACCATTTATCATAAGTTAGTTAAACTGCACTGAGTTTATTCTTATAGTTTTGAATCAATACTAAATAAAATGTCAGACTAATCCGATTAAGTTAGTGACTGTAAGTCAAAGAAAACTGTCTTATTTTCTCGTTATAGAGACTACTGTTCACACGCTCTGAAAAATTATGCATCTATGTTTGATTGCAGGTGTGAAAAACACGCACCAGTGTCCTGTAATCAGCTGAATTCAGAAATGTGTCAAAGCTAAAACTGGTTTAACAAGAAGAAAGATTTAAATGATCAACAGCAGCCAGTGAACCGGATCCTTAAATATTTCAATAACTGCCTCCAAGTGAGCGCTATTTTCAGAGCTGATCTATAATTCAGGATTAGCATTTTTCTCTCAGAAACCTGGAAGTCTATTCAAAATACACATTTCCGTGTTTTATCTAAAGTGAACCCAGTTTTGGCTCCATTTGGACACTTGACCCCCAAATCTTGTTAGTGATTTTATTTTTAGTAGTAATTTCTTTTCATAAACTAACAGTTCAAGATGGGGATGGAAATTTCAGCTTTTTCCCCCCACCATGTCCACAGTTCTTTCATCTGCAGAAAGATGGAGGATTTCTTAGTTGGGGATATCGGAGGCTGAGTACAGAGAACTTGAGGATAGCCTTATGACATTCTGTAAAAACAACCATCTGATACTGAATGTGAACCAGACAAGAGGAAGATTTTGGTTTTTAGCATCAGCATAATGGAAAACTGTTGGCGGTGGGGCTGTAACAAGTTTCCCAAATAATCTGATGTCATCTGATGGTATTCATGGGCGAAATGCATGTTCAAGAACACGTGTCACATGTCTGGCGTGAACATACCCTAACTGGGATCGCTCCTCATGCAGGTCTCTCTCATTTCTTACAAAGTTTACTGATGATACCAAACAATTAAGAACTTCCACATAAGTTTTGAAATTGTGTCTGGGATGGGGAGTCAAGTTGCAGGTGTTTCCTGCATTGTGCAGCTCTATCAGGCGGCAGACAGGAAGCAAGGCTGTGCTGCCCTTTTCATGCTTCCTGTGGCTTTGGGGAGCCCTGGTAGAGGCAGATTTGCTGTCTGTGGGAGTCTAGGACCTCTCGCTGTAGATCATCCCATTCTTCTCTAATCCTTAAAACCTCTAAATCCGTGCTTCTCTTCCTCCGTCTGCACCCCACCTCCTGAGTGCATCTTCAGCCCATCTGCTGTAAATGAAAGGTGCTAAAATGTTCATTACCAAATCAAGTCAGTCCACAACTCTACAAGTCGCTCCTTAAAGTGTGTACAATCTTTCTGCTGAGGTCATAAATATTTTAAATCAAACTTCTATATTTACTTTTGGGAAACCTCAGAGGCTCCCAGCACGGAGAGAACTCCTTGAACCTTCAGAGAGATTTAGTTTTCATGTTCACAGCAGCTGAGCTGCTGCTCTGTATATCAGCGAGGGGAGGCCCAGGTCCCCGCTCCCCGACGACCCCAGCAGATGTCCCAGCTCAGTTTGCTGTCAGGACAGATAAAGACCTTATCGTGGGCAGGTGCTCCGTTCTCACACCGGACAGAGGTGGCGGAGGGGAAAATGAGCCGACAGAGAAGCACAGAATGTTCCTTTCGGATGTGAACCATCACTGCTGCTGAGATGCGCCAGACCACCTGCTCTGCTGAGGGAAGAATCCTTCTTTACGTTTCATATATGAGCGCTACTTTAACCCGTAACCATGGCAACCACAGTCTCCTTATGCTTCTCCTGGGGTTAGAGGGTTAAAGGGGACATTTTATTGAAAACTTCAGATCATTTTTTCTTGATGGCGGAGCGACTATCACCCCCCACGTCCCTGAAAAACACAACTATGACACTGTTTGGAGTTCAAAGTCAAGAATGCTCTCATGCTGAGATCTTCCAGCCAAGTTTTTTCCAACAGGCATTGGGAATTACAAAAAAACAAAACACTGGGAGTGTTCAACATGGGCAGAATATCTATTTTAGCAGTTAAATGCATTAAAAGATCATTATGGATAATTGAATCGGTTAGTTCAAAAGGGGCCCAAGTCCAAGAGGTTTGGTTTTCCAGGAAATGATTTTAATTGCATAGCTTAAAGGGATTCTACACCAAATGATTAATACTTTACCCAGATTTAGCACCAGTTCCTAGCTTACAAATGCTATAATATGAAGCACCTCACTTTTATAATTTCAGAGGACAAGCAAACTAAAGTCTCTGGACTTGGGCCCGTCTTGAATTAAACAGGGGTGCTGCCATATTGGATAACTAGTGCTGCCATCTATGGGATAAAGCTAAACCCATGCAACAGAGGCCCAAGTCCAGGAAATTTGCACTTAATGCATTTTAATTGTCAAGCATAGTCAAGACATTACAACGGACTTGGGACTTTTTTGCACATAATCAGATGGCTTTTCCCTTGAAGACCATAGAACATATAATATCTCTATTTTGAAAAATTGTGGACTTGGGCCCCTTTTGAACTAACCGATTCAATTGACAATAGAAAAGACTCTGCAGATAAGCCTGGCAGATATAATTCTGCACTGGCTAGAAGGCCATGATGACCATAAACTTGTGAAACATCATTAACACTTTTAATATATTTATTACTCCTATATAAAATATTATTCATCCTCTATCTTCATCCATCCATCCATCTTCTTCCACATGTCCGGGACCGGGTTACGGGGCAGCAGTCTAAGCAAAGATGCCCAGCCACTTCCTCTAGCTCCTCTCGGGGGACCCCTAGGGGTACCCCGGCCAGCCGAGAGACGTAGTCTCTCCAGCGTGTCCTGGGTCTTCCCCGGGGCCTTTGTCCATTGTACCATGCCCGGAACACCTCCCCATGAAAAGTGTCCAGAAGGTCTCCGGACCAGATGCCCGAGTCACCTTAGCTGGTTCCTCTCGATGTGGAGGAGCAGCAGCTCTATTCAGAGATCTCTCCGGCTGACCGAGCTGCTCACCCTATCTCTAAGGGAGAAGAGGAAGCTCATTTTAGCCACTTGTATTCAGGACCTCGTTCTTTCAGTCATGAGCCAGAGCTCATAACCAAGGGTGAGTATTGGAATGAAGATCGACCTGTAAAAAAACGGCCTAATCATCATTAATAGGCAACTGGGAACGCTTTGAAAATAGACGAAAAGATGATCGGAGTAGGACTTTTAGGCAAACGCAGGTGTTTCTTCCAGTTCCCTTTAGGCTCGTTGATAATGGAGCGTACAATTGTTGAGCATGTGTGTGGTGAAGTATTCATAAGCCTTAATTGCATGCACCTATGATGTACAGGTGATGGCATCATACTTAGCTGCTATGCCACATTAGTTGTTACGAAAGGCTAAGTCACAACTGCCTTTCTGTTTGAATGGAAGACGAAAAATGGGCAAACCTGTATGGAACATGCAAGGAGCACTCATCACATGAAAAGCACTTACGGGCCGCTTCGGCAGTCCGCAAGATTTCAGGGGGGTTCCAAAAAACATAATAATCAGCACGTTTTGCCTGCAGCTTTCCTACTTTACCCTGCATGTTTAAAGTGTTCACTATGATCTTTTGTTTCTAGAAAAAAAATGTGAATGAACATTTTGCGCCCAACAGACTCACAACTTTGATTTTGCGGGCCACCTGTGTGCTATATTCACCCACAGACAGCCAGTGTTTACCCGTAAGGGCATTTGTAACTAATCCATAAAGTCCAATTCGTTTATCTTGTAGATCCTGATCCAACCAACTTTCTGCCTGCCCTCGGATAACATTTTCAGATCCCAGTCAGGACTTTTGGTGACCCAGAGTCAACGACAGTAGATGGATTTGGCCGGGGAACCCTATTTTCTCTTCTCCACATATTGTCATTAATACTCCCTTTTGAGTTTATGCACAAAAACCAAACCATAATCGGATAAAATCTCTTCCCTTCATCTATCCCTTTATGATTTTATCACATGAAAGTTATGCTCAGTGATGTAGAAAAACAAGGAAGCAGCTTCATTATTGAGTTCTGCTCCTTTTCTCCTTCACACAAAAACCTTTGATTTTAAATATTTAAAACACACCGAGTTCTGATGGAAACTAATTTTAATAGAAAAAGGCACATGGGTTGTTGAAGTTAGAATTCTGATTATTTTTTATAGCTATTTCTAAGTTTCTGGAATAAAGTCATAGACATCTCAAGCCATATGTCTTTAGGTATTTGCTCCTGTGTTTAAGTGATGAAACGATAGCAAGTCCAGTTGGAGCGACTGAATCATTGTGTTGTTATTACCTTGAAATGGGCAAACTTGTATGGGGTCCACAGGTGGCCCACATAAAATGTTAAGATTGTAGACCACTCTGTGAGCCCGTAGACTGAAAACATTCATACACATTTCTTCCTCCATAGATACTGCAAGTGACAAGTCGTAGCAATCACTTAAACAGGTTATGGTAAGTAAGGGTGAAATAGGCGAGACCTAAGCACAATGTACATTTGTTTTCTTTTTATTTTAACACCCCCAAAACCATTGCACTGTGCAAGGAGCTAAGTGTTCACTCTGTGCTGGCAGCCTGACTGTTGAAAATAAGGAAATTAGAAAGATCCAAGCGTAGTTTGTGTAGAAAACCCAGACAGAAAAAAGTAAACACAGATTGTGTCAAAAAATTAATATTTGATTTTTACTTTTAATTTACAAAAAGTATATTCATTTTGTTTTGTTTTTTATTTTCAAGCTATATTAAAGCTATATTTTTTTCTCTGTAATATGTGCAACAAAAAGCAATGCTACACATATTTAAACTCAACAAGTGAACAAGTTTTATTTCTAAATGATTAGTTGCTGAAACTCAGTTTAACATAACACGACAATCGTATCGTACATATCATTTTCACGACGTCCCACTCCAAACGTCTTTTGGTCCATTTTAAAAGTGTTCGCAGTGGTCTTTTAATGATGGTTTTGCTGTTTTTAGCCTAAATCAAAACCCTGTGTTGTTTTCTAAGACATGGTTTCTGCAGAGTGGTAGAAGTTCATTAAAAATTTACTTCACTGAGTTGTGTTGGTGAGAAGTAAGCCAGCGCTCGCTCATTTGCCGACATCCCTTTGTTTACGCTCTGCCGCCAGCTTACAGCCCCTCACAACCCCAACGTTACATTACCAGTGCAACAAAAAAGGTGAGCAATATTGGAAACTGCACAGGTTTTGAGCCAGATACCAGCACATTCGAGGGAAATGAAACCATTAATGGATCAATTTGTCTGCAAATATATGCATTAGAATGAAGTGGAGCAGGGAAGTTGTGGCCTGATGATTGTTTTTTTTGTGCATTTTTTCGTCTGCTCTTAATTCACAATTATATGTGAAATACTCAAAAACACAGTTTTTATCTTAATTTTCTTTAGATATGCCTACATCGGAAAATGTGACAAAACACAAAAACACAACTGTCATTGGGGAGAGTCTTTAAAGTGACCGCCACGAGCAACAAGGGAACTGTAACCTGAGCTCCCTTTGAGATGCGGCCACTATTACTACAATCCTCCATGGGTTCAGACAACCCAAAAACTGCCAACCCCTGTTTGAGAGCACGTGGCTACTGTTAAGTACATACTGGGCATGTGATGCACATTCAAGAGACACTTTTAGCATTCAGTGCTCACACTGGACTGGTGCTACCCTATACTAGCACATGTAGTCACAGTTGGAAGAGGCCCTGTGTGAAGTGTTGAAGAGGTAAAATACAAATCTTGCGAATCTTGATCCAGGCTTTTTCTATCACAGATCTATTCGGATAAATGAAAGACTTGGTGTCATAGAATTCTGGCCGGGCACAAACCACAATTATTAATTTCTCCTTCCTAATCAATTTTCAAATGGTTGGCACTTCAGTAACTTAAAATGGGACGCCATCCAAACGTCACTATCAAATCTGAGTCCCTGATTGGTCAAAGTGAAACTGGCTTAACTTTCAATGTCCTTTCAAATGCCATGCATTTTAGAGCCTGAAAAACTGACTTAAAAACATGTGTAGCAACGCGTGAACATAACAATTTTGAATGTAGGAGCCCGAAACGCGCATTTCATTCACTTTTCATTGCAAGTGGTTGCTCAGCGCGTTTCCGAGCCTGGTGTGAACGTAGCATAAGGCATGTTTTTGATAGCACTGGAGAGTTTTCTGTCACCATGATACACTACAGTTCTGATGAATGTAAAACTTGGACTACAGTCTTCATTAGCATTAGTATCCCAATGATTCTGGGTCTATCTTACCAAAATAAAAGCATTTGATACAAGATCCTAACGTTCAAACACCTCTACAAGGCCTGCTACGTCTGATACTAATAGCAGTTCTGGACCAGTTCCAGCTACCTATGGCTCAGTTCTGGTTCTGTGAGGGTCTATTAGCACCAGGGTTCTGATCAGAACACAATGGTCCATAAATCTGGACCTACTAGAGTATGGAGGCCCTCGGGCTGCAGGCAGAAGAGCAAGCTGAGGTGGGGGATGCAGGTGGCGACCCCTTCCCCCCCCCCCCCCCCCCACCTCATCACCCTCTTCACTCGTGCCTCCCTCATCTTCTTCAGCTCCCACGAGTACACGTGTCTGTCATCTTTCAGGCCTGGTTGGCTCAACCACACCCACCTCTGTGTCTGGCCCCCCACCTCCCGAAAACCTAATCTCATTTTGTTTCCTTTTCACTGTTTTTCCCCCACTTTGGTCACACGTGAATGCGCGTGCACGTAGTCTACAGCATCACGTCATGGTGGTTACCCCCCCCCCCCCACACACACACACACATACACACACGAGCCCCACCAAACACACTTCATAACAATACGAGAGGGTGCTGATTTACCCCCCACCCCCACCCAAAAAAAAACTCGCACCCACACCCGTCAGGCGTGTCACCCTTCTCATGTTTAAATGTAAGGATTCCAACAACATTCGGCTACCCAGAGCGGCACGAGCGCCTCCCGAGCTCGTGCGGTTTCCTTTCGCCGATGACGCTGAGTGGTGATTAACCGGCTTTTTTCCGGGGGGGGGGGGGGGGGGAGGACTCCAAACCAAACCGCTGCTCTTACTTCAACATGGCTTGCTCCTTCTCCTCCTCCTCCTTCTGCCGAGCCATCACCGCCATGATGATGCTCCTCTCCTCCTCGGTCAGGTGGCTCAGGTCCGGCAGGTCCGGCATGGACAGCGGCACGGCGAGTGGGCGAGGGCCGCCCTGGGGCCCCACCGAGGCGGACATCTTCTCGACCACCACTAGGCGCCTTCCTCCCTCCTCAGCGTGTGGTTCCGAGGAGCCCCACCTCACGTCGTGTTCCGCGGGCGAAGCGGCTCCGGCGAACAGCGCGAGCCGCTCATGGCTGGAGGCACCTGCGGTTGATCGTTTTGGGGTGTTTCCCACCACCACGCGCCGGTCGTCGTCGAGCCCCCTCCCGTATGCCCTACACCGGCGGGCTCACGGGGAACCCAGCGCCGCGCGAGTTCAGCCGCCGTACTGCTGGACTCTTGAAGGAGCCCGCACTGCTTCCTCGCTCCAAGGCACTCGCTCACCGTCGTGTGAACTGTGTTCTCTCCAGCACCGCGTGCAGGCTTTAGCGTGGCACGCGCTGGTGTTTCATCCGCTCGCGGTCACACCCACTATACTCATTTGTGCTCAAATCAAGCATCAAGCTAACACTTGAGACCCTTTTCTCGC
The DNA here is from genome assembly GCF_053564925.1 of Oryzias latipes. Lineage (NCBI taxonomy): Eukaryota > Metazoa > Chordata > Actinopteri > Beloniformes > Adrianichthyidae > Oryzias > Oryzias latipes. The sequence continues at coordinate 35,339,503 of NC_136237.1, read as the reverse complement.
GATATTTAAGAAGTTTTTCGGTACACTGAATGGGATCAGATCCAGTCTTTCAGTTTTCGTTCGGTTTGGTTTCAGCACCGAGGACAGTGGCTCCTTCACTTCCGCCTTTGTCTTTGCATTTCCTGACCAAACACGGAAAAATGTGACTGTTTCTTTACAAACACAATATGAATAAAGCAATGAAATAAAAACGAAATATTTCAAAAGCACTTTTATTTAAAAAAAACTCAAAAGGCCACATTATTAGCTCATTATGACGTATCAGTTTCGGAAAAACTGAGCGTGAAATTAGGTTTTTGCTCCACATAATAGATTTAAAATCATATTTTATTTCATTTAGAAAGAATAACAACGTATACGTCTATTTTTCAAAGTAAAATTTCCCTTAGAAACTTTTCCTTAGAAACTAACTTTTATCAGTGTCCTTTATCACTTTTATTATTTAGATATCGAAAGTGTTAATCCCATGTACTCTAAATTGGACGACTAAAACAAAAATAAAGTTCTAAAGTGATCTAGGGATTAGAAGAACGTACAATCAGAACAGTTTCAAATATGGGACACGTTTTCCTTAATTATGATAAATTTTATGCAGACAAAAAACTTTACATTTAATTTTTGAAAACTATTTCACTAGATCGTTTTGCGTGTACATTGTTGAGTAATTTTTGAATGAAAAGTGATACAAAAAATCATTTGGGAGAGTTAAATGAAATTTTTTAAATTCTATTTAGGCATCTAGACACACACACACACACAAAAACCAGATTCTTAAACGCTCTTTTTTTGGGTTAGTCTTCAAGTCTGGAAGTTATTTTATCTTTATACCCATGCAACCATAAGCATCTCTGTGTGTGGTATACAACATTTAAATTCTTATTTAACAAAGATATAAGCACGACTATGTATCTAATTTTTAATGCACTTTGTATAAAAGGACATGGTAAATGATTAAATTGGAGGAATAAAAACACCTATACACTGAGGACACATCAAGATAGATATTTTTATTGGCTTAACAGCATTTTATTTGCATTTTCTTATCCGATAAAATAAATTTCGGATTCTGTCGGAAAGGTAATATAATTGATTTTTTTTTTTTAAGTTTTTTGTTTTTCTACTTATTTAGGTATTTTATTTATTTGTCTTTTTTATACGTTCTAATATATATATATTACAAGTAAAAAGCAACAATTTTGAGTAGAAAATACAGTTTTGATCACACTGTTATGTCACATCAGGGACGCAGTGCATCCAGCAGATGGCGCCAGTCTAGACTCAGTTAGACTCTGTCAGATGACGTCAACTGGAATGAAGTCAGCGTCTCTTGCTGCAGGATTTTATCATCATTTTATGTCGTGACTGAAGATCAGCAGCCAGAACCAGGGCGAAAACATGAGCCAAACGGTCTTTCACAACTTCAGAGGGACTCTGGAGTCAGGAGTTTAGAGTCAGAGCTGCAGTGAGTCATTCTGGAACTATAAACGATCAAAAAATAACTATATCATATGTCATTAAAAATTTCAGTCAAAGATAAAACAAAAAAGCAATATAATAGAAACAAGTTATGAACTTTTTAAATCCAAAACGAGAAGAAATAAGTTTATTTTTGAAAAATGTTCTTAATTTGATTATTTATTTGATTATAAGATTATTATGTCGTACTTTAAACTTAAAATGTGTACTATGCTCAAGTAAAAAATAGCCTTAATCTGAATTTCTTAAACAAATATTTAGTTAAATAAAGGTATTTATTTTCCTCTTCAGAGAATTCACAGCTGATGGAACACTGACATCTAGTGGGCATATTGGAGTACTGCAGCAGAGGATCACTCAACTCGTTTGTTTTATGTCTCCACCAGACCAATTCTGGGATTGTGATTGGCTTTGATTAGAAAAGAGGCGGGAAAACAGCAGAGAACTGCAGCTTTAACCTGAGTCAGCAAACATCTTCTCCAGAAAATACAATGAGATCAAAGTGAGACCAAACCAATGGCGGAAGTGAGACCAGAGAACTTGTATCCCATTATAAGGCAGATTGAAAACTATGAAAATGCTTCAAGACCAATTCAGGAAAAAAATATTTTTTTAAGAATATCAGTTCTACATATGAATAGTTTCTGGAACCCATACTTGTAAGACCAAAAGGAGAAAGAAACCCTCGCCATTGAAGACCCACTCTGATGTGAATGGTGTTTACAACATGTTCTTATGGCATTTTTACACCAATGGGGGACCTTTCTTTGTGGAGTTTGCATGTTCTCCCTGTGCACGCGTGGGACTCCGGCTTCCTCCCGCATGCCTCATTGGTGAATTGGTTACTCTAAACTGTCCATAGCTGTGAATGTGAGTGTGCATGGGTATGTGATTGTGGCCCTGCATTAGACTGGTGACCTTTCCATGATGTCTCCTGCCTTCGCCCACGAGGGGCTGGGATAGGCTGCGGCAGCCCCGTGACCCCAAAAGGGGAAAAAACGGCCAAGAAGATGAATGAATGAATGTAGGGAATCAGAAGCAGATGAAAAAAATGTGGTTTGAAAAAGAGCTTAATTGTGACATAGGAAAATACTCTGGGCGGGCCACAAGCTCCCTGCTCTGCTCTATTCTGATGCATGGACACAAACAGATCCATGTGAGTCTTCTTTTTCCTCATCTGAGCTGTCATCTGGCTTTAAGACTGTACGGCTGGATAGCTCCAACATTGCTCGCCATCTTTGTTGCACTGCTATTGTTAAGTTTGGGGTGTGAGGAGCTTTAAGCTAGCACGAGAGAGTGTAAACAGATCGGTGATGGGAAATGGGGGTGGACTTACTCCGTGCCAACAGTCCCACCCACAACTCAGAGGCTTGATTGGCATATTAAATGGCATCATCTTAATTAAGACCAGTGGGAGAGCTTTTAATATAGATCAAAAGATGATTGATGACTTTCAGACCAGGAATTTCCTCACAATGCACAGTAGTTTTCCATCCCTAACTTCAGCAACCTGAGGCAGAACACTTGGAGCAAGGAAGAGGCAAAGGACCAAACAAGAGTTGCCATCCAGGATGAAAAAGCAGAGACCTTAGCTCTACAGCAAGATAGCTGATAGCACCAAAAAGCTTCATGAAATTATCAGGCAGGACAAACCAAAGAAGTGTTAGATGGTAGCATGGCAGGTACAAGACGTGTGATATCAGAAACCCTTACCAATGACTGGAAATGAAGGTCAGCACAGAAACGGCTCTGACTGGGAGATCAGTTTAGGATCTGCTGGATCGGACAGGAGTTGTAAACTTTACAACTCCTGTAAACTTTACAACTCCTTTACAACTTTACAACTCCTTTACAACTCCTGTCCGATCCAGCAGATCCTAAACTTTGCAAAGATGACCCTGGAAAAATACACACCTCCCAACAAGCAGTTGATGTACGTTGAGCACAAAAGCAAGTGGCTGTTCCGCAGCAGAGATTTCCTCCTGCTGCTGTCCTGGATCGGGTGTGTCCAGTCGGACACTCACTGCGAGGGCAGGGGTAGATGGAGAGTAAGGAATACGGCAACCCTTTTAGGATTAGGGCTGGACGTTCCTGCTCTACAGAAACATCGGTCTCAAGATGAGAAGCACATCTGGTGGGAAATGTGGAAAATGAACACGTTATGATCCGGGGGATCTTCTGCCACAAACTAAAAATACAGTGATCATTAAACAACCAACCAGACACCCTATTGTCAGAGAAGCTGCTGAAGAAGGTCACAGTGGGACCCATTTATTTGCAATGGGGTTTTCTTCAGTTTTGACTAAATTTTAACAACAGCTTGAGATGGCCACAAAACAAATGACCACATGACCATCACTTTGTCCAGGTCCAAATCTTTAAATTCCCCCTCTAATCATCTTTTGATCTATTATGAAAGTGTTCCCAGTGGTCTTTTAATAACAATTGTGCCGTTTTTAGCCAAACTAAAAAAAACCTGTGTCATAGTTTCTGCAGAGCAGAAGGGAGCAGCAGGAAGTTTCCTTGGAAATCCACTTCTAAGCAACCCCACCCCCCTTTGCCTCTCCTTTGCTGAGAGCTCTCTGTTTATGCAAAACATAGAGCTTGTGGTCTACCCACACAAAGTCACAAATACTGGTAAGGTTTTTTTCAAACAGCCTTTTTTTCATCTACTCCTGATTGCAAACGATTTGAATAAAGAAATACTCCAATGCAGTTTTAAGCTTAATTTTCTTTATAAATGTCCTCCATCGTGAGAAAAATGCCACAAGAACATTTTAAAAACACAATTTTCACTAGAGTGGGGTTTTAATCTAAAATGGGACTGACCTGCAGTTATACAATTTATTCAGTAGAGGGCAGCAAAACAAAGAAAACATCGGACACTGGATTTTTTTTCCATAAACGATGCAATCGCCACAAACTGCTGATTTTTAACACTGCCTCTGTACCTGCTTCAGGCCTCCCTAATATTTACATTTCTTTAAGTCAGAAAATATCAATTCCACCTTCAAAACAACCGATTTTAGAGATGCACAACAAGACAATGTTATTGTGTCTAAGTGCTTTTTTTTTCTGAATTCGAGGTACTGCTTACAGAAGCATCCAAAGACCAGATTTGTTACTAGATTGTTCCATGAAACTCAGATTTATTTGTTTGTGATTGTTGAGGGAAAAGGTCGGGATGGCTCATACTGTCCCTTTTCCAACTTGTGAAAAAACAACCCCCCCAAGCCTAAATATAATTTGCTGACGATATTTTTTCCTTCTTGAGGACTTCATGGTTTTTGATTAGGCTATTTTTCTTAAATCAGGTCAAAGAAAAAAAATGGTATAGTTCTAACTTTTTTTTCTGAAAAAATAGAAAAAGACAAAGCTGTACACATGGACACAGTTGAGCCTTTTCGGTGCTTTTATTTGTAATTTTGAGTCTGTGAAACCAATGTCATAAACCTTCCTTTAGAGAATATTTCTCATTAGAAAGATATTCATAAAATTAAACAAATATTACAAGCATACAAAAGAGAATCAAAAGACAGTTTTTTTTATCTTTGTTTCCTGAATATTCATTTTTAAGGTTAAACAGGGACACCTACAGTGCGCCTGTGGTACTGCAGACAAACTTTCCAACAATACTTCTTGCTCTAAAACACAGATACGTATTTTATGGTCTCGTCACAATTCTCCAATGATAATACATAAATGTTCAGAGCTCAGGAAACATTACTGATGAGAACATTTAGACTAATTTGATGACTCGTATTGTCCTCCAGCTAAAAACAGGAGGTTTCCTCTACTGGATCAGTTTATGGGTCCAAGTCCTCTGAGTTAACTTCTTCCTTGCGAGATACCACCTTTCCATCCACTATCTCTTCAATCACCACATATGTCCTCTGACTGATTTTTGGTTTGCCTGGAGGGGGCAACAGGAAAAAAAAAGTTAGACTGAGTCTTTTAGTCATGAAAGTGCAGAAATAAATGGGAAAAAAAAACTGTTAACTCACGTTTTTCCTCTGTCTTCACTTCTTTCACTTCCACTTTTTTGACTTCAGCCACCTTGACTGTCCTAGAATAAAGGAAGAAGAGCGGTCAGATTACAGCTGCAGATCTTAAAGTCAAACTCTGTGGCAAACTTTATCCAAAAAAAAGCAACAACTTACTGCTCTTCTTCTCCACACAGAAGTCGCCGGTACTCTGCAATCTCCATCTCCAGCCTGGTCTTGATGTCCAGCAGCCTCTTGAATTCCATGGCCTGGTTCTCGGTGTCGGCCCTCAGCTGGCTGACTTCGGCCTCCAATCCGTTCACCCTGCCCTGCAGTTGACTGAGCATCTGGCTGTACCGGAATTCAATCTCGCTCACCTCTCTCTCCAGAGCAGATTTCTGCATGATGGGAAAAGTTGTTACCACTTTTGTCAAACGGCCCTGAAGTGATTGTGCTCTGCTGCTTCAGCATTGGTTACCCGGGAGCGCTCAGACTCCAGCTGGATCTCCAGGTCCTGCAAGACCCTCCTCAAGTCATTGATCTCGCTTTGTGCGTGATTTAGCTCATTTGCCTCTGAGGTCGTCTTCTTGCTGAGTTCCTCAAACTGCCAGGAGTCAAAAAGGACGGTCAGCTCACCATCTCTGAATCAAGACTAAGAACTTGCAGGAGGCTTCCAGATTTCTTACCTTGACTTTGTACCAGGCCTCCATCTCTCGGCGACTCTTGGTGACAATGCCCTCGTACTGAGATCGGACCTCCTCCAGAACCTGGTTTAGGTCTTCCTGAGGCTTGGCGTCCACCTCAACGTTGACAGAGCTAGAGCTTATATTGCTGCGCATCGCTGCCATATCCTGCAAAGGTTAGAGACAGAAACTTGAAGGAGGAGGTGGAGGAGTCACCTGGGCTTGATCGGTTCACATTCAGCAACCACACGACCAGGTATATTTTTGGCATTTGGGCCTCATAGGATCCAGGAAAATTAAATTATGAAATGCGGGCCAGAAATGACCCAGTGCTGACAGGATTTGCTGTTGGTGTTCAGAAATGGCAGATTTGAGCCACTTTTGGGCCGAATTTTCTTGACAGAGAAAGAAGCAGCGTAGATCCATCTGTTAAAAAAGTTCTGTTCTGGAGTTGTTCAGGTTGTTGTTTCATGAAACAACATTACCGGATAAAGTCTGTTGTATAAGGTGATCTGGGCGGAGTACTGCACTAGTGTACATCTCAAGACTTTGAGGAAAATTATAGCGTAACTTTGTTGACACAACAAAGCTCTTGCATTTCTCAGCAGGTTTTTGTCTGCTGGAGATGTTTCTGTGAGGCCCTTACCTCCTGATGGTTCTTCTTCATAAAGACCAGCTCCTCCCTCAGGCCCTCCACCTGCATCTCCAGGTCAGACCGCGTCATGGTCAGGTCGTCCATGACCTTGCGTAACCCAAGAATGTCCGCCTCCACAGACTGGCACATTACCAGCTCGTTCTCATACCTGCAGAGGCGGAAACGTGTTTCACTAATGTTAGAACCAACTACAGAACAGAACCAGTTCCTCTACTTTTACCGCCACCTCTCTCTCGTTACGGCTCAGTGATGATGATGGTGTGACATTTCAAAGGGAAGATCTTCTGCACTTACTTCATTCTGAAGTCATCTGCTGCCAGTTTGCTGTTGTCAAGCTGCAGCATCAGTAGGCCGTTGGCCTGAGCAGCAGAGCCGATCTGGAACACAAAAAACACTGGTGGGTCTGGAGGCCGCTTACCACATGAGTCTAGTGAGGCACTGAAATCCAATTTACAATGTGGACAAAATCTGGAACTAAAGTCTGGGAAAACCTTTTAGGTCTACTTTGATGTTTATATGGATAACTGTTTTAAAGAAAGTCTTTGTGATGTTGAGAAAAATCAGTTTGGAGTCTGAAAAAACTGCATTAGAAATTCTGTGAAACTGAATTTAGAATGTTTTACTTAAGAAGAAGTCCCACTCCCATCATATTCTGATCTGTTGTAAAAGCATCACCAGTGGACTTTTAATCAGAAAACTGCATGTTTCAGAAATTCGTGTCTGGGTTGTGGGCGGGACCATTAGCGCGAGCAACCCCCCCCCCCCCTCCCCTCCCCATCACTGAGAGCTCGGAGCAGAACAATCAAACAGGCAATTTCTTTTTTCTCTCAAACAGCAATTTTTCGTCTGCTCCTGATTCACAACGATTTGAATAATAATACAAATACTCAGAAATATAATTCTTAGCTTAATTTTCTTTAGGTGAATATTCCATAATCTTAAAAATGTCACAATCACATGTTTAAAAACACGACGATTTTCATTGAATCATGGAAAAAGTATTGCTTTTTTTCTGCTTGGTTGTTGTCGGTTCTGGGGGTGGGGGCCCTTTGGTGACCCCGGCGTTTACCTTTGAGCGCAGGTCGTCGATGGTCCTTTGGTAGTGGCTGTAGTCCCTCGCGGTGGGGGTCTTCTTGTCGTACCACTCCCGGATCTGCTGCTCCAGCTTGGCGTTTTTTGCCTCCAGCTCGTGCACCTTGCTCAGGTAGGAGGCCAGCCGGTCGTTGAGGTTCTGCATGGTCGCCTTCTCGCTGCCGGACACGGAGAACCGCTCCCCCCCGGCGCTACCCCCGCCGAGCGCATCCGAAAGCTCAAAGCCGGAGCGCAAACCGCTGGAGGCGTACGACATCCGGGTGGGCGCGCTGCTGTGGACGCTCATGGCGCGGCGGGGCATGCTCGAGGATAGTCCGGAAAAGCGCACGGAGGTCATTCTGCTTGCAGGAGTCTTCCGAAGTGGAGGTGCCGAGGCTTTCTGAGAGGATGGATTTTATAGGCACCTGCGTGGAGGGAGAGGGAGCGGCCGTGGAGGCATCATCACAGGTGTCACAGGGCGTGGAGACGATCAGTAACGGCTGCCAGGGCGCATGTCATCCCACAGGGTGTCAAGGCATGTGAGCCGCTGCGCACGCAGCTGTGATTAAGTCTGCGTGAAAGATGAGGCTCAGGTGGGAATGCAGGACTTCTTCCTCCCTGAAACCATCCCACAAACAACAGAACCGAACCAAAACAGGTCCAGACCCATGAACCACCTGCATCATGATCATGGAGGTCTTATGTCCTGAAGCTGCTTCTTTGTCCAAAATCCCTCAATTCCTTTAAGAAATCTTAGGGGATTTTTTGTTACTTCATTGTATGAAATATTTAATTCTTTCAAAATAAAAGATCAAATCCTCTTTTTGCCTTCCAAGAGGCTGGGCCTGTTTGCTCACCTGGAGAGAGAATTCACTCACAGGGGATTGCTATTACAATCTATAAGCCTAATTTATGAATTACATAACACTAAATCTTCTTTAATTATTTTCACACAAAAAACACCTTAATGTTTGTTAAATATTTGCTCGCTTTGAAGATTCAGCTTACAAAGATTTTTGTCAACTTAGTATTGATTCCTGCTTTCTTTTCACTTTCTTCAGATAGCATTTGCATCACTTAACACAATATCTAAAACACAATATTAGACTTCTTAAGCTTTCAAACTTTTTTTTTAATTAATTTTCAATTTAAATAAAACTCTTTGGCATTATATTAGACAATTTAAACCTTATTTATAAACCATAATTTCAGCTTTTCTTCATCCTATTTGTAAATTGAGCGTTGTTTTTATTTTAGACAAACATAATATTTTTAGGTATTGAACCTTTCAGCAAGTTTTACTTTTTTACAGTTTTTTTACTTTTGTGTTGAGCATTAGGTTTCAAAAACATTTGAAGTTTATTTTATGAAATAATAATAAGAAGAAATATTATTATTTATGCCAAATTATTTCATTAAGTATTCTTGAGTATAAGTATACCAAGTATACGAGAGACCATGTACGTGTAGTGCAGGAAGTACACTAACTGAATACTTCTGAAGACTAAATTGGAGCATTTAAGCTTACAGTAGAATACATAGAAAGTATACAAATAGTAAAGGTGAAAAACCAAATTCATGCAGCCTTAAATACAAAGGTAAACTTCAGAAACAGTTGGAATTTATCATAATACATTTATAGATATAGCTGAATGTCATCTGCAATTCAGTGGATCTGCACAGACATGCTTCATGTTACTGGAATAAAAGATGCAGGAGATTGTTTAAGGGGAAAAAGACCTTGGGTGCTTTGACATCAACCCTTTTTAGTTCAGGGCAGAGTTCATTTTCTCTGGTTTCTTTGTTTGTCAGGTGATGAGGCTCATCTTTTATCTGCTGTAGACCAAATTAGTGAATTTCACTTAAAAATGAAGATATATGTTCACTTGTAAGTGAACTCTTGTGTGATTTACTGCAGTGAAGGCCGCAATTTACCAAATATTGGTGTCTATTAAGTCATGTAGCATGGACAACATTGGTGTTCAGAAAAATATCCAGAAATCTGAAGAAACATGTCAACTAAAAAAGTTGTAAAATGTTTCTCTGGTCACTGCAGTGAGCAGGTGAACGCCCTTCTCAAAATATTCAGTAATAGTTAAAAGATGAGTAAGACTGCAGGTTTTTCCTTCTTGTGCTTTCCTCTCTCGTATCCAAGCTTGTTTTGAGAAAAATCGCCTCCAAAACAGCGAACGAGTTCGCCTTTCAGGCAGCCAAAAACTCTGCAGTCTCTCGCCCCCCCCTAGGGCGGTGGTTAATTAACTCACCTGTTCAGCGTTCTATTTAAGTCCAGGTGTGCAGCCGTTCATTCTCTTTTTTACCGCAGCGCTGCATTCGTCCCCCCACCCTCCTCCCCGGCTTCCACCTGTGGGCTCCGTTTGGGGTTTCTTACCCTAAAGTTTATGGAAATTATCTCATGGAATTGTACGGAGCCTTATGCCAATCAAAGTTTGTTAATGCCAACTAAGATGTAAATTAAGTATGTGAAATAAATGTATTCTACTGCAAGAGTTTTTGTCTGACTGAAACGAGCTTCTGTTAGATCTGCAATTTTAGGCAGTTTAGGCACTTTAGGTATTTACTTAAATTTAAATCTAGACAGACGGACGGACGGACAGACAGATAGAAAGATAGATAGAACTGTAATTTATCAACACTCACACTCACACATAACCCCCCCCCCCCCCCCCCCCCCCCCCCCCCTCACTGTAATTTCCCTCGGGTCCCTAGAGGACCTGAGCTTGGGTCTGGGAGCTTGAGGCTCCTGCAGTATCTTAGCTGTTCCTAGCACTGCGCTTTTCTGGACTGAGATGTCTGAAGTATTTCCAAGGATCTGTTGTAGCCACTCCTCCAGCTGGGGGGTTACTGCCCCATGTGCTCCAATGACCACGAGCAACACTGTCACCTTCACTTTCCATGCTTTCTCCAGTTCTTCTCTGAGTCCCTGGTATTTCTCCAGTTTCTCATGTTCCTTCTTCCTGATGTTTCCGTCACTTGGTACTGCCACATCCACCACAACGGCTTTCCTCTGTTCTTTATCCGCCGCTACATTGTATGGTTGTTTTGCCATTACCATCCTGTCAGTCTGGATCTGGAAATCCCACAGGATCTTTGTTCTCTTATTCTCTACCACTTTCAGAAATGTGTAGCACAGACAACACGTTCTTTTCCCTGTGAATTTCTTCTAAAACTAAGCCAAGTAAAAACGATCCAGTCTTGCATCATTTGTCTGAAATACTTATCTGATAAACGTTGGTCTTGGCAGTTAGACATGTTTTCTATTACTTAATTTCATTTATGTGCCGCTCTCAATCAGCTTTGACTTTTGACGGTTCCTTGGAATTCCCAGGCTTTCAGTTCTGCTGAAAGGCTTAAAAAAATTGTCGAAGTCATCAGTACACTATTCACATCTGGCTAATTGTCTCTGTCAGCCTTTATCGGGTTCTAACTGACTCATTTCAGTCAATTGATCAGTCACTTTTCAATCTAATTTTCTCAAGTTTAGTTTCTGTTTTTACCTGTTTTCATTTTTACAACTCTACATAATGAAGTTTTAAGATGTGTGCTGACTTGCAGGTTAGAAACTAAACCTGAGAACTGAAGGGAAAACTTTTTTTAAGTAAAAGAAAAGAGATTCATTTAATTTAGAATGGACAATAAAAATGTGCTATTTTAAAGAGCTACAGGGTAAGAGATGGGGTTTGGATGCTCAAAGCCTTTTCATAAAATCTAAAGGAGAGGGGTGCACTTCTGTTTTTCCAGTTTTTTTACCTCAGCAGCTGCACCAGTTTAGAACTTGAACTAGAACTGCTTCTGCATGTCTTTTTAGTTTCACTCTGTCTTTCCCGGTTTTGAAATTTTCTGATCAGATTCCACTGAGTCACAAACTTTTGTCAGGAACTGCTGTGCTCATAAATCAGTTGCAATTGATGGCATCAAATATCTTGCAATGTTGGGCTTCTTCTGTTTATTTTTAGGCAGCTGTGTAAGAAATTTACAATGAAACTATGTTCATTATAACCTTTCAAATATAATTTATTTATCGGAGCCACCACGTCTAAATGCTCATCAATGGTTTTTTGTTATATAATATTTTTGGTTTTATCTATCTGTTTTCATAATTCCTTTTTTGGTCATGGGGTTGCTGGAGCCTATCCCAGTAATTGTTATATAAGGGTGGTGTATACCATGAACAGTTTGGTGCAGAGCCACACAACCAAACACATTCACATCCAGGGACATTCTAGGATCCTCAATTACCCTCTGAAGCTTGTTTTTGGACTGAGGACCCTTTTAGGATTAAAAATAACTAATGTTTGATGAATTCTTTTTATTCTGCAGCTCCTGTCTAAAGCTTTAGTCCCATGCACTCATACAGGGTTGTGTAAAGGTTTCGTGGTTTAGTTTTGGTTATGTTTTGGTCCTGTTCTTAGTCACCCTTTATCAGTTACATCAGTTTCAAGTTAATCAGATCCAAAGCTTTCTTTCATTTTATTTAAATGCCCTCAGTCTATTTAAGTGGCTGGTTTTCAGTTTATTCTTGTTAGGTCATCTGTTCTTTTCTGCTTTGCCACCTTTTGTTGGTTCCATGGTTTTGTCATGTTTCAGTTTGTTTATTAAATGTTTTATTTTCTGTCACCATTCCTGGTCTCCTACATTTCAGGTCCTCCAACAGCAGTTTCTGACAGGTTGACCATACAGCTGCTGTGAATTTTTGGGTTTTCCGAGCCTGTGGAGGGTTCAAGAGAGGCTGTATCTTAAGGGGAGTGCAGGTGTGTCTTACAATTCCCTTGAGCCCCTTATGGCCATCTCAAGGAATGCCATGAAATGGAATGTACAATTGTCATAAGTGTGGTACATTTATTATATTTGTAAGGCTAATTGAAGTTGCACATACTTATGATGTAAAGGTGTTGTAAAGGGCCCTTACCCCACACTAGTCATTAATAAAGTTCAAGTACTGGTCCCTTACTGACCACATACGAATGCCGCACACATGGGGTGTGCACATTTTACATAAGTGCCTGTAGAACGCCCATAGAAAGGCCAACACAAACTATACTCTAATTGTCTAATTTCCTCATTTCTAACAGTCAGGAGTGCGCACTTGTCACGTGAGCACCAACTGGCTCCTTGTGAAGCATGGTTGAAAAATGTTAAAAATCCATACGACAGGCCTACAGCTCAGCTACTTCACCTTACTTAACCTCTAGTGTTGTATGTGTTCCCTGCAACTTAAAAAAAAAAGAATATTTACACTCCATGGGCTCACCCAGGGAGACAGACAGCCCATTTGAATCCCTAAGGCAGTTGTGATTGAGACTTTTGTTAGTGAGACACTGCCTCAATCATGGGACATTGTAAGTGTCTTTAACATATCTTGAAGTGATTTTGGTTTGTTAATGCAAGTCGTAAAGTGGGAGAAACTTGCAGCAGAACCATCTCAAGAGTAAAAAAGTCAGAATATATTAGTTATGAATGTTAAAAAATTGAAAGGCCTTTTTGACTGAATTACAAATAAATGCAGATACATTAATGCACAGGGTTTTTTGGGAGTTTGGGCAACAGTAATGCAAAATCAATTTCCAATAAATAGTTATCAATTTAATTTTTGTTTGTTTATTTTATTTTAAAAGAAACCTTAATCCCGGACAAGCCCCCTTTCTGGCAAAGAAGTGGTTTACTGACCAAGACGCAAAGCTAAATATTGCGCATCTTTGAATCTGTTGTCTTTTAGACCTGCGATAAAGATTCTGGATGAAACTGCAGAGCTCAGTGGTAAAGACGTTTTCTATTAGTACCTATTGATGAATAAAAAAACAAATATAGCAAACAGAAAAAGCACAAAAGTGACAAACCTATAGAATCAAATTTAAAGGTCTGTAAAGTCATCCTGGAAGAAAATATTAAAATAATTATGTTTCATTGGAAGAACATCAATCGGACCGAAAACCATTATCTACGTGACATTTTGCCCGGCAGCCCGGGGATATTTTGTGCGTGCTGTGTCTTAAAAACAGTTACACAAGGTGTGTCAGATCAGCTGTCACTCAGACGGGGGAAGGGCACATTCCTAAAGGCATGCCAGTACCAAGTAATTGGTCTTGAACATGACAGTTGGGGGGGTGTTCAGCAGTAGGGCCGCTGAGATGATGGGTTGAACCAAGACTCATCGAACAGAAACACTCAAAGCACCAAAGTGTAGGTATGAATGCTCATGGGAGGGACAGACAGTTAGAAAAAGACAAACGATCATGCTTTACATTATATGTTTATCTCTGGCTAAACCTCACCATTTAAAGCCTCTTCAGAGGAATATTTAGCCACTTGAGAAAAGCAAACAGGCATTAGGTTCAATACACTCGATGTGGACAAAGCAAACTGTTTTCTGCTCGTTCCCAGGCTGTCACTCTGCATCATTGTTTGCATGACAGACGTCTTTCACTTCAGCTACGTCAGCTGCAAGGTGAAAGAAAAATACTTTTCTTCTTCCAGTCATGCTTAGAATTTCGTTGAGGAATCTTTGGAATTGCATTGGAATCATTATTGAGCACAGAACACTGTGTCCCGTCTAGTATGATCGGTGTGTAACTGGGAGGTGTGTAGGATTGTCAGGTGTAGTTAAAAGGTCAGAATCAAGTTTGAGAATGTGCTCATTCAGGTTCACCTGATGCGTGTGACATGACTGCTCAAGTGCAAAAGCAGATTTTCAAACCCTTCTCTAAAAAATCTATTTCATTTTGAATCAATTCTGCAACTTTCACTAAAATAAGATGACCGAAAGCATCCTGATACTGATAATACAATCTTCCTCGTAATCTGATTATATCAAAGTGACTTGTCATGACTTGCTAGGCGAGATGCTGGAACCAGGAAGGAAAACACAGGTGAGCTATGAGGCAAGTAGAGTTAATTAATATCCGGCGTGGCTTGGAGTTGTGGCGGAGCTGGAAGTTGGGTGATGGCTCGTGACGTGACTGGAGGTACGGCAAAGATTCGTGGCGTAGCAGGATGAATCCGTGAGGTAAAACTGCTCGGGTAGACAGAAGATTCAGGTGTCCACTCGTGGGTCCATCAGGGGCAACGAACTGGCGATGAATACTGGTTCTGGATCTCCTTAAGTAGGTCTGGAGGCATGATGAGTAGAGTGGACACAGCTGAGTCGAATCAGAAACCAAGCATAGAGGGGAAGGGGAGGAGAGCTGCCAGAGGCACCATGACGTGACTATGGCTATAAAATCCAAATTTTTACCATTCTGATGTTTTTCAAAATAGTTTAAATTAAAGAATCCTTTTGGTTGATCCTAATAAAAAGCATCACATCATGACGTCACTTTTTTCATTCCTAAACTCCTCTGAACAATCAGCTTACAATGAAACAACAGGCCAAAACTCAGATACCACAGCTGTTAAGTGCTAACATGATACAGATTTGTCAATCTTTACCAACAAAATAACCACTCCTAAAGACGGGTCAACCGGTTGGTCTAAACGCACTGAGCACTTGATCACATTATAACAAAAGGTAAAAGCCTTCTGTCAAGCATGGTGATGAATATGTGATGATCTGGGCTTGTTTTACATAAACAATTCCTGGACAGCAGCAGCTGTTCTTCACTAAGAATAATAACCCAAGAAAACCAATTGAATTAAGATTTTGCTATAAAATGTGAGTTTTTTGGGAGGAGTTTATACTGTTGCTTTAAGGAATGATGTCATGTACTTCAGCAGGAACGTTCCGAATGACACAAACATGTGCTCTGCTTCCTCTCTTGCAATTTTTCCCATGAATTAACTGATTGAATATTTTTTAACTGATTAATTTTTCAACAGTAAAACATCAGCAGGAAAACCTTTTTCTTTATAATAACAGCTGCCATGAAGGCAATGGACAATAGAAGCCATTACATTAGTTCAGTGTTTTTCAACCAGTGTGCTGCGGCACACTAGTGTGTCGCGGCACACTGGTGTGTCGTGGGAGATGGTCAGGTGTGCAATGGAAAATTGCCCTCATTAATTGATCTAAAAACATTTACCATCTCCAGGATATCCGCTCTTTGTTCATCCAAACAGACCCTGATAAAACACTGAATAGTTAGGAATATAAAAGATCATAAAATTATTTTTTCTTTGTGTTTATTTGATTCCATTAAAGACATTTTGATAAGAATGACGGTACCGCGATTTAGCTGCAACGTCAGCTGTTTGCGGAAACGTCCTGCTCCTTTAACTGTCTCCGCCAATCATTCTTGAAGGCTTAATCACAAGTCAGCAGTCTGACCAATCAGAAGTGGTTAAAGTCTTAACTTCCTTGTTCCAATTTAGCTCAAAAAGTCGTTCAGTTCTAACAAAAATACCAGCTAAAGCTCGTCTTTAGCGGTGTAGCTTTCCACAGAATCCGGTATCAGACCGTGGAAAAAGTGAACAAAACAATGAAGCTCAGAGACGCTAGTCTTTCTGCCCTTTTGCGGCAGTTTTCACACTACATCTCCCATAATGCATTGGGTTAAAGGGACAGCGCCTGAGTGCACAATGAGTCCTTGTTAAACGTCTTGAAAACACAACAAACACACATCAAACAGTTTTAAAATTTTCTAACTTAACTTTGATTTCATCTTTTAGAAAAAACAGCTGCAACTTCCAGCTTTTTCTGCCACAATTATCACAAAAATGCATGTGAGATTGCGGGAGGGGGGATGCTGTAAATCAGTACAGACTATGAGTTTCTGCTTTTTTTTTTTTTTTTTTTGGACGCTGGTGTGCCGCGGAATTTTTGTCTAGGTTAAAGTGTGCCGTGGCTCAAAAAAGGTTGAAAAACACTGCATTAGTTCATGTACAGGTTTGATGACTGTTTATATCAGGATTTGTGTCTCTCCTTCAAACTTATTTTTCCCCATGATCCTTTGGAACCAGGTTGAACATTTGCCTGGCCTTTCTTGTAGAGATATTGAAATATAATTTCATGTAATTAAGTTCAGCTTGAGACATTTTTCTTGCCTCAAGACCTGAGAGATAGATGTCCGATTTCATTTTCGTTTCACTGAAAAGCTGCGCTGGACATCACTTCTGACCCAACCAACAACTGTTAAGAAGCAACACAATATATAAAAAATACAAGAACAAATTTTAATTCCCTATTGTTGCAGAAGTGTAAGAAAACGTGCACACGCTCAGTTATTATTATTTTTGTGTTCTAAAATTAAATCAAAAACACCACCACTAGCAGGCTGTCTCCATTGTAATAAAGTATGGAGACAGCCTGCTTCAGCCATGACTGTCATGGTTTTAGGTTTTTCTGCTTTTGTGTTCAAGTTGTTTTTTGTTCTGTGATGTTTTGAGTTAACTTCCTGTTTTATTTTGTAGTATTTCCTGTTTTGTTGTCATTTCGAGTTTTACCTTGCCCCATCAGTCCTGAGTGTTTCCACCTGTGTCTTGTTGCCTTGTATGTATTTAAGTCCTGTCTTTCCCTTCCTCCTGTGCTGGTCCATATTGTGTTGTTCCCTGGTTTAGTGTTTTGAGTGTTTCGAGTCTCTAGCCTGCCGTATGCAGTGGTTTTGTTTTTTGTAGTTTTGTTTATTAAAGCCCTGTTATCCTGCAACCTCCTGCCTCCTCTCCGCGCCTGGGTACGTCCCCTACCATTCCCCATAACAACCTCAAAAGAGGTTAAAGCAGCTTTTTTTGTGAACGATGATCAAAATTGTCACACAAGCTCCTGAGGTCAAGACACACAAAGTAAATGCTGTATACTATATACAACAGTTTTACACCTCTATTAAAATTTAGCTTAGTCTGTTTAGTTTAGTTTAGCCATTACCTGTTGAATTGTAGGACTTCATGTTCTTTATAATTTCATGTTTATTAGAAAGCCCATTGAGATGACTACTGTTGTAATATTGAGCTTTAGAAATAAAATCGAATTGAACTGAATTGAATTAAAGCCCAAAGCACTTTATAGTCCCATACTCACACACAGTGAAGCTATGGCGCCAAGTCAATAAGGAAGATTTACTTCATCTTTAGGTATGCTGGGTTGATGATTCTTTGCTCTGTGTCATCATTTAGTCCTCCCTCACTCTGAGCCAATATTTAAAATGCCTCACAGCCAATAACAGTCAAATTCCTGCCTTTATCCCTTGTGCTATCTTAGATGACCCCACCCTTACTTTGACGTGTTCTCCCTACCATGACAAAGGTGGATAAAGGTGGAAAGATTTCATGTAATCCATGGAAACTAGTGAAGATCACAAATCATTGAAGAAAAAAGGTTCAGCGCACTGTCTAGTGCAGGGGTGGGCAATTCCAGGCCTCGAGGGCCGGTGTGTCTGCATGATTTCAAGATAGCCTTTCCCTACCCATGGCTGATTACCTGGTTCAGGTGTGTCCAGCCAATAATCTTGCCCTACTCATGGCTGATTACCTGCTTCAGGTGTGTCCAGCCAATTAGAACATGCCAGAGCAGGGTATGCTGGAAAACATGCAGGACTGCGGCCCTCAGTGCCCACCTCTGGTCTAGTGGGTCTAGATGACCCAACTCCCAACGTTAAAGTGCCTAGGATAGCACAAGGGTTACATTCATAGAAGTTTGTATATCTCCATTCCAAACATTTTCTGATCCACCTTTGCCCTGTTCATCTCCTGGCTCTTTGCCTCAGAGTGACAGAACCACCATCAGCGTCTAAGCTCTGAGGCCTCTTCAAATGGTCTGAAGTCATCACAAACATGCAAGATGTCTCCACCCCAGAGCCCAGCCGCCAAAGACTACGGACTATTTCATGCACAAATTATATTTTCCCATTAAATCTCTCAGTTACCCTTTCAAGATCTCTCCTTATTGAACTGATGGCAGCTCCGCTCCCAAGCAAGGCACCAACCTGTAGCCACCAGGAGCAACGTGGAGTTAATGTCATGGTGCCTCTGCTAGTCCTCCTTCCCCGCCCTCTCTGCTCTGCTCCTGACTCCACCAGCTGTGATCAATTCACCTCTGTTGCTCAAAAGGAGACCCAGCTCCAGTATTCTATGCCAGTTCGTTACCCCTTATGGTGACTTTGTCTGGTCCAGTCTGCTCATGTCTAACCTGGGTTTGCCTTGCCACGAAACTAACGTTGTTTCCCTATCCCAGGATTCACTGCCACGAAGGTCACCTGTGTGGAAGTAGCCTACAGCTTACCTGTTTTCCTGTGGCCGCGCTACTACCTCCAGCCACGTCACGAGCCACGCTCCAGTCCGGATCATCATTCTGCCAAACTCTCTATTCTCTATTAAGAGATTAATCTCTACTTACCAACAACTTACCTGTTTGATCATTCTGGGTTCCAGCACCTGGGTCTGTCACTCCTACGTATTATGACAGTTAAGTGTCTTACCTAATGACACTTTGGCACTAGCACAATGTCACTTAACCTGTGACCTCCCGACTAGAGGTTGACTGCTCTACTTCTGCCTCACTGACGCTCCAGACTGTGGTGAAAAGTTGGAATTAGGGTAAACACATCCTAGCATAGTGCTAATGATGCCGTCATGGCAACCGTAAACAATGATTGTTGAGGAAAACTGAATTTTTATTTGAACCTGTGTCCAACTATCCTCACTGCTCCCAAACCCTCAGTAGCCTGTATTATAAGGCAGCACCATCCTGTGCCCTGGATGTTGATGCAATTAAAACACACACTCACTACTTTTCTTTTTTCTCCCCGCCAATACAACGTCACCCATGTGCTAAAGTAAAAACCTAATAAATAGGAACATTTTGGAAAAGACTGTTTAGGAATCCACTGTGTTCTGAAAATGAAAACTTGGCTGATTCATGAAAAATACACTGACATACATTTTTTTCAATGACAAATTGTTGAAATGGAATGCATTGGGGTCTATATTTGCCAATCTTGTGAGCCTTAATCCAGTGTTCCAGAGACTCCTGGGAAATTTCTCGGCGCTGGATTTTCAACTTGTGGATTTGGACACTCCGACAAAATGGTTAATGCTCTATAAAGTGCACTAGCTGAGTTGTAGTGAGGGAACACAACCTCAAAGCTTAACCTCTTAAGATCTGAGCTAACGTTTGAGCTAACAGAATTAACTACTATGGTAATATACCCCAAATTGTGATCTCCACGCATGTTTTAAGAGGTTAAAAAACAAAAATCACATCAGTCCGAAAAACAATACAAAATTATTGTGGATTTATCTCCTTTGTTATGGCCACCCTTTGCAATCAAAGTCAGACGTCTTCAGTACAGTGAGCAGGTAAAATGATCTAGAACCTGCTGTTGTGATGCTAAACGCTGTTGTCAGCAAGAACACAGCTGCAGGCATGAGCCACGGGGCGCTAATGATAACGATTTAAATCTTTGAGCTACAGGTTGAACGATTTTATATGCAAATTCTGTTATGAACTCTGCTCGTGGGATTTCCCTGAACTCAGCCTTAACAAGGAAGTCTGGTTAGGAGTTTATAGTAGGATAATCCTTTCTGTTAGTGTGGATTTAGGTCACAAAGGCCTTCAATTCAGTTCTGAAGTCAGAGCGACGTGTTTCAACACTAACCTGCCTGAACGGAGTTTGTTTTCTAATGCTTCCAAAACTGATCAAAGCCTTTGTGAGCTACTTTCACTCGAGCGCGCTCAGTGAGAGTTTCTCTTTGTGGAGAACAAGGATCAAAGAGCACCTTAGTGCCCCCCCTTCCCAGAGCTAAGGCGGAGGAATGTAAAGTCACTCAGGTCAGGCCGCTGTTGGGTACTGAACCCTTAATCAGAGGCTGATTGCTTTTGTTTTCCACTGTTCTGTCAGTGCATCCCCCCTCCCCCCCTTGAGGCATCCACCTCTTTGTCAACATTTGACTAACAAGTCAGCTCGGACCTCGTCCAACACTCCTGCGAGCGTCAGAAGACATCTGTGGATGGCTGACGGAGCAGCACGCCGTGCAGAAACAGGCTCTGTGGCATTCTCACTTTACAGCAGAAATCATCTGCCCCAGACGCTGGCAGCTACGCCCTTAGCTTCAAGCTTCTCTCAGGATTCGAACGCTCACCAGCCTGAGAGGCCATCCTCCCCAGAGGGCGTGGGTGTCTGATGACAGTAAGTGGCACAGCAGTGTTGTTGGCTGTGTTTGCTTGGCTGACTTGCTTTGTGTTTCTGCTTAATTAACAACCTTCGCACCATTGGAAACCAGTTATTGGACAAATTCTGCTTCCAGTTTGTTTTGCTTCAGCTTATTGGATCAGATGACCTGAAGTACACTGAAAAGCCGCTAGTGTCGCACGGAAACTTCAAACAGTTCGCCTTTGGAAGGAACTAGTCTAGACCGAGGCACTGTTTGAGCAGACTCCATGAATAACCACCACATCCTGTCTTTCTCTTGCACTTGTTTGCTCACAGGAGGAGTCATTAGATAAACAAATTCACTTTCATACAGTCTTTGCAAATTCACCAAAGCAGCTCTTTGTGGACAGAGTCTGCAAACAGGAAAAGATTTGGAGTTTAAATAAAATAATTTGATGTATCAGACCATCATTTACTAAGAAAGGTCTCTATTATTCTGGGCTTGTGCAGTCAAGTGAAAGCCAGGTTGCATTATGGTCCAGGCAGGGATTTGGACCAGAGGTTTTAGACTTCTACTAGTTTTATTTATAAAGCACTGATTTGCAACCAGTGTTATTTCAAGGAGCTCCACACTGAAGGAAAGTGAACATGAAATCACAAAAAGAAAGTATTTATCTCTGTGATCTGAGTTTGTTTAGATCATTCTGATGAAACCAACTGTTCTTATCTCGGAAAATCATCCAGCTTATGTCTGAAATCCGGAATAGGAAGAGGAAGGACATCCCATAAATGGATGTACAGGAAGAAATTCCAGATCAGGGCCCACTTACAGCGGGAAATCCATCCCGAGCATGCCAGAGCATGAATGCACACTCTGGCAACCAAACCAAAGCAAGTAGCTACTGTAGATTTTATCTTTTTAGCGTGGAAAATGCTGAAGAAAAATTATAACGTATTGGTATTTTTAGAACATGGAGCATCAAAGTTATTGTGGAAGTATGCCTCTTTCTGTTAATCATCTACCAATTAAGGAAAAGATGATTGGCTTTTGGACTGATAGAATAAAAAAGTCATAGAGCTAAGCATATTTTCTATTTTCAATTTTTGGCCTGTGGGAATCCGTGTTTTTGCAGTTGGACATGTGCATAGTGTTGCATCTTCCATCATACCTGATCTGTATCACTGAACTTTTTTCTGCTTAAATCTCTGCAGGCTCGCTTGGGCACCAGCCAAATCCAGTTTTACAGTCAACTAAGTTGTGATGCAAAGTCAGAGAGGCTTGCAGTAGAGTGATCATGTGCCATGACCACATAGATCTGAGAGAATATAGAGATAAACACGGCAAAAACACAAAAGCCAAGTTAACAGAAGCAACAAGTAGATTCTTTGGACCAATTGTAAAAAAATGAATTATGTTAAAACGTCTAAAAAAACTAAATAAATTACCTTGGTTATAGACCCACTCTGATGAAAATTGTTTTTGATGTTTTTAACATGTTCTTGCAACATTTTCTGATGATGGAGCATGTATATTAAGAAAATTAGGACTTCATTCTAATTGTTGTTAATCAGGAGCAGGAGAAAAAATGCAGTTTGAAAAAGCTTGTAGGTGCGATGTAGAAGCTACAACGTCAAGCCCCAAGCTCCCTGCTCAGCTCCATTCTGATGCTTCAGATCCATGAACGTCTTTGTTTTCCTCGTCTGAGCTGGCTTCTGGCTCAATTCTTTGTTGCAGCTGGGAGTGTGAGGGGCTGTAAACTACCGCAAGAGTGTGTAACCAGGGAGCTCTAAAGTATGGGTGACAGGAAGGGGGAGCGGGGCTGCTCACAACTCAGATTTCCGTTGATCTCCTGCCGCTCTGCAGAAACTATGTCTTAGAAAACGACACAGGTTTTTATTCTGGCTGAAAACAGCACAATCTTGATTAAAAGGCCACTGGAAATGCTTTTACAATAGATCAAAAGATGATTGGAGGGTGATTTGAAACACACCGCTCTAAACATCTACAAAAAGAAGTAAAAATATACAATTGAAATAAATACATAAATAAATGCTTCTCCTCATCCCTGAAGAGCTTCCTCAGACCTGAGCTAACCTTCGTCATCAGCTAGGTCATAAAGTAAAGCGTTGGGTCCCAAAATGAAGCAGAGAGTTTGTTTTACTGTAAGCCTGATCGCTGAGGGCTATGGCTCCATTCTAGTGTGGAAACTACTTGAGGTTTTTTAGCTTGACAACAAGGATTTCCAGGAGTCTAATCTCGTAGAAGATCATCGTCTTCGTGTCACTGCAAGACAGAATGTTCCTGTGAATGTAGTTCAATTCTATGTAGAAAACAAGGACAGCTTTGGGAACTTGATGTATGTGTGTTGTGACTGTATGACCAAAAGATTGTGAGAAACCTGTGATCCTCTGCTCTAAAAACAACCTCAGTCTTCTGTGAAAACTCACATTCATCCACGATATTTCCATAGCAGAAGAGGTTTTTTTTTTTTTCTATATTTTTGTAACAATAGTAATAGCTTCATATTTTAAATGTTGTTCCCATGGTAACTCCTCAAGCTTTAGATCAATAGTTTGGATAAATACTTTCTTTTTCCACATTTCCCCAAAAAGACGCATCATCCATCCATTTTCCAAACCCGCAGAATCCCTTTTTGGGTCACAAGGCTGCTGGAGCCTATCCCTGGTACTGTTGGGTGAAGGCGGGGTACACTCTGGACAAGTTGCATTCACACCTAAGGGAGAATTTGGAATCATCAATTAACCCGTAGGTGGATTAATGACTTTATGAACCATGGATTCTTTTGGACTGTTGGAGGAATCCGAGGAGAACATGCAAACTCCACACAGAAAGGTCCTGGATTGGATTTGAACCAGACCCTTCTTGTTTTGAGGTGAGAGTGCTGACCACTACACCACCATGCACCTCTGGACAGCTTTTTCTCAAATGAACATCTCATAGACTTTGCTTTGCTTTCACAGTGCACTGTTAAGAAAGGTGGTGATGTCACTGAACAAAGATGGCTGTTTGACCGTGTGGTCAAAGAACAGCTTTCTTTAAAACTCTTCTGGATATTAAAAGTTAGTTTAGAGAGATTTAGCAGTAACGGTGTTTGCTTGTTAGTAATGTGTCATTGTGATGTCTGTATTTAATCCAAAAAAGCTTACCAAACAATGTTTGGGCAACAAGGCAAAGCTGCAGCTCTCGACTGTTTTTGTTTGGCTTCTCCAGCCTGTTTGCTTAAGTTCAGCCTTCAGACCATGGACAAGTCATGATGCAATAAGACATAAGATCTAAAAATAGCCTAATTATTTTATGTGAATGTATTCAAGAAACACTGTAAACAAGACAGTTTTTTTAATCTCCCAACAGGGAAGCATTGTCTAAGCTGCTTTAAGAGTGTAAAGCCTTCTCCATCTGTTCAGACTCCCAGTTTTTCGTTTTTGTCAGGCCTACAAAGAGGCAGAAACTAAAGCCTTCGTCACATGCATCTGTACTGGTGCTGCTGTGTTTGGGTTTTCCAGGCCCGGGTCGTAGAGAGGAGTGCATGTGTGTCTTGTAGTTCCCTTGCAGCTCCTACGACCACCTCCAGGGGGGGGGGGGGGGGGGGGGGGGGTCATCAAAATAAAACGTACGATTGTTGTGTGTGTGGTAAGTGTATCGTTAAGTCTTTGTAATAGTGTAAGTATAGTGTAAGTTATACGCATGGGTGATGCTGTCGTACAGTTTTCTTATGCCACACTCTAGTCGTTTTGAGGTGCGAGTACTGGATCCTTGCTGACAGCGCGCAAATGCTGCGAACATGAGGTGTGCAGGGGATATGAAAGTGCCCGCAGGACACTTGTAGGACGTCCTCACACACTTTGCTCTGGTTGTCTAGTTTACTCATTTTTCCGTTAACAGTCAAGCAGCACTTTTCACATGAACAGCACAAATACAAGTACTTCACTCTTACTAACCCTTACGTCTTGTAAAATTGTTCACCACGACCTGTTGCTTGCAGAATGCCCTTAAAAAAATGTGCATGAACATATTGACTCTACAAGCTCACCGAGTGGACTTTGTTAAGTTTGACTTGATTTCCTGTAGGCCACCTGTGTGCCCCGTACAGGTTTGGAGCTTTTTCAACCGCAGACAGCCCGTATCCACCTGCAAAGACAGTTGTGAGTGAAGCTTTACTCACCAATTACCACCCAGTTTACATGCAAGAACAGTGTTCTAATAAAGTGTCCTACTATTCTGACAAAGACCATTAATCTTCTCTAGTGGGGGATACGATAGTGTACCTTTGGTTTAGTAAGTGGTTTATTCTCCCGCATCAAAATAGGAAAAAGAAGATTAACGGTCAAGGAAGAAGCTTTAAATAAATTGTCTCATTTTTTTCTTTGTACAGCTGCAACTTGTAGCATCACTGAACTCAATGGTATTTTGACCAGTCAGGGTTACTCACAGCTTGGCAACTTTTCTGTTTTTTCTGCATGTCATTAAAAACTCTTCTGAACGGAAGAAAAATCTATTGACTTTAAGGCATTTCCCTAAATCTGCTTTAAATTGATTTAAATAACTTCAAACTTAATTAGAATAAAAAAAGACAACAAATCAGGATACATTTGTCAGAAATGGTGGAGTTTCTCCCAAAATGCAGGAAGACTGGCCTTAAATGTCACGACTCCATCTGGATGTGATGAAAAGCAAAAAGACAGAACAAAGATCAACAAGACGAAACCTTCAGCTGATTAGAGAAACAAAGTAATGGACCAGACAAAACTTAAAAGACTTAAAACAGGACAGATGGGAACCAACACAAACAGAAGAGCTGAGTCACCTTTGACCTGAACCAGGTGTGCAGTGACAGGGTGGTGAACAGAACACAAAACGATGATAACTCAACCAAAAAGGCACAGATTCTCACAACATTTTCCTAAAACAGCAAAACTAATCATATCAGCTGTGTAAAAAACCAATGGGTCACCTGACCTCATGGTTCTTCTGCATCCCAAAAACAGATGGGCTTGTTGCTGCAACAATGTGGAAAAGAGGCGTCGCTGAGGTGTTCAAAATAAAAATGAGTGCTGTGAAGAACCCCAACACCTGATATGATGAGTTGGATAAACAACAAACTAGAGTTGTGTTGGAGGTGAAGGCCTTTTAAAGTAGCTTTTGGACTTTTTCTGATGTTATAACTAAAGACAAATGCAAACTCCAGTATATAAAGACAGCCTGTGATGGAGCGAGAGATGTTGGCCACAGATTAATTACAGTTTCCGAGTCCTCTCATTAGAGTGGTGCTCTGTGTGACAGCACAGCGCCGGTCACCGTGAACATTCCCCACACAGCTTGTGTTCCTGCCTGTTTGAAAGCGGCTCAGTAATCCTGGATCAGAGAGCACAAAGGGCCTGTGGATGATGTAAGTGCTGCGTCCAGTGTTTACCCCCTCCCTGATCTCCTACATGCTGCCTGGGGGGCGATGGGGGACGTGGGGGGACGCACATCCCTGCTCGGGACAGCCAGAGCTCCTCTGCTCTGCGTCAGGGTCAGCTGTGGTGGGATGTGGCCCTGGTGAGGAATCTGAGAGACTTTCCCTTCGAGGGCCACGTCGCTTCAAGTGAGTGCGGCTGGGTAAACATTTACCTTTTAAACGACTTTGTCAGCATGCGAGTTCAGGCGGATTGTTTGCTGGGAGAGTTGAAACCTCAGATTACTGTGAAGGTCCAAACAGTAATTTGGCTCTGCCGGCCGAGCCCTGCAGGTCATGCGGGGCTGAAAACATTACGCGCTTGCTCTCTGTGTACCTCAGCTGGCCATGGACTTGCTGCAGGACTCCAGTCGGACCATGCTGGGGCTGAACGCCCGGCTCAAGGGCTTCATGGAACAGGTCAACAGACTTCAGGAGGCCAACCGCCGGCTGGAGGCGCAGATAGCTGACTGGAGCGTCAGGAGCGCTTTCCGGAGTCAGGACTGGTTCCGGCAGGAGGAGACCTTCAAAGAACTCCGAGCTCAGGTGAGAAGATTGTCTGGAATGATAAAACAGGGAATATTACAAGAGAGAACTGATATAAAAGGCTTTCCAGAAAACTAAATGATCAGTACATTTTAAGTCTTACATCCTGTCAAATAAAAGGATCATCTGACATCTTTACCCTCATAAAGTTCCTGCTGAAACCTGAGCTTTGAGTTTATGGTATTTGAGGCTATAAATGCTGTTAGAGCTTTATGACACCAGAGTGAGTTGTGAAAAAAGGCGACCAAAGGGAAAATACTGTATAAGTTAGCAGCAGGATCACATCAGAAGAACTTGCTGTGCGGGATGGCGAGCATCAGTCAGAGTGCGGCGTTCACACGCAGAAGGAATGCGGAAAGCTGCTCCGCCTCCAAGGCCGCCGTGATCTCATATGACTCAACAGTTTTCCTGCGCTCCCAACTGTCACTTTCTGTGTGTGGGGCCGGAGTAAGCGCCAGAGAAAAACGTCTTTTATTCCCGCAGCCCGGTTGCCATGACCACAAAAGAAAACTCAGTCAGTTTTATTTTTTTATTGTCTGCTGATCCAGAGCTTTCGTGACAGGTTAAGAGGATTGTCCGCTTATTACCGCTCTGATCTCACTCTGAATCACTCACCTTTATTAATATCATAAGAGGCTAATGATATGAGGCATAAAAATCTGGTTATTCCACTTAATCTTTGGCTTTCACTCAGTGTGGGTGTGTTGCATTGTAAAAGGTTGGAATCACACAAAAACAAAGGAAATTCAGGGTGGGTAAACATTTAAAAGTGTCACAACTAGGAATAGTTTCTTTGCACACAAGGATTCTTTCATGATTAATACTAACAGTTTTGATGGCAGTAATTTTATATATTTCTGATAAATATTTCCCAAATTTCTTTAAAGGATTGGATTAAAAGTGCTGCATAAACTCTGCGTGGGGATGTTAACATCTAGAGAGTTTGTTTCTTCAGAAAGAGCACTTTAAATGATAGGTATCCCTGGTGTGGCTGAAAACATGGTTCAATTGCAAATGAACTCTGGTCTGGTTGCCTACAGTCAAAACACAGGCTCAGTGGATCACAGGAAGGGACATAAACACTTGGAATTTTCACTAAAAAGCAACACAAAAGAAAAGGTTGTACAATAAATTGTGGGTAAACATGTTAAAGATGAAGTGAAAGCATTTATCAATAGATAAACTACTAGAGAAAGTGCTGGAATGAGGGTTTTTTTGTCTTTGTGTCTCTTTTTTTCTCCCTATCAGAGCTCATTTTGAGCAGAACTGACTCCAATGTTGTGTCCTGTGCTCAGAACTTCTTTCCTAAACCACATTGTAGACCTATACAAACAACAATGGGCTGTAAAACAGACAATGAATAATATTTCTACACCCCTACAAACCCCTCTTCCCATCTCCTGCATAAATGTGAGATGATGGCACAGAGGTCCAAAACTGTTTGGGGAAACATCTCTCATTGGTGTGACAGAGGTTTGACTTGGACTTCAGCTGAAAACATATTAATCATGGGCTGGAAGAGACACTAGTTAAGCTGTAGTTCAGCAATATTTGCACGTGACTAAAGACAAAGGTCTTTGGGTGTACTCAATCTTCCTCAAACCACCCAGGAGTTTTCCCCTTCTGACTTTTACTGACAAATTCTTTATGGTGAAAAAGATAACAATAAGACAAAAATATAAAAATTTTAGAGCTCCATAAATCACAGAAATATTTACGATATCAAATAGTCTTTGACGTCATCCTGAAATGTCTGATTGGTAAAAATGAAGCCTGATGTTTACTTTGTCCATCCATACACACTTTCTGACGAAGGTTATCTGGGCGGGACAAAGTTAAGCAAGCTTTGTTGAGTTCACCCACAGACACATCCATCTGTCAACCAAAAACATCAACCAAAAAAATGCAGAACTTGTGGACTTAATTAAATAAAAACCTCTTCTACCCATGAACAGAAAGAAATGCTTGTCGAGAAAACATTTGAAACCAGGCTGTCCCTACATTTGCTTTTGGTTTACAAGTCATCTTATTAAACTGAAAAAGAATGTAGTCTAGTAGGAAAGCATCTAAGTAAAAATGTCCCTGAGTAAAAAAGGTGCACAAGTAGGAATGCACAAATAGGAATGTACCGAAAAACGAATGTACCACAGTGTAACAAGAGTAAGAAATCACCTGATTAAGCATACACAGTGTACGAATAAAAAAGTACAGAAAGGGGTGGTTGCCGAAATAAAGACATCACCAGTGTGATAATTAACACGTGTGTGAATGTGACCAAGTATAACAGTTAGAAGACAAGTAAAAGTATATCCATCCTCTAAAGCCACTTTATTTCTTTTTGCGGTCACGGGGCTGCTGGAGCCTATCCAGCTACTGCAGGGTGAGGGCAGGGTACATCCTGGACAATGACAGGGCCCTGAGTAACAGTGTGCTACAATAAAAATGTAATCAAACAAAAAGTTAGAATGTACCTAAGCAAGAAGGTATCTGGGTGAGAATGTATCTGGACTATTCTCACTAAGGTGGAGTTTCTTTGGAATCACATGGTGGAATCAAAGCTCCTTCTCTGACTTTAGGTCTGGGTTTCATGATTGTTAGAAAAGGAATCATATAATCTGGAGACTTTGAGAAGGTTTCAGGCTGCAACGTGGAGTGAAAAATGAATAGAAAAATGATCTAAACTGACCTCAGAGTTCACCAAGAAAGAAGTGGAGACAAAGTGCTGGAAAACTCGAAAGTGGCCACCAATGGGTCCAGGTCTGAATCCCACTAAATATCCACGTATGACCCCATGTTTGAAAGACGCCAAATGATTTCCAAAGGAAGGGCTGCATGCTGGAGTAGTGGCTAGCACTCTTGCCTCACATCAAGAAGGCCTTTGTCCAAACCCCGGCTGGGACCGTACTGTGTGGAGTTTGCATGTTCTCCCGAACATGTGGGGGGTTATTTCTGGGCACTTCAGCTTCCTCCTACATTCCAAAAACATGCCGCATAGGTTGATTGGTATCTCTAAATTGTCCCTTAGGTTTAAGGGATACCACCCCAGTCTGCTACAGACTAGCAACCTGCCTAAGATATACTCCGCCTTTGCCTAACAGTGGCCAAGACGGAGTCCGGTAGTCCCATGACCTCATAAGGAATATAGCAGGTTTGGAAGATGGATGGATGAATAGATTTGCAAAAGAACAATGCACTCCAGTCAACACTCCAGTAAAGAGTCACAGCAAGTTTCAAGTTTATCTATTTCCTTTATCTAGTTTATAGATTCTGAGTATAATAATGTCAATCTCAGGGTTTTTTCGTGGCACACAAAGAATAGAAATGCATATATATCAAAAACTTTTGTGATTACAACAATTTGAAGAAGAAATTGTGAAGTTTCTGAAATAAAATCTTGGGTGTGAAAAGACTGGAGTTACCATTAGGTCATGACAAACTTTCACTTCCTGTGTTGTATGTTTGATTTAAAAACAACAGAGTAGCTGTGTGACAGAGAACATATGCTGTTTCTGGTCAGGTCGGTAAACTACTCATGGAAAACGCCCGGCTGGCCTTGGAGTCGGACAGCATGAGATCCAGAGCGGCGGTCATCCAAGCCAGGTCAGCTGGATTCCTCTTTTTTCTTCCTGACAGTTCCTTTTTACATGTCTGATGAAACACTAAACTAACATCTTAACAGAGAATCCAACGTGATCCAATGTGGCACGTTTGGTTTATTGACGCACATCTGAATGTTTGACTTTGTACTCTTCCAGTCACTTGACTCAGACAGACAGAGCACAGATCCAGACAGGACTTTGTGCATCGCTGGCATTTTTCACTTCTGTATCGATGCCGAGCCCCCCCCCCCCCCCCCGCGCCACACATCCCATTCCCCTAGTAGCCCATTCAGGACGAAGGTGACAACGGTTCTTTTTTTAGCGCTGTCTGACTCACTGTGGGCCATTAAGGATCATTGACTTTCTCTGAAACTGGAGCAAGCCAACTTGCTGTTAGGGCGAGCTGGCTTTAAAGACCCTCTCCTGTGAAAATCGTGTACTTAGTTTAGTTTTTTTTTTCCTGTTCTTGTTGCATTTTTCTCATGATGGGTGACATATGTGGAGAAAATTCAACTTAAAATGTACATTTCTGAGTATACACACACACATATATATATGTTTACTGCAGTTGGAAAAGCTTGTAAATGTGACGGAGAACCTATAATGGCAAGCCACAAGCTCCCTGCTCTACTCCATTCTGATTGTAGGTGATTAGATCCATGAACGTCTGTGTTTTCCTCGTCCGAGCTGGCATCTGGCTTAAAAATGTATGTTTGGATAGTTCCCCATTTTTGTTGCAATGCTAATGTTGGGTTGGTAGTGTAATGGGCTCCAAGCAAACGTTGATCGGAGTGGGACTTTAATAAATAATGTTTTACTCTTTGACAGTAACTCCACAGAAAATATTAAATGTCTTATAGAACGTGGCAGTTGAAAAATTAAGTCAATGTTTTTTTTTAAACACACAATTTATGTGTGTTTGTTAATGCAGAACATCAACAAATAAACTTCAAACTTTATTGATTTGTATAGCGCCTTTCATTTTTCACAAAACAAAAAAATGTATCTAATTTAGTGCTTGGCTGCCACTACTTTGCCTTTGGGGACTGCTTCATTGGTTTGAGCTAAATGGTCAATACTTTGTATTAATCGGGTTCTGGTTGTAGTGCAACAGAAAAACTCTCCATCTTTTGATGTTGATCTGTGCTGTCCAAAAATCTGCACAATCTTAGTGATAAATAACTTTATCATCAGCAAACAATCGGGCGACAGTGGCTCAGGTGGTTGAGCGGGTCGTCCAATGATCGAAGGGTTGGCGGTTCGATCCCCGCTCCCCACCAGCCAAAATGTCATTGTGTCCTTGGGCAAGACACTTCACCCTCCTTGCCTCCAGTGTGGCTCCACTGGTGTGTGAATGTGCATGGATGATCCCGGTGATGGTCAGAGGCGCGAAATGGCAGCCACGCCTCTGTCAGTCTGCCCCAGGGCAGCTGTGGCTATAACAGTTGCTCACCATCACCAAGTATGAATGAGGAGTGAATGAATAATGGACACAATGTAAGCGCTTTGGGTGTCTTGAAAAGCGCAGATAAATCCAATCCATTATTATTATTATTATTATTATAATCTGCATCTTTCTCCTTAACTGTTTTCAGTTTCTGTCATTAAGGATCTTAAAGGGTCCATAACATGCTAGTCTTAAGCCTTTTACAGTAAAATGTATCCATGTATATGATAATATATTACCTTTAGCACACAAAGAAACACATTTTTTATTCAATATTAGTTATTTTCCTGAGTTATTTTCCAACCCGGAAATGCGATGACTTGATCTCTGTGGCACCGCCATCTGCCCCGTGTGGATGTCGTCCATTTCAGGACGTCAACCTAGCGTGTCTAAACAAACAACAACTTTTGCAGAGATGGATGTTTGTGCATAGAAAGAGTAAGCGTTTTTGTCAAACACTGCTAGCTCCTTGGAGAAAGTGGGTGTTAGCCTGGGGGGGGGGCAGTGCTGGAAGGGCAGACTCTTCCTGGAAGGGGCGGTTCCTCACTGGTCTAAGTCAGCTCATGAGGACCCACTCATTTTTGTGGGTTGGGAGGGGCTGGCGCTCAGAGCGCAGGGTTTTAGAGGGATACTCAGAAATGGGTGGATGGATCAAAATACCACTTTGGGGTTGTTTCTCGGGAGGAATTAACATTTTGATACACTTAAAGGCTCAAAAAAGGATTTTGCATGATAAATGGTTTTTAAAACAACAGTTCTGCTTTAGTAAAACCAGGACAATCAGCAGTTTTATTTCAGCATTTATGATTCATTTTTGTGCAAGAATACCATTTTTGAAATTCTGATAAATCTTTTGTTGATTAACTTGTTTTGAAGTTCCTGTTCAGGAGCTGTTTTTTTTTAAAATGCTGATTTGTTTAAAATCTCTTAGTGGTTAAATTTATTTAAAACATCACCTTCCTGCAGGTGTGAGACAGAGGAGAGAAACACCAGGCGTCTGGAGCGACAGGCAGCGCTGCTTCGTGAGTCTAAGAGGAAGGCGGATCAGAGCTCCATGATGCTGCAGGCCGACTGTCACCGCTCCATGATGGAGCTGCAGGAGATGCATCGAGAGTTTGAGGTTCTCACTGTCTGCTTTTTTATTAAAAATGTTTTATTTTCGTTTTCAAATAGACAAACAGTTCAGTTGCTCTTTTGACCGTTATAAAGCAGAATGAAAAAATACAAGTAAATAAATAATTGCCAGTTACATTCTATTCAATATTTACAGGCCGTCCAAATAGGGAATAAAAAGAAGAATGAAAAATGCAGTCTCAATACAGAACTAAATAATTTTAATTTTCTGAAAGTGATTTAGAAATGGTGTCCAGAGTTTATTGTGAACATTAACTGAAGCGATCCTGACACGGCGAATTTTTCCATATGAATGTGAGATAGCATGTCAGCGAGCCACACTGTAAAGTAGGGAGAGGCCGTAAATTTCTACTCTCGCAAAATTTCTCTTTTTGCAAGTCATCAACCAAACTTCTAGTGGCTGCTGCATGACAGTCGGGTTAGTTCTAGTACGTATGCACCCAAAAATGTCAAGCTCTGCATCGGATGGAATAAAGCAACCATAGGCTTTGGAATACCAGTCAAATATTCTGTTCCAAAAGCCAACAAATGAGGGACAAGACCAACAAGCATGAGCCAATGTGCCTCCGATATTTTACATGTATCATAAATGGGAGTGATTGACGGATATATTTTGTGCTTTGGAGTAGTGGAGCCGATGGATGATTTTAAATTGTATCAGGTAGTGTCTGCTGTTAACAGAGCAAGAGTGAATCTTGGATAAGCACTTTTCCCACATTGATTCTGAGATTTCTATGCCCAACTCCTCGCACCAAGCATCTTTCATTTTTGTTGATTTCACCCTGGTGCTGTCATCAAATAAATGCACTATTCTAGAAACCAAATGTCTGGAGCCAGGGGGACTTTTGAAAATGTCACAAAGGTCATGTTCATTTATGGTCACGTCTATTTTGTAAGTACCTATAGAAGTGTGAATTGGTCAAGTTAAAGTTTTGTTTAAGTTGATTAGATGATGCAAATTTGTTATCTATGTACAAATATTCAAGTTTAGTCTCATTCCATTCCTGATCAAATTTATCATCCCAAAGAGGCAAAAAAAGAGTGATCATGGCATAATGGTGACTGAACTCCATGTCTACTTTTTGCTCCAGTTTCTCTGAGTGTGACCTACAGTGCCTTGCAAAACTATTCTCCCACTTGGATGTTTGTACCTTTTGTTGCTTTCATAAACCACTCATGGTCAATGGAATTTGTCTTTCCTGACAGAAATCTACTAGAAAAAAAACGTTAATGTCAATGTGAACACAGATTTCTACAAAGTATTTGTAGAACATGAAACGATTTATGAAAGCAACAATAGAGACAAACTTTTAAGCCGCTGTGTCAGATGTGTAAATGTTGTGCAAACGTTGATAATAACCTGTGAAACTCCTGGACCTTTGCAAATTATGCAAAAAAACAACAATGTTTTTTACAACTTTCATGGGATGTTTGATTCAGATTTATAAGTAGTACACTTCATATTATTTCACCGTTTCATGGCTTAAAATAGTCACAACCTAGAGAGATAGTTTCAAAATTCAATTAAGTTGTGTGGAAAATCTAACAAAATGTTGTTGTTTTTTATTCCATTTATTTATCTACACACTTGACTGGACAAACACCCCATCAAGCCCTCATGCAGTTCCAACAGCTGCCTGTTATGAAACAGTATTGCCCCACAATGAGCTCTGACCTGAACAGTATGAATAAAAAAAAGACGGTTGTTAAGATTAGTGCTTCTGGCAGTCTTTATCGTAGTCCAGTTGCATTCTCACTGTACTGAACTGCACCAGGGTTCATTTGGGAGTCATCAAAGACCCCAACAGAGGTCCTTGTTTCCTTATGTCATTAAACAGTTATGAAGACCAACCAAACTCTGGTCCATTTGAGAATGAGGGAGTTTACTTAGGAGTGAACTCTGGGGCCGTTCACTTCAGTAGGATTGCAAACTGGTAAACGGGCAAAAGAGGTACAAGGAGTGCAGCTGCCTATTTACTATTTGGACTAGCAAGTCTTTTTTTTATGAAACTTTCCTTTCCACTCCTTTGCTGCTCCCGTCAATGAAAGGTGTAACCAGGTTTTACTAATCCTCCACTTCAGTTGCAAATCGGGTTGATTAAAAAAAAAAAATCTAAAACAAAAGTACAGTTTATCAACTGTTTACTTCAATGCTTATAAAGGCAGGGAAAGACATCGTATCAGACTCCAGATGTTAGTTTGTTGAATCCGCAGATTTTCTCTTTAAACATCAAACATGGCGTGCAGCTGTGAGTCATGCAGTTATTTTCCTGGTTTCCAACTCATGATCTCTGGATCTTGTCTGCCCTCCGGATGACCCGACACGCTTTCTTTTCTGTTTGAGCTCTAATCATGCGAGCAGCTATTAAAGCTGTTGAAATGGGAGGTGTCTGATGACCTGTTCCGCCCAGATACACATCTAATGACAGGGTGTCAGCCCCCCCCTTCCTGTTCACACATGTAATTCTGCATCTCTGGCTCTGCAGTGCACCTACTCCACACACTCTCCTCCCTCACCTCTCTGTCTTGTGTTTCTTCTTTTGCTCTGCTTGCACCCCCTCCCTCCCCGTCCCTGCGTCTGGTTGGCTGTTTGCAGGCGGCCCGGGCTCTGCAGCTGCAGCGGGCCGGCTCCTGCGATGCTTTGTTAGCAACGGCCGCATCTTCATCTGCAGCAGGAGGAGGAGGAGGAGCTGAGCAGGACGATGGCACAGGGATGGAGCTTAGCCAGCTCCTCGACCGGATCAGAGCGCAGTGCGACCACAGCAGACCTCCCCCGGGCCTCGGAGCAGTCCCACATCCACCACCCGGCTTGGTGGGGCCTAACCGTCCCCGAGCTGCAGCAGCTTCCAGAAGCCAAAGAGGGGCTCTCAGCGAGGTGCGCATCACTCCTTCCACACCTTTACTCTGTGCATGCTGTCCTGGGTCTCTGCCAGCAGGACACACCCTGAACTCCGGGCCAAACCGGAGTCAGGCTTCCCTTTGATCCTTCACCAGAAAAAAACGTAAACTCTCCGACTCTTCCCCTCATTTCAGCTCCATTTTCAAGTTTGTGATTCCCTCAGCTGACACTCAAACAAAATGATTGTCAGCCGCAGGAATCACTGCGTTAAAGTCTACTGAATGCTGCCTGCTCCATCTCCATCCTGCTGCAATCAGAAAACAGCCGGAGGTCGTCCAGAATTGACTGGAAAATGCTGCCAAACGGGGCAGGAAAACTCAAAATCCAATGACCTTTAGATAAATTCACCGCCAAACATGTTGGGTAAAGTTATCCATAAAATAAAGTCCTTATGTCACCTCGTTATATATATTCCTAATGTATTAAAAATATATTTCAGATTGGTCCCACCTTTGAAGGTAAAAGCACATGAAGCTGGATAATTCCAGGAAAATGGAATGACGCTTTTAAATATAGCAATAAAATCTGCAACTTCAGTGAAACGTTCACTCAGTACTTTAGTTAGTTGAAGTTGTTCAAACGATAAAATTGGTTGAAGAACATTGAACTACTTTGGGGTCAATTGTATTTTTAATTTCTGAGTCTGTGTATCAATAAATTAT
Organism: Oryzias latipes; assembly: GCF_053564925.1. Taxonomy (NCBI): domain Eukaryota; kingdom Metazoa; phylum Chordata; class Actinopteri; order Beloniformes; family Adrianichthyidae; genus Oryzias; species Oryzias latipes. The sequence goes on along the minus strand of NC_136237.1, from coordinate 35,302,858 downwards.
TGTAGTACAAGTCAGATATTGCGTGTCAGCATGTACAAATACGTTCCCTTGGATTGACCTCCTAAATGCTAACTTAGCAACTAATGCTAAAGGATTATAGAGAAAATTCCATTGAGCTTTAGCTGTTGCCATCCGATCTGTACCAGAAACCCCAGCAGAACCCTGCTTGCATGAATGTTACGTCTCGTCCTCTTGTTGTCAACATTGTGACAGTTAAGCAATTTGAATTAGTTTAGCTCCCGGTGGCATTTCTCCATAGTTTTGCCTCCTGAACGATTGTCCGAGCCTTTAAAACAACGGAAACTTGGTGTTTGCCCAAGTTTTGCCTCTCTCAACAATGCAGAGCTTTTCCAGCCAAAATAAAGAGAATAGCCCATAATAGAATATTACAGACAATGGAAATTTCAACAACGCATGATGTCATGAAAAACCACACGGCTTGGAGTTAATCTTTCTGTTGGATCGTAATTTCGATCGCAGAACTGGGTGCATTTTACTCCGGACAACTGGAGCCACTTTTGCAGCCAAATTCATTTTTAATGATGTTTTAACTGCGTTAGTAAAATTGTATCGCTAAGAGGCGGAAACTTTGTGCTCCGGGGAGTAAAATGCCATCAGACAAAACAGACAGAAGACAGAACCATTTACACACGAGCAGTAAGGATCGTGCAGTCCTGATCCGTTCCAGCTTGTTTTGTGGTCCATAATTTCTGCAAAGAACTGAATTTTAGTCACTCTTTCCAAAACATGATTATCAATAGCAACTTTTATATCTAAAACTGCAGGAATATGGCCATTTCCAAAAATCCTTAATTCTGTTTTGTTAACATTAAGTGAGAGTTTGTTTATTGTTTTAGTTTCTTTTACTCTGTTTTACTATTTTTACACAACTTCCCTGAGATTCTCCTCTTTACATACTATAATTGTGTCGTCGGCATAAAAACGTGTTTGAGTTGTATTTCTGTATGCAAAATTTTTACTTATAAAAGGATTTTTTTTTAGTTTTAGCAAATCAAATGACTTTAATTCTTTCTGCATGAAGATGATGCAGTAAAACCTCCCTGCTCTGGATTGATGACAGATCTCACATTCATTCAGTAACGATGTATTGTTGCAGAATAAGCCTTGGCTTTTGTTCATATTCTCCTCCTTAAAAAAAAAACGTGTGACTGAAACAGATGAGGGTTTGTTGAAAAATAGATTAAGTCGAAAATGACTTGCATAACTGCAGTCTACTTTTGTTCTTACTGTTAAAATATTGTCGGAGCCACTTTGAAGCAGCTTCACCGCTTCGGCGCACATGAACAGCGTGCGGTACTGCGTGTCAGAACTGCACAGCTGTGTACACACTTCTGTTTGCTCACCAAACGCGAAATGAAAACGACCAGCATTACCACCCGCCGCTGCTTTACCTGCTGTCCCATCGCTCAGGTGTCAGCGAAAATAAAAAATCCTTTTCTGAAAAAGTATTTGAGTGGTGGGACACACCTTTATGACACATAAAGCTAAAATAAATTCAGTTTTTTCTCATCTACTTTGCTTTATATTTGAATGAACCAAGACAGACCAACAATGGCGCTTTTCTACAGAAAAGACTGCCCCAATATTGTCGTTTAGACCCAAAGAATGTCAATTTGAATCTTGAAACAGTTCATAAAAACCTAAATTTGACCCACAGCTGAGAGCAGGTGTATAGGTGAACATTTATCACGCCTAGGTGCAAGTTCGTCAAACCTTTCAGGTAAACTGGAAGGTAAACCACCAACAGTTTCCCCTTAGAGGGAACAAAAACAGACACTGTCTTAACCTTTGTGTTATCTTAGATGACCCCACCCTCACATTGAGGTGTTCTCCCTACCATGACAAAGGTGGATAAAGGTGGAAAGATTTTATGTAATCCATGGACACCAGTGAAGATCACAAATCATTGAAGAAAAAAGGTTCAGAGCACTGTCTAGTGGGTCTAGATGACCCAACTCCCAATGTTAAAGTGCCTAGGACAGCACAAGGGTTAATGTAAATGGATCCACATTTAACATGTTGACATGGCGACCATTCATTTTTTTTTTTTGCTTGGTAAGAGTCGAAATTTTGTCGTGACACGAAATGTAGGATCATGCTGGACTTTCCCTTCAGACGGCGCCCTGCACAAAAGTAAAGTCTTTTTTCTACAGTTGAGTTCTTTTTAAGTCTTGATGTGACAAACACATGTTAATAGAAACACAGGTCCAGACAGACCTCTTACCTTTGTGGCAGTAGGTGTTTTTTTTAACATCAAACTGAGTCTTTCTATGGTGGTTTTTTTAATCAACAAGCTAAAAACCAAAACACATCCACAACAGCTGATTATCAAAGTTTTTTAAATAGGAAAGTTATTCTATCTCCCACAGACAAAAATCAACTTTTGGGGTACCTTGATGACATCACCGGACAGTAGACTTTTGCTACTGCCTGCTGTTCTGTCCTCCTGTGACCCTCTTAGCTTATTGCTGCCTGAGATTTCCTGACAGCAGGAGGCTGAACGTCCTCTGAAGGAAACGCCAAATTGAAACAAGGTCCTGTAAGGTGGGGAGAAAGAGCTGCTGCAAAGTCTTTTGACTTGTTCTGGGAATTTGCTGGGAATTTGGGAATTTTTTCCTTTAACACAGTGTAACCTGGTCACTTTTGCAAACTACTTTTTCATTTATTTCAAAGACCCATTCGAATAAAAAGTTTGCTTTTGGTGTTTTTTAGTATGATATTGTGGAATTTTTCTGATGATGGAGGACAAATATCAAGTACTATAATCTCCAAATTCCATTTCTGAATACTCAAAGGAGGATTTCGGATGAACTCCTGCTGCTCTGCAGAAACTATGTTCTAGAAAACGACACAATTTGTTTTTCATTTTGGCTAAAAACGGCAAAATCCTACTTAAAAAACCACTGGGAACGCTTTTACAATAGATCAATAGAGGATCAGAGTTGCTCTTGTATAAAAAGTAGCAAGCTTGACATGACGATCTTATTGGTCTTCGTCAAATTGCCCTTTTGTGTTTTTACAGGAGGAAGCAGCATGGGAGCAGGTGAGCCTCGGCAGCGCCGCTCTGAGAGAGGCCCGGGCCGAGCTGGCAGAGGCCCGGAAGCAGTGGCACTCCCTGCAGGTGGAGATCGAGACCCTGCATGCCATGGTAGGAGACCATCCTTATGAAAATAAACCCACACTAAATACAACACAAGAGTGCCACAGGCCTACAAACATGAATATGTCATTTCACTGAAAAGCGCTGTCTGTCCATAATACGACCATTTAACTTTATACAGATATTTTCTATTGTACATCTTTTAAAGTTACATTTTTTCCTGACATATTTGGTTTATAATAAAGACTTGTTATAAACAAGACTTCACTTGAAGTCTGTGAAAAGTGAAAACCCTAATGATTTTGTTGTTGTTATTGTATTGATGTCGTCTCGGGAGGTGTGACTGTTGGTAGTCAAGGATAACTGAGAAATGTACTTTGAACTGTTCACATTAATTTGATAAACCTATTTTTCAGCACTAAATATGGACAATTTTCAATGATTGCAAGGGGCCATCTCCTTTATAGAAGCAGCTGTTTTGAACCAAAATGTGGCTGTACTTTGAACCTCAGTCCTCTGAATCAGCCACAAGCTTTTTTTATATTCACACAAAATGTACACAGAAAACAAACAGTTCCCCCCCCCAAAAAAACCCCAAACTAAACCCCACAACCCTAAAAATGGTGACCAGACCCAGCAAACAGTTCATTTTTAGGCTAACAGGTTTCATCTCCAGATCTTTTTACTGTTTGGTGACCAGGAAAAAGGCTTGGAGACGTCCCTGCAGAACACCCAGCAGATGTACTCCAGCCAGCTCCATGACCTTTCCCAGGTGATTGCCAGGCTGGAGAGCGAGCTGGAGCAGGTGAGGAGCGGCCTGCAGACGCAGCGCCAGCGCCACAGCCAGCTGCTCAACACCAAGATGAGGCTGGAGCGAGAGATCGGGACGTACCGACGGCTGCTGGAGCGAGAAGAGGGCAGGTGAGGCTTCAAAGTTCACGCTTTACTGTTTTCTACTCCTCACTGAGGAACGGCGCTCCTGGGCTCTACAGCACAAAGGAAACAAGAAGACAGTGTCATTGTTTTTTTCTGGCACAAACTATCAAACCACATGTGCTGCTCTGGATCAGATAAAAGCTTTGTCAACATGAACTCCAGAATAATTGTAGGGATTCCTGTTTGTCATGGTGCGGATGCCGAACAAGAAGTCAATGAGGTGGAGACAGAGATGTTTTTAGATGGTGCTAAGGTGTGGTTTGGTTTTCAGCATTCTTAGATAGGCTACAGAAGACAGACAGATAGAAGATGGAAAGATTTGGTATTCAGATTGGTTTCAAATCTGAGAGCAGCTCCTGAGTGCGCGACAGCAATCAAAACAATCACAGATGCTTGTGAAAACAAGCATTCCTGACTTCTGTCTCAGCACTTTGCTTTCTAAATGCGTAAAGAGCAAAAACGATTATACTGAAAAGTTCCTGTGCCAAAGTCTTACATTTTAAAACAACTTTCAGTCTTGATTTGAAACTGTAAGTGGAGGTTTGCACGCACGCAGAAAGAGCCGTTGAGGTTTCAAAGACAGAAAACTCTGATGCTCTCATTGCTTTTTTATTTGTTAAAGAAAGTTGTCAAAAACATTTTTCTTGAAACTCACTGAAACAGTTCAGAAGTTGTTCAGCATGAGAGCAACCTGGTTCAGTCGAGATGCAGCTAAAATAAAGCATAAACCATGATTCTACCACCGTCATGCCTCACAGAAGGGAACTTTCATGTAGTACGCTTAGATCAGGGGTAATTACAGTGGGTACTTTGCATAATAAACTGCCTACAAAAATATGATAAGAACTATGGGGGGCCCTGTCAATGCATGCATGCCTCACAGATTACATTTGCATCACAAAATGAATCATACTTTCATTGCAAAAAATTAAATTTTCTGTAAAAAAAAAAAAAAGGCTGAATCGTGGTAGTTGTGTAACTCAGATGTTCTTTTCCCTGCTTTGGGGAGTTTGTTTGCCCTCTTTAAGAAGTGTCTGTCTTGAGTCCTTTAAATAACCTTTTTGTTTGTTTGTTTTTGCAATGATATGGAATAAAACACAATTTCCCACGGATCTTTTTATGGGAAATAGTTTTGCACACAATGACGGTTTCCACTCGTTATGCAATGCACTACCATGTGTACACATTTGTAAATGCTTATCTGTTTGTTTGTTTTTTACTACTTCATCTTTCAATTTGGTCATTTATCTCTAAAAAAAAAAAATGTTCTAACGCACCAAAACTGCCACACGAAGCATTTATTTTCCAAAATCACCGTGATAAAAAATAAAAATCCAGCATCACCCTAAAGAAACATTTTTACGTTGAACTTTTGTACTCTGGTTTTAGGGGCTTTCTCCCAAAACCTTCAATTTAAATTGACAAAAAAAATTGTGTTTCTCTGTTATATGAATCTTTCAAATCTGTCTTCCTGACGAATCTGGCAGCATGTCGAGGGAAATAAACAGGCGTTCCAACAGTATAGAAAATATTGCAGAAGAGCAACAAGGAAATCATCCACCAAACACAAACATCCAGCATTTTTGTGATACATTTTCCCATTTCTTCCAAAACTTTTCAATAGCCACATTCCAAAAATAGCGATCTTACAAGTGGACACGGCGTCTAGAAAACCATAGTCCTTCAAAGCCACCAAACATTCATGATGCATTTAAGGTTGTCATGGTGATGGAAAAATTACTTGCTGAGATAATTAAAAAATAAACTGTAGCATAGATAAAACTACAATAGATTATCATCAACTTCAGGCATGCAACAATGCTTTGGTTGATATGAATCATTTCATGTCGTTTTATTTCCGCTCTTATGGCTGCCAAATGCTAGATCTATGCAGATACTATCATAGATATGCCACAGTCCTTTTTTTTTCAATCATCTTTGCCAACGTATTTACACGAGTAGAGAAAGTTTTGTTGCTCTATCACCTTTTGTGGCGTCCACACCTCTCCTCGCAACAATGACCGCAGCCGTTTCTTGTGGGATGTTTCTCCCTATTGCTCCTCTGACGTGGCAAACATCGACACAAAAAAACCGCAGTTTACGTTGGAGAAGTCCCATTCTGGGTGCTGCCTCCACCTATGGACTCCTCCTGGCTTTTTGGAGCGTTCCGATTGCACGCACCGCCGTGCCGGTTTAACAGACGTAATCCAGTAAATAAATCATGAGCAGTTGGTTTTTGTGCGTGCTGTCGAGAGTTCAGACGTTTTTGTGCCACTGCAGCCTTGGAGTTTACGGCGGGTTTCTGCTGGATCAGGTGTGGCCCACAGGCCAAAGGATTCAGACTTTGGGCTCATGTGTCTCCAGTCAGACAGCGGTAACAAACCTGAACCAGGGACACGAATGTCAGCCTAAAATGGTGGCATTTGGAGGGTCTAAGGGCAGGGATGTCCAGTTTAGTTTAGTTGGTTCAGTTTAGAATTTGTCTTTTGAATTGTATGTATCCATGATCCTTTTTATTTTATGTTATCCACACAAAGCCCATCGAGACAACTGTTGTCGTGATTTTGGGTTGTGCAAATAAAATTAAATTGAATTGAATTTGGGGGGAAAAAAAGACTATCCAGTGTCTGGTGAAGAACCCAATGCCCCCAAGTGGCCATTTTGGGACATTTTGCTTTACATTCTGCAGATCTTTACAGTATAAATGCTCGTTCTGCGCAGATATATGAGTCATAATGGGCAGCCAATGGGTCTGCGTCCGTGGAGGTCTCTGGTGGTGGAGACAAAGGAGAGCGACGTGGTGAACGGCTTCAGCGACCCCGCCATCACACCGGACGAACCAAAGTCCGAGCCCCTGCCGGAGACTTCCTCACTGCTCCCTGCTGAAAACGGCCTGAAGAGAGGCCTGTACAGACAGCAGAGCCTGGTCATCCTCACAGGTAGGAGCCACGGGCGCTCGTACGTCGCATCTCCTTCTGATGGTTTATTCCTGCGTCTTCTTGCAGAGCCAGAGCCAGACAAAGACCTGCCAATCTGCACTGTGAAGACTCAGGAGATCCTTCAGGGAAACGTGATGCGTGAGAGCGCAGAAGGTCACGGCACCATCGAGTGAGTAATCATCCCCTCCTCCCATCCATTGATCTGCCCTTCAGCAGCTCTGGATCGACCCCAAATGGAACCATTTTCCACTGACTGTCTAAACTGCTCAGCGGCATAACATCAAAGCTTTTATTTGATTTTGATCCTAAAAATAACAAGCGAATGGCACCTCTGAGGCTCTGTTGAGCCTCCAGCAGCACATTCATTAGACAAGGCGATGTCTGGTGCAGCAGACAAACCGAGCAACCTCCAAGAGCAATCATTCTCACTTGTCCGAGAAGATACACACACAATTAAATCTTTAGTTCCCATGAGTAACGTGCCGTGGCATTGACTGGGAATGTTCTTCCTCGCCTGGCTGCTGTTTGATGTGGACTGCCTGGCTAATGTTCGGGTTCAGGGAGTGGCTGCTGTTATTGTTAGACCAGACATGGGCGGGATTTGTTTTTCTGTGCTTCAGGTGTTTCCAGCCACACACAGACGAAGCCTAACAAACTCGAACGCACTTATATAATGAGCCAAGGGAGCTTCACAGATGCACAATGACTCATCAACCTCCAGCCTCATTTGTCTTTTGGCCGTCATCTTCACCCAACTTCAAAAATGCAGACATTTGGAACAGTGTCTCTGTCCATCATAAAAGAACGTCTTAAATTGTTATCAGTGCATCTTTAGGTGAACAAACGTTAAGTCATTAGGTGACGTCATCATTTATAGGACAAAGCCTCAGTGAAAAGGGCTGTGGATAAAATCACTGAAGTTTCAAATTGTCGAGATGTGCCACGACTGTCAGTCTTTTGGAACGAGCCCACATCATGACCCGTCCCCCATCGTGCTTGTCAACAGCCATGCTTGTCTTTGGCTTCACTTTGGTTTTGGGTTACAAATTCACATCTCAACCATTAGCTTTCCGCTTCTTTGAGTTTATCTTAATCTGTGTTCCCATGGCAACATGCTCAAACAGTTTATTATTTCTTTCTACTTCAATGAACTTTAACTTTTCTGAAGTCCTCACTGAGGCCTGCAGGGTCTGAGGTGCAGCTCAGTGTTTTTTGTAAAAACATTTCATTTTTGACCATGGGATATACTCTTTTAGAAGTACTGACAAATATCTTTTATATTTTTTTATTTGTAAATTACAGTTTTCTGTAGAAATCCTACCCTGGTAACGATCCGTGTCTTTAGAAGTTGGAAGAACGGTTTTGATCCCACAGAGACGGTTGACCGTCCTCGGAAAATAAAAGTTTACATTGAATATTTATTTCCTTATGCGTCCTAGTATTAACACACAGTACCTATATGTCATAATGTTAACATTGTGGGTTTAGCACTCGGAAATGTTGGTTGCTATGAAAAATTCAAAATTGTCTTTATTAAGGTAGAGACATGAAAATAATCACACAAATGCAACGCTCCAAAATATGGAAAAAACCAGATGGTTGCTATGGTCCACCACCTTCATGAAGGCTGCCACTTTGACTCAAAGTGAGACTTCACAGCGTAGACACATAAATGCCTTTTGTAAATGTTTGCAAACTCATTTTGGCAGATTACATCCTAAGAATTATATTTGTCAAAAAAAGACACTAAAAAAGGAAAGTTATCAAAATGTTCTGCTTTACATCGGTTTTCTGGAGCTCCCTTCCAAAGCTTTTTATCTTGGGCTTTTAACAGGGGGTCCAACTAAAACTCTTATTCTTGTATTTTGTTCAAATTTGTCTTAGAAAAAGACATCCTAATATTATTTGAATTTACAGTATTACCAATGTGTAACAGCCAATTCAAGGGAGGAGACCCAGGAGCAGGAAGAAACGACCCAGATTCAGTTTACAACTCGATAAAGGCTTTAATGCCAAAACCACAAATGAAACCAGGAGCATAGAGGAAAAGACCCTCCGACACAGAAACAAGAACAGACACCGTATAAATAGACAAACAGAATAAACATCATTCAGAACACCTGTGACTCGCAGGAGACCTCAGGAAGGGGAGGGCCTCCAGGAGGAAGTCAGGGTTCTTCATGACACAATAGCCCTTTTTTGTTATTTTTTTGCCATGCTGGTTGCTATGTAAAGTTAGGCTCCGTCTAACATGCAAACCAAAAGCTGGAGTACTTTTTTAAGGAATTTTGCATTTGAAATGATAAAAAATGTGGCTTTTTTCTCCTCTGTTTACATGTCCTAATCGGGTTTTCTCTTGACAGGACGGAGAAGGTGGATATGGTGATAAGGCAGTGGGAGGGCTCCTTCTTCAGGGGCAATCCCAAACTGCGGAAGAAGTCGGTGTCGCTGCGCTTCGACCTGCACATGGCGGCGGCAGACGAAGGCTGCGCCCAGACCAAGCAGGACAGCCTCCCCGATGTGGAGGTGCGCCTGGTCATGAAGAGGTCTCGTAGCATCTCGACCATCACGCAGTGACTCTATCGCCGCCCCGCCGGTGATGGTGAGAATGCAGAACTGAGCAAGGGACGCCTCCCACTCTCATCCCGCTTTTTCAAACGCAACCGTCAGCGAACTTTGCTCCACGGCTGAGGCCTGAGGCTGAGACACGAGCCCATGAGTAATCGTGACAACCTTCGCGAGTTGCAAACACCAAAAGATTTCAAGTCTAAAACATGTTGTTCTGTCATCCTACAGGTGGAGAAAGTGTCTCGGATAGCTTCAGTAAGTCTTCATGGGATAAAGAGATTACAGTTACAACTTTGTGGCTTTTAATCCTGGTTTAGGTGAAGGCTCAGCTTGTAGACAAAAGCGCAGCGGTGCCGTTAACTGAAGAACTGTATGAGAATCATGTCAGTCAAAAGGCAAAATCACATCATTCTGCAAAGAACTGAAGGGGGAACACAGAAGACAAGCTGGAGTTTTACGCTCTCAGCACAGATTTTTGATAAACGGCAGTTTAAGTCTGTTCAGATTTACTTCGGTGGTAAAGTCTCCTTGGAAAAAAAATGCCTTGCCCGAGGACTCCTCAACTCCTAAAAGCCAGGAATTGAGCCACCGACAATCTGAGGTGACCCCAGTTGCTGTGTTGTGTGTCTAAAGCATGTTTTCATGGCTCCATTGAAGAAGCTTTAGCTTACAGTGACCTCTGCTGGGCATGTGGTGGTGTGTCACCTCCTGCTGAATGTTACTGGTACCAAGGATGTAAAAATGAAGATAAACTTGGCACCCCCTTGTGTCTCCTGAGGTTAAATTTCGCATTAATAATAATAATAAAAAACCCATTTAATTTAACATGACTTATAAGAAGGTGATGGCCCTTAGATACACCATTTTTCATATCTCAAGGTGATAAATCCATAATTACATTTTAATTTCTTTATACAAATGCAGATTTGTTTTTTTTTTCTTTCTTAAAACCACTCATTTTGTTGGACTTTCCCACCTAATTACCACAAAAATAATGTGTCATATGAATGAAATCAGCTTAAAATTGACATACGGTCTAAAAAGTTGAAGCAAACTGGATAAAACGTGTGAGACCTAAATGTTTTTGCATTAAGACAGTCGTGTTTTAGAGGACGCCATGTAAAAATAGTCTTCCTCCATTCACGCCTCGGGTTTGATTCCATGTGACGGTTTTGCTCACCGTTTTAACTCATTAAAATTAATAGATGGGTCATTTTTAATAATCTGACATTTATTCCAACTCTAGAGGAAAAGACATTTGCAAAACATACAAAGATTACTCGTTTTAAGCAAAATGTAAAAGCTGTGACATCATAAAGGAACAGCTGCTAAGCTAGGCCGACAGTGGACTGAGGTTGTGTAACATCATTATAATCATAATGAGGCTGTGAGAAAAGAAAAATACATGTATTAGGGGGACAGGAAAGTAATTGGAAGAGATTATTGCAGATGAAAAAATGATGTGAGGACAATAGAATTCTAGCTAACAGCGACAAACCAGCTAATGCTAACAGTTTTAGTGCTAAAGTCAAAGCATTCATGTTTTATAATTTTGTTGGGTAAATATTCATACATAAAATATTGTAACAGGAGATAGATATCAAGATCAGCGTATTTATTCATTTTTTGTCCTCTTTTTCCAAGGAAGGACAATTCATTCTGTGTTTCTGTAAAAAGTCCTACTTTATGTGGAAATGAATTTTCATAGTTTGTAAATTCTCCTGTCGAATGCTAAAAGGTAATACATATTTTATATAACGGTAATTTAACCAAGGACTGATCTTAAAGTTCACCAAAATAAACTAAAAGACAAAGTAAATTTACCAAAAGTTGTTGATATTTTTCAGCTTGTTAAACTTTATTGTTTTTTTCCCTCATCGACACGACCCTTTCTTTAAAAAGAAGTAAAATACTGAAAAAGATCAAAGAAAAAAAAGGTTATTTCATCTGGAAAACTTTTTTTTGACAAAAACAAGAAGAAGAAATATTGCTTAAAGAATAATATATATATTATTAACATAAGAATGTCAATAATATATTTATTGGAAAAAATAAAAATTCAGGTGTAGACTGTCTGAGTTGCCATAGAGGGGTTTATCATTTTTGATCTAAAGCAACTTCATCTACACGTTCATTTTGTCAAACAGTGCTGGTTTTCCCACGTTTATACCCCTCCCTTGTTGATATCCTCAGATTTATGCTCCAGAATTATTCCCAAAGGCACATTTCTCCTTGACCAGTTCTTCTCCTGGAGGTTTTCTGCCGAAAGTGTCAGGTTTGATGCTGATGCTGATCGCTGCTCAGTTACCATTTTTTGACTTCCCCCTGTGAGCCACAGGGGGGCAGTGTTTGCAAATGCCCCCCCCCCCCCCCCCCCCCCCCCCATCAGTTAAGGTATAAACTGCAAACCAGGTGGAGGATGTTCATGAATCTCTGTGTTTCACCTAGCTTTGCTTCAGTTTGACAGCTCTGTGACTTCAGAAAAACAAACCTTGATGCTTTTAAATAAAGATTTATCATTTCAGAAAAAGAGGAAATGAATTCAGGCTGTTGTGGTTTTTTTCTACGAGAACTCTGCATCACAAAACCTCACTGCTTTCCTGCTTTTATGCTGAGGTGAAAGGCGATAGGAGATCTACCCCCCCCCCCCCCCCCGACACAGACAACTTAGTTTAATCTTGCCTTGCCTTGCCTTGCCTAATCTTTTTATATTTAAGAAAACACTTCGTATTTACAGAAAACAAAGCAAAACATCAGTTCAAGTGCATGTGTGTTTTTCTTAAATCAGCAGAAACGTTGTTTCACGAAGACATTTGTTTGTTCTCCTTTCAGTCAAGTTCAGTCTGCAGATATTTTCATTGACCGTGGTGCTGAATCTGTGTTTGTTTCATGCTGTCAAATCATCTCTTGGCAGCACTTCAGTGTGTTCTGACTGTTGAACTCTTGTTCTGTGGTTTTCCACTGCAGCAGAAACACTTTGGTGACAGAAGCTAGCATGTGCAAAATGGGCACATGACGTTAAGCCGATGCTAAAAATTCACCAGAGCACAATTTAAATGTGAGAAAAAACTAAAATATAGAGCTGTCAGTCTGTGAAGCTCCACTGTGATGGTGGCATTTGTCCACACCTGAACAACTGTTTAGAAGTGTTGGTTTGAGAAAAGTTTACAAGAAAAACTTTTGAAATTAGGGATTAGACTTCCGGATTGAAGATCATTTAAAAACCAACCTTTAGTCAGTGACTTATAAGGCTGTCATAGTTAATCTATATTAAAATTCAGTGTAACTTCAAAAAAGCACATATAGATACAGACAGTATTAAATTACCCCATTTAATGGGTTGGAATTTTATTTTGAAGACCACAACTAACATTTTCTTTGCATGAAGCCATATATACATATATATAAATATACTATAACGTTATATATACATATGTTGAAAAGAATCAAGCTCTTTCGTCTGTCTTGAGCAGTCCACATAATAATGTACGGATCGATGTCATGACATCACAAACCCCATCACAGAACACCAACCCGTACGTTTTTTTGTTTTGTTTTTTTATATTCCTTAGGTGTTCAGTACAAAGGTCAACTTGAAAGAAGTTACACCCAGTCTGAGTTTGTGTGTGTGGTTGTGGGAGGTTTTCAAAGAGCCTGGCTCCACCTCCTTATATCCAGCTGTCGTGGCGAGAGCTGTAAAGTTGGGATTAAAAGGTGCATTTATGTGCTCTTTACAGACACCGAAAGGGTCACCTTGGTCCAGGATTTATGTGCCGTTTCCTGCCTTCAAGAGCACGTTGCTCGACCTGGCCCCGCCTTCAGTGCACGCTTGGCGTTATTGCTTGTTTATGGCGGCCTGAATGAAGTGGATGGCCGTGCTGCAGGGCTGCAGGGGGTCGTGTTCGGCAAAGACGTGGCACACATTCTCCACGCCGGCCTCCATGCTTTTAGCCACAAAGCCAAACATCCTGTGGGAGCAAAGACTGAGATGTATTTGTCCACAAAAACACAAAGTCTGAACCAAAAGACGACAGATGTGAAGCTCCGGTTACCTGGCACCAAAGCTTGAACCTCTCCACCATCTGCAGCAGAAAGAAGTTGATCAATGAGAGTTTCACTCAGAGCTGAAGAGCTGAACAGAAGCACAGACTCACAATCGGCCGTCTGGGTCCTCGCCGCCGTAGCTCAGTAAATGTGTGGGGTAGTGGCGTCTGAAGAACAGCCTGCGAAAGCGAGAACAGTCTGAAGCGTCGCACCTCAGCAGCAGTCAGAACACAGTCAGCATGTGGATGGAGGCTCCTACCTTCTGTTGATATCCGTCAGAGTGACCCCCTTCCCAGACACCTTCAGGTTGACCAAGGCGGGCGTGAATGAGCCAGAGGCCTTCTCCAGCATCGAGGTCACGGCCTTCTGCACGGCGCAGGGGCCGGTCAGCATCTCCGTGGGGACGGCGTCCAGGTATACAAAGTTACAGGCTGACAGAAACGCAGACGGAAAAGGAGATTCGATCTCATGTTCTTAGACAATGACCACGTTTCTGTGTATTTATAATGCTTCCATTTGAACCCCGACAGGAAGCTCATTCTGGCAACAATGAAAACAAACTTTAAATCTCATAACTTGCATGACTTAGCATTGCTAAAATCCATAGGTGTTTCTGTAATGGCTTCACTCAGGGCACTTTATTTTATATTTGCTTTTAAAACCCCAGGGACCTCTTTTTCAGGCAGGCCAGAGTCCAGTTGAGCCGTAAAAGTCAGAGGAAGCGAACCCCAGCCGCCCATCGGACCTGACAGTGTTCATGCGCCCCAATTTAAAGCAAATGTTTTCTTCTTTTGACAGCTGTATTTGTTGGTTTTAAGTGAAGAAGGCTTGACTTTAAGATGTGTTGTCATCGTGTTTCTCTTCTGGTTTTTGGTTAAAAAAGGAAGCAACATTTTTCCAGCCTGGTTGGGACGGAGGGGGGGGGGTCGAGGAGATCAGGACGTCTGAAGCTACGTTCACACCCACCGCGACAACACGTGTTCAAGCAGTCATTTCCACTAAAAAGTCCGTGTGGAAGCATGTTTCGGGCTTTCGCGTTCAAAACTCTCACGTTTACGCGTAGCTACGCGAGCCTTTACGACTGTTTTTGGGCTCTACGTATTAAATGCGCGTCCAGGGACTCCGATTTGGTGTTGGAATTGGTGTCATCCATACACCACTTCCATATCTGAGTCCCTACGTTCAATGGACGCGCGTTTTATACGCGCGTCCATTGAACGTAGGGACTCAGATATGGAAGTGGTGTATGGATGACATTCCCGTTAAGTGCCAACCATTATAAATCTATGACACCAAGTCTTTCATATTTCAGAATAGATCTGTGAAAGAAAAAGCCTGGAGAAAGATTCATGAGACATTCACTTCCAACTGTAGGTGGTGGACATGCGCTAGTAAACTTTAGCAAAAGAACAAGAAGAAGAAGAAGAAGCCCCTCCCTGCTTGCCCAGTGTGAATACCATGGGCTAAAGAATGACGCTCAGGCCCTGATTCGTTTTTTCTTTCAGCCGTTCGGTGGTCGTCATCTATGCGGACAGCCGTCCTTGTGTGAGTGAAATCCGTAGGATTTGAACTCACCAGTTCTGGTTTGGTCTTCAGATGCTGCATTTTCAGGGCTCTCTTCTGGTGTCTTCAGATCTGTGTGGGGAAAAAAACTGTCAGTTTTCTGCGTCTCCGCTGCTTTTAAGGGGAATCCGCCCAAAAGTCGGAGATCTCACCTTGAGAGTGGAGCACCAATCTGCAAGGTAAGGCGTAAGGAGAAACGGTGTGCTGGTAGACCAGAGCAGACAAGCTTCCTGCAAAAACAAACCAGTCAGTTTTAGCCAGAAACCACATGGACCGTGCCGAGTCCTCCTGGTGTAATAAAGACGCTGCTGGAGGATGTGGACTTTACTCACCAAAGAAGGGCTCCTGGGACGAGCCTTTGATGCGAACCCCTTTGGCTGAAGATTCAATCAGGAAGTGTCGGATCAGTTCAGATTTGCCTTCGCCTGTGTCACAAATGAGAAATTAAGAAAAGAAAAAAATTCAGTCCTGTTCTCCTTTTTATGATGACAACACCGTCACGTTAGCTGGTAGCTAAACGTTAGTGAGAAGGTTCTCCTGAGTTTTCTGGTGAAAGTTGGTCATTTAACTGGATTTTTCTGTAACTTTAGCCCATTTAAGTGGGAATTTTGGAGGACACAGCAACAGATGTGGAAAATTTTCATCAAGAAAATAGAAAATTATGTTTTACTTCAGGATAATGTGAAGTTGGTTCAGATGAAAGAGTTTTGAGTAAAGTTTAACAATACAAATAGGGTTTAAACTCACTAAACAAATATAATGACGACAAAATTCTGATTGATGTTTAATCATAATCAACAAATAATATTTGTTTGAATTGTAAGCTCGCTTAAAATATGGATTAAATCCTCTAAGCTCTTAAATCAGGTTATTTCACCTAAAAACCCCAAATAAAAAGACAAATAAAAAAAAATTCATGCAGCTTAAAACCATCTTTTGTTACAGACTTTGTTTTAAAGCTTTGCTGCTTGAATTTCTTAAAGGATTTATCTGGTATGTTAAATAGAAAATATCCATTGATACTATTACTTATGTAAATGTTACTGGATGTGTGCAGCGAAAGGTTCTGCACATTGAAAAATGAAAAAAATTAAATTAAATTAAATTAAATCCACAGAAACATCTGAATAGCAGAAATAACTATTTTTTAGGCACTCACTCACACTTGTTTTTTGCGTCACCTTGAGACAACATTGGCAGAAGATTGACAATTTATAGATAAAGTGAATTAAATGAATCATTCAAATTAAAGTTTTACTTATTTTAGGCATTTTCCCTTCAATCTTTCTTCATTTTCATTTGAAGTCGTTTTTTTTTTTGTCTTGAATTGATGTTTCAGTCACTCAGCAATCCAGATGACACAACACTCCAGCCAAAACGCCACATGTCCTCCCTCATAAGTCATTTTCCTGTCTTTCTCGGCGCTCGCAGGGCCGTAAACAGCTGGTTTTGTGTTTATGGCTGGTACACTGTGGGTGGAAAACATCAGCGCTGTCTCACCGCACGATTTCATAAGATGGAGTTTTCCCATTTTCAGAAATGATCTGCCTTCAGCTCCTCACATGTGCTTTAATCCTCAATCTGTCCAAACTTTAGGAAACATCTGTGTTTGACCCGAGAAACAAAAGCGATCACACTGTGTGGGAAGTTCATAGAAGGTTTACCTGGACAGGTAGGAGATTGGCTGACCTTCATGGCCAAACCGAAGCTTCCCCTGAAGGAGGTGCTGTCTCTGATCACAAACGCTCCCGCCTCCTTGTCTCTCAAACAGGCTTCAGCTGGAGGACAGGTCAGGCATGAGTGAGGAGACAGAAACATTAACCGGGAAGTGGTTATAACTTCAGGTCTCCTCACCTTCTGCTCTGCTGATGTGTGGACGGAACCAGAACTTTGAGGTGTCCATGACAAATTTCATGGATGGTTGGCTGCCACTCAGACTTAAGCATCTTGGCTTCTTGGGGGAGGACGCAGGAACGTCCACGGCAGTTTTTGGTCCTGGGCTGACCGGATCTGGCTCTGGTGCTCCGTTGATGAGCAGTAAGGGAATGTCGCTCTGCGACCCGGACAGGGAGGCGGGGCTGCTCTGCGTTCCTTTACAGCGGAGCTCCTGTAGATGTTCTTTCTTTGTCAGGGAGGGCCGGTTCTCCCACACCTGGGTTCTTGACCTGTCACTGAAGGAGCCAGGCGCGCAGGGAGGAAGGGAATCTGGAGAGTCTGGGTCTTCCCCGGTCAAGGACAGGTTGCTGTACACACAAAAAAAGAAATCCATGTGATCAGTTTTAGCCAATCAAAGTTCATGCTTCCTCTACCTAAAAGCAAGTTTGATAAAAAAAAAAAAACATCCTCTTTCATAATATTTTGATTTTGATTTGATTTGAAATGGTTTATTTCAAGCAATCAAATAGAAATAATACACAAAAGCAATATAATCATCAGTTATACATTCATACAGTAACTAATCAAACTTAGGATAATTAGGCATATTAATAAATATTGCTTGAAAGGGAATGGAAGGAAGCAAACTTATATAATCCCACCCCGTTATACTATAACCATTTTATTCCATGATTTATCAATATCCGGTTCCTAGCTTTTATCAGACAGAATTAAGAATCGTAAAGTATCCATAAAGCACATGACAAAGATGAATTACTTAATTATTATGTAAAAATAACTATTTTGGAAATCAACATGGCAAATGCAGATCATTTTTTTAAAAGCTTAGATCTCTGGCATCTGTATTTCAGCTATGAAGCAATTTTTATACAATTACTTCAAAAAGTATTTACTCCCTTCTTGCCCCCTTTTCCAAGCCTTTTCTTCCATGTTTGATTTCAGAATTGTTTGAACTCGGTCCTGCAGGAGGGGTTTCCTGTTACAATCGGATTCTTTTGTTGCTTTTTGTTTACGTTCTTTGTTTTCTGAGCAGGCTGCCTGTGACTCCTCCCATATGAAGTCTGCTGTTCTCTAGAGGTCCTCTGTGGAGCATTCAAAGTCGCCTGCACCCGCTTGGGCCATGGTCCCCATTGAGCTACATTCACACCGGGCATGTGGCGCACGTTCAAGAACGAGCCAAACCCAGGTTCTTGAACTCGCATGGCGGTCACACTGGACCAGCAGGGAGGGGCCTCTTCTTTTTCTCTTGCCACTGTTTACTAGCGCATATCCACCACCTACAGTTGTGGAAGCGGTACAGATCTTTTGAATCTTGCACAGCACTTTTCTAATGTATGGAAGATTTGGTGTTGTACAATTCCAGCCGGCCACAAACCACAATTAATAATTTCTCGTCTGTGATCAATTTTCAAACGGTTGGGACTTCCGTGAATTAAAAGAGACACCATCCATAAGTCAACTACTGGTCAACGTTTGACCTGAATTAATTGGCAACTCAAATCACTGGCCGGAGAGCGGTTGTAAAAACGTGTGTAGCTTTGCGATAGCTTTGAACACAGAAGCCCGAATTGGAAGTGGCCACTTTAACGCGCGTTCTCGAGGGCGGTGGGAATGTCGCTTTCGAAGGTGTCACTGAGTCCTCACCAGTGCAAACTCTCCCCCTCCCCCAAGATTCATTCCTGATTTTTATACTCCAATGAGGACTGTTACGTTTCTAAATGTTTGGTTCAGGATGTTTTTTTATTTTTTGAAATTAGAGTTTTCTTTTTTTTCCAGCTTAGTGGTGACTTAAATTATTTGGACTTTTTTCTGTGACTTTGAACTGAACTCTGATCTGCACTTTTGGTTTTCACCATTCTGCCACACTGGTTGGAAACATTTCTGATAAAGTTGACATGTCTGTGGATGTAATGAGCTGCGCTACGTTTGCCAATATTTCAAAGACTTTTAATGTGAATTAATGGGATATGCGTGTTAGGGATGGGACAGGCTTCAACATGATTACAAATAACTAAATAAAGTGTGTGTGAGTTATTTAAATGTTGTGTTTTTTAACCATTAGGTAATCTGATTTTCTCTAGACTATTCTGTTTGAGTGATCTTGGAGATGAAATTAGTATTTTTAATAAAAGGTCAATTGAAAACTTGGATGATGCAAAGAAGGTAAGAAAAACCTCAAATTAAGACAAAACGCAAAATCATTCAGCATTATTTAAAGCTAGTTCAGTCTCGTGCTGGTTTGCGGCGCCTTCCATCCGTGAAACCCAGGTTCAACTCTGGGCTGCTCCCTGTTCCCTTCTCTACTTCTGTGCCGGTCCCAAGCCCGGTTGCTTTGAGAGGGTTGCGTCAGGAAGGGCATCCGGCGTAAAACATTGCCAAGTTTACCATGCGACTCGTTCGCTGTGGCGACCCCTGATGGGAAAAGCCGAAAGAGAAACAGTTCAGTCTAAATCATTGTATTATGGTGCTTTTATTGAAGATAATATTGGTCATGGAGGCCAGAGGTCATTTCCTGGTGTGATTTTTGTGGGAGCTTTTATTGTGGAAGCTTCCTTAACCTCATTTCTGTGGTCACCATGACTACTTTATGTAATATGAAACGTGCAATGTGCAAAAAGCCTTAGGTGTGTCGAGCGCTTCCAAGTTTGCTTTTGAGAGATTAAAAAAAACATAACACAGCTGAATAGATCTTTAGGCAGCCACGCCCACTCAGCGTTTTCAACAGCCACACCCAACAGTCTATCGTTCAGCCATGAATACCGTGATAAAGGAAACCTAATCTAGAGTTGAACTTTGTAAGAACATGAAGGCATCATTTTTGTGTGGCGCCAAAACCATAACTGAGAGACAAACTTAAGAATAAGATTCTTCATCAACACAGACCTGCATAAACCTTACCTGAAGGAGCAGAAATCAAAGAAAATGCTGTGATGAGTTTTGTTTTTACTTTCCCCTTCACAGTGTATTTAATAGAAGTGGCAAAAGGTCTTCATCCACAGACAGATGTAGGGATCATTTGTACCACAACATTTAATTTTAATACAAGTTCCTATATTAACCTTTGATGAATGAGTTTTTGTTCTGGAATGAATGGGTTATTGTTGTGCTCCACGGTTGACCTGCCCCCTGCTGTTGCCTTGGATGTACTTTGTTCTGGTATATCTTTGTCCATTTGGTCATTGTTGTTATTTTCTCATTGTGTTATCTGTTATTTCACTGACTTGTGACGTTCTGCTGTTGGCCATGATTGAAAAGAAATTTCCCCTTCAGGAGTTATTTAAGAGCATCCCATCCCGCCCTGTTCTGAGAGCACAAAGCCATGATCGTAGCCATCGAAGAAGGCCAAACCCACAAAGAGGTGTCCTCAGTAAGTGGGTAAGGATTCCTACAAAAATCACAGTGTCATCAGCATACAAACTAATTACCTTCAATGTTCCTGACATGCACTTTGAGCCCTTAAATCATCGTAACTCTTCAACTGTTTATGCACTGACATTAACATAATTCCAACGGAAGCGGAGAAAAGTAGCTTTGTGCTGATATACTTTACAGTTGTAAAGTGCTTGTGCAATAATGTAAACCAACTGATTCTGCATTTGCTGATTTTCTTTGCCTCAGAATCCAGTTGGAATGACAAAAATTGCGTTACTGGTCAGAGTTATGACAGTTCAAAGAAAACGTGTTATGTTGTGTCACTGGTGACATCTCTGGTAGGAAAGGGCTAACTTTGTACGGATCTCTAAAAATAGGAACAACGGATCTCGAAGTAGCCTTTGGGTCAGAACTTTGACTCGTCAAAGCAAAAACTGTTCGGCGTGTTTTACCTGCCCAGGATGTAGCTAGTGTCCGAGCACGTAGACGTGGACAGCAGTGAGGTGGCGCTGTTTCTGTTGGAATGGCACAGGCGCAGGGATCCCTGGGACGAGTCGTGCCTCAGGGAATGATTCCTCCTGGGTGCGCTCCCAAACGGCAAAGGTGGCAGGCAGGACGTCGGGGAGCAGGAGAACACCTGCGCCCCCTGCAGGCTGCAGCTGAGACCGCTGTGTGTAGGGATGGGAATACTGGGTGTCACAGACGGCACCGCAGTGGGAAGAGACCTTGGAGAACATCCTCTAGAAACCAGCACGCAACGGGAAATGTCATCTGAAAATGGAGAAATGGAAAACAGAGCCGTTGGAAGACGGAAGAAAACAATAAAATGATGTTAATGTAACTGATGGAAAAATTCCATGATGGGATTAAATGAGGGCTTGGCCTTCTAATGTAAGAGTCTTAGAAAAAGATTTTCATGATCTTCCTGCAGGAACTTGCACTCAGGAGCTCATATGATTCAAACAGACTCGTTTTTTTGAGTGTGTGGTTTGGCTGTTGCAATAATACCCATTCATCCAGATCAGTCTCAGCTTGTTCCTCTGTCTGGATGTATGTAGGAGTGTTTGAGGGAAATCTCCAGGGGGGGGGGAGAGTCAGACGGGTGAGTTCAGAAAGCTTCTAGTGTCATGACTAATACAGGCGTGAAAGAAGGAGCCCCAGGTAGGTGTTGTTTTTTTCAGTAGTGCGGTTTACAAGAAGCACAAAATGAGTGTTCATCACATCTCATTCAATTGTTTTTTTTCCCATTTCTCCTCAGTGTTGCACGATTTCCCTCAAACGCTTCAAAAGCACCTGAGAGTATCAACCCAAACACCAGTGAGCAGGTTTCAGGAGGAAATGCGATCACATGCCCCCTGCCTCGTGTTCAGCTGCCACGCTGCTGTGACCTATGACTTAGAAGTGAGCTCGGCTCACATATGCAGGGTGTGGTTTTGCTCTGGGGATGTATCCTAGAGACGCAGAAGTGCTGCATTTACCACATGATTAACAGTATTAAGGCTTTTGTGTGTTTTTGAAACCCCAGGCTACCTGCTCTGGGGGGTGACTACAGCTTTATTGCACAGTGCCACACCTCTGCTGAACGTCGCTGCACTTTGTTGACTGGCGTGCAGAGACTGACTCACGCATTAGCTGAAATAAAACACCTAATAAAGCCGATGCAGGGAACTCCTTGTAATTTCAGAAAAATGTTCCTGGAAGGAGAGACCGTTCCATGGTCTCACTGTTCATTCTGAATGAAAACCTGCTCCAGGGTTTGGCTAAAATTCAAGTCAGTGCCCCAACCTGCCGTGAACCCCCCAAGCAAAGACAAAGCTGAGGGAATAAACAAAGACAAACAATAAGGAATGTGAGGCTGTCCAGGTAAAAGACCCCAGCCAAACATCAGCAGGAGAAGTGGCCTAGCATTAGCAGGAAGCAACATGGACTTTTTAAGAGAGTTAAGGATTCAAATCCCTGACAGGATTAAACCAAATTACTCCAGTGGATCTGCTCAGTAGCTCCAGGTGCTGCTGGTTCAATGGGCAGCTCCAAGGTACTAATGTGAAAGTGTGGGAAAGATCTTTACGAAGGACAGCTGATGCCTAACAAACCTTGGCCGTGCAAATCCATGCAAAAAATGCTGTTTGCTTGCTGCATTAAATCTTGGATGGGTTCCTTCCACTATCAAAGGTGGAACACTTAAAGAAAAACTTTGACATAGCATAAATCTTAAACGTTTACGCGGTCTCCGTAAATCTGATGCAGAGAAAAACAGCTTTTCATATCGGCTTTGCAGCGATATTATCAAAGGGTTACATAACGGCACAGAGCCACTTTTCTCTGTGACAGATTCAGTTGATTTATGTGAATTCCATAAGCACTTCTACTATAAAGTGCTGCATATCAGTACAAGGCTGCTTTTCTCTGATTCAGAATCTGCTAGAATTACATGAATGGCATAAACGGCTTAAGAGATACGATAGTCAAAAGAATTTAAACAATAGACTAGAGCTAAAGCTCCAATGTTAAAGGGTGAATCATTCTCCAATTCTTCCCTTTCTTGAATCTGGGTCCCTCATCTCTACTATCCTCCTCTTCCTCTCTGGTGTGTGCATCCAAAGATGATAAAAGAGTTTAGCCTTAAATACAAAAGTGGTTTATACAAATATACTCCTTGTGTGTCCAAAGTTGCTTAACTACCTATTTTAACAGTAAAGTCTGTCCAACTCAAGAGACCATCAGCCAATTGCGTTTGCTGTGCAATGGACAAGACAAGTTAAAAAAATAAATAAATAAAACGCAGAAACAAAGAAACCCTCACCCTAGAAAGTCCAACATTGCAGCTATTTAGGATTCAAGATATGAAATAGAATAGAAGGCTAAGAAAAAGGCTTGACTTTTGTTTTAAATGGCACCATCGGGGTTTCTATTGCTAAAAATAGTTTTGAGATTGATCGGGAGATTCGGTCCTGTGAACTACGTGCTCAGAATTTCAGCTCCAAACTGTTTGAAAAAATGTAACCTTTGAAACAGGAAATCAGTTCAAAGATGGTGCGCCTGCTGGGATGTTGATCACATAACATTACGTCAACTGTAAATGAAAAGCTGATGATGAAACAGTGATAGTGATTCAAAAACCAAACCTAAATCATCTCTTCAATCTCATGCTTCAGGCTAAAAGAGAACTAGACTGGAGGAAAATGATCTGTTCATCTTGAATTCTCCAAAAGCACACACAGCTTCTGTGTAGATGACAGAGGGAATTGGATCATTATAAAGTCTGGCTGTCCAAATAAAAAGACAATTTTAAATTACAATTACAGAATTAACTCCATTGAAGCTGACCTTTACCATCACTCTGGTATCAACAAGAGCATCAGCCTTTTGATACTCCAGAGAAACTCCATCAAACTGCGGTCAAATGGAGAGTAAAGTCTTTCTGCATGATTGATGGCTGAGAAATTTCACTGGTTTTGTGTAAACGTGACAAAAATGTAAACAAGGCATTTATTAGAAAGACTTCTGCGCCAACACCTCTTGCTTCTTTTGACGTCATAAACAAAACATCAAAGAACAAATTGATTAAAGTCCTTCTCTGAGTATCATTTGATCAATTGTAAAAGACTTCCCAGTGGTCATTTAATTATAATTATACAGTTTTCAGCTAAAATCAAAAAGCCTGGTTCGTTTTCTAGGACATAGTTTCTGCAGAGCGGCAGGGGTTCATTAGAAATTCCCCTCTGAATTGCAGCCGACACTGTTGGTGTGGAGTAAGCCTGTGTTGATATCCCATCATCCCCTTATTTACACTCTCTCTCCCGCCAGCTTACAGCCCCTCACAAGCCGAAGCTAACATTACGGGTGCTTGTGCAGATTTCCCATCATTCCTCAACCGCTACCTAACATTAGCGCTGCGACAAAAGCGGCGAGCAATATTTGAGCTATTCAGCCGTGCAGTTTTGAGCCAGATGCCAACTTGGACAAGGAAAACTGAGATGTAGACGGATCTATTTGTCTGTGATTGGATGCATCAGAATGGAGCGAAGCAGGAAGCTTGTGGCCCGCCCAGAGTATTTTCCTATGTCACAAATAAGCTCAAATTCAAATGGCATTTTTTTGTCTGCTCCTTATTCACAATGATTTGATTAAAAGAAGTACTCTGGAATACAATTCGGAGCTTCATTTTCAATTCGTCATCATCAGAAAAAATGGCACAAGAACATGTTAAAAAAACAAAATACCATTTTCATTGGAGTGGGGCTTTACAGCCGTTTAATACTAGCTGTTCCAAGCTTTTTTTTAATCTTCCCCCCAAAAAATGTGCTAAATGTAAGTACAACAAACTTTGGCTTAAACATTTGCACTTATTGTACTTCTTAATTTGCACATTACACTGAGCTGCTGTCCTGTTTGTCCACTAAATGCTGTCAGCGGAGACTGTAGAAGGAAAAAAAACTGTTATTTCAGGGACCTAAAAATGAAAACAAACCAGTTGTGGTTTGATAAAAAAAAATGTTGTGTTTATGTTAATTTAAGAACTCGAGGCAGTAAAATGGCATCGCAGTTTTATCAGTAACATTTGGTCGGATTTTCTTTTTTCATTTGTGCGTTTTGGCAGCTGAAAAAAAAAAACATAGAAAGGACAAATGCTGTTCAATCGTTTTTTGGTTTACGACAAAGAAAAACCAATATTCATCACATCATTGTTCCCCAAAAGTTAGATCGTTTTTCAGTTGGTGCAGTATGTTGGGGTTTTTTTTAGTGGGGAATAATGATAAGGTAAGAAAGTTCCCATTTTTCCTTTTATCCTCAAAATAGTAAATTCAGCTTCTGTATGTCAATAATAAAGAATAATAGACTGAAAAAATGAACAATAGGCATGGAGCAAACCAAAAGGTTCTTTTCAGTCTTATACCTGTTGGCGGACTGACACACGTGGGGCTTTTCTTTACTTCGAGTTCAAACGTTGGATCCAGGTCCAATATAAGCTGGTTGAGATTATCCAGGGAAATATCCAAGTCCCGCTCCTCTTGGTCGCTGGACTTGGTGTCTGAAGCCTGGTCCATACATATGGTCTGGCCCACTCTGAGAACATGGCTGGGTATGGCGTGAGACATGCCTTTAACAGGAGGCATCATGTAGTGAGAGCTTTCCCGTCCTCTGAGGCTGAAAAAGGGAAATGTGTCAACGTCACAAATAACAGGAGAAAGAGCTGTTGCTGTGGTTGGTTGACAAACGAAAGCAGCTTTGCATGAGCTACACAAGGGAGGATCGGGCCCGAACGCCTCCTCCTCAGCATTTCAGGCGAGGCGTGGTGCACCGTGAGTTATCCAGTGACCTGCTGTCACCATGGAGACGTTAATGTTTCCCCCAACAGCCAAACCTCACAGACAGGGTTGAACATGCAGAAAACACTGATTTTTTTTTTTTTTTTTTTTAAGCGAGGTGCATTTGACCTCCTCTAAAGAACTCAATTTAAAATTGTGGAGTTTTCTCACTCCTGCCTGTTATTTATCTTCCAAAAAACACATTATGAGTTCCTCATTCTTATCAGGAAGAAGAAATATCAGCTAATTCAGACTTTTCAAAATTATTTGTTTAAACCAATTTCACAAAAAGCTGACTTAAAATACAGAAAAAAACGTACCTTCTTTTTCTTCGGTTGGACTTTACCGTCTTAGTGCTGCTGTCACTTATCAGCTTCACACCCTCCTGCAGGGTTTGCTTTTATTAAAGAAATCCCACCCATTTTTCCTTGTGAGCCAATCAGCAGTAAGGAAGAGGAGTTTGGTCCCAGGTAAGGTTTTTTTTTCGTTTTTTCTTCTACTCTTTCCCCCATTTTCATGACAAAATATTAACAATGTGCTTTTGTCGGATGACAACTCACATTATTTCTTAACTGTTGCCAAAATGAAATGAGTCCTGCCAGGAAATAAACATGAAATCAAAGCAGTTAAAGCTTCTGTTTCAGTTTTATCTGCAGTCTTAAATTCCTTCAGAAAAAAAAACAGAGGCTGGAAGCTTCACAGAGACTTCTTTTGATTATTATAATTTTTAGGAATTTTTTAAAACCCTCAAAATACCTTCTAAACTCCATTGAGAAACATTTACTTCATTCAGACCTTATGACAAATTATAAATAACTGTTGTATTTATTTGATTGGATTTTGCTTTCAACTATGTCCAGTGTCCTTGAGCTTTAAAAAGATACTTTCACTTAAAATGGATTGTATGATCTTTATTATTATAACATGCCCCGCCTACCTTCACTGATTGTCATATTTCTAAAATAATAAATAAAACAAACAAACTATTACATAAAACAATATTATGTATAAAAATGCAACTTAATTCCAGCTTTTGCATAAAAAGGAGACATTTCAAATAATTTCTTTTTTTAAATTATGGGTAAATTAGATTATAAAACGGCCTTGTATTAAAGTAAATTAATTTTTTTCTATACAAATAAGGCTAGTTAAAAAAAAGTAGATTATTGGTTGACTGTTTGATCTGACAACACTTTATTATTATTTAATGACGTATGAACACTTTCGGAGCCTCACTGTCTCCATGGCAACACTTGAAATTGGAAAAAGTTTCTTTTCACCGGCTGTCACAGTTATTGAGACAGGAAGGAAGACTCCTGTTGTGACTCATGACAGTGTTTTCAATCGCCCTAAAACTTTTGTAAACTTCTTCCAGTGGTGTGTCCCAACAGACATGACCCAACGTGCAGTCAGCTGATTACTCAACCAGCCGCCTCAAAGGTCCGACTTGAAAATTTCAGAATAAGCCCCAAACCAGAGGAAGAGAAGCTTAAGATGCATTTATATTTTGTTTAAGCTATAATATATATAAAGCACTTACAATGGAGATACATTGTAAGAGCTTTGGGTGTCTGGAAAAGCATAGATAAATCTAGTCCATCATTATTATTATTATTAGAACCGCTTCATCGTCAATGTCTGGCAAACCAAAGAGAGGCTGATGGACTTGTGCAGGCGTCATCTGGTTTCTTCATTTTTCCCTGGAAAGGATTTTTTCTTTACCGAGAAGGAGGGTCTAAGCGCAAGAATTCCCAATTTAGTTCAGACTGTTTGGTTGAGTTTAGCAATCAGCTATTGTATTTTATAACTAATGTTATGTTTTGTACAATTAGTGAAGCCCGTTGAGACAACTGTGTTGTAATATTGGGCTAAATAAATATATATAAATATATAAAGGAAAGTGAATTGCTACCTCCTCATTGGTGAGAATCTAGGAAGGGGATGTTGAGGGAGTGAACCCCTAAAAGTACCTTGTATGATCCCCGAATTATGCAAAAGGAAACAATAAATACTATTAATATAATCAATTAAACAGGGGTGTCTGAATCTATGTTCTATGAAAGTTACATTTTTTTGAGTGGAATTATGGAAATAAAAACACATTTCCTTAATATTTCATTTATTTTTGAAAGGGTCATATGCAATAGAAATAACTCAATAGAGGTGTGGGTCTGTTGATGTTTGCTTCTTCCTACTTCTTCTCAAGCAATAAATCAAACTCTGGGGTTTCCTCATGGTCGAGCAGCTGCATCCAAGCCACACATCAACAAGTGCAACGCAAAGCGTCGGATGCAGTGGTGTAAAGCACGCCTCCACTGGACTCTTGAGCAGCACAGATGCCTTCTCTGCACTGACGAATCCCGCTTTTCCATCTGGTAATCGGATGGATGAGTCTGGGTTTGGAGGTTGCCAGGAGAACGGTACATTTCAGACCGCATTGAGCGGAGTGTGAAATGTGGTGGGGGAGGAATCATGGTGTGTTTTCTTTTTAGGAATTGGGCTTGGTCCCTTAGTTCCAGTGAAAGGAACTCTAAATGTTTCAGGATACCAAAACATTTGGACAATTCCATGCTCCCAGCCTTGTGGCAACAGCTTGGAATGGGCCTCTTCCTCTTCCAACATGACTGTGCGCCAGAGCACAAAGCAAGGTCCATGTAGACATGGATGACAGAGTCTGGTATGGATGAACTTGAATGACCTGCACAAAGACCTTATCTGAATCCGATAGAACTTTATGGGTAAGGAATGGGATGGTAATTCAGTTCATACGCGAGTCAAGGCAGGTGAGCGAATACGTTTGGTAATATATTGCATTTTAAGCTCAGTTCTTCACAACAAGTTGTTTTTGGTTGTTTGAATGAAAGTAAAATCACTTAACTGAGGAAATGTGGTTTGTCTACTTTTGTTTTATTCCATTTCTTGCGCACACTTTACATGCAATCATAGACATGCTTTTTTGACAATAACAAATCGGAGTCTGTGCCGTATAGTTGAAGTAACCAAAGCGAAAAACTAACAAAAACTGCATTTATATGATCACTTCTGCTATGTACATCATTTTTTGGAGAATCAGCTGCGTAATTGAAAGAAACTTCACGGTGAGAATGTGGTGCTTGTCTCTGTCTCGTTGGCCCCAGAGCTCTTCCTCCTGGCGTAGGTATACCTGTAGAACTGCTCCTGGCTCATGCAGCCATATTCCTTCAGAAGCTTGAAGAGGTCATTGCGAAACTTCACACCGATGAAAGCATAGACAAAAGGGTTGAGACAGCACCTGAAGAAGGCCAAACCCTGCGTGGCATCTGTAGCCAACATGAGTGTGTTATCGTATTCACAATCTTCAGTTCCTCCATTCGCTGTGACAGAAGTGGACAAGAACAGGACGATGTTGTAAGGAACCTGGGAGACGAGAAAAACGGTCACCACAGCCAGAATGACCTTGATGGCCTTGTTCCTTTCAAAGTTTCGAGCTTGGCAAAGAGTTTTAATGATGCTTGCATAACAGAAGCCCATAACCAGGAGAGGAAGGAGGAAGGCCAAAGCTATTTGGCTGGCTTGGATGCCGACTTTCAACTCGGTGCTATTTTGGTTAGAAAGGCTGCAGGTGTTGTTGCTGACATTGGTGTAAGCCATTTCAGGAATGGAGAAGATCAGTGCCATCACCCAGACAACAGTTGATGACACTTTGCTATAAAAGGCTGCTTCTGTGCGGTGCCGGTGAGACGAAACGGCCTTGGCGATGGCGAAGTATCGATCGATGCTGATGAGGCAGAGGAACAACATGCTGCTGTAGAAGCTGACCTTGTAAATGGTGTACATGGATTTGCACACCATCTGGCCGAGGACCCACTCTGCCATGGAACTGGCCGCCCAGAAGGGGAGGGACAGGGCGAAGAGCAGGTCGGCAAAGGACAGGTTGAGCAAGTACACGTCCGTCATGGTCTTGAGGCGCTTGAAGTGGAAGACTGTGAGGATGACCAGAAGGTTACCTGCCACACCCAATAGGCAGATGATGGAGAAAAGGGTAGGCATGAACCATCTGCGAAAATTCCTGTTCACGTCTTTCACACAGGGTGTGGGAAAATTGCTGTAATCTACGCTGGGAAAGCTGATGTAATCCAAATCCAGGTCTGATTCTGAGCTGGTACTGTTCACACCCTCAGACATGCATTCCTGCAAGAAATCATGAAAAATAGATCATCTGTTTGTTCTGGGCGGTTTTTTGACACAACCAAAAAATTACGCAAAATGTCCGCAATTCAGAATAGATTTTACAGGAACCGGGCAGCAATAACCAAGGGCCGATCCCATTCAATTTGGGATTAAGATATAAGGAAAGTGAAGCTGGGTCAGTGCGCCTGGTAACCACTAGGAGGGTCATTGAACAAGCATGTGTGGTTGGTTCGCTCCAAACTAAAACGGCACAACTTCACAACAGATACAGATTCATTTAAAAATCAGATTCCAAAACATTTTTTTTTTATAATATCTTAAGCTAAATCAAATTGAATTGGTGAGAAATAATCATTGCCTGACTAAATTGAATTGGATTTCTGATTCCTCAAAGAATACTTTTGCTTATACGTTTATGGATTTTAAATCACATTTATGGAGTATATTGAAATTATCTTATTAAAATAAACTTTATTAAACCGATTTCAATGGAGTTGGTTGAGTGAATTGGATTATAAGTAGTTTGCTGGATAGATGGGACATTTGAATGATTTAATGGTTTTATAGTCTATCACAATAACTTCTGATGCTAATTAGAACTGTTATAAAGAACATAAAGTAATTACAGTAATTGGGCTTAAACAAATTGTTAACTCTTTCTACTCAGTTCCCAAGAAGGAGGTGAACCGTTCAATGGTGCACAGTTAAACAAAAATGAACTCTTACTCAAACTTTGACAATCCCACCCCCAAATCAAGTTAATCAAACTAATTTGGGAGTCATTTTTACCCGTTTCATTGCAGAATAATCTATTTGTTTTGTTAAAGCTTATTTTGCCTTCAGTTCAACACAACCGATTCCAATTCAAATATACTTCAATTGAAA
The DNA here is from genome assembly GCF_053564925.1 of Oryzias latipes. Taxonomy (NCBI): domain Eukaryota; kingdom Metazoa; phylum Chordata; class Actinopteri; order Beloniformes; family Adrianichthyidae; genus Oryzias; species Oryzias latipes. The sequence continues at coordinate 35,272,055 of NC_136237.1, read as the reverse complement.
ACTTCCTGTTTGAGTTTAGTCATGTAAATCTATTTTGTTTTTGATTTAGTCAAGGTATTACTAAAAAGTATCTACTTTTTCTACACAGGGACAAGCAAGTCAACAAATCCCAAGAAGAGAATCATTCCTGCCTGATGAAGCGTAATGAAGCGTCTGGGATCAGTGAGCGTCTCACATGCTCTGCTGTATGACCACTCATTTCCTCTTTACTCTCCTCAGAGCAGGAACTGGCGCTTCGTCAGCCACTACAGGTTAGTTTAAGACTCGATGTACATTTAATCCTTGATGTGACCGTATTCTCTTACCTTCAAAGAAATGAACCAGATGAGAACGGTCGACAGGCTCAGAAGACCTGCAGAAGCACCTGTAAAACATTTTAGTCTAAAATGTAATTCCATGTTTATACACCTGTTTTTACTCTGTGGTAAAGCGGTTGGCTTTACAATTTTATTTCATTTAACATTAACCAAAATATTATTAAGTCTTCCTGTTTGACGGTCTAAACTGAATTCCAGAGCTTAGATCCTTAAATGGAAGATTGGAACAACTTTTAGAATCTGGGGACAAAGTTAAAACTGTTTTAACTTGTGTTCAAACTATTCTAAACAAGAAATGTAGCATTAAAAAAAAAAAAAAGAAAAATCTAAAAATTCTCAGTGCGTCTCAGACAGTGGTTAACAGATAACAGATCTCTATAAACCAGAACAATAACTTCTTAGATCTGTGCTACTTCATTCACAAATACAATAACCTGTTCTGCAATCTGTCAGAGGGGATTTCTTTTAAGGGATGCAAATATCTATTTCTTTCTTTGCTGACACAAGCTGGCCTGTGGTAGGACTGTATCAAAAAAAAAGTCACTATAGATATAAAACAATTCTTTGAACGCACATGTGGTACAAGCTCTGGAAAGACTCACCTGCAGCAGCAGCAGTCATGTTGCTCGAGTTGTGAGTACGGCTACAAAACAGATGGAATGAGTGCGTTTGATGGTGGTTTCCCCTTGTAGATGTGAAAAAAAAAAAAAGACTCACGGAAATAATGTTCTTGTCAGACCTCAATTATCATGCGAGAAAAAGAAGAAACCCACACTTCAAAATAAAACGCAAGAAAAACAATTTTGTCAAGTGAAGGATGCAGTGCAGACACGGCTGTTAAAAAACTGCAGGATACAATGAGATTGTTTAAAAAAACAAACATGATGATAAAAAGCCAAAAATACCATTAAATAACATTTAATTTCAGTCCACACAGATTTAAAGACCCACTGCAATGAAAATCGGGTTGTCTGTGTTTTTATCATGTTGTTGTTGCATTTTTCTCATGATGGAGGACATATAGAAAGAAAATTAAATCTCCATTTCTGAGTAAAAGGCACAAAACTGCAGTTAGAAAATCTTGTAGGTGTGACGTAGAAGCTACTACGGCAAGCGACAAGCTCCCTCCGCTCCATTCTGATGCATCCACCTTTAGACGACTAAATCCATCTCTGTTTTCCTCGTCTGAGCTGGCATCTGCCTCAAACCTGTACAGCTGAATAGCGCCAACATTGCTAGCAATTTCTTGTTGCATCGGTAATGTTAAGCTGGAAGTGTGTAAGCTAGAGTGAGAGAGAGTGAACAGAGGGATGTTGCAGAAGACACCAAGTAGTTCTAGAGAGATCATTGATATGATTGCACTTGCTGTGTTTATCAACTCTTTTTTTGGATGAGTTTATAAGGAGGTCGAGCTCAGTCTGTGTGGGTTTCATTTGCAGTTGTAGCCACATTTACACCTCAACCGACCGTGTAGCTGTGGCAGAAGGTTGATGATGCGGACTTGTGCTAAATAAGGTTCAAACTTCAAAGCTCTGAGATCGTCATGGAGATGGTGCGCAAAGTTAAAGTGAAGGTTACCGACGTGATTCAAGTGTATATGGATGTATGTGTTTATGTTTATCTATCAATGTCACCACTAATTATCCCAATAGTCTGACATATCTATGTATAGATTTATATTTCTGCTGTTGGTTTAGTTTCTTTTTATTTGTGTTTTGTTTGCTTGGAATAAATAAAATTAAAATTCCTATCTTTTTGGTGAAGTCGTTAGGCCTGATTTATCAAATCAAATCAAACTTTGTTCAAAAACAGAAAAAAAGGTGTGTAAACAGTAGGTAAATAGGACAAATCCCCTTGTCCTTCCATCCGTTGACACAATGAATGGATGCATGAAAACAGAGGACTGTAATTCTAACTTAGATTTAGTTTTTGGTTAAGTTTGGCGGCTTTGATCTTCAGAAAGGCCACACTTGTTTCCATCATGACAGGGACACCCTAAGAAGCTGTAGTGCACTATTTATGTAAATTATGTATATTAGGGGAAATTGGCATTTGCAGCAAAAATCCCATTTTAAGCCTTTCTTGGTGAGGCGCTTTAGTGATGCAACGCCGTTCAGTGCTTCTACTTCGGACGCGAGACCTTGCAGGAGCCGTGCAGAAGCTCCTGCACACCTGTATCTCTGTGGTTGTGGTTTGAAGCTTTCACTTCAGGCAGAGCAAACCGCAGGGTACACGGCAGAGCCAAAATGCAGAACACTGTGATGGAAAGAGAAGCTCTGTCAAATCTCAACCTTACTCCATTTTGCAGCCTGACCTGGTCCTCACTCCTTTTGGATTCCTCGCCGTGCTAACAGGATTTCTGAGTCAAAAACGAGAGAATACTCTGGAAGTCTTTGAAATCTGCTCAAAACAGGAAGCCTCAACAATTCCCTCATGATACCCACTTCCCTTACCTGCGCTGTGCAAAGGGGAGCGATGTGCATGGTGCAAGCCCTCTGCAGCGTCTGAGTGACTGACAGCAGTTCAGCAGCTCCTCTCAGACTTTTTTGTGTAAAGCAAAAAGAAGATTTTCCTGTTCAGGGTAGAAAAGTTTATTGGTATAAATATGAAAAAGACTGCATGTTGAAACCTCGTTACACGGCGCGCACACGTCACGGCACATTTAAAGTTTGTGTGTTTGAAAAAAAACAAAACATGTTCTAAGCGTACTGCTTTTGATTTGATTGGCTGCGAGCAAACTTGAGAACACTGGTAGTGGAGCTTTGTACAGCACTGATGATCACTTTAAAACGCTGATAATAAATAACAGTAAACACATAAAAATAGTAACAATCATACTACTTCATGACAACAAACTCCTGAGACAATACTGTCACTGTAATACGGATACGGAGAGTAAACAAGGTTCTCCTCAGAGGAGGCGCTCCGCTTCTCCACAACTTCAAAAAGCTGCATCATGCAAAACAATAAAGCCACCATGGCACAAGACGACGAGCAACACCGAGCGCTTCTGTCGGATGATATGTGTGGAGATGTGCTGAAGGCGGCCTTCAGGTGACGCCCTATAATAGTGCTTTCTCGGGCCGGCATCAGTGGCCCCCCTCCCCCCGTTTGGCTCAGTGGTCGGTTCTGGGCCTGCAGGGCCCTTCTGACGGCTCGCTGGTTGCAGCATCCTCGGTCTGAGCCGAGGTGGTCTCTGAGCCGGTGTTGCTGTCGCTGCTCCCTTCCTCCATGGCTCCCTCGGGGACGCTCTCCTTGTCCTCCGAGGCCCCCTCCTTGCTGCCTCGGGGAGAATCCAGCTCCTCGGGGGGCTTCTGCTTCCCTGGATTCAATTCCAAGCAAAACAATTTTTATTTACTTTGGATTGTCAAACGTCTTCTCCTCACCTGGAGAACAAAGAGAGGCTGAACTGAATGGGATCTGCAGACCTCCTGGTCCAGGTTTAGGTTCTGCATGCAGGTTAGGGTTTAAAAACTCACCAGATCATCCTCTGATCTGTTTCAAGTGGCGTTCACGGGGATCTTTTAACTTTATGACAATTTTAGCCAAAATAAGAAAACCTGTCTCTTTTTAAAAGACGCAGTTTCTGCTGGCGTTTATTCAAAATTCACCTGAGTTGTAAGATATCTTTCTCATTTCCATCAAGACAATAATAGAAAGGGGTCACAGACGGACGGAAGTACCGCTGGAAGCGGCCGTCACGCAGCTCCTGCAGTAGATGGTGAACCTCACCGCCCTGGGAGAATCTCTGAATGATCTCATGAATCCAGACATGGAGATGTGATTACAGATGCTTCTGCAGAACTCTTCAACATAAATAAACCTAATCTTTGTATCTGTATATGAGATACCAAACAGCGATGAGGCTAGAAGCTCTTGAAAGTAGCCCCTCCCATACGCAGCGGGAGCATCAAGTTTATGAACACGTTTTTGGATCAGCGTCCTTCAACAGTGAGGCGGCGGATGAGAATTTGAGGCTCGAATCACGTTTGCTGTAAACGTAGCATTAGGATAGTTTTATTATAGAAAAACCCTTTTTAAATATAAAGTTATTGTTTTATTTGTTCTTCATCAATCAAGACGTGTTTTGACATTTGAACCCAAAGCAAAAGCTTATGGACTTTTCTCTGGAACAAGGATTGTTGAGAGTTATGCAAGCATGCATAAGAGATGTTAAGAAACTTTCCCTAGTTTTGTTTAACCAGGAGCCTCTTTACTCGAGTCATCGTTTATGGATCAACCGCAGACAGATTTATTTTAGGGAGGAAATTTCCTAAAGTCATGACTGTCCTGATTCATGAAGTTTTACTTCCTCTACTCTAAAAAGCCCTTCAAAGCAGGGCAGACAGGTAGAAGGAGGGAAAAGAGGTGTGTTGGGATTTCCCCAAGAGACGAGTCAGGGTTCGGTTCCTGATGACAGTTCACTGACAGCCCCCCCACGCCCCCACCAACGGCTGAATCAGCGTAGAAATGTCTACTGTCGCAGTCACAGCTGCAGGTTGGGAGACGTTTACTCTTTTGTTAAAATAGTTATTTTCTTTTGAATAATTACACTCAAAAATGTACATAAACCTATCCTGTGACTCAGCCACTCCGCCTCATCTTGTCTTATGCCGTTTCCAGGGTTACGTTTGAACAATCCCAGTGCATGATGGGATTGTTGATCCCATCATGCACTGATTTTGCGGTTTTGCTGACTTGCGTTGTGTTATTCTGCTGCTTTTTTTCTTTTTAGGGAGACAACAGAAAGACTCACAAGATCAAAAAAAGAAGAAATGGAGCAATCAAATCAAATCAAATCAAATCAAATGACAGCAAAGTGAGCAATCCCATCATGCACTGGGACAATGCAAAAGTCACAAGAACAAACGCATAAAAGCTCAAACGTTGGATCAAAAAAATTAACAGAAACCAAGTAATTTGGAAACAACACAATCCGAGATGCGATTCACTTAGGATGCTCGTCTCTGAAGACCACAAGTCCCTTATCTAGCAGATCAGCTGGCAGTGACACAATATGACAAACGCAGAACTTTTTGAGGACGACTGCAGATTCAAACATTGTAAACGTGAACTACACCTACATCCTTTAGTTGTCTGATTAAAAGAAAAACATGAACTTAATAGTTCTTGCTTCCTTGACCTCAGTATACAGTGGTCCCTTTGCAATTTTGCAGTTCACCTTTGTGTTCTTGCTATTTCATGGTTTTTTTTGTGCAATGCTTTTATTGTTTTGTTTTTTTACAACCAATTTTATTCTGTGTCCTGATTGGCTTTAGTCTATGGTCGATCAATCTTTGTCTGCAGTACAGAATGCGTTCATCTTGCCAAATTTACATAAATCTTTAACTGCAAGCAGATCTTTGATATCATTCTCCAAAAGTGGCCTTTTTTAGCTGCCAAGGTTTGAACTTTAAGAGTTTAAACTAGAGAAAAAAAGTTTGAAAATGTTAATGTCTGTCTGAGAGAAGTGTGTAGTGAGGGGTTTCACTACCTTAAACCCCTATAATAATTGTAAAAATAAAGATGGTTACAGTGGATTTCACCTTGTTTTTGAACGTAACTCGAATGACAAACGAGAGACGACTGTATCTCTATTATTTATGAGTCCGTCTGAGAAAACATGGAAGCCTTGTCCGTTTTAAAATGACTAACAGAAAAAGAGACGTCAGCTGTTTCCCAGAGAGATCGTTTCTGTTCAGGCTCTCCGTCACAAAGAAAGGGCCGGACGGCCGGAACAGAAACGCCTCAAGCTCAGATTTCAAAGCGTGAAAGGGAACTAACCTTACATGTGTGTCGTAGTCAAACGTAGGGGACAGGAAAAGGATGAATGGATGATATGTGGGGGGAGGTACAGTGAGGTCATGACTGTATCTGAGAACTGGAGTGACTGACACAGCCCCACCAAGAAGCCAAACTCCCATAGACTCCAATAGAGAAATAAACAGCTGTTGCTCAGTCTTTCTATGGTCAGAAAAACCATTCTTGCTCTCAAAACCTTTTTTTTTAAACATATTCTTGTTAATCCTATTTTTTTCATGCTACTTTTCTGTAGTTATAAGTTATATAATTTATAAACCGACTAATCAGATGCTTCAATAAAAGCACGTGGTCCGACGCCCAACATTTGGATTGTTTGATTGACGGCCCACGTTCATGAGGTAGGGGTGTGGACTTCCAACAAGCTCACTCCTGATTGGCAAGAGTGGTTGACATAGAAACGGCAACTCAGACCGACTGGGACTAATCATTGACTTCAATATGTATGGAAGCATTTCTGTTGCATAATTCAAAATAAAAGTCAAAACCAGAAATGCTTTTTCATTCAAATGAAGCTGCATTTTTTGACTCAAAATTAAAATGAAAAAGCAATCCACCAAAATGCTTTTTCATGTTCTTCCTCAACACCGCTTATTCTGTCACTTAATTAAAATGATAAAGAAAATGGTATTTGACATTTAATTTTCAAAAAGTTCTCTGGTAAATGTGTAGCATAATTCCTGTAGAAATGTCTAATTTGACAATTAAAATGGATTCACAGAAATGCTTTTTAATTTTCAAAATGTAACTGCATCAAATGACTCAAAATTAAAATGAAAAAGCAATTCTTCAAAATGTAATTAAATGTAATTAAGTGACAGAATAAGCGGTGTTGAGGAAGAACATGAAAAAGCATTTTGGTGGATTGCTTTTTCATTTTAATTTTGAGTCCAAAAATGCAGCTTCCTTTTGAAAATGAAAAAGCATTTCTGGTTTTGACTTTTATTTCTAATTATGCAACAAAGATGCTTCCTTAAACATGGTGGCATCCGTATCTCGAAGATAAATGCTGACCGAATTGGCTTCGTTTGTTTGGAGCCAGAAGTCATTTTCTGTGAATGACGTCACACTCGCTTGGTCCACGTCTCTTATATGATCAATGGGACAGAAACATCTTTGCTTGAGGGGGTTTGTAGGGAGGTTTTTTTTTTTGTTGGGAGGGGGGGGATCAAACAAGACAGGCTCTGGGGGGGGGGTTCTTAAACCAGAATAGGAAGATGAGGATGAAGTTCACTTTTATTTTCAAAGGAAACCATTGAATTTTGTTTCAAACAGCTCTCCTGAAAATATCCTTTTTCGAGAGGGGGGGGGCTCATGCCTTTATATTCCAAAATAGAAGAATAAACATTGATGTCACTTTTGACTTTTCGTTGTTCTTTGGTGTGTTTTTTTTAAGCTGACCTGCTCTGGCGTTAGCGCCTCACTTGTTCAGGGTGACGGAGGTCAGCGCGTCTCACCTGGCTCGTCTGCAGGGTTTGCTTCCTCCGCCTCCTCCCCCTCCTTGCTGCTCTCACTCAGAGCGCGCTGCTGCGACTTGCCGCCATGTGTTGCGCAAATGTGTTTTTCCTCCTCCGCTAAGACGCAGGGGGGGGCCTCTTTGGCACCGCGGTCCCCTGTGTCCTTCTCACGCTCCGCCATGCGCTTGCGTGCTGCCTCCTCTGCTGCGGTGATCTCTGCAGAGATCCTCTCCATGTCCACCTCCACCTTCATGCAGCACAGCTGCAAACAGAGAGGAAAACCATGGTTTTGCGCAGCTTAAATTGCTGAAACTGGTGACCACTTGCGCATAGAGCTGCATGCAGCTCGCTCGTCTGCAGAGGGCAGACGGCACCACCTGTTGTGAACTCTGTGCACTGCATTTATCTGCCATCATGGATGCTGCAAATCACCAGTGCTGACAGCCGCTTGGTCGCCAGAACATGTGGATGGAGTTATGAGCAGCTGGTGGCTTTAAGAGCCGCACGCGGCGTGCAGAGGGAAGCTCGCGTGCAAGCAAACAATAATCTGCTGCCAAAAACACTGTACCCTTTTCAGCTCATTGTTGAAGGAATCTGTGGCTTCCAAGAACTTCCTTTTTTTCTCCTGGTGGCGGTCTTCAATCTGCAGCAGCTCTGCCTCCAGCTTTCTCTGTGAGGTGGCGAGGAAAGCAGTGAGACAACGTTCCTGCAGGTTTGACACCAACATGACGAAGGGACCCCACCTGGTGGACCATCAAAGACTGGACCTGCCGCTTCAGGACCTGCATGCGAGCCGTGGTGACGACGGAGCGCACGTCCGGCACCACGCTCTCGCTGAGGATCTCGCTGATTAGGCGGTGGTTGCGTTGGAAACGAGCGGCGGCCGTGTGTTTTATGGAAAAGCCGTCGTCGTAATCTGCAGGAGAAAAAAACGGAAAAAGCGTGAAGTTTGCTGCAGAAAAGGGAGTTTTAGCAAGTGACACAAATCCTGCTGCAAGCAAAAAAAAGAAAAGCCCAGAGAAAGTTTACACAGTCAGAATTGAGTGCCTGCAATTACGTCAAAACTCGTCTCTCAGCTGAGCTGAGCCGTTATCGCAGGCTGAACGGGACAAGCAGTAAATCACATCTCTTTTTTTGTGGACAGATGTTTGAAGATGTAGTCTGCGATTTTCCCTCTTCAATCATTTGCCTTGAAAATAAACTCCCAGGCCACTAAAACGCAGGATGACGGGGAAGTTAGAAGCCTTCGGCATAAAGTTTCTTTACTTTTGAATCCCTTCAGGGGGGAAAACGTTGCTTCAGAGCTGCCTGAAGTCATGAGACATCCGCTTTCCTTTAAAGATTTTAAAGGATTTTCACTTTAAATTAAGACAAAACGACTCAAAAATGTCACTTTTAGTAAAACAAATAGAAAGTTGAGACAAAAAAGAATTAAAAGAAGCAAAAAGAAGAAACAATCATTATAATTGTTGCTGTTTAATCCCAAAACCCGATCAATACAAAAACAGATAAACTGAATTCTTTAAAAAAAATATACTTCCAAATAAAGAAAAAGAGCACATGGGATTAGCCTCTTTCTAATCAAAATTATCTAGAATATACATTTTCTGAATATTTTATTTTAAATTGTTTTATTCCTTTTTCTCCGTCATTTGAGTCTTAAACAGTGCAGAGTTTTTCGTTTTAGGTTTTCTCTGAAGAGTCGGAGGTGAAATGTTCGTGCAAAGATGCCGTTTGTTCATATAGGATTCTATTCAATCAGGAAACTCGAATGACCTTTAAAAATCATACAAAGAATTAATTAAAAGTTAAAGACAGAGCATCTAATCAATTATATGACATATAATTGAATACCACAGAATAAATGATGTTAAATAAGTCAAAGTTTAGATTTACATCAACAAAAAGATCCAAAACTTTTATTTATTTGGTCCTTTGACCGTCTCTGTTGAACCACAGCAGGTCGGCTCCGGACTACGGTACCCATAATGCTCCCATAATCCTTCAAACCGAGAAACTTCATAATTCACCAAAGTTGATTTAAAACATTTGGACAGATTCTGAGCGCCGTTTTCCACCTAAAATCCATTTCATTCCAGCTCCTCAATTGGTTTTTGAGAAAATTAAAAGAATGAAAGTGTTACTGCGCCACCGTACGGCCTATTCTATGACATTCTTTTCAATAAATCCTTCCAGGAAATTCAGATTATCCCCACATCTATGTTTTTTTTTTCGCCCTTAGCATGTATGACACATGTTTTAACATTTTGTTAACCCCTCAAGGCGACATTGGGCAGTGGGCGGAGCCATCAGCTAATTTAATGCCTGGGGTGTGTCCCAAATGTCACTCAAGCCAACGGTTTTAGAAACAAAAACTCAACTTTAACAGCATCATATTCATTTGAACGAGGCCCTCTGGACTAAGAAAAAGCTGAAAACAGACGTAGTTGCTGCAGACCGGGAGCAGAGATTTAAAGAGCTCCAGTGCTTCTCCTAGAGGATCTTTTAAGGAGCCCATGGGGTTCACATTAGCTGGCACTTCAGTATTTGCAGGAACAGAGTGACTCAGTGTCAGCCAGCGCTGTAGCTGCATGGGTAAAACTTTCCAAAGAGCACAGACAAACCTCAGCTGAGGGCTTCAAAGGAACACGTGTAGGTGCAGCGACACCACAACAGGAAGCAGTCAGGGAGGTTCTGTCAAGGCTGCGTTTGAGAATAGACTTTTTCTATAAAATCCTGTTTTCGTTGCCACACGCAACTCTGGACCGTTTTGTTTTGTTCTCGTGTCTTATTTGAATGTGGGAACAAAACTGCTGCACCAAGAGAATACCTGAGATTTCTTTTCTGATTAAATTACACTCAGTATGCAGAGGTGAAAAACAAAACAAAAAAAAAAGCCTCTGATGTCGACAGGAACAGAACGGAGCAAAGCAGCAGATTCAAAGGCATTAATACATTCATAAAACATGGTGTCTGAGCATGTAGCCATGTAGCTACGTCTCATTTAATCATTGCCATGCGTGCGGCGTGTTCAGAACACAGCCCACCGGGATGCCGGCTTGAACATTTTTATAGTCTGGGGTGCTTCTAAGTAGTAGCTGTTTTATCTGTCTTTTTTCCTGGAGATGATTAAGTCGGGCTGTAACCCCGCCAGACCCCAGACAAGCATCATTTCCTCGAGGGTGGGTGTAACACAAACGTCTTCTCTGTCGAACGCTGGCGTGCGTCACACACTCAAAAACAACACGGGGAAGAATGTAAATTTTATAATTACGCTGAAACCGAGGCCAAGGATACCTACAAAGTAGTGTAAACACTTCCAGCATAACAAAGACGAAAAGCTGTCCCAATCTGCAGCCAGGGGGGGGGGGGGGGGGGTGTTTTTTTTTAAACTGAGGATCGACTGTGGCGCAGCAGGCAGAGAGGATCCGTCGGTCACGTGGCCTTCAGGACTCACTCCGTCTCAATTTCTGGCCTCATCTGTTAAAAGCTTTGCAAACATTCAGCTCCAAATGACGCACATTGTGTTTTTGAAACTTTTTAAAAATAGTGACCTATCAAAGTCTAACTGACATCAATGCAAAAACCTTTCAATTGTTTAGTCTCAGTCAGAAAACTTAAATCAGAGAAACTATGATTTCACTTTCAACTTTCCTCTTTTTTTAGATCAAATTCAAATTTATTTTTAATCTTTTTAAATAAATTCAAATTGCAAATGATAATATTTAGAAATAAAATGCTCTAAAGACGAATAGTTTCAAACCTAATTTTAATGTTCTTGAAGCTGCTTTAGCCGATATAAGCATCATATTTTTATGTTTAGCATCATTGACTGTTCACTGACAGTCATCTAACAATTTCTTCAACAAAGTAAACATTTGTGATTTAGTTTTGACTTAGATTTCTTTAGTCGTTGCAGCATTTTTAGCTTTTTTCCAACAGATTTTTCCTCAGATATTTTCTTGCATCTTCTTCGATTCATTTCTAAAATGATCATTTTATCATCTGAAATTAGAAGTATACCTCAGCATCATATTCACACACTTAAAATGAACTTAGCGTAAAATTCATTCATTTAGATCTAAAGCTTTGAAATTTTTAATCATTTCTTTATATCATTTGCATACAGTTTAGTATATATTAATTGATTCTTCTGTCAATTTAGCATTTTTTTATGTTGATTTATTCACTTTTGTTTACTCCAACCTGCAGTTTCTCTATTTAACATGGTGTGCAGCAGAATTTTGAATTTATAAAATTGTTGTATTTACAATCAAAGGATAAATGTGTATTTCTGGCATCATGGTAACCTGAATTTTTAAAGCAGTTTATCTTCTTAGCATTCCTTTTTAATTTATCATCAACCCTTCAACACTAGAGCTGTCGTGAAGTAATCCACGACCTTTGACCCAACTATACGACTGTTTACACAATCAGCGTAATTCCAACGGATTATGACCCACGTTTGCCAATTCTCTCTGCATCGGAATCATCTGATTTACATTGAGTGCACCTTAAAAAGTGCTGGATATCAGTGCAAAGCTGCTTTTCTCAGCCTTTGGAATTACTATGAATGCATAAACGGTTGAAGAGTTACAGTACTTTGAAAAACAAAGGTCAACACTGGTCTGAAGCTCTGGTGTTAAAGGGTTAAAGGAGCGTTTTGCCAGCTTTAACAACAATCGTTCAAAACGTTTTTGGTTCATTTTTGTGTTTCTTAGAAACTGTTTTGCTTCAGTCGTCTTTATTCCACCAATGAAGTGAAGCTGTGCATTTATCTTCTTTTCAGGTGCTTCAGGAGTTCGTTTTCTCAGAATGTCCACTGCATGATGGCTTTGTTTAGCTTCCATCTGTGCAGTGTGGGCTATTCTTTTTTGTTGCATCCCTGCATGTGAACCTTGAGGAGCATCTGACCAGCCTTACCGTCTGGATCCTCTGCTGGCTGGATGCTCATGTACGGCTCGCCCTTGTCCAGCCTGGACTGCCTCTGGCGGCTCTCCTCTTCCAGTGCGGCCTCCGCCCGACCTTTTGCGTTGACGTAGGCCAAGTAGGCCGGAGAGTTGTGGTAGGCCTTCATGCTCTCGTTGTACTCAATCTACAGTGGGGGGGGGGGAGAGAAGATGACAGAAATGACAAGAACGGGCAAGTATGTGGAACCTTCCACTCAGAGGGCTGTTAGACAGGAAAGAATAATAAAAGGAGGGATTCATGTCGGGCACACATCTACTGGTCACCCATCAGAGAAAAAACAAACCACCAACACCCCCCCTGTAAAACAACCAACCTTCTCTGCTTCGTAGTCATTCAAATAATCCTGTTTCTCCTCATCAGTGAGGTCCCTCCACATGCCACCGATTATCTTCCCAATTTCCCATAGCTTCAGATCAGGATTGGAGGCTTTTACTTGATCCCAAACCTGGTGATGAGAACCAGACATGGGTGTGGGGTTGGGCTGGGTTGGAGGGGCTATGCGTGGTTATCTCTTAGCAGAGAGGTCACAAACCAGAGGAGGCCGTGTGCTTTAAAGCTGCAACTCCAAAGCTGATAAACCCCACGTCATGATCTGGCAGTAGCTATCCCGCTAAACCAAAGCTCGCGGGACGTCTAGATCAGTCCCGCCGTCCAGCAGAGCAAATGAAAACAAAGAAATGCCTTCAGTCAGCGTGCGTACCTTGCGGCTGTATCTCATGTATGGCATCAGCGGCTTATCGGGCGGCTTCGGCGGTTTGGGGATATTTATTCCAGAGGAATTCTAGAGAGAGAAAATAAAGTTATCTGGAGGCGTGGCTGCTTTGGTTGCACCACATTTAAACACAACTCCCAAACTACTGTGATGAGACATTTATGTGATCTCCTAACGTTTCGGGAGACGTCATTAATGCAGCGGGAGAGGAAAAAAAAAAAAAGAAAAATCAGGAACAGACTGAGCAAGAAGAAAAAAGAAAAGAAAAAAGCTCTTAAGGAGAGATTTTCCAACTGACAGACATAATGATGTTATCAAAGTCAGCCAACCACAGCTTGCATGCAGAAGCTAAATTACTGCGCCAGAGTCTGTGATGCCATGGCAACACTGAAGGCCCAGGTTTTTTAGAAACACATTTGAGCAGACGCAGATGAACTCGTCTTCAGCGTCAGAGTCAGCAAAGAAGCAAAAGTTGTCCTCCGACACTTAAGTTCTTCTGCGTTCAATTTTGGAGTAGAGAAGGAAATCCCCAAATTCTTCTGCTGCCAATGCTAATGGATTTGGAATTTAGACTTGGACTTAACTATAGAAAAACAATTTCATTGGCCGCTGAAGATTCCAGTTCAAACAAGTCATGAAGGATCATTAATATATATATATATATCTTTTAATATTTTTTTTAATTTTTCCACCTTAAAGAAATAGCACCAAGGAGTAAGAAAAACAGCAGTTAAAACAAAAGAACAAGACTTAGGCGACAAGACGCTGGTTTAATGATGTGGTTAAAAGCGAAATGCAATGACATTTCTACACTAATGGCTGCAATTAATCAGGAAACCGCCTCGCCGCTTCGACCACGATCATGACTCCAACAAAAACACAAAGCAAAACTGCACAAATGGAGCAACAACTGACAGCTTTTTCAGAGAAACTTTATACGCTTTTTATCAAAACAAAGCCATTTCAAGCCTTTGCAGCAGGTTTGGTCCTCTACAAATCACATTATGAGAAGCTACTGACCAGAAACAACCAGACAGAGGTCAGAAGAAATGACAGATGGGAAGGTTTTTTGACTCAAAAGTCCTTTATATGCATTTTAAAACCTAAAAATGTTTCAGGTATAATTTTAGAAAGCTTAACATCCTGCTTGATTACCATTTGTGCTTTTATTTTTGGTCTTCATTGAGACTAAAGCAGCTGAATGAGGGTGTTGACCTTTCATTCACAGAATACAGTCTCGTTTGACTGAGCGCGCTCACTGCTGTGTGAGCTCTTACTGGAAGTGAACTGATGAGCGATAAGGATTTCTCCGTTTCATTTACACACTCGGTCACCCCGGCTCTTCAGTCAAACAATCATACCGTTACCCGACTGTTGCTGCTTTGGCTCCCCCCGAGTCTGTAGTTGTTGTAGGCCAGATGGCTGTATGGGTTGTATCCCACAAAGCCGGGGGTGTTGGGCAATTGCTGAGAAATGAGACAGAAACAGTCAGGAATATTGAAAAAGCTTGATTTCAGTCTGTAAAATCAACATACGAATACTTACAGTTGTAGGGGCAGGAGGAGGGGGCGGGGCATAAGATGGCCTCTCTGTTGTCAAAGAAAATGTTAAAAAGAGTGTCAAATACTAATTATGACCAGCAGGAACTGACTTTATATGAGCAGTCAATGATAGAACATCACTGGAACTATTGAGTAAGAGTATAACAGCAGCTCTAAAACCCGTTTATGTCGGTTCTTACTTGACATCTTGACAGTGAGGAGGAGCTTTCAGTCTTATCCAGTCATCGGATCTGTGAAAAAAAAAAAAACAAAGCAGAAAAATGCCATAAATACTTAAGACTAAAAAAATCAGCTTTTATTTTAAACAGCATGTGGCCATTTCTTAATCACATGATGATAAAAAAGTCAGAATCAATAACCTTGTGTTGATCCAATCCAGCATTGACTAACCCTGATGTAAAAACACAAACGGCAGCATGAAATTCAGACGCTCAGTCCCAACTCCACCAATAGCCGACTGATTTTTGTAAACAATTCAGATGAATAAAGTTTATCTAACAGAAAGATGAGCAGAGTAAAAAAAAATAGCTTTTTTATGAGATGTTATTTATTCACCAAAAGAAAGAAAAGTTAAATCATGAATGAAAACCAAACTGTCTAAACATAAAAATGTGTCTTTTCCAACGCCTGTATAGAAACCCAGGTGAGCTCATGAGGTGATGAACTTTCTGCTTTGGAAAACAAAAATAATTAATTATTGGATTGTAGCCCCACATTATCACACTCCCCCCACTATGTCTAACTTTCCAGAAAGACTGTAGGTTTCATCCAGATATTAGTCCAAAGAGGATGTGTCCTAAAGTTTTGGAGATAATCCAGATCCGTTCTTTATTGCATTCAAATATGAAACGAGTCTCTTTGCTCAGCAGTTTCTCTTTGAACTCTCCAATGGATCCATTTTTGTCCAAAAGTCTCTTTCCGATTGTTGCATCCAGAACTCTGACCTTCAGTGAATCAAGCGAGGCGTGCTTTCCTTTCCGTGTTCTCCTGCTTCCTCTTAGAGAACCTCCAGGATGAGGTGAGTCGGTCCTGGAAAAGTTCTCTCCTCTCTTCCCCCTTTTTCTCCAGGTGAGGATGAAGAGTCTCGCTGTGGTTCTACGATGCTTCATAGCATCAAAATCAGCTTTGTAACTTTCAGACTGACTGTTTTGTCCAATCAGCTCTTGACCTTTTATTATGTCATTTAAGCGTCACTTTAATTCAAAGCAATTTACAAAACAGACAAGAACAAAATGTGACTCAACACATTTTAGGGTTAACTGCTGTAAAAGCAGCCTCATCAGCATAGAGAGACATTTAGAATTAGGGAGGAAGGTTTATTTTTTCTTTGGATGGCAGCAGAACCATTTCCTGCTGGAGACGTTTCAGCTTCATCACTGCATCCGACGGCTTCCAGAGAAGTGACTTCAACAGGTCAGAGCGTAAACAGACCTGAATGTGGCAAAAGAAACGTTTTAAAAGGCGGTTAATTGCAGATCCTGCATGCTTTGGTTTGTGGGGAAAATGGTGTTGCTGCTGAATTAAATGTTAAAAAAATACATTTTGTTTTTAAAACAAAGACAGGATAAATAGTTTACACTGAAACATAATCTATTATCTCAGATTTGAAAACTAATGAAAAGTATTTGTTATCTCGTCCTCGACTGACTTCGGATTCATTCAAGTAGGTCTGTCTTACATCTCCCAGTTTCACCAGTAAAACATCTAAGACGAGGTTTCTGAGCCTTTCAGCTTTACGTACATTTATAACGCTTTGTGTCACGCCTCCTTTTAATTTGTTTTAATAAAAACTGTCAAACGGTTCTCTAAACAAATGAAACTATCAGTTTACCTGCTGAATATCTTCATCACTTTTTTGCTGCTGCTTTAGAGAAACAACTTATTTATTCGGGACGTCTTCGAAAATAAGCAAAGCGTGCTAACAAAAAAAAAACTCAAGAAGAACAAAGAACTCAAGCGCGGCCTATTGTGAGACTCCAGAGCAAACGACACACCAGCTTTAGCTTTGGCTAACCTTAAAAATGCCAAAAAAGTGCACACATGATAAGTTAATGCAATAAATGAGAAGAGAATTTTTAAACTACCGGTAGACATAAATAGTCACCATGTCCAATTTAATTCTTTTTTTTTGAATCACAAAATCTGAATCTTTAGACAACTTTATCCAAATCATTGCATAGGAATAAGATCACAATGTGATTTTATGTGAACCTTTTTTTTACTTTTTAAAAAAGTGCTGTAAATGTCTTGAGAATGGGCAGAATGACATTTAAAGATCTTTCTCAAGATCATGTGAACAAACTCCATGTTGTGTGGCCCTGCACTCCTGACCACAGTGCTTGTGTGACTCACACCAGGTGGTGACAGAGAAATACCCTTTCTTTGGAAGCCCGGCCCAATTTAGGTATTTAAAATAAATAAATGACTAAGCACAAGGAAATACGTTATCGTCCACCCAACTGACATTCCAGTCCAGTCGGACAAAGCGACCAATGGAGGCTACATTTGACAGCAATTACAAATTCTAGTAAATGCTTTACAAATCTTAAAAGCAAATTAACTTTGTTTTCCATTGTATGAAGGATAATACCAAATAACCATTCTGTTCTGAGAACCTTTTTTTTCTTCCACTAATGCTGAGTGACCACAGAACGCCATGACTGACACTTTACATACAAACAATGAGTGTCTGGCTCATTTAACCTCACCTACGGGTTCATTTGAGAAAAACGATCGTTTACACTCTGTGTAGTGAAACCCAACAGAAAGCACTAGCAAGCAAACCAAGATCCTGATTTTAGTGGTTGGCTTTAAGGCCAGTTTTGTTTGGTCTATGGACTTAAGATGGGCTTTCCCAAACAATCTGGTGGATTTAATAAAACAAAATGGTCTGAACCAAACTGCCCAGGAGTGAGTTTAAAGTCCCGCTCCAAACATCTTTGGATCTGTTGTAAAAGCGTTCCCAGTGGTCTTTTCATTTTGATGATGCAGGTTTTAGCCGAGATTTTCTTTTTTAAAACTAGGTCGTTTTCTAGGCCTTAGTGTCTGCAGAGCAGCAGGAGTTCACCAGAAATGTGCCTCTAAATTCTAAGTCATCCCTTTGCCTACACTCTCTCCTGCTAGTTTACAGCCCCTCACAACCTCAACACAACATTACCAGTGCAACAACAATGGCGAGCAATACCTCAGCTATCTAGCTGTATAGTTTGAAGATTTAGTCATCTACAAATGGATGCATTGGAATGGAGCAGAGCAGGAAGGTTCTGGCCTGCCGACTGTAAGAACTACAAGCATTTTCCCAACAGTAATTTTCATCTGTTCCTGATTCACGACTATTTAAAGAAAGAAATACTAAGAAACACAGTTTTATTCTTAATTTTATTTAAATAGGTCCTCCATCATGGGAAAATCTCAACAAGAACATGTTAAAACACTAAAACCACTACTTTCACTGGAGTGGGTTTTATAGGAGACCAACAACTAACTTTTATGATAATGGCTAACAGTCCCACCCTGAACCACAGTGTTGGGTAAATTACTTTTAAAGAGTAATTGATTACTTTACTTTAGTTACTGGCTGAAATTGTAATTAAATTACTTTAGTCATTCCCCAAGTAATTCACTACTCGTTACTTTACTTTTTTCCACTCATGCAAATTCTCAAAGGAACGAAGCACAAGCAACAAGATACCGAGTAAAATCAACAAAATAAAAACAGAGGCTACACGACAGCAATCAGGGTTTTTTTTTTAGCACCACCTCATTCATTTGAACATTAAAAAATGAACATTGTATGCCGGCAGTAGTCTGTGGAACGGTTGCTCATTGACACTAGGGCAGTGGACAGCAGTCCACCTCCAGGACAAAACTTGCACTTGACTGAAAGGTTTTCCAAAAAATTGGAAATAATACTAATATCTACAGTTGCCAAATGCCCCTATAAATTCGTCCAAATTACTGCTCTCTTCATCTTTGACCAATCTCCAACTCAGCATTGGATGTTTTTATTCAAACAAGAGACAATGTCATCGCCAACTGTTTACACAAGTTCATTTGTTTTATAAGTCACCTAAGGTTTCACCTCACCAAAATGTGAGTAATGAAACCATGAGGGTTTCTCTAGTCTAGTAATTTAATTACCGAAATTCATTACGTTACTCCATTACTGACAAAGGCATTTAAACTACAGTAATTCGTTACTTTTGTCATTACCCCAACACTGACCACAGCAGAACCCATGTTTAAAAAAACTATATTGTGAGAAGGTATTCTATAGTATTTACTCACCTGGTATATTTTTCATTTTATAAAAATTTTAGTACTACATCTCAAGAATCTGATTTCTTCAAATTTACATGTTAGGGCGGACTTCCGACCTCTCCGCCCCCTCCAGTATCATCAATGACTTGTGTCCCTGAGCTAATGAAACGGCACTGAGGATACTGTAAGACTAGTGTTTATAGCTTAAAAAATCTGGACCTAGTGGACGTGTCGGTACCGCGCTAGTTCTGGTGCTGGACTGGTTTTCTTCGTTCTCAAGCAGAACCACCTTCGAATTAGCTAGCTACCTAGCATTAGCATGCTACACGCTAACAAGTTTGTTGTTTAGTTACGCGGTCTGCAACGAATGCTAATTACAATAAATAGAAAGAGGAATAAACGGTGACGTTTTGTTTAGATTTAAGCCGGAGGGAACGAGACCTGCTCGAGGGGGGGGGTACGATGAAGGCGGCTAACTGTCTTAGTTAGCCGCGGAGCCTCCCGTGATAACACAGGCTCGCTAATTTAGCTTAGCCGCCTCAATGAAAAGTTAACGACACCTCGTCATATTATTAGCATACGGAGTGCTGTTACACGAGCTCGAGTGCAGACTCGCTAATTTCCCCTTCATTTATGACTGCCACGAACAAACACTTACACAGAAAAACTCACCCCGAAACCTTCCGTCCCCCCACTATGTTGCGGCTTTACTTGAAAGGTTAACCGCCCAACCGGGAGACATAAACATTCCCCTGAATAAACGGATGAAAGGGGGTCCACTCTCGAATGATTCCTGCAGAATCTTCCAGAAATGCACCCCCACCCTCTGCCTGATTACAGCTGTGCCTCCTTAGCTCGGCAGTGATGCTAATCGCTCCTTAACTGTCAGCACCGCAGCCCTGAATTTCATTGACAGCAGAAGAAGCACATTTCTATTTGGGGGAATTAAATGTGTCACAATAATTTAATGCAGCGTCGCTGGCTGTCTCTTTTTCTCTTTCATTCGTCGATTTTCTTTTTTTTAAAGCAGCTTCCAAAAGAATAGCTTTTGAAAACACAAGCAACAAAGTGCATCTCTTCCTGTTGAAAGTCCATCCAAACAACTTCTTCTTTTAACGCCCACTCCAACTGAAATTGTGTTTTTTGGTTTTTCTAACATGTTCTTGTGGCATTTTTCTCACAATGGAGGACATATATTGAGAAAATTAAGATTAGAATTGTGTTTCTGAGAATTTTTTTTTATTCAAAGCGGGAATCAGAGAGTAAAATGGAGTTGGGAAAAGTGACGTAGGATCTACAATCAGCACGCCACAACCTCCCTGCTCGCTCCATCCTGATGCATGACATGTAGACAAATAGATCCCTGTGCGTCATCGTTTTCTTCGTCCCAGCTGGCATCTGCCACAGCACTGTACAGCTGGATAGCTCGGATATTGCTCTGCATTTTTGTTGCACCAGTAATGGTACATTGGGGTTTTAACGGGCTGTGATCTAGCAGGAGGGAGTGTAAGCAGATGGATGATGGGAAGTGGGGATAGGCTCCCTCCAAGCCAACAGTTTCACCCACAACTAGAAGGGAAAACTTCTGATGCTCTGTTTTTTTTTTTTCCTGAAAACGGCCTAATCATAAATAAAAGCTTATAAAATAGATCAAAACAATACCGGAATGGGACTTTAAATGCGTATTTTGAATGCAACATGAGCTAAACTGGCTTATTGCTGCAGATGCTCTGCTGGCTCTTCACAATCTGTGGACATTCGAATGTTAACTCTCAAAAATGCAGTCGCCTCACAAGCTACACTTTGGGGAATAACCAACTCTGCGCTCCGTTGTTGTTTAAACAGAAATACTTTACATTCTTGTCCACATTGTCCGGGAGCTGCCCAGGTCAACTGCTGCCTAAAGAAAACCTTCCTAATCCTGCAGGAATTAGCCTACATCACTGTCCATTCAACCCGAATAGCACTTGTTTGGGGTCTGTTAATTGATCATGCTCATTGAGAGTTTCTCTGTTTAAACTGCACACTTGAGTTTTTTTCTGCTTGACCTGTGACCTGAATGATGTTCATTCAGACACATCCAGGTGTGCTGGGTTCACACGCTTTTCTATCGAACAGGTGGTAGCTGGGGGTCTGCGTGTCGGCGGCTTGCAGGGTATCTGGAGGTGGGATGGAGGTCACAGGGCCTCACAGGCACAGCTGTGGGATTGTGGATGCCTAGAGGGAAAGCAGGGCCTGTCACTTCTTGATTCAGAGGGAAAAGCCATAAAGCTGTTCTTGCAAAGTATCAGGCCTGGCTCTTAAGCCAGAGGAGCTCTCCAAAATAGACTCAGGCAGTGGAACTAAGCAGACTTGAAAGTTTATTCTGGAGATGGAAAGTAGAGATATTTTTAGAAACGTCTGCACTCATAATATTATGATAAATCGTTTAGAATCACTCTTTAAGCAAAAGGAATTATTAGTAACTTGTGTTATTCAACTATGCATATGGTGTTGCATAATTGTTACGTAAAGAAATGTCAGATATACACTATATAGTGCACTACATAGTGGACAATGTAGTGCACTATATAGTGCGTTCACCAGTTTTTAGTGCTCTCTGAATCCACAATTCCCAAATCGAGTTCCCTAGAAATTTCCCAGAAGTCTCTGCAAAAAATCATTGTGCATCGATGCTCACTAAATAGGCAAATATAAACCACAACAAACAATTTTTGTCTAGAAATTGTTTGTATTTAAATGTACTTTTTTTAACAAACCACAAATGTTTATATCTTCAGAACTCAGACCATTGAAAAATAATCATCACAAAACACTCATATCAATTAGATTTTCACTTTGTGCAATCGATGACGTCATGTTCGGCGCTTGAAAAAAAAAAAGAAGTGAGCATGGTGTCCCAACTGCTTTTTAAAACCGGGGAACTACATAGTATTTTAGTAGTTAGGGATTAGGGTGGGAATTCGGACACAGCCTACTATTCCCAAATCGAGTGCCCTAGAAATTTCCTAGAAGTCTTCAGAAAACCAATGTGCAACTATGCTCACTAAATTGGCAACCATAGACCATTTAAATGCCGTTTAAAAAAAAGTAGTGAGCATGGTGTCCAAATTGCTTTTAAAATCCAGGACACTAGATCTTCCTGCACTTATATAGTTTTTTTAGTTAGAGATTAGGGTGGTGATTTGGACAAAGCCTTAGTCCTGGAAAACGACAAAAGATTTTTGATTTTGCCTAAAAAACTGAATTAATCATAATTAAAAGACCATTGAGCACGTTTTGAATGATCTAAAATGCTAATGATCTAAAAATTAATTTGAGAAAAAAAGCACGCAGAGCATGTGACATCTAAACTAATGAATGTTTAAAGAAGTAAATGCATCAGCGACTTGCTGCTTCCTGATGTTAGTTCTTCCAGAAAAAATGACGATGGCAACTTTGTAATTTCTAAAATGTTTTAATTAATGCAATACAATGAGTACATTTCCATTAAGTAAACATTTACAATGTAACTAGTTATTTTTTTGATTAAAACTCCACATTTCAGGGTGTTTTTTTTTGTTTCATTTGCGTGAGCGTCAATCTTTCCACAAAACACGCAGAACCTTAGCCGTCTCAGTGTGTGCACGCATGCAAACTGAACTTCATATTTAATATGCATTAACAGATAATAGCAAATACAAAAAAAAAAAAAAAACAGTCTATACAGCAAGGTTGGAGTTTAAGCAACTTAGTATAGCTTAAATGTACTTTTTATTGAGTTAGGCCTGAAAAACAAAATTTAAGCCAGAATCATAGCCTCATGTACACAAAAAACTGTAAGAGTTTGCAGCAAACAAATGTGTAAAACAGTGCCTTGTTGGTTGAATGACTATGACACAGTATTATGGTGGAATATTCTTTGACCAGATGTGCCATTGGCTGCTACATTGTTCTGTGCTTCATGTCTTTGGAAAGTTTTTTTCAGGATACAGACTAATGTGTTGACTCCAACAGTTTTATATTCACTCAAAGAGGAAAAAAAATATTTTACACTGAGAAGTCACCCAAACAATAACATTAAAAGTAAAAGATTTTTGTTGTAATTGATCAATTAATCATCAGTTTAATCATCTTCAATGTACACTTGAAGTGCACTGACAATACAACAAGAAAAAGGGGGAAAAGGACAATATGCTTCCATTTTCCAGTTTTTTGGGCTTATGTTACAAAGGAGAACCATTTTACTTTTCCCAAATTTTGTGTTTTTTGGATGAAAAATCAAATTCAAAGTATAGTGTCAAACTTAATTTGGTAATATTTTTAATATCCCCTTGATAAATGCACACATTAATGCATTGAGGATAACGAAAAGCATTTTGGCACTAACACTTTTTCTACTGAGATAGGGAAGTTTTTGGCTTTTAGCAAAAGTTACCGCTGCTTGAGTCACCATCTGTACATGCAAATGGTTTGTAGGGATCACGTTTGAACTCATTTTTTGACTTTGCATCAATATGGATCCACTATGATGACGGCGTGTACTCACATTTAACCCTTTAACCATTTACACCATCATTCCAACAGATTCTGAAGCTTACAAAAGCTGCTTTAAAATTGTTGCATATCAGCGCAAAGCTGCTTTTCTCAAGGTTGGAACACCGCGCCAAAATTACGTTAATTGCCAAAACAACTGAAGAGTTGCGGTAATTTACAAAACGTGAACACTTAAGCTAGAGCTTTGGTGCTAAAGGGCTAAAGGCAAATGCCAACATAGTTCAGTATGTTGTAGAACATACATTGCATGTATTATGCTAGTACCTATAATGATTTCAATTATTTCATTTAATCCATGGAGAACTTAGTGGATTTTACAGCATTGGTTAGCATAGCGTAACAGATGTAGCAAGCTAGCATTTAGAGCTCATTATTGTCATTAGCTAAAAATTTGCATGTAGCAGATGATGGTGACTGCAGTATTTTGGGATTTCTTTTTGTTTGTTTGTTTGTTTTTAAGATAGATTAGGCAAATTCATCAGAGACTATAGCCAGAGCCTATGTACCAAATGTAGCATGCTAACTGTTTTTAACTTTGGTAAATGGTCTTGTTTTGTTGAGACCTTGAAGCAGGGCTGCTTGTTCCTGGTCCTCGAGATTGACCACCCTGACTGTTTTCAAGATCAGCTCTGATCCGCTCAATCAGATGTCTCCCCACTCGGAACTCACCTGGTCCAGGTAATCAGCAGCTAGCAGTGTAAGGAGAGCTGGAAAACAGGCAGGGTCGTTGATCTCGAGGATCAGGAATGAGCAGCCTTGCCCTAAAGACTGTTGTAGCTTTTATTGATGCAGCTATTTCAGTAGCATTCTAATTTCTAATTGCCACAAAAAAGTACCACGCTCCATGTGGGTTTTAAAAAATTGTAGAGAAACCAAGAGTTAGAATCATACTTTCTTCTCTGACCATAACTCTCAGCTAGGGACAGACAGCTCCAGGCCCTCGAGGGCCACATTCCTTGCAACCCTCGAACATATCCTGCTCTGGCATGCTGGACACACCTGAACCAGGTAATGAGTCATAAGCAGGGCTTGGATATCTGGACATCATGCAGACATACTGGCCCCCGAGGCACCCGCCCCATCCCCCCACTCCCAGCAACCGACCAGAAAAACCAAACGCTGCAATGGAAAAAAAAAACATCAACCTAAACTGGGATTGCTAGTTTTTATTACTATTGTCTGCAGTGACCCAATGCATTGTTCTACTATAGGGCTGTTTCAGGTTACCACGTGAGAGTGACATTTAAATCAGAATTCCATGTCCAGTCGAGTTGTTGATCCAACTAAAATAAAGTAGCGCTAAAAATGCTCTTTTTTTGCATTTCGAGTGCTTTTTGCTCTTCTTTTAAAAACTTTTAAAGAGCTGTTTTTGATTCTTTTGTAACACAAAAGAACTGTAATATCAATATAATAAGAATAATGCAGCTACAATATCAAATAGTCTATGGTCAGTAGCTGATCTTTCTCATTTGTTCTAGTAGTGCACTGGATTGTTTAATAAAACTAAGTCATTGATCAAAATTATAAAAAAAAAAATACTAAAAGTTTTATTCTCTATAATTAGTACGACTGTCTATTTTTTTTACAAGTCTGGTCTAAAACACTCTAAGCCAGTCAGTTGGAGTGATAGTGCAAAGCTAAAGTGGGATGTTACAATTTAACAAAACTGACCCCACACACACAAAAACCTGTTGACAGCAAGTGCAAGTGAGGGGAATCCTCACATTTGCCAATGCTAACCACCCCACATCTGTAAAACAAGGACAAAATGCGCAGAGGCCATCCTAGTTTAGTTTTGGTTGATTTCTTGTTTTTGATTAGTTACTTTGGCACAGTTTACAAAAACCAGAATTTTCAGCCAAGCATGCTTGAGAGGGCATCCTGTGTGTCGCAGAACAAGCACATCGGGCTTTCTTTATAGCACCAGACAGATAATTAAGATCAGAAAATTAGCAGCACGCATCATTTCCAGGTAGCACCTCTAGTTATGAGGTTTTCAGCAAAGATGAAAGAAGGGGGGGCAGATAAAAAGATTTAAACATTTGATGTTTTTCATGTAAAACTGAATTGCTTCATGTCTACTTCAGACAAACTACATCTTCCGCTTGAGCAGATACGTTACCACTTGTACTTACTTGCTAATGTGTGTAATTTACAAAATTAAGAATGAAAAAAAACAAGATCAGCAGTTTATATTAAAATGACAGCATAGAAAGAACACAGTCTAGTGGCTTTTCCGTAAAAGTTGGATAACACTGATGAAGTTAACTCCTAAAGAGACTCCCTTCAACAAATATCACGACTACAGATGTTATCTATGTAAAGTGTGAATGTTTTTTTTCTTTCTGCAATCGGATACTTGAAAACTTGTGTGTTTAAAGACGGTCTGTCTGAAGTTTACAGAGAAGGATCAAACTAGAACAAGTGCTCAAAAGACTGGAGTCGCATTCTTTGACACACAAACAAAAGAACAGAAGAGCTAGACCCAATGGTATCTTTTTTGTTGTTGCACAAGCTCAAGTACCGTCAGCCTCGGGTAAATTGAGGCTCAACGACGAAGTCCAATGAAGTCATGCGGTTCTACGAACAAGCACCAGTAGGATTAAGCTGGTTTTGGGTCCCCCAACGGCCTCTCCTCAGTCCTGCAGGGTTGCACTTATTAACTGGTGGCAGTCCAGTTCTCCCCGCAGCTCTGGCGGGCCTGTCATCCTCACGCCTGTCTTCGGATCCACGCACCAGCACCTTCCTCTCTGGCCGTCGCGTGCAGGATGGCACTGCAGCAGCCAACGAAGAGAAAGTCATTCATCCACTGCAACAGTTTGCATTCAAACTGGCATGTTAATACAGCGTTTAGGTGTTTGTGTATTGTTGATGCACAACAAAGATAACTTAAGCCTGTTGCAATAGCTCATTCATAGTCAGGCTTTTCTTCCTGAAGTTTATAACATCGCTACAACATTCATTTGCATAATGCTAATAAAATGGTTTGTTGGGATTCTGTAAGTTGTATAAAAATAATAACATTCAAAGGAAAACACAGGTGATATAAGTACATGTAAAATGGTTAATACAGCAGTGAAATCCATAAATGGGAGTTAAATCCAAACTTTTAAACCAAAAACCCTTAAATCTTTCAAAATTGAACCGCACTATGAATAGATTATTGATCTTGAGAGTTTTCAATACTCAAAGAGTCATAGTGCAGCCATATGTTTTACACATAAGTTTTAAACACTCTGATGAGTCGTTAGTGTCATTTTGCCAATGCAACAGGAATTGATCCCATAAGAAAAGGGTCTAGATGGTAAAAGTGAAAAAATCCACATAAAGAGTGACTTGTAAAAGTCCTGAATAGTTAAAGCAATACGATAGCATAAGCCACAGTAGATTTTTAAATTTAAAAAATAAATAAGAAAGCTAAGAGATTCAACTTCCTGTGCAAATCCTTGAATGGTCCAAAGAAAAGAAACACATCATAATTCTTATAAATAGTGATTTAAAAGTAGAAGATACACTTGAAATATGACAAAACAAGAGAAAATGATACTAAATGATGAGTTATCTGAAAAAAGTAAATGCTGCTAAAATTAACAAATAACAAAAGTTTTTTTTAAGTAATAAGAATCTTTGCAAATTAATATTTTAAATTTGTATTTTTTTAATATTTCCATAAAAATTTTGATTAAAAAAACAACAATCTAATCATGACACGATGAAATCTTAACTTCTAGCCAATCAGGTAACGCAGAGAAAGTCACGTGACCAGCAAAAAGCGACTTCAGAGGAAAAAAACAGCACCCCGAAAAAGTTCAGTAAATAGTAAGTGTGGGCCCTGTTTTATCCAGAATATATGTAGGACTATCAATACTGACAAAATAATACTGCTGTGGACTGTTTATGGTAGGTTTTGAGCTTGAATTTGACAGAGTTTGCAGCTTTGACGTGATATTCCCTTTTTCATGTTATGTTAGCTGTTTATGTTAGCTAAAAACCGTTAGCTAATCACTCCATGTAATTTATTAATTAACTTTTTATTGATGAATTTCTATAAAAATATTGCATTACAGTGTGTATATGAGATAAATAAAAATATATATCTTTAAAAAAAGTTTAACCGATTTAGGTCTATAGTTAATTGTTTAAACTACCAATTTAATTTGTTCTGATTCTTAAAGCATATTTAAAACATTTCATGTATTATTATCATCTGTGGGGGGGAAGATAATTCATTTTATTCATAATGTAGGTTAAAAATCAATCAACTTTTGCGTGATTGAAACATAAAATGTGATTTATCTCATGACAAGTTGACAGTTTACAACAGTCCACCGAAGAAATCTAATCTCTTGGAATGATTTGGACTTTACAGGAGGGAAATTAAAGCGGACAAAAGTCTACAGAGCCTGAAGACTCAGAAGAATCTCCCTGCTGGGGTCAAAGGTGATTGAAGCTTTAATTCCTGATTTATTGCAGTCTTTCTGTGTGGGGAAAAGTGACAGCTTTTGTGAGTGTATTTAACATACTTTAGAGCTGTAGTAAATGACATCAACTCGACAGTATTTCACCAACTCATGTGTCAGACTAGAATTTCAAAGCGCAGCCAGTAAAAATCAGTTGTTGTAAAGCTTTATACTCTGAAGCAGTAGTTAAATGTCATACTTTAGCAGCAGGATGTGGCTTCTAAGCGTTCTGTCTTATTCCTCTACTTGAAGTGGGAGCATTTGAGTGTATTAGAGCTATGAGATCACGGGGTAAAAATGTCTCCAAAGTTTCTCACGTGAGCTTTCTAAAAGCCTCCTGCTTTGAAATGACTCCCAGTTGTCCCTAATGACCTGAGCTTTTCTTCCCCGTGGGTTTTATCACGGTGCACTTTTAGTTAAACAGTAAACAGATGCCTGAGAATCCAGCAGACACGGAGGTACTTTAACCACGTTACACAAGCAGCGTAACTCAGACTTCTGATGACTGGTGCCCTCGCAGAACTTTCCTTTTATCACCGTGCAGCGAAAAAAACAGCCTTATCTCTGTCTTTATGTTCTCGGATTCGCTCTTATCGGTACATTTGCTTTATCTAGCAACACCTGAATTTAAGAGAAAGAAGAAAAAGGCAGAAACTAATTTTATCCGTCACAGCAACGCAATGATAATTGTGCTGCAGCTAAAAGCAGGCTGCTTCATTCACGACACATTCAATGTGAATCACTTTCCATGCGAGCCTAGAAAAACAAACTCTTGGCTTCAATGGCTGATGGTCTGTTTCGAGACACTTTTGTTGCTCTTGAACTCATAAGACAAATGTCGTCCTCTGAAGGCCTGCTTCGTGTTTTTGGCCCTCAGACTGCTGATGTAATCAAAAGAAAGCATTTGAAGTGTAAAGATAGGCATTTTTATTTGTTTTGGCTTGACGATGGGGATTCTCAGTTCACAAACAGACGTGGTGGAGCTGCTCGGCTACGTGTTTGGATAAGCTGAGTGCTGAGTGCGTTGTTGAAGTCACAGACCTGTTTTGGATGGAAATCTCCATTCCTGTCACAGTTGGGGATGGGGATCGTGAATAGGTCGTCGTGAGTGCGAGTGTTTGATGCCAACCTGTCCAGGGCTCGCTGCAGCTCTGCCCGGCACGGAGCCTAAAAGAGAAAACAGGATTTGACTGGATGGTTCATTGTTGTTTTTCCGAACAGTAGTTCCAAAAGATGTCTGCTGGGGTAAAACAGAGTTGAGATGTATTCAGGTGGCAGCGTCGTTCCTGGAAGATCTGGAGGAATGTGTTTATGTTTTGAGAACTGCCTTTTTTCACCTATAAAAATATATATTGACCCATAAAATCCTGTATCAGAGTGATGTGGAGAAACTAATCTTTGTGTTTGTAACATCTAGATGTTCACTTTTTAGAATTTTGCTAAATTTCTCTTAAGTTTCTAGCTGAAGTATTTCCCCTTTGTGCACATTGGACATTGAATGACCAAGTTCCATCAATTTTAATGATCTCACCGCATTATTTCCCAATACAACTTCTCACTTTTAGTTTGCAGAATTGATGGTTGTTCCTAGATGGTCCAAAACTAAACCACAAGGCTCCGCTTTCATTGAACCAACTCCATGTGGCGCTCCAGGAGGCAGACACTTTAAAACTTTAGGGCCAGTCTTAAAAGTTTTGGAATAAATCTGTAGTTTTGGTCCTCCTGGGTGACCCTAAACCTTTCCTGCTAGTTAAACTCCTGTAGATCTGAACTTGCCCTTTGCTTTTTCCTGATTTGATTGTCTTTTGTGTTTGTTTTTCCTGTCCTCCCTGACCCCAAACTATGGGCTTGTTCCTCTTTTCTGCTACTTAGCTCATGCTCAGTTGGGGTGGGGGTGGGGGGTACTTATAAACACACCACCAGAATCTTCCACTGCAATCAGCAAAAACATGTTTAGGATTTGGCCTAAATAATCAACACGATTAGATCCTCTTAGCTGTTTTTGCTCTTTATGTACCGCTCCCTTAAATGACTGTAGTTAAATTGCATCTATTAGAAAAACTGAATTGAATAAGGGAAGACCAATTGTGTTTGCTTGTTGTTGTTGTTGTTTGTTACATCATTTATAAACCACCACTACCTTTGCATGTTTTGATATATCAGGCATGTCCAAAGTCTGGGCCCTGGGTCAAATGTGGCCCGGGTTCAAAATTCTACTGGCCCACAGGCTCCTGTTATATAATACTGGTAATAATAAAATGTGTGGCCCCCAGAACTGTCTAAGAACTGTATGTGTGATTTATTGGGTGTGATTGGGTAGCTTATATTATAAATGGTTGTAAACCTGTGAGGGAAAGATGTATTTGTTTCTGTGATAAAACCACAATGGTTTGTACTTATGAAATGTATATTTTGTTTTCTGCAAAACCTGTTTTTAAATTAAAATGGTACTACAAGAAATTTAGTTTAAAAAAATCTGAAAACATTTAGTAGATTTTTTTTTACAGATGACAAATATTCAATGAAACCAAGTTGTTGATTTGCAGAAGAACAAGTGAAAACAGAACTCTTAAACTTAAATGCACATCTGTACATAGTCTCTGTGTACTTATCTGTATTGAATTCAGTGCTTTTGCCTTTTTTTTTTAAATCTTTGTTGCCTCTTAGTTCTATGTTTTCGGAGTTTGCTTTAGGAACCTTGCAAGTAAGAATTGCATTGCTCAGTGTTGCTGTGTAAATGACAGTAAACTTCTTCAATCTTGAAGTGGACTGGGGTTTGCTTGTTCAGATGGTAAATGGTGCATACTTGTTTTTCTACCTACAAGGCCCAAGGTGCTTTACAGTCACAGACCCATTCACCCAGTCACACACACACACACTGGTGTGCCGCGCCGCTGCCAAACAGAGGCAAGGTGGGGTTCAGTGTCTTGCCCAAGGACACTTCAGCTCATGGGCGTGCAAGGCGGGAATTGAACCTGCAACCTTACGATCATGGGTCGACCGCCCTACCGCTGCGCCCCAGGTGAGCTTTGTCAAATTTAGCGGATTTGCCAAGGAATCAAATCGTGGAACAAAGCTGGCAGTGTAAAGGTGACCCTGGAGCCATAAATCCACAGAGAGAAAAGGACTTTGAGTTAATTTACTAATGACTGAGCTGATGTCAAAAGAATGCCATTGGGCAGCTGTGGTGCAGATGGAGAGCGGCTGGTCTCTGACCTAATTGAAAGGTTCCAAGTTTGCTTCCTGCCCATGTGTCGAAATGTCCTTGGGCAAGACAGTGAGGGTGGCTACAAGGTAGCAGAGCTGCCATCAGTTGTGAATGTGTGAGCGTGGGCGATTGGGACTTGTGACTGCAAAGCACTTTGGGGATTAATCAAGTTATAAAAGTGCTGTGTAAGTATACACTATTCAATATTTAATTAGCAAATAAGCTGTAGATAAACTAGAGAGGATGTTTTGTGGCTTCATGATGACAGTGTTATCAATTGGACACTGAATCATAAATCATCACTTTCTCAATTAACCCTATAACACTGGAGTGTTGACTCCAGTGTTTACACACCGTAACTCTTCAACCATTTACACAATTAATGTAATTCCAGTGGATTTTCCAGCGGAGAAAAGCAGCCTTGCGCTGTTATGCAATACGTTTCATCAGTAATTTGTTGCATAAGGGAGCAAAGCCGACGGGAAAAGCCACTTTTCTCCGTGACAGAATCAGCTGATTCACGCGTAAATGGTCATAGAGTTACAATATGTCAAAGAGTGTGCGTTCTTCAGGGATTCACCAGCAACATTTCCAGTGTTAAAGGCTTAATATAGTTAATAATTCTGGCATCAAAGTCAGTGAAAATGTTAGTCTGTTCTAGGGCTGCACGATATGAGGAAAACTCGTGATATGCGATGACGATATAACTTGCGATAAATGAACAAATAGCAAAAACAACAAAAACGTTTCCATTTCACTGCAAAAGTTCAAATTAAGTTAGAGTCAAAATACCCTAAATTATTCTCCAAATGACCCTTGTCTAAGAAGGAGGGCCAAATCTAACATAAAAGCTCCATCTGATTGGTCAAATGCATAAAGGGAATTATTCAATTCATTAAATAGTTCAAGTTGCCATAAGATTGTTTTAACACATTTAATGTTTACCATTCATTGCGATTTATGCCGACTTTTGCGATATAGATATTGCACAGCTTGAAATCGCGATAACAATAAATTTGCTATTAATTGTGCAGGCCTAATCTGTTCCAACGTTTGCTATTTTTTTCCAGCTGCATGTAAATTTTTTTTAAAACTTGAATTATGATCCACATTTCTCTTTTGTTTTGGGCATTTTTATTATATTATTTATATTTTGTTTCATCTATAAACTATATCTCCAGTACTTCCTCACGTTGTGGGGATTTTAATGAAGAGTACTTTGAACACGTTACATTTAAGTTTCATTGTTTCTCTTTAACTTTTTCATCTTTTTATTTTTATTATTCATATCATGAAGTTGTTTATGTTGTCAATATTTTCATAGAAATAGCTATTTATATAAAGTTGTTTGATATTTTTAAAAAACAAAAGCCCAATACTCATCATTGCTTTAGGCTCATTTTCTGTTGGGAGGCTGTAGTTCTGTTTTATTTGGGCTTCTTGTTTTCTGCTCCTCATTTCTCTAATGAGAAAAATCCACTTTGATGAAGAGACACTCATGTTTTCTACCTTTGAAAAACGTTGAGTCATGTGTGGACATGTTTATGGTTGTGATCCAGGTTCAAATCTATCCCTCACAGGGTTAAAATGTTGATGTGGACGTGCACCTGAACTCTATTTTTACAAGACCACAATTACATGTTATGGTCTGTAAGTAACTAATTTTTACGAGTCATAGCCCGACTTTTGGGCTGGTGAATGTGAAGCTGTAAAAGCCTAATGAGAAACACCTGCCAGGGCCCAGGCACTTTGCTGTTTCCTGTAAAAGTCGTTGGAAAGTCGGGAGACGGTTTCTTCTCACCAGCACCAGCTTTGGGTCCTCCCTGTTGCTTCTCTGGTTGGTGGATTTGGGCGGCATTCGGGCCAGACTCTTCTGGATGCAGCGTTTGTCCTGTGGGCTGCAGCGGATGTTGCTGTTGTTTGGGTGTTCGGGGATGATCTCTTCCTGTCGGTCCACTGCTGAAGGGGAACAAAAATGTGGTTTTAGCTCTTCATATGTGTGTGTGAAGGAGAGAGCTAAAGTTAGAAAACAGTTCCGTTTGTTTATTTATTTGCTGGACAACCTTAAGACCCCAGATTTAGCCTGAAGGCAACATCCACCCTCCTCTTCTGGTCCTCCCTGACCTTCATTGTGCAGCTGAAAATGTTCAAATGTGGTCCAAGAATAAGGCTGGGTTAACTTCAAGGATTGTCAGCCTTGTTTCTATGCTGGAGGGCCCATGTGGGCCTCTGCTCTGGTTCTGCTAGTCTTCAGCTATCACTGTGCAGCCTTCCCACAAGCCCTGAAACTCCCCGAAGTGATGGCGTCCTACACTTTGCATTGCTCACCTATAATTTTGGAGCTCTGTGGCCCTGAAGGCACCCGGCTGCTTCCTCAGAAAGCATCCCCCTTCCTCCTCATCCTCAACAAAATCTGTCTGCACCAGGTGGACATTTAGAGAGGATGTGCTGGGTCACATGTTGGCTTCGGCAGGGGATGAGACATAGTGGTTGTGTCCGAATTCCCACCCTAACTACATAAAAAACTTTATAGTGCGGCACAATGTAGTGCCACGGATTTTAAAAGCAATTCGGCCACCATGCTCAATACTTTTTTTTTTTTAAACGGCGGATATGACGTCATCGATTTCACAAAGTTAAAATCTATTTAATATGAGGGTTTTGCGACGAATATTTATGAGTCCACAGTCTTCTGAAGACAAAAACGTTAATGGTTTATTTAAAAAAAAGCATTGAAATTTGTTCCGACGCAATGCATTGTGGTCTATATTCGCCGATCTAGTGAGCATCGATGCACACTGGTTTTTTTACTTCTGGTAAATTTCTAGGGCACTCGATTTTGGAATTGTGGATTGGGGCAGCCCTACAAAATGGGAAACGCACTATATAGTGCACTATGTTGGGGTTAGGGTGGGAATTCGGACATAGCCTTTGCCTAAAAAAACAAAAAAACAACAAAATTTGACTTCAATGAATTTTGCAGTTTGTTCAACCAAACCCAAGTTCTGCTGCTAACAGGCTGTGGGTCAGTTGCTGATGCTGAAGAATCCTGATCTTTTTAATCCTTTTATTGCCTTCCCTCTGCAGTCATTCCTGCCTCTGCTTTTGCTTTTGTTGGCGTCTTTGTTCCTTCTCCAGGCTGATTCTGCTGGTTTCCCATTAAAAGACGCTTCTTTTCCTCCGTCACCGACAACCTCACAATGGGAGACTAAATTAAACTCGGGCTGGGATTGTACGGAATCCACTTTTATGAGGACAGTGGTTTGTGAATGACCTGAATAAAGGAGAATAATAAAAAAAACGAATTATTTAAAAATATTATTTCGGAATGTCTAAAGAAAAAAAACCTGAACCAAAATGAGAAAATGTTCACGTGACGGAGGAGAGAAAAAAAACGGATGAAACTGAAAATAACAGAAAGCCAAACACAACATTGAGATCAGGCAGAATGAAGTCAGAACAAACCATAAGGAGCTGTAATATTTGCAAAGGCGACAGAACTAAAAGGAGAGAAAAAATATTCAATTGAAAAATAATAAAAATAACTAGCCTAGATAATCAGTTTTAACCTGGATTGGTATCAATACAACTAAACAATATTTTTTAAAAACTTCATTTATTTGGATTAAAAAATGGCTCATGCCATAGACATATGCACACTAGACTGACAATCTCTGTCATCATCCGTCAGGATTCTTAACCCTCAACACCATTCTTTCATGTCAGGATCTACCGATTCATGTTGATTGTGTAAACGGTTGATATCATATGTCAAAGAGCTTATGTCGTTTAGACATACGCTTGTTCGACACCTCCAGTGTTAAAGGGTTAACCTCCCACCTCCACAAGTCTGAGAAAAAGTGGTGACTAGGCAGCTCATAATTAAGAAAGAAACTTTGCTTAGCTCCACCCTTGGGTCAATCCACATGACCATCAGAAATAAAGTACCGGTATCCTAAAAAAGTACAACTCTGAGCTCCAATTAAAGCAATTTTTAAAAACCTCTGCACGGAGTTGTTGCAAACAGAAAACGAAGCTCAAATACAGAAGACTTTCTGAAGCAGACTGTATGTGCACACGGGGTTTGACTGAGAAACTAAAAGGGTTTTTGAAAAAGAAAGTTAATTTCCAATGGACATTGTGTGAAATAGGGCTGCAGGATTTGAAGAAAACTCACGATTTGCGGTATTAATGATTAATTGATGATTTGCTATGACGATATAACTTGCGATACACGAATAAATAGCACAACCACAATTATTATTTTTATTTTACTGCAACAGTTTAAATAAGAGTTAACATACCCTAAATTATACTCGAAATGACCCCTAGTCTACATACAACCTAACATAAAAGGGCTCCATCCGATTGGTCAACAACAGGAAGGGGTCCATCCCATTGGTCAAATGCATTAAGGGATTGATTTGATTCGTTAAATACTTCAAGTTGCCATAAGACTGTTTTATCACATTTAAGGTTACCATTTATCGCAATTTTCGCCGTCTTTGGCAATATGCGTATTGCACAGCTTGATATTGCAATAATATAAATTTGTGATTTATTTTGCAAGCTTAGTGTAAAAAAGTATTCAAAGGCATAATTTAAAAAATCTTAAGTATTCAAAACTAAATTGTTGGTAACAGGATAAAACAAGATCATCACTTGATTAAATATACTTTAGTACAAACTAAAATTAATTAATTAAAAAGTAGTTACATTGAATTAGATTGCTGCATTGAACTCAGGATTTGATTAAACTAGGTAAGATGTGGATGTGTTTGAATATTATCACAATGCCAAGCCAAGCATCATTAAGTCAAGCCAAGTCAAGTAAACTCCAGTCTCATCAAACTAAGCCAAGCCTAGCCACGTCAAGACCCTCTGGATTCTTCTGCTCCACGCCATCAACCTTCCCCAGCACAAAACTGGGGAAGGTTGATGGCCACCCGCCAGTTCACCGCTTCACCAGATCAACCATCCACGAACTTTGTCACCCAGTCCTCCATTTCTACATTTAATAAACTTCACAACTTCAAACCAAATCCCTGTCTGCTTTTGGTCCAGCTAATTCAATAACTGACAAAATGTTCTAAAAAACGACACAGACTTTTTGATTTTGGCTAAAAACTGCATAATCATAATTAAAAGACCACTGGGAATGATTTTACAATAGAAAAAGAAATAGTGGCAGTGGGATTTTGAAGAAGGGAATTTATTTAATCCCACCCCTTTTACGAATAACTTACGTTTTTTTGTTTTTGCCGAACTGTTTGGTTGAACTGGATTGAACTGTTGTGACTTTTGTTGTGAAGTGATGCCAAAAAAACAGCAACAAAAGTCACGCAGTCAGCACTTGAATAAAAACCGTGTTTCTCAGAGCTTCGTAGGCAGGCATCTCAACCGGCTTGTCTGGGGAGGAAGTGTCACTCAGTTGTATTTTTAGTTGTTGGGCGTTATTTTAGATTTGGTCATCTGCGCTTTCTTTTGCAAGGGTTTGTTCATCTGCTTCCTCCGTTTTATGCGTTCCCTTTCCCCCGCTCACGCTTTTCCGAGACGCCGCTCTTTCATAGGCCGAGTGATTTAAATGTAGGTCATGGGTGGCACATCCTGTTTTTGCCACCTCTGCTGCTTTTGTGGTGGAAGTGGCCACTTCTCCATGTGTTTTCACTCTATTTGGATCGCCAGCCCTTGTGGCGTGTGATAAAATTTCAGTGCGATGGGCTCCGATGTACACCTGTACTGTTAAGTCAGATGGAAATGTCCGAACAGAGGAAATCCCAAACAAGTTTTGGTGACAGTGTCACTGAAGATTTAGGTTTCTATATACACCCAGTCCGGTAAAAAAGGGCTTTCGGTGTTTTTAATGTGTTCTTGTGGCACTTTTCTCATGATATATAACATATATAAAGAAAATTAAGCCCAAATGTGCTTTTCTGTATATTTCTTTAATACAATGGGCGAGCCGTAAGCGCCTTGCTCCGCTTCATTCTGATGCCTCCACTTGTAGACGACTAGATCCATGTTCGTCTTCGTTTCCCACATCCTAGCTGGCGCCTGGCTCAAAACAGTACAGCTGAGTAACTCCAATATTTTTGTAGTTCATCTTTCGGTACATCCCGTCAGGGGTTTCCATTAGAATGAGCTTTTCACTGATTTGCACAGGTGGTTTTTTTCAGAGAGTTTTGTGCTGGATACCCTTCCTGACACAACCCTGTATTTTATCTGGGCTGGGGACCAGCACAGGGGACCCAGACTTGGGCCACATCGTGGCTACATAGTTAGGCCTGTGCGCAAAGGGTCTTGCCCAAGAACCCAAACTGGATGAAGCTCATTGCGCCCCCTGGGAATCAAACCCATGTGCTAGTCCTACACAACTGAGCCATCCAGCTGCTTTAATAGTTCCAACTTTGCTTTCCATTTTTGTTGCACTGGCAACGTTGAGGGGCTGCAAGCTAGCAGGAGAGCGTGTAAACAGACAGTTACCGTGATAGGATGGGAAGTGGGGCTGGGGTTGCTCCACGGCAAAGGTCCCGCTCACAACTCAGAGGCAAATTTCTAAAGAAATACTGCCGCTCTGCAGAAACTATGCCCTAGAAAATTAC
This sequence comes from Oryzias latipes, assembly GCF_053564925.1. Taxonomy (NCBI): domain Eukaryota; kingdom Metazoa; phylum Chordata; class Actinopteri; order Beloniformes; family Adrianichthyidae; genus Oryzias; species Oryzias latipes. Next base: position 35,234,150 of record NC_136237.1, on the reverse strand, counting down.
AGTTTTTAAAAAAAAATTTGGGCTCAAAATGGCATAATCAAAATTAAAAGACCACTGGGAATGATTTAACAATAGATCAAAAGACGAATGGAGCGGGACTTTGAAACAACGGGGATCATCACACTCACAACATACTTTTCTAACTTTGTCATTCAATTGAGAGGCACAATTACAGTTTCCTCAGGGTGGCTCCATCTTTGCATATCGTAGCACTATTAAGAGCAGATGTTGAAAGCTACAAACTAATCGGTGAAAACATTTCAAAACAGGGATCCATCGTTGTGTTTTTATCATTTAAAATCCAGGACGAGCTAAAGCTACACTCTGACAGGCCAACTCTAGACTTATGACTTCTGATATTTAAGCCATCTTTTTATAGTCTGCAGAATAGTGAACAGATTTTGGATTCCACTCTTACTGGCTTTTAGGGCTAACTATTTGAAGCCTGAAAACAAATATCCTCTTCTAGGATTTAGTTGTTCTCAGCAAGTCTTTCCATGAGTTTGTGATTCCCTCTAATCTTGGATCTCGGTGAGATGAGAAAAAACTGGATGCGGACCCTCTTTAGAATTCCTCTAGAAATAATGAGCTGCTGCTTGTAAAGTAAGACGCACTTAGAAAAGCTGTTCATCAGCGTTTCTTCAGCATGTTAGCTTTGATGTCTTTAGATGACAGCAGATCTGATAAATCTCCACGTGTCATGGGGCAGACACTCTCATGGCAAAGCTTTGTGTCTTTAAACTGTTAAAAAAAACACATGGTTTTTAAAGTTTAGAGGCACATAACAGCTGGATTAAATTTCTGCAAAATGTTATTGATTAAAATATTATATGTGTGCAGTTATTACCGGTAAACATACAGGTCAGTTCAGTTATACTGTAGAGTTTAAATAGAAGCATTTATTTAACAAAACTATCTGGTTAAGTAAAAAAATACTTTGATAAATTTAGAAATGCTCATTTTGGATTAGGGATTAGGAATTATTTAGTCTAAAACTGCTTTGTCAAGGCCTGTATGAATGCTGACTTAGTGAATTGAAACTTTATCACCTTGCAGTTAAAAAATTACTTTGTAAAGTTTAATCTTGTACATATGAGGGTGAATTAAAATTAAGTACTTTAGCACAAAAGTACCCAATCAAAAAAGTTACTAAAACATTTGAAATCATTTTATATTAGATTATATAATATTATGTTCAGATATTAAAATTTGCTTTCCCACAATTAAAGATGACAAATACTTTAAATCAATAAATGAAGAATCTATTGCATTAAACTCTGGTAAATAAAAGTTTACGAATAAAAATGTTAAACTACTAGGGAGATGGATGTCATCGTTTATTTGGTCAAATGGGACTTAAGTTTGTGCAAAAGTTAAAAACGTATCATTATAATATATTACATGACTAAATGTAAATATTTACAATTTTTTCAAAATCAGTTTGTAAAAACCAGCTTTGGGAAAGTTTAGGAGGAAATTTTCAGGTTTACCTTTATTTATGTAAAACTGCCTTAAAAGGTTTTTGCACTCAAATCAATCTTTACGCATGTAAGAAACATTTTTGGATAAGATTAGGGGTAAAAGCTAAATTGTCAGGTTTAGGTATTTTGGAAAAAGTTGTAAAAATGGCACAGACATACCCGTATAAAGCTACATTCACACTGCCCTCACCACCTTCAAGCGGCCACTTCCAATGAAAAATCTATGTACACATGTAGACGTGCATACATGCGTGTTTCGGGCTCCCGCTTTTTCAACCACTTTTGGGCTTTACCAAAACGCTTGTCCACTGAATGCATGTTGCAAGTAAAACCAGGCTGAACTTTGACCAATCAGAGACTCAGATTTGATAGTGACGTAGGGATGGCGTCCCTTTTTTTTCACGGAAGTGCCAACCGTTTGAAAACTGATGACGTAGGAGAAATTCATTGCGGTTTGCCTCTATATATAGGAATAAAGCTGTGAAAGAAAAAGCCTTGAGCACGATTTGTGAGATTTGCACCGCTTTATCATTTTGCAACAGGCCTCTACCAACTGTACATGTGCTAGTAAACAGTAGAAAGAGAAAAAGAAGAAGAAGCCCTTCCCTGCTTGTCCAGTGTGAGCACCAGAGGCTAAATGCGTGTTCAAGAACACGCGTTTTCCCTGTTGGTAATGTGCACGTTGCTTAAGGAACATGAAGAAAACGCACAGAGGAAAAAAAGGATTCTTAAAAAGACGACATTCATGAAGTTAAAATGATTATTCATGAAACACCAAAGCTGTTGCAAAAGCAGGAAAATCCTGCTTTGTGGCACAGAAAAACTGCATAGTGTGTTTATCAGAACAAATAATGTGTTTCAAATTAGATAGAAAAAGAATAACAGGAAGGTGGAAACTATTGATGAAAAACAGTGAAAATGGAATTTAGTTAAACACACTCTTGGCCTCAGAGAAGACCCACAAGTATGAAACAACAGAGCTTTTTTTGGGCTGCAGATATTCAAAGTTAAACATTGTCAGACGTACGTGAACTATTTGTGTACAACTGTTTGCTGTTGTGAGCCACCGTTGCTTGTCTCAGATTCCTGTTCTGTCACATTACTTTAAAACAAACAACTCGACCTGTGAAACATCAAGCGAATCTGACAAACAACTGCATTGATTATACTCTCGTGGTTTTTCTGAACAGTTGATAGGACATCCTATACTTTACTGACAGCCAGTTTGGGGGAGTTTGGCTTTAAGTTCAAAAGTCTACCAGGCTCAGAACCAAAACACTGCTCTTTCTAGTCAACACTGGACTCTGCCAGAGTATCAGTGTCAGAGCGTTGGCTTCCAGGCAAAATATTTCCTAGAATAAGTCATCAACTGATGTCAAATTCTGTGTCGTTCTCAAACTTTCATCAGGGTGAACACCAAATGTTCTCATTTCTTTGCGGTGTCATTTATCATCTAAAGTAAAAGGAAACAAACATTTGATCAGAAACACAAAGAAAAAGCTCCCATTCAGTGGCTGTCAGCACAAACACATGTGTTTATGTGAATCTAAACAGACCAGGCTGTTTACTTTTTATTTATTGTTTAGGGAGTAAACAGAAAAAAATAATCTAACTTTCCAACTTTAATCATCCCAAAACTCAAGTCACAACAATTGAATACAGAACAACAGGAGCCTTTTCATCTTCTGTTTCCAAATGCCAGAAAACCAAGAGGTATCACATGCTGCAGTTCCCCAATTAACCACCGGAAGCAGGTTATAGAAGTAAACATTGAGTCCAATGGTAAAAAGTTTAAATTCAATTGGCTATTGAATTGTACATTCTGGATACTTTTATGTTAATTGGTTTGTTTATTATTCACAACAACTCTAGGGTGTACATTTTTTATGAATTGCAGTTTTTATCAGAGCCTAAATGTGCACACAGTAAAGGGCGTGCCTATTTAATTGGATGGAACGTGTACCCAACAGAGCTACAATAATCACTTTGACCAATTTTCAAAATGCTGTTTCGTAGAAGGAGTAAAGCCTTAATACATCAAGGAATCAATTAAAGACGAAGGGATAGATTGAAGTATGGATGGATGGGTGTATTCATGACTGAAGAATGTATGGATGTATAAATGGATAGATGAGTGAATGAATGGGTAGATGGATGGATGGAAAATTGATAAAGGAATCAATGAATGGATGAAGGGATAAATATATATAGGGATGGATGGGGGGACTTATGGCTAGAAGGATAAATGAATGGACAGATGGATAAATGGATGAATGTATGGAGGAATTAATGGATAGATGGAGGATGGATGAGTGGGTGGATGGATGAATGAAGGTGTGGATGGATGGATGGATGGATGGATTGATAGATAAAAGACTTAATAATTGAATATATGGATAGAAGGATGAATGATGGATGAACGGATGAAGGTGTGGATGGATGGATGGATGGAGAACATATAACACCATTATATCAATTTTAATTAACTGTCTGCAACTTCCCCAAACTTTTTGGGACCAGATCCTAAAGTGGTTTTGTTTTGTATCTTGAGGCTTTGAACTCCAGACAAATTAAACTTAATGTGTGACAAACATTATCTTGAGTTTTTAGATCACAGTGATGGAAAGAAATGTTTCTTACAGAAATGTTGGTCATCCGACACCTACAAGCTCACCAGATCTCATTGTCGTCTGACACATGACCAGGACAAACTTGGACTGTTTGTTTGGCTCTTCACTCTGGCTTCACAATGAGGGGGGGTCCCTTGTCTCCTGGAGGTCAGCTAATCACATTTACTCCTGAATAAGGGGTGCAGCTGTCCAAATGCAAGGCGTGGACCAAAGAAAGCAAACAGGCATCTCTGGGGGACATCTGCTTAAAGGAGCCAGCAGGTTCTGGCTTTCACATAGAGCAGCATGCGTCACGGCACATTGAGCGTAGCCGAGCGCAGTCTGGCTTCATTCAATCCCCCGGTGGCTGTCGGTGCAGGACCTCCAAAATCTGACATCTGTATCGGCCTGAAAGTAAAACCGTCAAGGAAAGACATGTGAACACCCGACGCGGTGGTACACTTGCTGGAATGTGGGAACAGATGCCAACACCTGATTTATTCTGAGCACTAAGAGAGACAGCTTCTAAGAATGTGATCTTAGAGAGCATTGAAGCCGAGTCAGAGCCCTGACATGGGATGCAGGATGGTGGCTCTTGTTGCTATGGAAATGATAAATGCAAAATCTGGATTACTTGATGCTTTACCCTGCAGGACCGCAGCTGAACACCCGAAATTCCTTTGGGTTAAGATGCGCCTGGCTCCTTTCCAGGGTGCTTTCATTACAAATTCTCTGGGTTTTTTAAAAACCCTCTTCTATTTTTATCTGGGATGTTCACTGTTGCTAGGAGTGTCATTCAGGAGATGCACCCCCGTGTTTAATAATGCATTAGTGCTGCGAATGCGCCACAAAGGAAATCCAGTCTTTTTGCTTCTCCGATTGTCTGCACGGCAGAATTGATTTACAGTCAGATTTATTGGCCAGAACTTCCACGGCTTTGTTATGACAGACTCCGGGGGTGAAGCCGAGCTCAGATTACTGAACTTTCCTAAAGCTTCCCAGAGGACGAGTCCCCCTCAAAGTCTGGTGTTTTAACCCCTCCAGCAAGACAGACGACTCGCAGCAAAGTGACACAGACATTTTCCTCCTCTCCCTGATTCAGTCACGCTATGAGCCGACTGCACAGAGAGAGCAGAAGGCTCTCATTTCAGCTCTGGCAGTGGGAGCGCCGATGAGCTCATCCCCACGAAGGAGCGGTGGGCAATGCGCTCAGAGGCTTGGGGTGCATCTAGGTCAGGGGGAACAGATGCTGCAAAGGCGGAAGCGTTTTGGCATCAGCGGGGAAATGAAAGGAGAACAATCCAACCTTCAACAGCCCTCCCTGTGAGGAGAGCACAAGTTCACATCAAAGCAGTGACTGGAGCTGGTTATGCAAATCCAGTGCTAGACGTCCCACTGCGAGACAGTGGAAAAAGACCTGGATAACAACAGGATAGGGGGGTGGAAAGGCCTGGAGGAGATGAAGACATGAGAAGAGTGAGGCTAATAGCCTTAGACTGGCCGCACTCCATTACAGTCATTTCATACAGCAGCTTTTATGACCCCCCCCAATACAAGCACACACAGATTCACGTTTCCATCCTGCAGCACCAGACATCTCCACAGCTACCTGCAGGATTTGAGCTTATTCCTGCATGATGGGCTTCAGGTTTGGCCACACAGAGGCACAACAAAGAGACTCTAGCTGTAGAGGTCCAACCCCCCCCCCCCCCCCCCCACCACCACCACCACCAAGGAGTGATGCTTTTACCTGAGTTTTCCTCTACCTCCCGCTCATCTGTGCAAACGCCCTGGCCATGCATCAGGGAGTGCAGCGGCCTCTCCACGCCACGCGCCGGGTAGCAGCGGAGGCCAGCGCCACACCGGGGAGAGTAGACGCCGCAGTGTGCCCCTTTCGGCAGGGCGCAGGTGGGGCAGCAGCCGCAGCCGGGCTCTCGGACCGTTTCCGTGCAGCCGTCCGGCAGCCGGCAGCTGGCCAGCCTTTCCTCTGAGCAGACAGGGCAGCGGATGGCCAGGTCAGACAGGCACAGCGCCACAAGGGACAGTATCCCCAGGATCTGCAGGGACCAGCCGGACGGAGCGACCGCCACTATGCCTCCCCCTCCTCGCACCATGACACCCCAAACTCCTGCTCAAATCCCCCAAGTGTGGTGTTTCCGGCCCCCGTCCGTTCTGCAAGCCTCGGTCCGGGAAGAACACTTCGTTCAGGACAGACGGATGTTTTCGGCTGCTTTGTGTTCCCGTCTCCTTTAATGCAAAGAAACTGGAGCCGTCTCTGGAGCACAGCGTCAAAAAGGAGATCTTGTTCAGGTGCAGCAAATGGGAGGGATCTGCGCCTCCAGGTAAACTTCGCCTGCCTTCTTCTGAACGCCGAGTTCTGGTCAACAAGTGTCCAAATGCAAAGCAGGCCAGCAGAAGTGTGAGGCAGCAGTCGCAGCTTCCTCCTCCTGCAGAGGACTGGCTCAACCCGAGCGGCTCTCCCTGGACTTTATACTGGTCTGTGGACACGCCTCTCCCCACAGCGAGAGAGGAGCTGAGAACTCCAGCTCTCTGCTCTGTCTCCCTCTGCCTCTCCAGGGCTCTCCCACACTCAGAGACTCTTAACTTGTGCGCAGAAAAAACAGCTCCGCCTCATGTTTGCATTCTGTCCTCATTAAAACTCTGACCGGCCGGCTGGCGTGTGCACGCATGTGTCCGATCGGTCCCATTGTCTTTGCTGTGAAAAGCAAACAAACTGACACACTGTCTTCTAATGTCTGCACCCAGCCCCCACGGACTCCAAAAAGCCCCCCCAATGAGGGAATATGTTGTAACAACCCCGCACAGCCAGGATGGTTTATTGTACGTGCATGTTTCTGTTCGTGAGAGCTCTCCTCGACCCAGCTCTTGAACCAAAGCTTGCATTGGTTAAAGTCTCAGTCCCCCCCCCACGTGTTCTTTTGCCTCTGTTTTGCCATGGAAACCCAGCATGAATTGTAATGCCTTTGTAAGCCTGCGTTCTTGCTGCTTTTTTCTCCAGGCTGATGGCTGGTTGCCATGGGCCGTAGGAAGCAGCCCCGCAAGGCCACACACCGCTCCTCAGGTGGGTGCGAGAGATTACCTCGCCATCGCAACCAGACAAGCCTTGACTTGAGGTTTAGATCCCAGATTTAGATTACTTGGCTTTGATGGCCAGGGAAGAAGGGAATGAGTTGACCGTCCTGGACGACCTGCAGTTTTATTGCTTGTCATTTACGAGCTGGTTGACTGGTTCTGGGAAAGCTGGGATTCACAGGATGGATTACTCAGAGGTTAACAGTGTAATGATGTACTGCGTGTAGCTGCTTGTGTTAATGAACTGTGTGTGGGGTTTTCCTGCTCATCAAAACATTTGACCCCTACAGATCCTTTAGTTTTTCAAGTTGTTAAGCACACATGTACAAACCAGAAGAAAGATCAGGAGGACGAGCAATGATGGGTGGAATAGTTTCCAGATTTGAGTCTGTCAGGGCTGGTGGTAGAGGGCCCAAAATGCAGAAGACCAAGCATGGTGACAGAAAAAAATTATAATTAAATAAACTGGAAAAAGACAAAACCCATGGAGCAACAAAAAAGATGACACAACAGAGCAGATGACCTGAAAATCAGACACTTAAATAGGCTGAGGGCAATTAACTAAAATGACGACAGCTGTGGATCATAATGAACCTTGAACCAGTGTGACTGAGGGCAACTCAGAAAATGACCAAAAACCAAACAAAACCCTCACAGAGTCAGGGGTTTGGTGTCCTCATCAAATCTTAACTTTCAGACTATTTTCTTTTTTCATAAAAACAGCTTTTCCATCTAAGTAATGTATTTGTCTTAATCACACTTCTAAGTCTAAGTCAATTCTCTCCTCTATGTGGAGGACCTCTTTAGGTATTGGTGCCAGTGCTTTGGGCCCCACACCTGGAAGATGCAACAAAAGCAGTAGATTTATGAACCCTGGTCACATTTCTAGTCTTCTTTGTGAAATTCAAATCTCATTTTTAAAGGGACAAGTCCAAAACAACCTTTAAAGTATGAGCAGGTTAAGTCTGGAATGAATATCAGGTTGTTAAAGTAAAGTCTTACTTAAATCCTAAAGAGTCAAGACTCAATATCTAAAGTCTTTAGGCTACAAGTCAAGTCACAAATCCTAAAGGGACAATTCTTCTTTGTGAAATTCAAATCTCATTTTTAAAGGGACAAGTCCAAAACAACCTTTAAAGTATGAGCAGGGTAAGTCTGGAATGAATATCAGGTTGTTAAAGTAAAGTCTTACTTAAATCCTAAAGAGTCAAGACTCAATACCTAAAGTCTTTAGGCTACAAGTCAAGTCACAAATCCTAAAGGGACAAGTCAATATCTACATTTGAGCTACATTCTAAACCAAGAGTAAGCACGCCCTAGTCCAGTCTAAATCTTTTTTTAACTTGCATCAAGTCTTAAATAGAAAAGTTTAGTCAAGACCTTGATCTTAGGTGAAAGAGGAAAAGTCCAAGTCTGTAATAAGTTCAAGTTGTGTCTTAACTCTTTACAAGGCACCCAAGTCCAAAAAAAAAGTCAAATCTAAAGCCAACACAGCAAAAACTCAGAATTTTGCTCAGTATTTTTGTCAGATTTCTAGTCAATTTAACCCTTGTGCTATCCTAGGCACTTTGACATTGGGAGTGAGGTCATCTAGACCCACTAGACAGTGCGCTGAACTTTTTTTTATGGAATTACATATCTGCCATAAATTGAAAGGGCGTAAAGACAACTAAGCGGGCGTATTTAGGAAGTGAGCGAGTGAACCTTACAACCGCGCTGGCGCAATCCTAACTGAACAGGGATCTTGCGCATTCAGATCCTTTTTGCGCGCTCACCTGGATTTACGCTCAGTGTTAAGGGGGCGTTTTTGTCACTTGTGGGGCGGTGTTCAGGGGTGTGTCAACCTTTCTGGTTGATCTGATGATCTGATGGCTAAAATTTGCATGTCTTATCGGCGAGGCAGAGGGGTGGGATTCATTTTTCAGTGCAGGGGGGGTTAACAGGCGGCTCTTGAGCTGCATGTCACTCTCTGTCTTTTATCATATTTTCTATGTTCAGTACTTTCACAACCATAAGGTGAAAGTCTTACATTTTCTCCAAAATGTACAGAGCAGCCCTAATGTGTTGTTGTGTGACTTCGTTAAAGAGGTTCTAGGAGAGAACAGCATGAGAACGGTACGGAGAGAGGAGAGGATGTGAAAGAAGACCCCCCCCCCCATAGTACAAAGGTGCAGATATGAACATAATGCAGAAGAACTTCGTTTTGGAAACCCTGGAAATGCAAAGAGACACGATTATGAGGCAGAGTTTAAACTGCAAGCTATCAGCTACGCGGAGGAACACGGGAATAGAGCAGCTGCAGTTCGGTTAAATTAGATCTTCACAGATTCGGACTTCCTGCTTCAATAACTTCTGATAAACGTTCAAATGTGTCAGCAAGTATCTCAATCCTTTTGTATTAACACAGAGAGTGAACTACAAAAGAATTTTTAAAGAAAAAGATCGTTTTTATTGCCTGTTAATCAGAATTGTTCGTTTCAAGCTGGGAATGTAAACAGAGCAGCGAGCCGGCTGCTAAGGGACCGTCAACAAAGTGCGTACCCTGTGAAACAGCATTCTGTAAAAATCAGTAAACTTTTAAAAAGCGATTACATGTCTATATTTATATGAACTGGTAATGAAGACTCGTCACTATAGTCATGCTACATTATTATTATACTAAATTTTGTTTGAAAGTCAACCTCTATATTATTGCTTATAGTTTTTAAAATTTAATAAAGATATGAATCATAACATAAATGCACAATAGCTCTGAAGATCCTAAAGCTTCTGTCACCAAACCTCCTGTACTGACTTATCATGACCTTATTGTCCTACTGCAATAAAGATTATGTAATAATTCACGTTGTTTATTGTAAGGAATTTTTCGTATTCAAATATTGATCAGATTTGGTCAAAAATGCTCAATAGCTTTGAAGACGCTGTAGTTACTGACACAAAACTTCCTGTACTGACTAATCATGACCTTATTTTCCTACTACAATAAAGATTATGCAAAAAATTGTAGCATCTTCAGAGATATTGATGATTTATGACCAAATCGGATCCATTTGTAAATATGAAAAATTCCTAAAAATAAACAAAGTGAACTATTGACATATTCTTTATTTTAGTATGACAATAAGGTCATGTCAAGTTACTGATAACTTTAGTCATGATTCATATGTATTAAAACTTGAAAAAGTATATGCAACAAGATAAAATAAAGATGGACTTTCCTACAAAATATGCATTGTAACAAGAATATGCTTTATAATAATTTTATGATTTTTTTATGGTGAGATTATTGATTTTTACACTGTGGTGTTTCACAGTTCACAGAGTTTGCACTTTGTTGACGGTCCCTTGACAGCCGGCTGCTGCATGTCTGCATTCACAGCTTGAAGCGAACAATTCTGATTAAAAGGCAAAAAAAACAATCTTTTTTCTTTAAAAATGCTTTTGTAGTTCACTCTCTGTGTTAATACAAAATGATTGAGATACTTGCTGACAGATTTGAACGTTTTTTAGAAGAGTTATTGAAGCAGGAAGTCCGAATCTGTGAAGATCTTTCTAACTTATCGAACCTCAGCTGCCAGAGAATTTAAAATAATGAATCCATGGTTCACAAGTGAAGACGCTGGAAAACCAACTCCGACAAGACGGAGCAGCAGCAGCTGAGTTTCCGCGGAAAAGGAAAGACCTGTGTTGGAAGATCGACTCGAGGCTGAGCGCTGCAACTTCCAGCAGATGACAATGAAAAGCTGTCCATCCTCCCCCTTTAGTCAGGGACGCAGCGCCGGCGAGTTAAGCCACACTTTGGGACTGCAGTACTAAAACTTGGCCTGAGGTGTCTGCTTTCACTGTTGTTTGGAGCCGCACGGCAAAGAGACGGACTCTGAGGTTGAGGAAAGGGAAGCCGGCGTGTTTGATAGAAATGTAGCCCAGCTGTTCATTTCAGATACAGAAAATGAGGACTTTGATGATTTTTAAATGCTGATTGATGACTTAAAAAATAAATCACAACCAACTCAGTTTTGCGCTCGCTGCCTCTTCAAACACACACCAGCGTGCACGTTTCACCGGTATTTGTCAACGTTAAATACAGAAAAAACACTCAAAACTGAAACGGCGCGTTTAATCCAGCTCTGTTGTTATGTAAGGAGAGGAGGGGGTTATGGGAAATAACATAGCTTTGTGTGTTTGTGTGTGTCTGGCAGGTCAGTGTGTGGTGTGGCTCTTTGACTATCACAGTTAGAAATGTTGGCTCTTTGTGTCAAACTTGTTCGTGCCCCCCCCAGTGACCGTTTAATGCTTTTAATCCACGTTACAGCTACCGTTTCTTTTCTGTTTAAAGCCCCAAATGAAAGTCCCGCCCCGCTGCTTGACATGCAAATTTTAGCTAATTAGATCAACGAGAAAGGTTCATGCCCCCAAGTGAAAAACACACCCATGAATACCGCACCCAAGTGAAAAACACACCCCCTTAACACTGAGCGTAAATCCAGGTGAGGGCGCAAAAGAGAATTGACCAAGCAGGATCACTGCTCAGTTGGGATTGCAGCCGTTCAGTTGTAAAATACGGGGTCGCTTGGTTAGAATTGCACCATCACGGTTTTAATGTTCACTCACTCAGTTTCTAAATATGCCCGCTTAGTTGTCTTTACGCCCTTTTAGTTATTGGCAGATATGTAATCCCATATTTTTTCTTCAATGATTTGTGATCTTCACTGGTGTCCATGGATTACATGAAATCTTTCCACCTTTATCCACCTTTGTCATGGTAGGAAGAACACGTCAATGTAAGGGTGGGGTCATCTAAGATAGCACAAGGGTTAATACCTGACTTTACTTTAAAAAAATGCATTTTAAATACTGCAAATTTTCTTTTGGAAAATGAACAGAAAATCTGCTAACAGAACGAGTAAAGATCTTTGAAGATATTTTTAAGAACAAATGTTTAGTTTCACCGAATCAGCACCCCTTTAAGATTTAATATCAAATGCAATGAGTCAAATCAGACAAATGCACTTGATAAATTTTTTAAATGCTTAGTCTCCAGTTTTTGAAAACAGAATGAGTCTCAAGGGGTAAAAGTTCAGGTCCAGGTCTTGAGTCTTACGAGTCTACAGATGTCTTAGATTTTAAGTCAAGTCTAACTACAGGAGGTCATGTCTCAAGTCCTAAAGGAACAGGTCTATGTCAGCACTTCATTCTTGGCAAGTCATGTCTAAGTTAACCATCGTGTTTTTAAGACCAAGTCATACCCGTGTTCTTCAAACTATGATATAAATCAATTTAGAAATCTTACGGACAAAGGGTTAAAGCCCACGTTCCACATTCAAGTCTTTCTAAATTTCACATTCTAAGCAACAAGTACTAGTCCTACTCAACTCTCAAGTCACTAACGGTTTGATGTTTTTGAACTATGGTCAAAGTCAAGCCCAAAATAGACCATTCCACGTCAGTCATGTATCTGATCTAGTCCAGGTCATATCTTATGAGTTAGAAAGCAAAGCCAGAGTTGTCTTAGGTTTGTGCGAAGAAAATCAAATGTAAAAGTCAAGTCTCAAGTCTTTAAGGAACATGTTCAAGTCAAGAATTAAGTCTTTTAGTCTCTCAGATCTCAATGCATAAATGGGACAGCTCAAGTCAAGGTTAAAGTCTTAGTTAGTTTTTCACCTACTGTCCAAATTACGTCTGTGTTACTGAAGGGGGAAGTCCAAATCTTAGAGGGGCAAATCCAAGTCTCACAGCAACAGTTTAAGTCAAATTACAAGTTTTAGAGCAGGTGTGTCCGATAAGTGGCTAAACACACCTGATCCAGGTAATCAGCAGCAGATCAGGCCTGGAAAACCAGCAGGAGGCCGGCCCTCAAGGCCTGGAGTTTGACACCCCTGTTTTAGAGGGTCAAGTCCAAGTCAAGTCTCTGCAGGAGTTCATCAGAAATTCGCCCTTTGAGATGTGGGCAGGAGTGTTGGCACAGAAGCTCTTCACACGCCCAACCTAACATTAGCCGTGCAACAAAAATGGCCAGCAATATTGGATTCATCCAAACGTACAGTTTTGATCCAGATAGCAGCTCAGACGAGGAAACGAAGACGTGCATGGATCTATTTGTCTGCAAGTGGATATATCAGAATGGAACGGAGCCTGTAGCACCAATGTCACTGCTACAAGCTTTTTCAGATAGCCTTTTTTCATCTGCTCCTGATTCACAACAATTTGAAAAAAGAAATACTCACTAAATTCAATTTCGAGCTTTATTCCTTTTATTTGTGTCCTTCATCATGAGAAAAAAGCTACAAGGACATGTTTAAAAACACCAAAAACACAATTTTCTTTGGAGTGTGTATTTAAATTCAGTCCAAAGCCAAGTTCTGCTGCTCAGAAGAACATTTCCTTGATTTGCAAATAGACTTTATACAGACATTAGTCTTCAAAAAACAAAGTTATTTGAAAAGCTTAGATAAATACATTCAATTGAAACCATTCATTCGCTCATCCTAGCTTGGCCACAAGATGGAGTCATGGAGCTGAAACTGAACTAAACCAAAGACCATGTGGAGCCCCCAAAGTGCTGTCAAACCCATCATCACTTTTGTGTTTCAGTCCTAAAGACACGGCGCCTAAAGCTCTTCAGACTCAGAGAAACAAGCGTGAGCGGCAGTCCTAGTAGCTGTGACTCTCTGGGCCGTCTGCCGCAGATGAAGCTGAGATGTTGCTCCACCTCGCTCAAAATGAGTTCCTGTTCCTTTAAGGGATCTCTCCAGCGCTCAGAACTCACGCAGCCTGTATTCCATATTCAGAGGGCGTCCAGCGGCGGAGTGTGGAATCTCCTGTGGCAACTGAGCATCAAGCAGGTGGGAGTCCTTCATCATTCTTTCTATTTTAATTTAAATCTGATTAAAATAAATAATAATAATAATTTTCGGGAAATATGTGCAGCATGTAGACTTGAGCTCCTCAGTCTGTAATAAAATTTCCTGTCGCCGTGTTCTCCTCCACAAAGGATGATACTATTCGTCTAAGTAGTTTATACATTTCATAACTGTCGTAGTATAGTTTTTCTACTTTGGGAAACTTTTTGAGCACAATAAAAGTAAAGAAAGAAGAGAAAACGAATCATTATTAACGCAAACTTTGGGATGTTTTTGCTCCATTGAGCAAACCCAGCAGGAAATAGATGAGCGGCACGTATCACCTCGTTCTCACAGGGCTAAATGTAGAATCAGGGTAGAGCAATCAACCGTGGGCTGTTACCCTGTTTGACATTTTAAACATGTCTGTTTTTACACTGTTCAATGGAAGGGAACAGCGACACACAGATATTGCTTGTAGTTGAACTCTTTACGAGCCCTGCAGAAATAAAAAAAATAAAACTTTTCTTCAGTTTATAGAAAGTGAATATTAGAGATGCGTTTTTCTGTTTATGCACTTGAAGGCAAAAGCACCAAACGCTGTATTCCGGCTTTGACACACACTGTCGTAATTCCTCTTTGCAGAGATACTTATCAGCATGAACACAGAGACGTATCCTAAAGTTGCATCCCAGGAAGGAAACGGGATGGGTGAGTGTTCGATTTCTTTGCCAAGTTAATCCCTTAAAAAAAAAGATTGTTTTCAATTGTTGCAAAAAGGTAGACATAGTAAACCTTGTTTTCCTGAAAAAAATTTCCTTCTAGGATGCAAGCTGCGTGCAAAAAACCATAGACTCTTAAATAAGGAGAAACCTGCATTTTACCATCATTCAGGCCTTCAGTTACACTTTAAAATATTTGGGCCATAAAAATGATCTGCCATTTTTAGAGGAACCAGTCTCCATATGGCTCTCCTGCAGACTGAGACTAGATATGTCCCCGCTAAACTAACAAGTAGAATATGGTGCAACAAAATTTAAAATTTAAATAGTCACCTCTGCACTGGTGATGCTTTCCCACCCACACATAGTGCCATTCTTGATTTTTGCTGTTTTTATTGGTATCACAGGACTCAATGCCCTCTTTTGTCCAAAACCTGGGACATAAACCCATCTGTCCACGAAAATAAGTAATTCTGGTTAAAGCTGCTCATAGGGTATAAGGTACAGACTGTCTAGAGTTAAAATGTTTTTGTCTCAGTACTCGAAACAAACAGTTTTCATTTCTGCTTTGGCTTTTGAAACTTTCTGAATATTTTTTGCACAAAATACATTTGAAGATCAAGATCCTTTGTGATTTTTGTGCACTTTTATTGAACTTAGTGTATAGGGAAAATAATATATTTTCTTGAACATCTAATCCCGACATCCACACCAATCAAGAGTGTTGTTGGCATCACGTTTACAATTTATCCATGCAAAATTCTCAAGACATACCAACAGTCAATTCTTTTGAGCTTGTGTTTTGCAAGAAGAAAAAGACTAGCTTTTAAGTCTGTTTGTCACTTTCTAGAAGCTCCCAGGGATGCAGAGTTGAAGCAACAAGAGGAGGAAAAGGAGAAGCAGGCGAACTCGATAAATGAGAATGGATTGCATTGTGATGAAAAAGTTTCAGATGCACGTATGTATCCCAAACACACACACACACACATTCTCGTCTTCATGCAGTTGTGAAGTCATGCCATCTGCCATACCAAAAACCACCCAAAATTGTGTGTTTACCTCTGACTTTGACCTAAATCTAAGACCAACCTTTAAACCAAGTGTTAACCATCAACAATGACTTAAATGCTATAAAGAACTGGCTTAGTGTCCCCACAACAAGAAACATCACCAAATGTTGTACAACTTCTCACAAGTCCTCTAAAGGGCATGAATACAGGTACACACACTCACAAGTTGGAAAATAGTTTTCTGTTTTGCTTTGCACTTTAGCCAAAATGTCTGCGCTTTTTATGACTTAATTGCTGCACTTTTGATTTGACAATTGTGGATGCTGCACAAAATAAGAAAGAAAAACATGTTTTATTTGTTCATTACTTTACACAACATTTAACAAAAATTCTGGTTAGAAGTTGAGGCTCAACCTGAAAGCTGATTGATTGATTGGCAGACCGCTGCTAAACCCCCTAAACTACACTAACTAATCAAGTTTTGTGTTAATTCAAACATCGGAAGGGAGTAAAGAAACTCAGTTCATGAGATGAGCGATCGATATTCAAACCATCCGAGCTTTTTAAAGATGCTCTAAAAACCGAAAGACTGTAACGTGCTGGTGGATTTTTTTTCGCCATAATTTACCCCACCGGGTTTGCTTTATAAAGCAACCCCTAACCCTGCTCTGCAGCTGCTGCACAGCCTGTGGTTCTCTGCTCTAAGACCCTGGACTCTATATCGGGCCTCTCGGATCTCTGTGTGCAAAGTTTCCATAGCACCTCTAAACGCCCTCCACAATACATATACTGCTCTTCAGCTCATCATCTGCCACCGCTGAGACCACAGTGTGGTTTCTGGATGGAACTGAACGATGAGGGGGGGGTTGGTTCACACTCAACCGGCTAGGTGAGAGGTCCTGCAAGGCGGCGCTAGGGACTGCACACCAGTGAACATGCATCTGTCCAAGTCCTACTTTCTACCCTACATGAAGACACAGTGAGGGAATTAGCGGATGAGTTTTGATCGGTGACGATCTTTTGCGTCGTCAGCAGCCGTTCGGAAACAGCTCTTTCAGAGCAGTTGAAGAATTGTCAGGTGGCTCCCTTCTACTCTGATTATGGTTTCTGTGGTTTCAGAGGAAACGCTTCCCAGTCATATGGACTGCACATCTTCTTTTTGACACTCAGCCCTGGCCCAAATTCAGCTCCACATGTTTTGGAGCTGTGCTTGTGCAAATATTAAAAATTAAAATGTGGAAGTGAAGACGGGTTTTAGCTGGTGGAGGGCTCAGTGGCCTTCAGCTCCTTTTTTGGAAATGATTCATGAATTTTTTGTTGTCTGATTCTATTCAGGAGTGATAAAAACTGAAGCCGAGGAGACAGAAGGTGATGAGGGCTATGGGAAAGAGGCGAAGGTTTTACCAAAGGAGGAAGTGGAGGGAGGCAGCGAGGAGGAGTTTGACGAGGAGAGGATGGAGGAGGACAACGATGAAGAGCAGGACATGGAAGGGGATGAAGAGGGGGACTCCCTAAACAACCCGGAGGACCTGTCGCTGGTGGACTACTCGCGCTACGAAGACCCTAACCTGCCCAACCCCGCGACTGAGCCCTCCCACGTCACTGAGGCCGGGCCTCCCCGCGTTCAGTCGCAAGGCAAGCTAAGCTGCGACATCTGTGGCCTGTCCTGCATCAGCATTAACGTGCTGCTCGTGCACAAGCGCAGCCACACGGGTAAGCACAGGAAACTCAGTCCAGTCGCTATACGAGTGACTGACATGTCTACTGTCACAGTACAATAACAAGCACAAGCGGGCGGCGGGTGATGTGATGGCAGAGACAGATAAGTGCTCAGTTTCGGGACGGAAAATCTCTCTGTGGTGGTCGACTGACAAAGAGCTGACGCGAGCAGCGAAACAAGGTCACGAATTCCTCCGTTTAACGTCACGAGGAATGCTGGCCGACATCCCTTGCCGTCACTCTGCAGAGGAACGAGCAAACTTAGCTGTTAAAACCCACTGACCGTGTCTCACATCTCAGACTTGTGAGGCCAGCGTGACAGGCTGCGGTTCGCCCGTTTTCACGATAAAAACATACATTTGCACCACAGGTTTTTTGAAACCAAGAGAGATATTCCTTATTGCATGTTTTCTGAGTCATGACCACACTGTTTTCTAATAATCGCAATGGATACTTCCTCTTTTCAACGATGGTGTTTGATTCTCTTGACTTGCAATTCATGGCGATGAAAGCGCAAAGGTCCACAAAGGTTCTCACTTTTTCTCCAGACTGTGAAAGCTAAAGGTATTTGTATCTTCAGTCTGTGGAGTGTCTGACTAAACAAAATATTCCATGAAAAATTGTCTTCAGGGGTGGATTCAGTTCATTCAGGGCCCAGGGGCAAACACAGGCCCCCACATAGCAGAAAATTTTGACATGCCAGAATGTTAAGTTCATTACAAAAACCCACTCTTAAGAAAGGCTTGTTAAAAAAAATTGCCTTATTTTCTTTCCTGCAAGAAAAATAGTTTTTCAATAGCAAAATAATGTTAGCTTAACAAAACATTTCTTAGTGACGAGAAATTTTCCCTTAAAATAAGTTATCTTGGTAAAACCATGTCTCCTACCCCACATTGGCAGAGTTTTTGCTTATTTAATTTTTTTTTTCAAATTCTAAGAATTGTTATGGAACCTGAGCCTATTTCTGTTGTGTATTTATAAAGTTCTCTCAATTTTGGCCAAGAGATCAGTCAAACCCCATCAAGTTAATAACACAGATGTCTGTGTTCATTTTTGAGTCACATATGTATAACTAAGATCTTTCTATTTATAGGAGCTAATTGGAATTGTTTAAGCACGGTGGCGCAGTGGTTAGCGCTCTTGCCTCACAGCAAGAAGGCCCCCGGTTCAAGTCCCGGCTGGGGAACATGAAAAACACAACATCAACGGGGGACCTTTCTGTGTGGAGTTTGCATGTTCTCCCCGTGTATGCGTGGGTTTTCTCCGGGATCTCTGGCTTCCTCCCACTGTCCAAAAACATGCTTCATAGGTTGATTGGCAACTCTAAATTGTCCATAGGTGTGAGTGTGAGAGTGAATGGATGTGTGATTGAGGATATTCTACCCTGCGACAGACTGGCGACCAGTCCAGGGCATCCCTTGCCTACGCCCAAGAGGCCGGGATAGGCTCCGGCAACCCCGTGACCCGGAAAGGGAATAAACGGTTAAGAAGATGAATGAATGATGAATGAATAAACATTGGTTTTATCCAATCCTTTTGTGGGTCTCCACAGCAAAGTGATTTGCACACTATTTCGGCTTGTATTTTTGTGGCAGATTCTTTTACAGCCACAACCAAACTACAAAGATGATAAAACTGCTACCTGCTGGTAGGTGCAGTGCCCAGTTTTCCAACTGTCCTCAAACTAGCATACCAGAGCAACAGAGGACAACAAATCCAATTGTGGTAATGGGGTTTTAATTTACACCAGCTGTCTTTTCTAAGAAAATCCTGCAACAGAATCCTATGAAAAAATGGGGCCACGTCTCTCATGGTGAGGACCCTTATCATGGTGACTTTGCAAAAAAAAATCAATACCTCAAGCACACACTTCCTCTTTGGTTCTGTGTAAACCTACGCAAGGCATGAGCATCTGCCAATAAAACAACCAACTGTGTCTTCTTCCAGTATCTTCGTGGAGATGAATCAGCATGGTTCAACTGATATCTTAGCTTTTTGAGCGTCAATCTAATTATCCTAGCTGTGGTTCCCTCTAATGTTTGCCAAATACTAACGGCTTGTCTTTATTCTATTGAAGCTTATCAAATAACTGGAATAACATATTTAATGTAGTTAACAACATCTGTGACTGAACCTCCACATGTAATGGAGCCAAGTATCCAACTCAATTGTTTATTGTAATTCTTCAACTTGTGAGTATTGTGTAAAAAAAAAAAAAAAGCATGTTTTTCTGCAAAGTCATTATCACAAACAGTTGGTTGGCTGGTGTTAGCTACACATCTGAAATTTTCCTGATCCAGTGATTCAAGGTTCTGATCTGGGTAATCAAAGGTGGGGACCCAAACAGGTGATGACCAAAAAAAAAGGATTGGACAGCTCTGAATTTTCAACCAGTCCAATGTGGTAACTCTTGGTAATATTCACAACATTCATACAGTTAATCTAGAAATAAAGGACTTCTGGGGAAAGTTACCTTAGTTTTCTAGCTAGAAAGGACATAGATGGTATAAAGTCTCTGACATGTCTCACCCCTTGACTGTTTATAAGAACTGGACTGAGTGAGTAGAGATGACCTGTAGAAAATGGCTTATTTCCAGCTCCAACCCCAGTTAAGTCAATTCAGTCGCCATTTTTTCACAATACGGACGCTGCCATGTTGAAGCCAGACAACATGAGTCGGTCTGAGTTACTGTTTCTAAATCCACACTCCTACCACTTTAAAGCCCTCAATTAAAGGTTTAGAACATGAAACCACAAACTTTCATTAAAGCATCTGATTGGTGAGTTTATAACTTCAATAACTTACCGGTACCCTAAATAAAAAATATATTGAAAAAATGAGGATTAGCAAACTAATTGTAAAAAAAGGTATCAGAGCAGAGATGGTTAATCTGACCAATAGAAGGACTGTGTAATAGCGGTTTACTTCTAAGTAAAAGTCTATGGGATCTGGGCTACTTCCTCTTTTCTGGAACGCCAGAGGGAAGGGGTCTCTCAGTCCAGTTCTTGTATACAGTCTATGCTCTGACCATTTTAGAGCCCAAGTTATGCGCACAGTTTCATCTAAATCGTTTTGAGATCAAAGCTAAATATTGATAGGCTAACTGCTATGCATAAATCTACACCTTAAATTCAGATTATCAGGTATTTAGGAACCGCCTTTCATTCTTCACAAAATTGTCTCTTTTTATTAATTTCTAAATCTGTACTTCAAGAGGGAAGCATCTTTGAAGTGAAAGCCAAATTCTTCACTATTTAGCTGCTAGCTAGAGGTTAAAATAGGATTTTATGAGCTGAAATGCAGCCTCTCCATGCCCCATCATGATGTGTTTTACTTCCAAGAATGTATTCTAGTCTTCATCTTACCATTGTTTTGTTGAAACTTAGTCCTTTCTGCCTCTTGTCCCATTAAGTTAAGATGCATTTTTTGATTAAAGCTGAATTATTAGTTAACTCCGCGTTCTGCAGGTTGTTTGGTCCAGATCAGATGCACTTTTCAGATCATAGCTAAAAATTTAGCATGCTAATAATTACTATCAATAAGGCTAACCTTTAAATCTTAGTATCTGCTGAGTAGCCCACCCAACATTTAAAGCAATAAATTTCAGTTTTAACAACACTTATGCAGTTTTTTATTTTAAAATGTTTTCATCCAAGACAGATGTAGCTTTGTAAGACTACACACATCCGCGCTGTTACCCAAATGCACGTTTTTCGGCAAAACTAGCAGGTAGCTGCTCGGCTATATTTGAAATCAGGTGACGGCAAAGAAAATTAAGCTTAAATGTGCATTTCTGAGTATTTCTTTAATTAAATCGCCGTGAAACAGGAGCAGACTAAAAAATGACATTATAAGACATTGTATTTTTATGTAGAGAATCCGCTGGGCAGGCCACGCTTTCCTCCATTCTCATTGTAGACAAATAGATCCATGTACGTCTTTGTTTTCCTCGTCTGAGGACGGCTGGATAGCTCCAAAATTCCTCGTCTTTTTTGTTGCACTAGTAATAATAGGTTGGGGGGTGTGAGGGGCTGTAAGGTAGTGGGTAGTGTAAGGTAAACAGAGATCTCTGAGCAATGGGGAGAGGAAGGGAGGGCGGGGTTGCACCATGCCAGCAGTCCCGCCCACAACTCAGGGGGGAATGACTGAAGAACTCCTGCAGAGACTATGTCCCAGAAAACATCACAATTTTTTTTTCTCCAACTTTCTTTGTTGAACATTTTGTAATAACAGACATTCAAGTGAAAAATATTTACAATTTTGAATAACAAAAAACAATCAAGGAATGTCACCCCCCCTCCCCAAACCCTTCAACCTTTTCCCCTCCCACTCTATCATCCTAATCCCACCCCACATACCCAAGATAGACCCCCCCTCCCCTTCCTTACTTGGCCAAACATAAAATAAATAAATAAAAATAAAAAAAAGAATGTAATTTGAGTACAATTATGAGTTTAGGAAGGAAAATCAGTAGAAAACATGAATGTCGTTCAGTTTTAATCAGAAGGTAAGACCATGGTACTGACAAACTGTAGAAAGGGATTCCAGGTGGCCTGAAAGGATTTAATTGAGCCTCTGAGTGAGAACCGAAGTTTCACGTCGCGGAGCCGGTGGACATTAAAAGGGGGTCGGGGATCTTTCCAGCTCAGTAAGATCAAACGACGGGCCAGCAGAGTGGTAAAAGCCAAAGCCTGTTTCATCGTGCCTGGTACAGCATCATCAGGGGCGACTCCAAATATTGCGGTGATCGGATTAGGTGTAATATGGTAGGTGTAGGCTCCCGATAGCACGTTAAACACACAGAGCCAGAACTGTTGCAGCTCCGGACATGACCAAAACATGTGAACATGGTTAGCAGGGGACTTTTGACATCTGCAACAGGCGTCGTCAATGGAACGAGAAAGAAAACATCACAATTTTTTATGTTTTGGCTAAAAACGGCAACATCGTTATTAAAAGACCACTGGGAACACTTTAAAAATAGATTAAAAGATGATCGGAGTGGGACTTTAAATAAAAACAGAGCTATTGATCAGAAAAAGGGTGAGATACAGAGCTAATTTTCTGATCCAACAATATTGGTGCTGCATTCTTTAGATCGAGAGCTATTAATGTAGTAGAACTACAGCAAAATAATTAACTAGTTATACGTCAGATAGAAGGACAAATGTCAAATAAACATTTTGATCTTTGTGATCAGAGCGCATTTTTAAAAACTGTGTAGAACACCTAAACTTTATATTCACCCATATTTCTAGAAAATAGATTCAAAATTAGCCAAATATCTGGGGCAAATCACACCCGTGAGTTGATACAGAGGAAGAGGCTCTGCTTGCAGATGAGGTTTTTGTGCAAACTCTGTATTTTCTGACTCCTTTTCTCTTTTTTTGTTCCAGGTGAGAGGCCTTTCCACTGCAGTCAGTGTGGGGCCTCCTTCACCCAGAAGGGAAACCTGCTTCGCCACATCAAACTGCACTCCGGGGAGAAGCCTTTCAAATGCCCGATGTGCAGCTACGCCTGCCGCCGCCGTGACGCCCTGAGCGGGCACCTGCGCACCCATTCTGGTAGCTGCCAGCCGCACTCTAAACACACACACACACACACGCTCAGGGCGTCACGTGTGGCACTGAAATGCACTGATACTGTATGCACCTGTGTACAGTATCATGGCGGTTGGCTTTTTCATGTTGGTTTCTCTCTCTTTGAATCCTGAAACTCGAGGCATGCTGAGTGTACATGGCTCTTCCAGTAACGCGCTGCCCTGCACATATTACACATATGACACCTGACTCACTCAGTGCTGGAAACTTCACTCTCAGCTGTTATCTCGCAGACACCAAAACACACGTTGTTTTGAACCGACCCGCTCACTGTGGGAAACAAAGAACATCCTCTGTGCCGTGTTTCTAATGCTCATCTGTCTAACCAACAGTGGAGAAGCCGTTCAAGTGTAACCACTGCAGTCGCAGCTACAAGCAGAGGAGCTCTCTGGAAGAACACAGGGAGAGGTGTCATGTGTACATCCAGAGCAAGGCCGGCGCGGAAAGAGGTGAGCCGCCGCTCTGCAGCCGACTCAACTCCAGTCAATATTTGAGTTTGGGGAAGACGCAGTGAGCCTCCGACCGGGGATGTGGAGCTCCGACCAACCATTTGGCAGACGGGCTGTGAGCTCCAGCTAAGAAAAACTCAAAGATGCTGCTTTTATGGCCTCAATAAATGAATGAACCCAGCTGAAATAGGTTATGGCGGCTGTGGTGTGGAGGCTCAGTGCTGTGCTCATGTCAGCAAAAGGGAAGCCAAATAGGGCAACTGGCTGCATCAGGGTTTATCGCTTCCCCCCCCTTAAAAATGCCTCCGTGTACCGCCAGGACACTTTCAGATTGCAAGACACAGACGGCGCTCTGTTTTCTGTGGTCACCAAATGTCGTAAGTTAATGCTCGATAGTGCCGAAGTGGTGAGGAAGTACATCCTCATCCTGTGGTATTCTCTCCTCCACCGATGAGGAAAACGGTGAAGAGAAGAAAGCAACAACAATCAGGAAGTGAGGTCAATGGAACCGCTGATTTGAAATTAATATCTCCTGCCGTTTGAGGACGCAGACGTGCAGGCAGCTGCTGCAGCTCACCGCGATCTGCCTCGATTGAAAAAGGAGGTCTTCACTTCCTTCTCTGTCTCTTTTTCATGTTTCTCTGCTGTGGTGCAGAGGACAGCCACACATCCAGGTCTCAGATGGGCCCAGAGCGCGCGCTGCTGCTCGACAGACTTGCCAGCAACGTTGCCAAACGGAAGAGTTCGATGCCGCAGAAGTTTACCGGTAAGACTAACGGTTTGGAGTCACGATCAAATCAATTTTTTCGATTGGACGTCCCAATATTAATTTAGAGCTTTTTTTCTGTTTTTTTGACCACTGCATGGGAAGTAATTTCCAGATCATATGGGGGAAAAAACTATTCTATTTTGGAATATTTTTTTAACAACCCATCAGTTTTTTTTTTTTCCTAAACCAAAAATCTAAAATGTTCTTGTTTGTGTCTCAGCTGAACTTTTTATTCTCCTACGTTTGCTGCACAGAAATCCAGCAAACATCTAAAATCCTCTTCTTTTCCACATCCCATAATGTATAACTCCTTGGCTTTTCCTCTTTGCTGAAGCATCAACTCAACCTACGACTCAACTTGTAAAACTGATCTCTAACGTTCCACGCTTTCACAAAAAAAGAGGGTGGCGTCAAGAGACAGTCTCCACCCCCTAAACCAGGTGGTTTCAGCAGAGCTTGAAAAGGGCCTTTGCTGCTCCTGCTTTTCTGCACCTTTATGTTACTTTGCAACAATAATCATGAAGTCATTGGAAAAATATATATATTTCTAATTATTTCAATTTTTTTTTACATGTATCTGCTTTCTGAAACAGCTTTAAATTGGTTTCTGCGCTTAAAACAAACAAAAATGTCCTTTTGGTGTCTGCTTGTCTGTTTATCTTTGCTGGCCTCCATCTCCTACCAGACTGCAGACCTCCTAGCTGAACACAGCACTGAGTGGTCTCCTCCACCCTAACTTCTCTGCAGGAGTTGAGTGGTAGGTGGGTGAAGGTAACCCTGCATGGTTCATTCAACTAGTTTTAGTAGAAAAAAGGCCAAAAACTTGTTTTGATCATGTTATTTCTGGGGTTAATTACTCACTGTTTGTGCTTTGATTTGAATGCCGATAAGCCAGGGCGATGAGTGATCAAAAGTTTGCAGTTTGAGTAAACTGCTGAGCTGGCACGTCCATTTCCCAAACTTTATGAGCGTACTTCTCAACAGGCACCTCTCACCTTTCGATTCAAGCTCAACTTTGGCTTGTTGTAGTTTTGCAATCACGCCTTTGGTTGCTCGTGTGCACACATTCACACACCAAAGAGACAGAAAGAAAAAAAAGAAAAAAAACTCCTACGTCTATCAGCTCAACAAATGAAGTGAGATCTTTCATTATGACAACTACAGGGGTAAAGAGAAGTAAGAGAGTCGACCACAGAAAGAGAAAAAGAGCAGGCAGGAGATGAGAAACGTGAGCAGGTGTCTCTGTGTGTCAATACTGGTGTAACGCAGCTGCACTTCATCAGCGCCGTCTGCTTCCTCTGTCCTCTCACGCCGCAGGATTTGCTCCCGCTGCTACGCTTCTGTAAAACTTTTTCCCAGCCTACTTTCAGAGCAAAAGACAGAAGCAGCTCTGTGTCATCTCTTCCTCATCTGTTGAACTGCATTCATATCGAGCCCGACAAAGCGCGTATGAACAACCACTTCCAAGGAAAAGTCTGTTAACCTTTACGCATAGCTACACAACTTTCCTTTTAGTTCAACCGTTTGGAAATTGATCATGAATGAGACATTAATAAATGCAGTTTGTGCCGAAGTTCTAAGACACCAAGTCTTTCATATATACATATATATATATATACAGAAAAAGCCTGGAGCAAAATTTGCAAGATTTGAGATCATTCAAGAACACGCGTCACATGCCGGGTGGGAACGTAGCATTAATACCTACAGAAATTTAAAACATCAGATTTAAAGATTTTTTAAAAAAATTTTAAGACTACCTTTCTTACAAAAATAAATTGTGGTTTATTTTGAACTAAGGGAAGAGCTTACAAGTCAGTGTACAAGTTTAAGTGAAGCCTCACAGTTTCAATGAACCTGCTTTCTATCAAATAGTCCTTGTGGTGCTTTGAAACAATAACTGACATTTAAGTAAATGAGCATTGTTTACAAAACCCATTCTGAAAATCCACTTGAATAAATCAAATCATCATCTGCAAACAGGAGTTCCACTAAAAGAATAGGGTTGAACTATTGAAGCCAATTTCCTCATCCTGACCATGTAAAATGTATTTTTTTTTCTAAAAATAGTCCCAGAATTCTTGCAGGTGACTCAAACTGTTCTCAATTTAGTCTTTATATTACAAAAAAGTTTGAGGCAAACTCTAAGACTAAACTGTGACTCAATAGAGACAAATGGGAAAATCTAACACTTCATTATGCTGTAATAATATAATCAGCACAAGAAAGTCGACCCCAAACCTCCCCAACTTTAGTGAAACCTAAGCTAACTAACAAGCCTTGTTTCCAACTAGTCACAAAATGTCACAACCTGTGGGGTCATTTTTACGCATTTTAGTGCCACTTCTCAGAATTGAGTCATATTTTATGTCAAACCGGCAGGTCCGATCATCTTTTGATCTATTTTAAAAGTCTTCTTTTAATTATGATTACGCTGCTTTTATCCAAAATCAGAAAACTTGTCATTTCTTTGGACATAGTTTCTGCAGAGCGGCAGTAGTTCCTCTGAGTTGCGGGCAGGACTGTTGGCTCGGTACAACCCCCCCTCCCCCCTCCCCCCTTCTCATCACCCATAAGTGAAAGCCCTCTGTTCACACTCGCCTGCTAGCTTACAGCTCCTGACACCCCCACCTTAACATTACCGGTGTAACAAAAATGGTGAGCAATATTGGAGCTATCCAGCCATACAGTTTTAAACCAGATTCCAGCTCAGACGAGGAAAAAAAAGACAAACTTGGATCTAGTCGTCTACCAGTGGATGACTCAGAATGGAGCTGAGCAGGGAGCCTGTGGCCCGCCCAGCGTATTTTCTACACCACAAACACGCTATTCTTCAAAGTGCATTTTTGTCAGCTCCTGATTCACAACGATTTGATTAAAAACATTCTCAGAAACGCAATTTAAAGGTTAATTTTCATTATTTATGTCCTTCATCATTAGAACATGTTAAACCCCCCAAAAACAGGATTTTTAATGGTAGTGGGTCTTTAAACTGAACTGTTTTTTTTTTATTTCACACCTGGAACATCTGTCTTTGTTTTTGCTTTGTTGTTGTTTTTGTGTTTGTTGTGGATCCTCATTGAGTTTTCTCTGCTTGCGTGATCGGTTTAGGTGACAACGGCGTCTGTCTGGACCTGAGCTTTAACAGGGATCTGGTTCACCGCTCTGATGTGAAGGAGCATCCTCCGGGCTCTCCAGGGTCCAACGGCCAACTGGGGTCCATCTTCTCAGGCCTAGATAGCGACCCCCCTCCCTCCCACAGGTCGTATCCCATCCCATTGAATCGCACTGACATCATCACCAACGGCCACAAGATGGGCATGCCGCCCCTGGGTCTCCCCCTTGGCTCTCAGCCCCCCGTCAGCTTGGATTCGTTCCACCCCGATGGCTCCCAGATGTCCCAGCCTGTCGTGTACAGCTTAGGTCCCCTGCTTGGGGGGGGTCTGAGCCATCAGAACGGCATCCCCCAGCCGATGTCGCTGTCGCCCCTGGAGGCCATGCGATTGATGCGGGCCGACGGGGAGGCCGGGGTGCCGTCCGGGTCCGTGTACCCCTGTGGCCACTGCAGGGTGATCTTCCTGGACTACGTCATGTTCACCATCCACATGGGGTGCCACGGCTTCCGCGACCCGCTGGAGTGCAATGTGTGCGGCCACCGCAGCCGGGACCGTTATGAGTTCTCCTCCCACATAGCCCGCGGCGAGCACCGCCTAGAACTGAAGTAGCTCGCAGACAGGTGCCACTGGGACAGATGACGGTTTACTCATACGAGTAGCTGTAGTATCAGAAATGAAAGTATGAAGTGGGAGCTGAGCTTTATCTTTGAGTGTATGAGTGAGAATTTGAGGAGACGTTGTAGGAGGGTAACGGGTCCTCTTAACCACCATGCACTCATATGAAAAGACGGTCTGTTATGTGACTTTGTTCCAAACTGCAGCCGCTGTTTGTAGCATAAAGTCGTGCAAATGCAAACCAGAGGCCAACCCCCCCCCCAAAAAAAATACCAGTGCTTTTATTGTGCATTGACTGCTGTTTATCTGAGTGAAGATGCAAAAATAAAAGTCAGCCCTTCCTCCTTTGCACGTTGCCAATTCAAGACTGCAAAAAAAAAAAAAAATCCTATTATCTCGAAGGTCACATGTCTCTTTTTTTAGGCTGTGGTTTTCTGAGAGGTGCAGTTCACAGCTTCAAAGGACATCACTTCACTCTGCACGCAGCGATGGTTTCTCCCTCCACAAAATTTCAGTCATCAGGCGCTCCTGCAGCGCAGAAACGCCTCACAGCTCTGCAGAGTCGCTTTTCCTGCGCTAAAGAGCCATCCTGAGAGGGTTGACATTTCATCTCAGTTTGCAAAGAAAGGAAACGACGAGGGGCTTTCTAACCCACCTGCTGGTGGAAGGGTGGTACTGCATGCAGGAACAGTTGCGTGTTGCAATGGAAACCTGGATGCTTTCAAAATTAGGATTAAACTGATTATTTATGCCCCCAAAAAATGTGATATTCGAGTCAAAAGTAAAGGCTTTTGCTGTAATGGGTGGAGTTTTTTGTCTTGCATACCAACAGGATCTTTTGGGCTGTGTCTGCTCATGGATGCGCGTCACCCACACAGCAGTGCAGGAACTTCTTCACGCCTTGCTGCCTTCAGACCAGAAGAAACTGTGAGCTTCATCCAGCTGCTGCCTTGCTATCTGTCCTCTACATCCACACCAGTTCCCTTTTTCTCTCTTGAAATTTTAAGAAGTGACACTTCTGAGAGAACTGTCATCACAGCTTCGACTCCATGTGTTAGATAAAATAGCCCAGTCACCCATTTCTGCTAATAGATTAAAAAAAAAAGTTTCTGCTTCTCTTTTTCCAAATATATTTGTCTCTCTTTGGGGCGTTTGTCTCCTGTGACGTTCGGTGGCGTAAAAATTGGACTATAACTCCAGTTTGTATTTTTTAGGGATGTGAAATTGGGAGCTGGGTTCAGAAAAAAAAAGGTTTTGCCCAAACTTTGCATATGAGTCAAGGTTTTTTTTTGTTTTTTCAATCAGAACGACTTTGGATGCATCCAGGCTCAGTCAAAGTGAGAGGCCTTTGGGGACATCTGCTGACTGAAAGGGACAGATCAAACTAAAATTTGTCTTGGTTACTTTAAAAAAATGTTGTTTTTCATCTTTTAACCCTGAAAGAGTTGTTGAACGGTGGCTACACTTTAAACTAAGAAAAATTACGGTGACATTTCCTAAAAAATTCTAACAAGGAGTCAAGTTAACACTGAATATTTATGCGAATATGAAGGAGAAATCCTTCTATTCTGGGTGGGAACATTTTGCTGTTCAAAATGTGCTATTTTATATTAAAAGATAGTTTAAAAAAGTGTAAAATGACTCGGCTGATTAAAAAGAAACTGTAAAAAAGATAAACTTTAATCACTGCATTTTACTAGAAGACGAGGACTTAAATCTACTATAAACAAGAAAAAAGTGTTTAATAAAACATGAAAATGCACAATGAACAGGTGAAAGAACCACAGATATTGTACCGTTTGTCATAATGGTTAACAGTAAAATGAACCACAGTTTTGTGTGCTAATGTTACACTATCAGAAGAAAAATGGTGCTAAACAATGCAAAATGCTTTTTAAAAGGCTACAAGCTCATTAGAATATAGACTTAAAGGGGTTTTATTGATCCTAAAAAGGTAGATATCCTCCAATGAAATGTTAGCAGAATCTGATAACACTTTATTAGGCTAAACATGCCGAAAATCTACTTTAGTCTCCCCAAGACTGTTCATTTCAATGCTACAATAACACTATAATGTAGCAAAAAAGCAGTGTAGATGAGAAAAAAGCCCCACAACATTGAAAAATGATATAAACACATCAGCAAAAAAATGTTATTTTGATGATTGATCTGGAAAAACACAAAAACATAAGAATAGAATGTAATGAAAAGTGATGAATGATAAAGAATGTTTATGCTACATTAGTTAACAAATGAAAGGGTTGCAGCGCAAAAAAATGTTTACGCAGGTACTGAAAATGAGAGAATAGCAAACCATTCCAAATTGCGAATGACCACATATTGGAAACTTAAAAGGGGAAAGTACTCAAAAAAATTGTTAAAATTGCTGCAGTAAGATTCTTATGCCATGTAGGCGCATGACAACTACTGAGCCAACAGTATGCGAACATCAAGTGAAAACAAAAGGCCTATTTGCTCTTTCAAGGAAGCAAAAATAAAGCCTAATGACACTATGGGATGTGTAAAATTAAAAAGGAAATGATAAAAGATCAAATTATCCTTAAATGAAGAATGTCTAAAGTGCAGAAGCAGAATGTCAAATTTGCTTAAAAAACAGACAAATGCTAAAAGACTACATAAGCTTTGGACGATGTAAAAGAGCTGAATAAAGCAGGATTAATATTCCAAACTTGAATGCAAAATTAGGGATGTCTGAAGACGGCTAAAAACAAAGTTTGGCTACAGGGAAATAGTACCTGAAATGTAGAATAAAAGGCTTGGAATAATTCTAAATAAAATGCCAAAAAGTTTAAATTAATGCTCACAGTGGCTAAAAACATCCAGAGAATTACAGATATTTAAATAGATCTGAAAAATTGGTTAAAATAAAAAGTCAATGTCATATAAACACTTTTCAGTTGTATGAATTGTGAAAGATTGAACATAATGTCTATGTGCTTGGGTGCAGAATTAAGGCTCCTGTTATTTAATAAGATACAAAATATGTTCAAATCTTTAAACAATAAGCAGGCGGAATAGCACAAAGGGTGAAATTTGATTGAAGAAATTGGAGGTGGAGGCTGTGAAAGAATGTAAGAGGATTGGAACAGCATCACTGGAGGAGGATGCATTTTGAAACAGCCTTGTAATTAAGATTGTTGTTCCTCTGTGTCCCGGTAGATGGCGGTGTTTCCACACTCATTTAAAGGATGAGCGCAGCCAGTGGTTTTACTACAATATACTGCAGTTTTTACAAAATGTATTGTTTTTTTAATGAAAGATAGGAGGATTTATACTTAGATTTTATTAGAAGGGGCATATATTTTTAAGGTCAAAGGGGGTAAATAAGGGACATCGACACCACTTGCTACCTCCGCTTTGACTTTCTGCCTACGCCGAGGAACTGCTGTGCGCATGCGCACTGCATCGGGTTCTGCCAGGACGGGGAGGACATCACGGAAAAAAATTAAAAAAGCGTAGCGGCGGCACCACAAACCCCACGCGGGGATCGCGTTTCTTCGCTGCGTCATAAAAACAGCGCGGCCCACCAACATGGCTCTGGCGTTAAGGTGCGGGACAACCCTTCTCCGAGGCCTGGACGCGGTGTGAGCCGTTCACCGGGAGGGGAGCGATATTTTCTTCGTATGGGAGCAGCATGCGGGAAATGGTCGGAGGCTGCTGCGTGTGTTCGGACGAGCGTGGCTGGGCGGAGAACCCGCTGGTGTACTGCGACGGACACGGCTGCAGCGTCGCCGTTCACCAAGGTGAGGCTAGCCGCCGTTTAGCGGCCGAACACCGGGCAGCTGCGGCGGCCGGAGCCGGCCGGAGGCGCTGGTGGCTCGGCAGGTTTGTAGGTAGGCTCGCCGCTGTGTACGTGCGTGTTTTTGCGTGTGGGAGGGGTTGGACGGGTAGGCGTGCTGCTTGTTGTTTCCTCTCGGCACACATGACGGACCGCGCGGGGCCACGCGAGGTGACACCGAACGCGGAGCGGACCCAGAAAGCTCCGCGTGCGTGCGTGACCCACTAAATAAACCTGAGGCTCCTTTGTTGAAGGTGGAGGCGCAGGTTTTTAAGGTGGAAATGTCTGTGGAAGAGCTTTCCATCACAATAGTCAGAGCATCTGTCTTCTCTCTGTGCCCCAGCCTGCTATGGCATCGTCCAGGTTCCCACCGGCCCCTGGTTCTGCAGGAAGTGCGAGTCACAGGAAAGAGCCGCACGGGTGGTGAGTACTGCCATCCATCCATCCATCCATCCACCTCACAACTCATCCATCCATCCACACACTTATCCATGATCTGCCCGCTCATCCATCCATCCATCTATCCATCCATCCATCCATCCATCCATCCATCCATCCATCCACCTAACAACTCATCCGTCCATCTACACACTTATCCATGATCTGCCCGCTCATCCATCCATCCATCCACCTCACAACTCATCCATCCATCCATCCATCCATCCATCCATCCATCCATCCATCCATCCATCCATCCATCCATCCATCCATCCCCCTCACAACTCATCCATCCATCTACACACTTATCCATGATCTGCCTGCTCATCCATCCATCCATCCATCCATCCATCCACCTAACAACTCACCCATGATCTACACACTTATCCATGATGTACCCGCTCATCCATCCATCCATGCATCTATCCATCCATCCATCCATCCATCCATCCCTACCTGTCTGAGAACTCTTCTCTGCTTCCAGAGGTGTGAGCTTTGCCCCCATAAGGATGGAGCCCTCAAGAGGACGGACAGTGGAGGTACACGTCACAAACTCTCACGTTTAAGTGGTGGTGGGAGGGGGTGATGCTTCATAGTCTCATGGGGGGGGGGTCTCTTCTTCTGTCAGGATGGGCCCACGTAGTGTGTGCACTCTACATCCCAGAGGTGCAGTTCGCCAACGTCCTCACTATGGAGCCCATTATCCTGCAGTACGTCCCGCACGAGAGATACATCAAGGTATGAGGCCTGCAGCCCCCCCAGAGGGGGGGTTCAGTCTGAACATTGATCTGTAGCGTCCTGATCTCCTTCAAAGCGGCAGTGCTGGCTGATGATGAAGTGTGAACCAGAACCAGAACTAGTCTGCTCTAAAAAAATTGGTACCACCCCATCAGGAGCATTCCTGAACCGACTTGCTTTTTCAAGTTTCTAAGATTGATCACTTCTTTACTTCTATTGAAATGAACGGAGAAAAGCTGGAATCACAGCCAGCTAACAATCCTTACAGCAGATTGGGGTTTTAATAAACCTCTTTGCTTTTAGTAATCTATTTTCCTTTAAACTCATCTACTACAGTTAAAAAAATCATTTTAACAAACATTTCCATCTGAAAAACACGTTTTTTTCTGCTTTGATTATTATTATTATTTTTTTCACTGAAGTCTTAATAGAATAAACCGATTATAAACCATCAACAGGAAGGCCAAATGTATATAATGTTTTGGTTGTTTTACATCTTCTTCTGCTGGAATACCGTTTAATATTTAGTACATTTGCTGCGTTGTTTCAGTTTTATTCCTTTTATTTTTTGCATTCTCCAGCTTCTTGTTTCTTGAAGTTTATCTGTTTTTAGTCATTTTTGCATTTAGAATAGACAGCTATAGCAACAATTAGCATAATTTTTGCTTTATCTTTTTCAGTACTGCATACTTTACATTGTTTGCTTGGTTTTTGAACTGTTCTGTTTCTTTTGGTGTCCTTAAAATGAATTAGTTTATTTTATAGTTTATAACTGTGAAACATTTAATCACAATCCTTAAAATTATCAGGCCCTTCTTTTGCTGTTTTCTTCTTTCTTTTTTGTTAAATTATAAAAAAACACCCATCAATGAATAAAATATACTGTAGGTGTATGTGTATTTTAAGTGATATTAAAGGGCTTCACTGACTTGCTTTAAACTTCTTTCAACAGAATTTAAATTGTTCTTTGAAACTCTGTTCCTATCTTTTATTATTCTTCTCCTTTATAGCTTTTATATAATTATAAGTATAATTTAATTTTTGTTTAAAAACTTTTCATTTACAACTTCTGCCATCATTTTCTCTTTTTTATGTGCCTCTTGCCCTTTTTGCATTATATGTTTTGCATTTTTTGAAGAAAATTGGTACAATATTTAGCACTCTTAGCATTCAGGCATTTTCTATTAGTTTGGCATCATTGAAGCTCATAATTATTTTTGGTTTTGTACAAAAGTTTCATTAGGAAAGAAGATTAAAGCTTTGAATTTATTTCAAATAGAAATGTTTTATCTTCGTATATCCACTAAAACTGAGCTCAGCGTGAATTCGTCATATAGTTTTATCTTGTTACCACCTGCTAATATCCTTAGAACAACCACAGAACCGGGTCGTTGACCCTCCGACTTCGGTGGTCTTTGTCGACTTCAGTCTTCCCTCCGGAGATTTGAACCTCCAGGAAAGTCGTTTTCTGTTAAGATAATCAATTAGCTTGATGGATCAGTGAATTATTGTCCACAGCATCAACTTTGGTGTTTGTGAGCCTAACTTCAAAATAAAATACTAATGGGGAAATTGTTGTGGTTTTAGGTATGGGGGGTTGCCCAGGGCGGCAATTAAAAGGGGGCGCCGGCTCAGCACTGGTGGAGAAAAATAAATCTGCGCCACTATGGTTTCCTATTCTCTGTTATAATAGAAAACGGCCTGAAACCTGTGAATTGACGCCCCTGCAGCTGAGAAGACGATGAAACGCTGATGAAATGATGATGATGGTTTTGATTCTAAATTTGCGGGCGAAGATTTCTTTGGGCAGGTGGACGTAATGTGGGCGGGTTTGGGTTTGGTTCGGTGGTTCATTAGTGGAACACGTCTCAGCAGGAACATGCGGCATACCATCCTCGCCATCATGAGAAACTAATGAAAAAATCAAAATGTGTTACTTCTGTAACTGCAATTGATTTGCGCCATCCCTAATGATCGTGCGCCTTTAGTTTACTCAGCTTGATAATCCATATCATTCTTTATTAACTATTGTAGATAGATCTTTTTTATGACTGTTGACTTTCATGTCTTTATTTTCCATATAAAATGTATTTTACGCTTGCCTGTTGTTTATTTGGTGTTAGTATCTGTCATAAAGCTGCACTGTCGTCCGGGAATGTAGAACCGCCTCTGATGGGAAACCTCTTAGGAAAAAACAGAATACTTTTACAGTTCATTACCTCTGAATTTCTGTTCGTCAGAAGGTTTTGGAGTTTCAAGAAGCCTGAAAAGTGAAAGTCTGTTTCATGTTGTTTGAGACTAAAACTTCACTAACTGCTCAGACATGGAAAAACAAATGAGAATATCATCAGCATAAAATAGGAATTTAGCGTAAAACTTGAAATTTCTGTGTGGGTGTAGCCAATGATTTTACTCATCTGTTTACTTTTTATACATGTATGCCAAGATATGAAAAACATTGATCAACTGCAGCTAACATGACCTTTAAAAGGCAAATTTTCAGTGTTTTGTTTGATTTGTTTAGCTTGACATGACGATATATCTATTATGCCAAAGTGACGCATTTCCCATGAGTGATATATGCTTTTCACGACCTTTGAACCTTTGAATCCTGCTGCCGCGCAGCATCGACTCACGCAGGAAACATGGTTTAGGTTTTTCCTTCGCGGGGGAAAAACCAGTTCATGCTTCTGATCCTCGTCGCTCCTTCTCCACCTACACATCCTGTACGAACCGCAAGTTTTTCTGGGAAATGTGGGAGACTTCCAGTGGCAGCATATGTAGATAAGGCGGGCTAAAAAAGTCTTGCTTTAACCCAAGACGCGAGTGACCATTAATCTGAAAATCATCTGTTGTGTGAAATGCCGAAAAGTGAGCGTAAAGCTGGCAATAAAAATGATGAGTCACAGCTTTTGTTCATCAAAAAACGTTTTTGATCTGTTCGCAAAGTTCAGGAATCTCGGATTCTTTAGGCTCCGCCCACAGGGTTCAGTGTGAGGATTTACGCGACCGTACATGAAGTAAATGTGGCTACAGGAAGGCTTCAGAGGTTTTCAAAGCAGAAAGAAATCCAGGAGCTTTCGCTGTGATTCTACAGGTCTTTTGAAAAATTTCTAATTCCAACTAGAAGCAGGAAAAACAGACGTTTGTCTGGAAAAAGGTTTTCTGTCAGAACTTCATCTTACCTCTGAAAGGATGTAAGACAGGAAGTGGAGCTCGCTTTTCCATTTTTTTTGTTGCGTTTCTTTTGGTTCACTCAGACGGTGGCTCATAAATTAACTGGAAGTTTCAAGAAATATTTCAAATGTTTCAAAAGATAATCAAGATCATCCAGTGATCAGATTTTTCTTAACTTGTCCAACTTGCCTCTTGCGTTGGACATATTTTACTATTACAACATGGGGTTATGAATCTCCTGTAACACAAGGTGTATATTTGAATAAACTCCTTTTGTAATTTAGACTAAACTTTATTGATTTATATTAATTAGATTTGTAACCATTTTTTTTTTGGACCAGAAGGAAAAGAAAAGGAGGGAAGAAGGGAGTCAAGACAGAATCTGGGGTCAGGCCGGTTCAAGAAGCACAATGGCTTTAGAGAATTAGAGTCATTTAAAAATATATGATAACTTTGTGGTCACATGACTCATTGATTGGTTTGTTTTGTATCTGTTAGAAACCAGTTTTTTATTTCGGTGGTTGTCGTCATCTTGGCCACAAGAACTGAAGACCTCACTGAAGAGAACTTTTAGCACTGAAACTACTTTTAAAGTCCCACTGGGACAACAGTCTTTTAATTATGATATGAGGAAAAAGTCTGTGTCGTTTTCTAAAACCTTCTGCAGAGCGGCAGTAGTTTATTAGAAATGTGCCTCTGAATTGTGGGCGGGTCTGTTGACATGGAGCAACGCCCACCACCCCTTACTCGTCACCCATAACTGAGCGCTCTGTTTACATGCTCCTCGTCTAGCTTACAGCCCCTCACACCCATTAACCCAACATTACCGGACAGTTGGAAAAAGATCGTAATTGCGGCGTAGAAAATACGCTGGGCGGGCCGCAACAACCCTGCTCTGCTCCATTCTGATGCATCCACTCGTAGACAAATGGATCCGTGTACATCTTTATTTTTGTCGTCCGAGCTGATATGTGGGTCAAAACTGTACCAGCTCAGTGGCCTTGTGGTAGAGTGTCCACCCTGTGACTGGAAGGTCGTGAGTTCATACCAAAGACTACGAATGGGACCCAATGCGTCCGCATGAAAGGGTTGGATTGGAGGGTTAAACCACCAAACATTCTCGAGCGCGGCTGTGTCTGCAGCTCACGGCTCCCCCAAAGGATGGGTCAAATGCGGCAAACAAATTTCACCCACCTAGGTGCGTGATAGCTGATGGGACTTTAACTTGCTTTGCTCCAACATTGCTTGCCATTTTTGTTGCACTGGTAATGTTAGGTTGGGATTTTGATGGGCTGTAAACTAGCAGGAGAGAGTGTAAACAAAAGGATGATGGGAAATCAGGACACACTTCCATAATGGTCTCGCCCACAAATTAGAGGCAAACTTCAGATGAACTCCTGCCACTCAGCAGAATGTGAGGGTTTTTTTATTAAATTTGGCTAAAAACATCATCATCGATATTAAGAGACCACTGGGAATGCTTTTACAATAGATCAAAAGATGATTGGAGTGGGATTACAAAGGGTTAGAGGGAAGGATTTGTTGCTCACATGTCAATCAAAAGTCCTTACCCCTGTTTCAGCACAGCTTTGATCGGATAAGTAAGTCCATAAAAGTCCATCTCAATAAAGTGAATTCCTTCAAACAACAGAGGTGAAAAGAGCTTTTGATCAGACGCCAGAGAATGTTTATTATTAACAACTTTTAAAATTTGACTAAATGGAGATCAAACTGCAGCAAATCGAAGTTCATTGTAGGCCTTTTATTTTGAAATCAATGAGAATTTTTCTGGTTTCCTGCCAACTCGACCTTCTCTTTGCATTAGGGCTAGATTTTCTGTTGTTGTCTTTGGTGTTTGGGCCCCTCAGACCGCCTGCTTTAGGTGAGGTTAATGGATTTAAGGGCTGAGATTATGAACTTTGAGATGCACCAAACTCAGTTTTCTTGGCTAATTCTGAATATAGATTTTTTCCAAATGTGTTTCTAAGACTCTTAAAAGAAAATAAAAAAAGATTTAAAGTATTTTCTTTGGTTTGGATCGTGTTGTGTATTTTCTCTGTGTGCGGCGCGGTGCCGGTCCGCGGCCCGGGGACTGGGGAGCCAGATGATGTTTTATCCAAACCTCGGACGTCAGACTGGTTTTGCTTTCTTCCTCATTACTGTGCACGGTCCAGAGAAGTCGGGGTTTGATCAATGCTCTCCAGCATCCAGGGGTTGATGTCCGCTTGCATGCCTGCATATAAATGCACATGTGTGAGTGTTTGAGCCTCTGGTCTCATATTACTGTGTCAGCTACAGTAAATTGCATGCAGCCCCCCCTGCACACACACACACACACACACGCCGTTAACCATTCATCCAGATTCTGCCGCTGCATTCCTGAACTTGGTTTCAATGGACAGTGGAGCTGGCCTTTCTTTAACGCCGAGCGTCTCCGGCTTCTCATAACGCCGCGGACGTCCTCCTTGGGCGAAAGTGGAAAGCTGAGTGGGATGTGGGGGAGTGCAGGAAAAGGGAGAGAAAAAATCAAAAGCAGAGGGGGTTGAAGCCAAAAGGTAAAGAGCCTGCTGTTTCTTTGTCTCGCACCTGTTGCTAGGCCTCTTCTGCCCCCTGCCAGTCAGCCCCGCTTACCGGGAGCAGCCGCTCCTCCAGCCTGATCCCTCACGCTTCTTTCCTCTTTGAGCTCTGTGGTACAGTTACAAGTTAGTGAGTCTTTTGCCTGCCCGCCATTGTGCGAGTTTTCTTGAACAGAAAGTGGAGAGACGCCATCCGGATAACGAAAGGTCTTCCGCAAACATCGTCAAACATCTGGCGAACAGTTTTTGCAGGAGAAAGCCGTGCGAAGCTCTCTTCTTCTGAAGAAACGTCCTAATCATTTACAGCTCAGCTGCAGTCGGACTCAGATTAACAAGCGTTTCATCTCTCTGTCACAATGATTTACTATAATAGCCAAATAACAGGAACATATGAGGGAGCTGTGGCTGCACCGCTGCGGAGCAGCGCCAGAGGAACTTCTGTTGGCGGTGATTAGAACCAGAACACTTTGTTTCCCGCAGGAACATTTGGAGATTCTGAGGACTTTGTCTTGTTTCCCCGAGGATGGAGTCAAAGTCCAAAGAAAGTCAAAATTCTAAGATCTAAGGATGCTAAATAAACAATGCAATCCAAAAATTTTGAATTAGTTCAGCTGGATAAAGTGAAAATATGTGAACAATTTTTAAATACTAGATGTATGAATTGGCTTCAATAGCAACTGCTATTCTAAACTCTTTCATTAAAGATCTCCACAAATACAGTTGTTGCAGCAGCGAAAAGGAACTTGTGTGGAAGTTTCGGTTTCATCTGCTGTCTTTTGCTCTCCAGACCTGCTACATCTGCGAAGACCACGGCAGAGAGAGCAAGGCGGCCTGCGGGGCCTGCATGACCTGCAACAGGCAGGGCTGCAGGCAGGCTTTCCACGTCACTTGGTGGGTGTTGGTTGGACGCCGTCCGTGGTCATGTGTGCACTTGTGGTTTTGTGGCTGATTTACACTGTAGAGCCCCTCGCAAAGTTATTAGCAGACATTGGGAACATTTTTGGTGTTACTAATAAAAGGATGCCACTTGCTAGAAAAACTTCCCGTAGCACTTGTTTTCTCACACACAAACAGGATGTTTAAATAAAGAATTATCTACTTTTAAGAGGATGAATGTTGTAACAGTGAAAAAAAGAAACACAGAGAAGGGAGTACAGTCGAAAAACACGACAAGCAAATGTTCTAATTAAATAGTTCTTAACTGCTTTAGTCTGCTGGGTTTGACTTCTGGAAGTGTTGTGGATATGAAATGTGTTTTGTGGTTGTTTTGTGTATTTGAACCCGACTTTGTGTGTTCAGTGCTCAGATGGCCGGCTTGTTGTGCGAGGAAGAAGGACCAGAAGCTGACAACGTGAAATACTGCGGCTACTGCAAACATCACTACAACAAAATGGTACCAAAAAAAAAAATTTTTAATTAAAAATTGTGAACTATTGGATGGTTTAATATAGACTTGTTATTGCCACACATTAGCCATTTGTAAATAAGAAAATAGAAAATCTTTGACAACAGTTTTCAAGAAGGATGAAGCAATGCTGAGACAGAAGAGTTCCAGCTGTTTCCTGCCTCTAATTTTAGAAGAACACATTTGCAAAAATAAACACATTGCTTAAACATAAAAAAAAAATCCCAAATACACATTGAACATGGACGCAGGAATGCGATTTTCATGATCTTTCTATTTTTAACTTCAATAGCAGAAGAAGCTGCGCTCCGGTGAAAACAAAAGCAGCTCCTTCAGTCACTTTAGGGGGCGCTCCAGCTCCCCGTCACAGGAGAAACAGCATCACCACCACAAGCAAAGGAAGGTGAGGGCTTCTAAACCTTTAGAAAAACAGTATTCTTATACCGTGGTCTGGGTGAAATCTC
This sequence comes from Oryzias latipes, assembly GCF_053564925.1. NCBI lineage: Eukaryota > Metazoa > Chordata > Actinopteri > Beloniformes > Adrianichthyidae > Oryzias > Oryzias latipes. The sequence continues at coordinate 35,193,530 of NC_136237.1, read as the reverse complement.
GACTCTGATTGGCTGCTGGGTGTGCGTTAAAAAGTGATAACGCACAGGGATAACCACACGCCTAAAAAAGAAGTTCTGGTCACACGGCTGAAATGTTCTAGATCACTGCGCTGACTTCTTTGAAACAAACTTTAGCTTCATCATCTGGACAAAAACAACCACTAAGAGGTGAACTTTCTCTCTGAACTGATGCTTTATTTATCGTGACCACCAGCATATATATATCGCTTTCCTTTGCAGTCAAGGTCGGAGGTCGGAGCAACCCATTGTCACGGCAGCACCACACAAAATGGGCCACTTTTTATGAAAAAAGGGATCCAAACCGAAAAATAACAAGAAAAAGTACTAAAAACTGGTTGAATATTTCTTTCTTTTGTATGTGACCATGGCATAAGCGAGTTCTTGGCCTTCGAAGTGTGTATTGTCAGAATAAACGCACTTCGTTCAGGGTCCCACGGCGTGCGATAATTCGAATAATTCACACTTCGTTGGACATTAACCCTCACATAAACTGTGGTGTTTTTGAGTCACAACGACAGATGAAAGTCGACACAAAAAGCCCAGTTATGGGGAGTTGCTATGGTTACCAGAATTCTACGAGGGGGGGGGGGGGGGGGCTTCCATTATAAAGCTGAAGCACAGCAGAGAGGAAGGGAAAGGAGCTTACAGCTCTCACAAGGGGTTCTGCATTATGACCCCGTGTGTTTGTGTTTACAGAGTCACAAGGACAAGATCCGCCCAAAAGAGCGCCACAACAAGACCGGTGACAACATGAGCGCCTCCATGCCAACAAGCAGCATAGAAAAAGTATGAACCTTTTATTGAACCTTTGTAACTTTTAATTTGTCCTATTTACACTCCAGTCTATCATCATCCAGTCAGTGGCGTCCCACAGTACTGAACTTCTCTGGTTTCTTTTTTATAACATTTCATTCTTCTTTTTACCGGACATTGCTGTTTGGATAATGACGTTTGTCCATCATTTCAACTTTTATACGCTTTGGTTTCGGGAATTTTGTTTTGTTTTCTAAAATGTAATGCTGTTTTTAATATATCTTTTGCTTTTTTACTTGTCTTCGAAATGTTTTTGTGATTTGTTGATGTGATCCGCTCTTAGAGTTTGGCTTTAAAATCGGAAAGTCGGCGCTTTGGTTCAACGGACAAACCTTTTTTGGTTCTTTTTAAGAAAGTTTCAAGCGAAGGTGATGATGTCACAGCTGCCTGCAAATCTGCACCAATCGGCGCCTCAGGTTTGTGTTTCTGAGCTTCATGGCTGCAGATGTGATTGTTCCTCGTCTGCTTCCTCCGCAGATCTCCTCCAGCCACCACGGCAGCAAAGACAGCAGCGAGGGAAAGCCCAAAAAGCTCAGCTCGCACATTCACGTCCATCGCAGCAAAAAGACGGGAAGCAACGGGAAGAGCTCCTCCTCCTCCTGCTCCTCCAGTCCCTTCAACCCAGGTAGCACTGAAAAGAGCGTCCGTCTGTTTAGGCGCCATTTCCATGTTTGATTCTGTCTGTGTGTGTTTCTCCTGGAGAAGGCTCCCTGTCTGCGGCTCCAGACTTCCACCAGTTCTCCTCTTCCTCCTCCTCCTCTCGCCTGGAGCGGGAGCACGACCGTGGAGCCGATGAGCACAACGGAGAAGAGCGCAAGACTCGACACAGGAGGCCTGCAGTGCAGGAAGAGGAGGAAGAAGATGACAAGGATGAAAAAGAGGAGGAGGAGGAAGATGAGGAGGACTGTAAATATCACAAACCGCCGGCGCTCACCCCCGCCGATGGCCCTCTGGGGGGGTCAGAAGGTCGCTCCAGCCCGTTTGAGAACAAGGTCACCATCTCCACCTTTGGCTCCATCATGCGCATCACCTCCTCATCAGCTCTGGGCAGCAACAGCAAGATCCGCAAGATCTCCTCCTCCGGAGACCACAAACCTCCCAAATCCATCTGCAAGCCGTCCCCAATGAGCGCCCCGCCCATCTTGGAGGAGGCCGACAAGAAGGAGAAGGCCACGCCGCCGCTGCCGCTGCCCCACGAGAGGAGGCACCGCGGCAGCAAAAAGAGTCGGCACGGGCCGGGACGCCCGCGGGGGAGCAAGAACCGGGAGAGAAGGGAGGAGGAGCACCACCACCTCCGGGCTGCTGCACCACCTCCTCCCGCCTTGACCTCCTCTCTTTATCCCACCCCGTCCATTCCAGCGTGCCCCGCCACCTCTTCCTCTCTCTCCTCCTCCTCCTCAGCGGGGAGTTTCTCTGCAGGCCGAGGCGGTTCTCTGCTCGGCTCGGGTGAGTCTGAGCGAGCATGCGTGTGCGGTTTCCCCCCAACTTCCTGTTAGCATTCGGAAGGGGGAGTAGAAAAAACCCACGCTCTTATCTGTTTTTGCACTTTTCTTTGCTGAAATGTTTGCATCAAAAGCAGCAGCTTCAAGTCCACGGCGACCCGGCTGTGCCTCAGATCCGAGCGGGTCAGACTCTTTCAGCGCCGGAGTGATTCTGAATCTGTGCCAGGCTCTGATACCATTTCCCCTCGGAGCTGCACATTTCCTGACCCACTTTCCTGTTAGACGTCCTTTCTGAAGAAAGAGAAACCAATCCACCTCTTTTTTTGTTGTTGCTGTTTTCCTCCAAGGTATCTACACCGGTCTCAAAGACCCACTGTCTGTGGTCGGGGGAGTCTGCACCACCTCCTTGTCCATGGGAGGGGGGATGTGTAGCACCCCTCTGTCCTCGGGGCTCGTCTCCTCCCACGTCTCCTCGCTGCCTCACCCGTCAGTCAGCGCCGCCTCAAACGCACAGGTTTGTCTCAGAGCGCAGGTGGAGTCGCTCAGATCTGAGGAGGCTCGTCATCAGCAAACCTTCAGGGCTTCGGGTTCGATCACACAGAATGTTTCCACTCGCTTTGCTTTGTTTTACTGAACATCGGTTTGCTCTTCATGCACCTCAAAGCAAAAAAAAGTGAAACAAACCTCACTCCAGACAGGGTTTTTTTCTGTCAGATCGGATTTTTAAACAGCAGCTTTTATAAAGATTAAAAGTCTGTAGCAACAACTCCTTAGCAACGAGCACAAACGCTTTCCCTCAAAGACCCAGTCCGGTAAAAATCCCGTTCTTGGTGTATCTCTGATGATGGAGGACATATGTAAAGAAAAGTGAGTTTAAAACTGCATTTCTGAGAATTTCTTTATTCAAATTCCTGTGAATCAGGAGGAGATGAAAAAGTTTTGTAGTTGTGACGTAGCAACCACACTAATACTGCTCAGCAACAGCGACGGGAAGGGCAGAGTCGGTGCAGAGGTAAATTTCTAATGAACTACTGCCGCTCTGCAGAAACTATGTCCTAGAAAACGACACCGTCTTTTTTTTATTTTGGCCAAAAGTCCACTGGGATCACTTTTGAAATAGATCAATGATGATGGAAGCGGTAGGAGCTGAAAAACGGTCCTGACATGCTAATTCAGATGCCAATTCCAGGCCTCGGGGGGCCAATGTCCTGCATGTTTTCCAACCAATCTGCCATTGAAACCCACCTGATCCAGGTCATCTGCAGCAGGTAAGGCAGGATTTATCGAAACCCAGCAGGAGGCCGGCCCTTAAAGCCTGGATTAGGGCACCTCTTTGCTAATCGGTTGTCCGACCAGGAAATGTAGTTGTTTTGAATTGTAGTTCTTCTTTGTTTTGTTTTGAAAGAAAAGAGGCGTCACGGCTCAGGAACAACCTTGAAACAGACCTCCATTAACTGGATGTGGTTATTTTGAGCAGATAAAATGTAAACATAAACATAAAGTAAGCTCAACTTCTGACTAAATAGAAATGATCAGGGCTGCCCAACCCTGGACATCAATCCACCACCCTGCTTTTTTTGTTGTTGCTCTCCCTTCCCTCCTTCATGTTGATGACCTGACTCAGGTGTAAATGCCTTCACTGAAGTTCATATCCCACAATGCAATGCGTGAAAGATTAAATGATGACTTTTTGTGTGACTCTGATGTTGGTTGTCTTTCAGGTCCATCCAGGCTCCAGCGCCTCCTACAGTCGGAGCTCCACACAACCGTTTTTCAGCTGTCTGTCCACGGCGCCGCCTCTGCTGAGCCAAGCGCAGACGTCGCTGCCAGGTGGGAGAGCGCCTCCTACTGTGCTCATCAGATACAGAGACTTTGGGTTTTATTGACTTGAGAAAAACGGCGGCTCGTGTTTGTCTCGCAGAGTCCGACCTCGATGACTGCCGTTTCCCGTGTCAGGGGACCTCGCCGAGAGAGAGTCTTTCCTCGCAGTACGTGCCGCTTTTCTTGTCCGGTTCTGATCAAACGGCGAGGAAAAGATGAAACTCTGCAGTCTCCTCCCTCACACAGGTCTCCCATGAGCTGTCTTCCTCTTCTGTTCGACCACAGAGACGGGCTGGGCGCCGGAGCCCGAGCCCGTCCAGAAAACGTCCCCCCTGCCAGCTCGCACATCGAGCTTCTGTTGGAAAAACACGGCAATGCAGAGATGGGCGTCAACAGTAAGTTACACGCCAGTATAACCCAGCACCAACAAATTTCAGCTCCTTAGGTCCTGGAAATGAAAAAACTGATTCCAAGTGTTTCTTCATTTAGTCAAACTGCAGCAAAACTTAAACAGAAAAAAACATAAATGTTCCATTTAATGTTGCAGAAATGGGGACGAAAACAAAACAGAAGATGAAGTTGAAACTTTGCATATAAAACACATTTAAATGGAAATTTCAATGAAATTTCTCTTTTTGCTTTGAGAAGATCTAAATCATAGTTATTATTATCAGTAAAACAAGCCTGAGTCACACGAACAACAAAACTGGAGGTACAAACATGAAGGAACAGATGAGAAAACAATCCTCTTCTTTCCTACTAAAACAAGAAGTGACTTGAGAAAAGTTCTGACTCTAGAAATATTTCTGGAGTTCTGGAAGATGTGGGCTTGTTTTTTTGTGACTGAAAAACAAGCCCACATCTTCATTGTTCCTCCGCCGTGCTTTACTGTTTCGGCTGTTGTTCTATTTTGGGTTTCCTCAAAGAATGTTGGACTATAAGAACTATTTTTTTTAAAATCCTGTGTATATATTATATATTTATTATTAAGAGGCTGAGGTGTGAGCCCTTATAGTCTGACATGAAGCTCCTCGGTTTCTCTGATGTCAAAAGAAACGAGCTGGGACTTCCTCTCAGGAAAGACTGACCTTCTGTCTCCTAAATGCCTCCAGTTCTTGATCACTGAGATGTTCAAAATGAGTTTCTGATTCTTTCTTTGGAGTTTAAAGTTTTGTTGATTTAATAAAACTGCTGCAGTCAATTGGAAATGATTCATTAGATGTTTTTTGTTTTGTTATTTCTTCACGTATCTGCAGTCATATCGCCATCTCAATATTTATCAACAATAGTCTCAATGCGTCTTCATATGGAACAGCCCTACTTATGGGGGGGTGCATTGACTTTCACCTCCTCTGCAGTTGTGGAGATGCTGCAGTCGCTGCATTCCCTGCAGCAGGAGAACCAGCGGCTCCAGGACCAGATTCTCAGCCTGACTGCCAAGAAGGACCGGCTTCAGGTGCTCAACACCGAGCTGGCCGTGCCTTTCCCTCCTCACGCTCACTCCTCGCAGACTTCCTTCCACTCATCTGCGCATATCAGCTTCCTGTCATCAAATCAAGGTGGGATGCACGTCAGACCTGATTACTGTTAAATATCTGCTCATCAGTTTAGGTTTTGATACATGTTTTTGTGCCGTAGACCTCTTGGGGCGTACCTAAGTGGTGAAGAAGTCAGTATTCTAGTCTCTGTGAGGCTGATGGCCCATAGCAACCGTAACACTTTTTTATGTCTGAATTTAATAAATGTGTGTGGGGATTTTTTGTTTTGTCACTATGTGAAAGGAACATTTCTATTTTTCCTTAGCAACCGATGTTTACATTAGCCGTATCCGCACAGTTGGCCAGATGATGTCACGTAGGGAATGGATGTGTTTGGGTTTGGAATTTTGATTGACAAATGTTTTTCAATGTGAACTTCTTAATTTTATACGTCAACAATTCTTTTTTTATTCTAGATGAGAATGTTTTTCCAAATAAATGTTACTTTATTAAGAAAAAGAAGGATCGTCTCATTGTTTGGAGGATGCTGGTAGTTCCTCTGCTTCTCCTCACTCTCCCTCTGCTCCTCAGATCCCCTGAGCTCCAGTAAGAGTCCGCTGTCCAAGAGTTGCTTCCTGAACGACTCGTCCTTTGTGACGTCTTCAGAGGTGAGTCGCTCTTCGCGCTTCGCTCCTCGATGTTCGCAGGTTTTTGTCTCACAGCTTCTCGCCGTTGATGCAGGAGCTCCACTCGGGAAGCCCGTCCCGCAGCAGCTCCTCGCTCTCCTTTCAGAGTACTCCTCCTCCTCAGCAGAGCCCCGCCTCCTTCGGTCAGCCCCTCCTGAATGGGTTGGGTCGAGGCTTGAGTGACAGCTTGGGGGGCCAGATGGGTGGCTCCTCTCTGCCCACCATGGGGGGGCTCATGACGCCCCTGGCAGGAAGCCCTCAGCTGAACGGCATGCTGGGAAGCCTCAACGGCGTGATTCAGGCCCCGGCGCAGAACTTGTCACAGTCGACGCTTCCCGCTCTGCGGCCCCAGCCCCCCCCACTCCACCCACAGGCGTTGGCTCAGAGCTTCCAGCTGCCCAAGAGCGCCAGCCCGTGCGTACGCCGAGCAAGTCGCCCGCCTGCCGCTCGTTGTGTGTGTCTGGTTGTTGACAAGCGTTGTGTTTGATGCAGGTCGGCTCTGCTGTCGGAGCAGCAGAAGCAGCTTCTCCTGGAGCAGCAGCAGCTGCAGCAGTTCCTCGCCGCGCAGAACTTCACGCCGGTAAAAACCGTCTTGACCCTTTCCCACCTTCACTTGCACGAACATCAAGACGAGAGGGAGGTTCTGTTTTTTCCCCCAATGTGTCGTAAACTGAAATGAGTTCATTGATGTTTGGTAAAGGTAAAGGTTTGGTAAAGAAAACAAAGACCACAGTCACTGGATCATTTACTTTTTCACAATTAATCAGCCGAGGTTTGAACATGTTTTTGCTCCGTTATTGTTTATGAAGACTTGTACCATGATCCGGGTGAATACTCTACTCTGATTGGCCTAAAAAGAAGTTCCGGTCACATAGCTGAAAAGTTCTGTATCAGTGCGCCGGCTTCTTTAAAACAAACTTTAGCTCCATCATCTGGACAAAAACAATCAGTAAGAGGTGAAGTTTCTCTCTGAACTGATGCTTTATTTAACCCATCGTGACGATCAGCATATATATTGCTTTCCTTTGCCGCTGCAGTCCAGGTCCATTCCCGCTCAGCTGAAACAAATACCGTATTTTCCGGACTATAAGTCGCCCTTTTTTTCCTAGTTTGGCAAGGGGTGCGACTTATACTCCGCAGCGACTTATATTAGAACTAAATTGAAATAAATACATTGTTTACCCTCCTGTTATGTTCATTTGTGAGGAACAGAGATGATGTTCCTGGGTCAATTTGATGTATGAGGTATGTTAAGTGTTAAGAGTATGTTAAGTGACTCAGAGAATCAGCAAACCTTTTTTTACAGTAAGATCTTGAAGGCTAACAACATAATATTCTATTTTCCAATGATTTCATAGATTCAGAAATGCAATAAAAATGACAACTGTTTCTACAAATACAGGATGAAAACAGAGTATTAGTTGGCCAATGATGATTCATGAAAGGAATAAATAAATAAATATGAGAAAGAATTACTGTGAAATTATGAGATAAACAGTCTGCTATGATTGTGTCATATGAGGTTGTGAAAGTTATTAGTTCTTGGTCTCAGATTTTGTCAAATAAATTTCCCGTCAAAATGCGACTTATAGTCCAGTGCGACTTATCTGTGTTTTTTTCTACTTTATAATGCATTTTTGGGCTGGTGCGACTTATACTCCGCAGCGACTTATACTCCGGAAAATACGGGTAGTCAGTTTTTTGTGAAAAAAGCGAATCCAAACCAAAAAATACCAGTAATAAAATTTGGTTGAATATTTATCCCTTTTGTAAGTGACCATGGTATAAGCGGGTGGATGTGTGCATTATCAGAAACTAACGCACTTCACGGACATTTCAGGGTTCCACGGCGTGCATTAATTTCTAATAATGCACACTTCGTCGGCCATTAACCCTGCATAAAATTTAGTTGCATAAAATGAATTTGAATCCTTTCAGTGACAATGTTGGGAATTTGTTTTAATTTTTTAAACCGTTATCATTATTTTTACAGTCATTATCATAAAACATAGATTTTCTTTCAAAAGTCTACTTTCTTTGGTCCTGATCATTTTGTTTTCGGGTGAGTCCAAATTCGACGGCTGCGTCCTTTAATGTTGGCCGGCTCTTTCGTCGAACGGGTAGGCCGGATGTTAACAGCTGTGAATTGGGACGAGTCTAGCCGTTACATCGGTGAGTGTCCTGTCGCCTAGCAACCGCAAGTCTCAAACAGAGAGGAGTAGTGAACTTATTTGATTCAACTTTTAATTCTGGAGGTGTAATTATAAAAAGGTTTAATTATTTCCAACTCTGGTTCCCGCTTCACAGTCCGCCATTGTCAGAAAATTTCCGGGTTTGGCCGCAGTGCATCTTGGGATATGGACAGCATAAAAGGACACACCAGACCAATCCTTGAAATGGGGAAAAAGAAGGCAGTATTGGTTGGCCGCCTTTGACGGAGTCGTTGAATTTGGACAGCACTTGTCGCGGCGCTGTGACAACATCAGCCTATAAATGCAGCAGGAAGAACGCAGCCGTCCAATCTGGACACCGCCTTTCGCTTTAGTTGCAGCCATGTTGTTTTAGGGGGTGGGGTTATTGATTTAGCTCCACCCCTTTGATCCTTTATGAACAGGATAATAATTTGAATGAAAACAGCAGCAAAGTGTCGAAGAGAATCAACTTAAACTAAAAGTTTTTTTACGGACGGTGAAATCACACCAGAAAGATTTTAAAAGCCAGATTTGGGAGCTGCTGGGAACGTCTTTGGTTTACTAATTGCTGTCAGGATGAAGATCTGCCTCATCTTCACCATTTTTTTGCAAACTGCTGGAAGTCTGCAGGCAGTCGGGCGCCACCGCCGCTCTAAATATAGCATCAGATTTGTTTCCTGTTTGAGTGCAGGTTGGTTTTGCGATCACGCCTTCCAGCTTTGGGTTCTGCTGTCACCTCTGAGTGAAAGTCTCTGCCCCCCCCTGCAGGAGCAGCAGCTGGTGGTGTGTCAGATGCTGCAGCAGCAGAGGCAGCGGGAGCTGCAGCGCCTCACGCTGACTGGGGCGCTCGGCTCCACCCCCAGCTCCCCCATGCTGGCTCCGTCGCCTGGCCTGCTGTCGTCAGCCTCGCCGCTGCAGGGCGGACAGGGTGGCGGCCTGTTCCTGCAGGAGAACGCGCTCCACAAACCGCCGGTGAGTCTGCAGAGGTCAGAATGACCAGAAGAACAAAAAAACATTCATTGTATCCATTTGTTTTCTTAGAAGATTCTGATTCAGTTGTTAAATCCTTCGTTCGATTTGATTTGATTTATTTCAAGCATTAAAAAATAGTAGAATGCTGCACTAAAAAAATTACAAAACACATATATTTCAATCCCATTTCAGATTTCAATTAAAACATTGATTCGAATTTAAAGAAAAATTACCAAAAAGATTTTTTTGAAGGATCTCTCAGTCCAGAAGGAATTCTGGACTGAAGGGTTCCCAAACAGGGTGCATTTACTTGTTAAGCTTTCATAATGGAGGCCAGTAAAACTTGAAAAACCTTCTAAAATGAAGTTTGTTTGCTGTTTCCATTCACAAAAACCCTTGTTTTGTGTTTCAGGCCTCAGAAAAGGGCGGAGACAAAAACGGGTGATGCTCCCCGCTTGGATGAAGACGTGGCCGCCTCCTGCCAGACTGACAGACTTTCCCTCATCTTTGTCTGACAAACGTCTATGAATGTAAAGCAGGTGGAGTTTCTCGTGTTTGGAAATTCTTGATATCAGAGGTGTTTGTTTGTTTGTTTATTTGTTTGTGTAGGCAGCTTTCAGAGAGAGCATGAGTACAGTGGTCTCTCCTTAAATTGCACTAATTTGTTTGCTCGACCAACCAGGCAGCCTGTGAGGGCAGCTTTGTGGACTTTTATTTTGAAATATTGACTGATCATGGACTTCTCGAGCACTGACCCCGCCCACCCCGTTTGACCTGTTGTGACCTGATGCAGCCATGCAAAAGGGAAAGGTTTCTGAGTAATTTATCGAAGCGCAATGATAAAAAAAAAAAAAGTTATATTTCTGTTTTTAAAGCAGGACTGTTTAGATGAGCTTTCAGTTGGGGTTTGGTCCAATTGCTTTTCAATCGTAACAAAACATATTATCATTAAAGGGCCAATACCATGCTATTCTTGATATCCATGTATATGATAATATACTACATCTGGCACACAAAAGAACCATTTTGTGTTAAATATTAGTTATTTTCCTGAGTTCTTTTCCAACCTGAAAGTAAGACGCCTCGATGTCTGAGGCTCCGCCTTTGTCTCTGTGTGGTTGCCATGACGTCATCAAGATGGATGTGCATAGAAAAACATTTTTAATCAATAACTGCTAGATCGTGGAGAAAGTGGGTGTGTGTGTTTGCCTGGGGGCGGAGCTGGCAGCACAGACTCTTCCTGGAAGGGCCGGTGCCTCATCGGTCTACGTCACAATGTGAGAACCCGCTCGTTTTAATGGATTGGAAGCTCAGCGGCCCAGGTTTTTAGTGGATTAATCAGAAATGAGTGACAGGATCAAAATACCGCTTTGGGGTTGTTTATAGTAAGGAATTAACCTTATAATACACTTAAAAGCTCAAAAAAATGGATTTTGCATGGTATAGGCCCTTTAAGAAACATTTTTTAGTTAGGATTTAAGGATTTTAATTTTTTCTGAATCTTTTGTTACATTTCAACATTAAACCACAGCTTGGGCTAGCTTCAAATGGCACTACAAACATTTACACTTTTTGCTATAGATCCTCACACCCCTCCACAAATGTAAGGTAAGAAAAGATGTGTTCTAGAAGAAACACTTTTCCTCTAGGGGGCGCCACTGCACAGATTCATGCATCTGTCATCAGACAAACCTGTAGTCGTCATTGAACCGATACTTTCCAGTATAACTTGAACTATTTTCCCTTTGTGTGTGTCAATAAAAGACACTTTAAACGTAAAGTCTCTTTCAGGCTGCATGCAGAAATAAGTTATTTAATTGAGTCATATGCACATTTTAGACATATAACAGCAACTATAAGCAGCGGTTGCAAATAGGCCTGCACGATATTAGAAAAATCTGCGATATGCGATATCAGTGTTTGAAACTGCGATGATGGTATGACTTGCGATAAATGGAAAAATAGAAAAGCAAAAATACCAATACATTTTGGTTTCAGTGCGAGTTTTATTCAAATAATTCAACACAACTTAAATTAACGTGCAAGTTTTATTCAAAAAGAAGAAAATATATTTACCATAGAACTTGCCAAAACTATGATGAATGATTACAAAAAATTTATATAGATGCCCAGGAATAAAATAGGTTGGTGTCTCCTACATTTCCATTTTACTGCAAGTGTTATTAAATAAGTCAACATAACTTAAAATCAAAGTCTTTTTCAAAAAGGAGAAAAAGTTAAGACCTATAGCTGTGGCCAAAACATAAATGAACAATGAAGAAAAAAGATAGAGGCCCACAACTTAAACGTGACCTAGTATGAACTAGGGCTGCACGATATGAGGAAAACTTGCGATATTAGTGATCAATATTGCGATAACGATATAATTTGCAGTAAATAAACAAATAGAAAAATAAACAAAAACATCATTCCCATTTCATTGCAACAGTTTAAAAATTATACTCCAAATGACCCTCGTCGACACGGGGGACAAACATCTAACATAATAGGCCTCCATCTGATTGGTCAACAATGGGAAGGCGTCCATCTGATTGGTCAAAGCATAAAGGGATTTATTTGATTCGTTAAATGCTTCAAGCTGCTAGAAGATTGTTTTAACACATTTTGGGTTTGCGATTTATTGCGATATTCGCCGTCTTTTGCGATATGCATATTGCAGAGCTGGATATTGCGATAACGATAAATTTGCGGTATATTGTGCAGGCCTAGTTGCAAAGGATTATTGGAAAAATGGCTTTTCGTTAGAGACACTAGACGAGAAAAACATTGTTTGGTTGCTTTGGACCTCAGATCTTTAAAAAGACCTCAAAAATATTGATTCATGTTACTCTTTTTTTTCTGAGAGGAAATATTTTGTCATTAAATGAAAACTTTCAACAAGAGAACATTAAGACCATCCTGAATGTTTTTGGTGGAAAAATTACCCAGAGGCCACAGACTTCTTTCTCTGGAAGCCTTATCCTATATAAAATGATGTTTGTCTTTTATTAGAACAAAATATAAATATATCTTATTTTGAAAGTGCATGGTCAAATTTCTCTTAGGTGGAAATGAACACATGAGTGAAGAAAGTGACCATAAATTAACTTTTGAGAAAATAAAAGTTTAGATATATAAATATGAGCTGTTAAACGTCTGGGAACTGGTAATTGTAGATTTGAAAATCTTCTACAGGTTTTGAGCAAAAAATCTCCTCTTAACTGCAAAAAAGAGCAAAAACTGCTGGGTTTTCTCTGGGAGATCCGCCATATTATCTTTATTTTTTTATTTTTTCTTTGAGGATTTCTTGGTTTTTCTCCTTCAGTCCTGCTTCAAAAACAGACGATCTTTTTCAGAAAGTTTTTAGGAAACCTCTCAGGTTTTTCTAAAGCGGCGTCTGATCATCCCAGGTTATCCAGTGAGGAAAACTCTCCACCTCAAGCGTCTTCCGCGATCTTTAGTCTTCCCTCTGTGTTCCCCCACTCCTCCCATCATCCAGATTCTCTCCAGCCTCGCCCCCTGAGCTCCTGATGTGCTCTGAGGCGTCTGATCCCCAATCTAGCTGATACCTCAGACTTTCTCTCTTGTCTCATTACCACAATAGCCTTCAGTGGATAAGACGCACGCCAGCACTCGCGGCGCTCACGCCAAGCTGCGGTCTTCAACCCGAGCCGCCTCCAGAGCTTCTTCAGACTTTTTATCCAGTTGCTGTCGAGATTAAGCAGACGAAACCAAACTGTTAAGACGTAAAATAGGAACCGTCCTGAACAAGTGCGCACTTTGCATGTCTGTAGCTAACAGAGCGATTATAAAGAAAGCTTCTTATTTTGTAGGCCGATAGGGACTACAGGTTTTTGAGTTGAGTAATTTGCACTCGGTCCTGAAGGTTGTTTTGTTTTTGTTGTTGTTGTTGCTTTCATACATGGATGATGTAACTAGTTGTTCTTTTAGCAATACTGGATAGAAAATGCCTTAAAAATGGTAGACCTACAGAGAAAAACCCTCTGTCCTCTTTCTTTCTTCCTGTTTTTTACTCGGGCACATGGAGGGGTTCCTTATTCAATGAAAGCACTCTTCTTAAAGTCGTTTATACTTTTATAGCAGACTGAAGAACAAGCGTGTGAATAACCGTACCGTGGTGACTCAAGTGTCGAGCTGTTTTCTATGGTAACTTTTGTGTCGGGACTCTTTAGTCGTTTGTGCTTCAGAGAAATGACGATTTGTAGAAAATGTTCAAAGAACCGTTGTTATTATCGTGCTGCAGCGGCGTTTCAGATGTAGTGTCCCTGTTGCCAGCACTTGAAAGACGGCGACATGCTTTGCTTCTCCCTCCTGTTTTTACCAACAAATGTTCACTATTTATTTCCTGCCAGCAGAGTTCTCACAGGTCTGTAGAGGTATTTTCTTGAACTGCTTGTCCCAAACATGTGATATGTAGTCGTTTCTTTCTTTTTGTTAGCAGCTTATTTACTCAACAGTTGTAAACTTCAAGCAGCTCACTAGTTGGTGAAAAATACTGTAGCAGTGACAGGTGGGGAATGTTAATTTAGCTAAAATAAAATTTAGAAAGCCATATTTCCACTGAGAGAACGGTTTGGTTTAGAATTGTTCGGTTTGGTTTGCAGTTCTGCACTGAGTTTGCAAATTTTCGAAATAAGATATCTCCAGTTTATGATCACCTTTCCTGTAAATACACTGCCAAATACTGAGATGGGAAGGGAAATAATGCGGTAGACGCAGCATGCTAATACTGTGGCGGTGCTAGTGCTTATGCTAACACCAACATTAGCATTAGCATGCCACTTTAGGTAGTAATCCTATCAGCTGCATAATATGTAAGTGTCTATGGCAGGAGTGGGCAAACCTTTTTATTCTCGGGCCACAAAGGGTTCTAAAATTGGTTACAAGGGCCGAACCAGAGGCGTGGTAATCCACCTCATAAGAGAAAGAAAAAGGAAAAAATGATTTTCCAACTCGGGAAACTCACTTAAACAAAAAAAAAATCTTCCAACATCACATGAATGCAGAATATCTTTCTGCTCCCAGACAATAATAAATTGATTTCAATTTATTTGTAGTGCACCATCTTTGGGTAGACAACAAAATTACAGGGAAGATAAAACATTAATAAGGACTATCAATATGATTTATTCCAGTTTGGCGGGCCAGATTAAATGGCTTGATGGGCCGTATGTGGCCCCCGGGCCGTAGTTTGCCCATCCCTGGTCTATGGTGATAAATGTATACCACATATACTTTAAAGTACTAACCGTATCCTACATTACTATTAGTCATGGAAACATGTTAGCATTACATCAAACTTAGCATGCAATAACTGACAGTAATGTTATCAGGTGGCATCTGTTGTAGCATGTTAACATTAATGTTGATATGCCTCTTTTAGATGGCATGCTAACAATTAGTCAAGTTAGCATTTTATGAAGTGTGCTAATTTTGAGTTAGCATTATAGTATTGCTCAAGTGTTGTTAGCAGTCATAAGTGTAGCATCCTAGTATTAGCATTAGCATACAAACTCTTTTTATTTTTGCATTACTATACCAGTCAGGATGCTAACACGCTGCACCAGCATTAGCATGGTTCATCTGAGGTCAATGTTACTCTGCATGATGGTTTCATGTCCTTTTTTAACAGTACAGTTTTTGTGCTAAGAACTTAAGCAGTCTGGTGTGGCTAATTGTTATTTTATTCTCTTTATGCCCGATAACTCAAAATTGACTTCTAAGCTGCATTACTCCCTCAGTCAAACATAATCTGTTACCCACAAATATGTAAAGTGCAATTTTTAAAAAGCTACCTATCTTGACCGTCATGCAAGCTACAAGATCGCAGGACAAACAAGCCAACTCAGCACTGCATCATCTGCATATAAGCGGATGTTATGTTTTCTCCACAAATGTTCAACAACTTGAAGATAAACTGACAGGGCAGAAAGAGAAACACTGGAACACTTCCTTTTTTTTGTCTCTTCTTTGTAGCACTTATCTTTTTACCAAACAGAAATGTTCCAGAAAGCTGAATCTCTCCACCCTTTTACAACGTTTTATAACCCAAACGCTGAAATGAACCAAACCGTACTCCTCAGTGGAAATATGAGCAAAGATATGAGCCAATGCGCTGAAGTGACTCCAAAGGGGGCCATTTGTGATGACCCCAGATGTAACTCACCCGCTGCAGAGCTTGGTGACTCCATTGGCTAAAGAGCGGAGCGACGGATTCCTGTAGTGTGTTGCACTGGGGCGCTATGGGCCCAATTGTAATTCTTTTTGTTTTTTATACATTTTTTCAGAATATTGTTTGTATACTTTCAAATGTTTGTGTAATACATTTTTTTAAGCTTTGAGGTTTGGGTAACCAAGATAATCCATGTTATGAATGTTGTACCGTGTTATTCTTTTTTTCATTTAAGCACCTGGTTTGGAGGGAGACTTCAATTATAGGATAAGGATTGCATGAAATGCAGTGGCGTCTCTCGATTTTACCGCTGAACACCAAGTAATAATGACTATGCATCACTTTAAATGCATTGTTCCCTGAAAGAAAAAGACAAAACGGAAGGAGCACTGAAGCTTAGAAAGGACAAGCACGTTGTCATTGTACAGTGTATTTGTGTGAAAGAATGAATTGAATCAAATTTGACAATATTCCTATTAAAAGCCCTGTAAAGTATTTTGATATTTTTTGTGTGTAAAGTTAAAAGGATGGATTATGATGACTCTTTTTGTCAATAAATGTATTTTACTGAGTTGTTTCACATTTTGTTGTGGACATTGATTGACTTCAAATTAAAACATACATTTTTAAGAACTTGTGACAAAAATAGACTTTTAAAGAAAGGAGAAAACAAACTGTTATTAATGGTTAAAACAATTAATGCTTCCTAAAATTAATATATTTCCTTATAGTTGGGATTAATAGGATTATTCTTCTTGGACTATCTTCTATCGGGCAAAAATACTGAGCTAAAAGTCGTCAAATTTGCTATGCAGACACACACACATGATATATGGTTGCCATGACAACAACCAAATGGCTGGGGCTGATGAAACCCCTGTCATAATCTTTGTCATTACAAGTAATAAAAACTGATGTGAACATGTTTTCTGGTATATTTTTGAGCTAAGGTTCGCTTTTTATATATACCTTTGCTCTATTTCCTCCTTATTTAACAAATGTATTGAATTTTACCAAAACTTCTTGTTGATTTACTTCAATTTAGTGTCAGTTTTTAACTTTGTGGTAATTGCTACCTTGACAGAATCTGATATCACCAAAACCCAGCCCTGGAGAAGGCCTATTCCCCCATGAATGCTTAGTTAGATGACCAATGTGGATGCAGAATTTGAAAAATTCTGATATATGGACATAAAACCCTATGTGAGGATAAAAAAGTGTAGGCTTATCTTTTAGAAATCAGTTATAACGCATCACTTCTTCTGTGTTTACGCTGTAGACCAGTGTTTTTCAACCTTTTCTGAGCCACGGCACACTTTAACCTTAAAAAAAATCCCGCGGCACACCAGCATCCAAAAATTAAAAAAAAAAAGGAGAAACTCATAGTGTATTGATGTATTGATCTACAGCCCCTCCACAATCTCACATGCATTTTTGAGATAATTGTTACAGAAAAAGCTGGAAACTGCAGCTGTTTTTTTCTAAAAGATGCAATAAAAGTTAAGTTAGAAGGTTTAAAAACTGTTTGAAGTGTGTTCGTTGGTTTCAAGACGTTTAACGACAGATCTCCTTGTGCGCTGTCACTCTCACAACCCAATGTATCATGGGAGATGTAGTGCATAAAACGGCCGGAGATCGGTTTTTGGAGCCTCATTGTTTTGTTCACTTGTTCCAAGGTCTGATCCCAGATTCTGTGGAAAGCTACACCACTAAAGACAAGCTCTAGCTGGTATTTTTGTTAGAACTGAGCGACTTTACGAGCTAAATCGGGACAAGGAAGTGAAGACTTTAACCACTTCTGATTGGTCAGACTGATGACATGTGATTAAGCCCCCCAAGAATGATTGGTGGAGACAGTTAAAGCGGCGGGACTTTTCCAAAATACAGCAGGAGCTGTAGCTGAATCGCGGTAACGTCATTCTTATCACATTGTCTTTTAATAAAATAAAATAAACGCAAAGAGTAAGTATTTTATGATCTTTTATATTCCTAACTCCTCAGTGTTTTATCAGGACCTGTTTGGATGAACACAGAGCTGAAATCCTGGAGATGGGAAATGTTTTTAGATCAGTTAATGAGGGCAATTTCCCACGGCACACTAGTGTGCCGTGGGAAATTGCAGTGAAAAACACTGCTGTAGACGCACCACGGTTTTTCAGCTCATCTGGGAGGTAATCGTCTTACCAGTGTTTCTTAGCTCTACCTGGTTGAGCATGTCTCTGACTACAGACTTTCTTGGTGGCCTAATGAATAGTCCACTCCACACCCTTTCATTTCTTTTTAGAGTGGAGGGTTGTTTTTTTCTCAAGTTCCCACTTGTTGGCTGGGCCTTTCTTTCTCTTCTTTTTTTTTATTAATTTGGCTCTAACTACATTTATACAGTTACAAATATTGGATTTTATGTTTTATTTCAGTTTAATGTATGTATTTTACATTTAATTGTTGATTTTAAGAGATTTAGGGTGACCAGGAACTATGAAAATGGAACATGTCTCTACTATTGGCCAAAATGAAGATAAAAAATGTTTTTAAATAAAAAATGTTTTGCTTAACAGCTACTTTACCCCTATAACCAATTTTCTAAATTTAATAGTAACATTTTTCCATTTTGTGGGTTTAGAATGATTATAAATATTTCTTCAACTTCAATGTTTATGTTGTTTGAGTCAAAGGGCACGAGGGCGAAAGGGCGGGGCCACCCGGGAGCTTCGTCCAATCAGCGACGCCGCTGCAGCAGCCATATTGGAAGGAGTTCTAACTTTTGTCGCTGGGACTCCTTCAGGCGGAAGAAGACACCTGAGTTCACCTGGCGGTTCCTGGCACACGGAAAATTAAAAAATAAATAAATAAAAGCATCCCGGATCCGTTCGCGCGCCTGACGTCACAATGAGCTCTTTCCGGTGGATTTCTGCGCTCCAGCTCGGTTGTTTGCAGACTTCCAGAGGTCCACAGTTGCTGCAGCCCGCTTCCGCCTGTGCGGTGAGTCCGCGCGACCGAATTCCGTGATTCCACGCGGTTTATTTACTGCTAAAACACTGTGAAGATTTTAGCGTGAATACTGAGTCATCATATTAATTTTTGTGCCTTTTTTCATCATGAAACTGAATGACTCTTCCTTCGATCACCTTCAGCACGAACCTTCACTGAAAGAGAATCAGTGCTCATTCATAATTAGCGGTCATTCTGTCACCCGGAGGCGTAATGGAAAATGGCCACCTTCACAGTCACAATTCACTAACAAGTCCAAAGATAACACTGTGTCTTGTAGAACAGGGGGGTATTCCAGAAAGCAGGTTATGCTAGCTCCCACGGTAAGTTTCAGGCTAAGAAAGTGGATAACCTCAGCTTTCGGTTCCAGAAATGGAGGTATATTTCATTGTATGTCAAGTTGCCATAGCAACTCATGCTCTGAACATAACCTTGTCTGGAGCGGGTTTAGTTGAAGATTAGTTTGTTTTCAGAGAGGTGAAGAAGCATGGCGTGTCCATTTGAAGATGATTTAGTGGATGAAGAAGCTCAGATAATACTTTTTCCACCATGAGAGGGTGATAAGACCACATATGGATGTTGTAAACTTTTTTACTTTGATCTAACTGAATTATTTGCTTCAGTTAAGATAAATCTTTTTTTTTTAGTTAAGTTAGCTTAAAAACAACACGTAGTTATCAGACAGTTATTTTACTTTCATTCAAATTAATTCAATTACGGTAAGTAGGTGTAACATTGGTGCTGCTGTTAGATCGCCACCGCAGGGAATTGTGGGATACCATTCCCTTTGCCTGTCTGGACGGATTTGGGTTTAAGTGTGGGCTTTTTGACCAAATGTGTTTAGCTGTTTTACTGTGAATGGCCTAGCTATTTGTCCTGTAATGTTTAATTCTTTCTGCACCATGAGTGAGAGGGAGGGAGAGGATGATGAGTTTATATAGCAGCCCTACTGGTTAGAGGAGAAAGTCAGAAAAATATTGGAAGCTAACATGTCTAATGTTGTAAATCACTTTTGTTTCATTCATTTTATTGTTATAAAAATGAGTATATCTGCAGCTTCAAAATTAGACATAAGAGAGTTCAAGAAGTACAATAAATTAAGATTGAAAAACATTTAATTGAATTAGAGTAATACGACATTTAATTAGATAAATATGTAAATTTGAGTATTTGAGTAATATTATTTTAAATTACGTGTTACAATTAAAGTAATTCATTTAAGTTGGATAAGTCATATACATATATATATATATATATATATATATATATATATATATATATATATATATATATAAATAAAAAAGCTCCCAGGCCTCTGGTAGAGGACCCGAGCTTGGAGGAGAAACCACCCACGGAGGGTGAGAGGGGCGTTTTTTTTTTTATATATATATATTAAAATAATTTATTCTTATAGACATAAGCTGCCATCTTGAGGAAGAACTCAACTTTTTGTCAGTTCTGTCTGCCTTAAGACACTTTGCATTAAGTTTTAAATATTATTGTTTAGGATTAAAACTTGAAGTCTTGTGGAGAAATAAGTCTTGTGATTTATAGCAGAAAAATGACTCCACGGGTTCCACAGCACACGACGACTACTACCACCTTCATGCAGGCTGTCTGCTAAGAACGGATGAAGACACAAACTAACCAAAAGAATCGGCTTTCACTGCAAAAGAAGCTGTCAAGATCCAACAAAACGTATGACCTTTTAGGCAAATAGAGGAGAAGCATTTCTGGTTTCATCAGCGACACGTGTACAAACATTCAAGCTTTGTGTGGAGAAGAAAGGACTGGGAGTGTTTAGCATTGACGGGAATCAGCTTGTTGGCTTCGCTGCCATATTGTTCCGGTCTTAACCCTTCAAGCGTCTCCAGAACTTTCTCAGAACATCAGTGTCATCTGACAGAAACTGCCAACTGTTGCCGATGACCAGCTGTTTTTTTTGTATTTTGGGCCTAAAAAAGTAAAATGTTTCAACAGGAAAAACATAGCCGAGGATATTTTCTTTTCTTGCTTGTTATACAAACTTCTTCCGTCATGTCATAGACTTAAGTGGAGCGCCCCCTGGAGGGAAAAAGAGGCTGTTGCCCATAATTATTTTTTTTCAAAAATAGATGGTTTTTGTGTCTGATGCTTTAATTTCTCAAGACGGAGAAGAATGAGAAGTTTATTTGTTCATTTAAACGTCCTCATGGTAGCACATCTATAACATTTTAGCAGAATGCATATTCCATTAATTCCTCATTATCGGAAAGTTGGACAATAATTATTTCATTTTAGGTGCCAGAGGGGCCTTGTCTTATCAGTCGGTCCATCTTAGCTGATATTTTAAACAAGATTTATTTGCATTCAAATCTAATTTGTTAAAGAGAAGAAACCCCGCCCACAATATTCTACCTGTTTTGGAGCTAGCATTAGCAGTTAGCGCCCACCTTTGATTTACCTTGAGGATTTTCTTTCTCTTTAACCTCCAAAATACAACAGTATCAAAAATACAAATACCTTTATGTTTCTATATTTTATTCCATTATTCTTTATTGGTTTTTAGTCACATGACTAAAACCTGTCTGCCCCACCTACAGTAATGGCCCCGC
This sequence comes from Oryzias latipes, assembly GCF_053564925.1. NCBI lineage: Eukaryota > Metazoa > Chordata > Actinopteri > Beloniformes > Adrianichthyidae > Oryzias > Oryzias latipes. The sequence goes on along the minus strand of NC_136237.1, from coordinate 35,172,330 downwards.
CCACAAATTCCTGACGTATTTATGATTTTAAGCCTTTTAATGTTTTGCCCTGGGACGCCACATCAGATTTAGGTGGTGCTTCGTAAATGACCTGAAGGGAATTTATAATGTCAAAGGTCACACGTCTGGTCAAAATGTTGAAGCAGCACGCCATGCGTCAGGTTTCATGTCCGCTCTCCGAGGTGGTAAAGTCACTCCAAAAGATGGATGACGGCTCTACATGCTGAGCACAATAACACAAAAAACAGATCTGAGCTGCACTCGGAATGCCGCTGCAGTTAGCTTGAACTGGCCGTCGGTGCGGTGATGGGGGTTTCCCACAGTGCTCTTCGTCTTGCTGCGGTTTGGGAGTTTCACACAGAGGGTGAAGTTGTTGTTTGTCCTTCAGGTTCAGTGGCGCCCTCAGTCCTCTGAGGCCGTCTCAGCAGCCCGGCTGCCCTGCAGAGTAAAGCTTTCTGCAGGGAAACGCTACGCCTGGTGTGCGTGTGGTTACAGCAAGAAACAGGTGAGCTATTGCTGCTGCCCGAAACCTTCACTGTGATGTCCCCCCGTTTGATGACGTCTCTAAATCCCAACTGCTTTGAGGGTCTTTTTCCAACATTTGTCACATCGTGTGGTAACGCTGAGTAAACTTCCTATCCGTATGTTAACAATGACAGCTGTTTTCCATCAAATGAGTTTTGCAGATTAACTGCGCAGATGTTTGTAGTTAGAGAGGGATGAAGTGATATTTATGCCACCACATTGCAAAGAAAACTTTCTAAGTTGCAAATGAAAATATTAAATATTTGCTTTCAAATATTTTTCTTTGCTTTCAATTTTTCTCTTTTTGCTTTCAAATTTTTTCTTTTGGCTTAAAACTTATGCGAGCAAAATCAAACGCAGATGACTTGTTCCAAACACTAAAATATTATTTTAAGCAAAAAAAGAAGTTTTTGAAGGCAAAAAGAAAATTTTAAAGAAAAAAAAAAAGCAAATATTTAATATTTTCATTTGCAACTTAGAAAGTTTTCTTTGCAATGTGGTGGCATAAATATCACATCATTAAGAAGCTATTGCTACACGGTAAGAACATGTGCAGTAAAAAAACAAGCTAGCTGTTCAGCAATTTATACAGATTTTAGCATTTTCAGAACAAGATTTCTTTCTAAGAATGTCCAAATAAATGATTGATATAACAAACAAAAAAAAGAGTTAACAGAGACTATAGAAATATAGAGTTAAGAAAAAAGTAAATAAACTAGCTAACTTGAATTTAGCTAAATAGTGTGCTTGTTGGCTAAATAGTTAACAGAAAACTGAATTATTTACCAGATAAAAGCTTATTTAAATGCAATGTTTAAAGTATCAAAGAAAAAGTATGAGAATTGGAAAAAATAAACTTATAAATAAAAAAAATAAAATATTATAAAAGATGCTAATCAAACAGCTAAATGTTAAAATAGCAATAGCTTGTGTGTTTAGCATTATTCTGCAATCAAGCACAATAACACTAAACACGTTAAAGATGCCTTAGAAGGTCTTTAAAAAATAAAAATAACCAAAAATAATTTAGGAAGACCAAGAAAACTAAAACAGCAGAAAAATGCTGTAAAAAATTACTGAACTAGCTAACAGCTAAAAAGATCTTTTAAAAGATGCTGAACAATGCTGAAATGAAATGCCAAAAAGACAATAAAAGGAACGGTAATTTATAAGAGGCTAGCAGTTTAGGAGCTAACTAATTTCTTCCAGCCATCAGAGTTTTTACCAATTTTTTTTTGTCTCTCGCAGCCGTTCTGTGATGGGGCTCATCTGAAACAGGCGCCAAGCATTTCCCCTCTGCGCTTCAGCCCCGATAAGGATGGGACTGTCTTCCTCTGCGCCTGTAAGCAAACCAAAAACGCGCCGTACTGCGACGGCTCCCACCTAAAGGTCATCTACAGGGACGCGGTGGGGGCGCTGAAAGGCCTGTTTAAGTGAGCGGCGCTGCCGGCGGTGGACCTGCCAGGGCAAACGACATCTTCTTTGCTGGTGTATTAAAAGAAAATGACTCCTACAATAAAAACAAAATAAGTGGTGGCAGTTTAACATCAATCTGGTGGTGCTTTGTATCAAGAAAGAAACAGGAAAAAAAGTACTTTTTAACCAAATTATTGACTGTAAAGCATAAAATAATTTTTTTGTATTATCTCTGCCAAACTGTCCATATGATATTATTGTGGTTTTAATCTGACCATCAGATGACTTTTCATAGAGTATATAATCACTGTGGTGAGAAGGCTGCTGCATGTGCATATACTTGCATAAATGTCAAGAGATCGTATTGCAATAATCTACTTTGAACTGTCAATATTGAAAGTTTTATGTAATCCTATTTATGAAGGTTTTTTTTAAATAGTAAATGATTTCTGAATTCATTCAAATTAAAGAAAAAATAGGATAAAAATGGCTTGAAATTTCTTTCCTATTTGACAATACAGTCAATTATAAAGAGTAGCCTAGCTTTTTTTTCATATATTTCCTAAAATGTTTTATTTTGAAATAAAGGCATTTCATAAATATAGGTAAGAAATGGCTTCTAGTCATAATGGGCATGAGTTCACATAAATCTAAGTATTGTTTCACTCAAAGGACTAAATAGAACAATATGGGACATTTACATAATACACTGTTAGTGTTTGTGAACAAAGAAGGCAAAAATAATTTAATTTATCTTAAAGGTTTGCTGCGTCAGGCAGTTGTATTAAAAAAAGAGGGAACAATACAACCATCTGCTGGTTTGTGTTAGACAACTGCAGGCAAGCAACCAAAAAAAGCTTATGTTTGCAGACGACACTGATTTGTTGTGGGAGCAGATGGAGGAGCCTAGTGTCTGTGTGTAAATGACAGAACCTCAAGTGAAACCGTGAAGGGACAGCGAGCAGAGATGAGTCTATAGCGAATACATTTAAATCAGATTTCTTGCATTTACTTTGAAAAACAGGAACTCTTATTGAGTTACATGAGTAATATTTTGTTTTGAGGGGTGCGATGACAAGAACTTCCACCGTATTATTTTAAAGTAATCCTAATTTCAACTAAAATCTTTAAAAACTCTCCCCACCCCTGCTGAGTTATCATCTTTACTGTCAACTCTGTATTTGGAAATATCCACTCTGATTGTTTTTACTTGATTTTACCACGTGACCACCACATTCTTCCAATTATCGCTCAGCTCTCCGGTAAAAACTATTATTTCCTCTTTACTTCAAGGTTGGTATTTATTAAGTTCGTATTGACATTTTTTATTAGTTTGTTTATCTTTGCTTGCGTTTTTAAAATTAACCCAAGTTGAGACTTCACAGTGCACGCGCGACAGATTTATGCAGCTTCAGCACGACAACGAACGTGAACAAGCTCGCGACCAAGCTGTCACCCAGAAACAAGCGCGAGGAGCTACGGCGTTCAAGGTAAAAGTGCGCATGTCAGTTAAAGAAAAGACCCGTGTTAATCAGAACATACTGCCGTGAAGGAATGCACCTGCGGAGAGACCGGGCGGGAAGTTTAAACGGTAACTAGTGATGTGATGAAAATAACTTTACGTTGTTTTTATTTTTAGGTACAAAATCGTGTTTTTTTTTAACGTCTGTAGTTAAAAGTTCCGGCTGGTATGGCGGACTGAGCGGACGTCTCTCGCTAAACTCGCGCCTTTTGCCCCGATTTGCACGGTAAATGTCAGAAATTGAAAACTGAGAGAGAACGGTTTGAATAGAAACCAGTTGCGCGTTGACTGTATTTGTTTGGAAGAAACATCTTGGTGAGTTTATCTTTTTGCTCAAATGGCGTCAAAGAAAACAAGTCCGAAGCAAGCTACAATGCTGCCGTCAACCATGTGCGAGCATGACTATAGTCAGATGGACGTCGCTTCCAGCATGAAAAGAAAAGCACCAACAACTCCCACAAAATCCACGGGACCATCTTTGAAGGGAAAAGCGGGACAGGAGTCAACTTCCAGATCTGATGATGCTGTTTTGGCTGCAATCGAAAGACTAACGTCCAAAATAGAGGACTTCGGAAGTCAGCTGCGTGAAAACACAATAATGGTGGCGATCATCACGCGGCTGAAATAAAGGACTGCAAGACAAAGATCGCAACGATGGAAAGAGGAATCCCCAGGATTGTGAAGGAGAACCAAGAACTGAAGGAAAAAGTTGCAGATCTGGAAAGATACAAACGAAGATGGAACTTGAAAATTCATGGTCTGGAAAAAAAGATGTTGAGAACATCAGAGAACATGTGGTTGGAATCTTGTCCAAAAATCGCACCACAATGGGCAGACGTGATGGACACGACGGTGGACACGGTTCATCGACTGGAGAGGAGGGAGGGAGGAAGACATCACCAGGTGATCCTGCTGTTCGAGATGCTTTCTGGAAGATCACCAAGAACTGCCAGACCTGCAAAGACCTGGGGATCCACTTCAAGGAGGACTTCAATAAAGCAGACCGAGAAGCTCGAGCGGCCATCTGGCCCAAGATGGAGCAGAAGGGAAGAACGTCTACTACAGAGGGACCATGTGGGATACATCAACGGGACTAGGGTCACTGTGGAGTGAAATATTTACAAGGAGGTGACATACATATTTCGCGCTATTGAGTTCATAGGTTTTTATTTAAATTATTTATTTCTAAGGTTTAATATTTAAGTCACTTTGTTTACATAATAGAGCAAATCTAAGTTAAGTATTTTATCCTTTATATTTTTTACATTTTAACAAGAAGGATTTTTTCTAAGCTGTGAAAGGTTTTAATCAGTATGTTTCCATAATTTGTAAAAACAATTTCTATTGTTTTCCAGGTAAAATTCTCAGTTTCATATTTAGTAAATAGTTAGGGGCGCAGCTAACCCTTTATTTAAGAAACCAGCTTCTTTTATCCTAAATGTTCTCTTTTTTTGTTGTTTACTTCCTTTTTTCTGTTTTCTTTATGTCTTTAAGTTCTGTGTGGTCTTTTATTTCACTAAATTCTGGGGGTATTAGGGATTATGGTAAAAGAAAATCACTTTTCTTGTTTTGCAAAAGCCAAAAAGTTCAATGTTGTTGTCTACAAGAAACTCACTCTAATGAGAATGATGAGAAGTTTTGGTCCAATCAGTGGGGAGATAAAATCCTTTTTTTTCTCATGGCACCAACCGGTCAGCAGGGGTCGCTATCTTACTAAATAATTTTTCTGGCAAGCTTTTAGTTATAAAAAGAGACGGTTCTGGTCACTGGTTAATTTGTGTTTTTATGAAAGATGATAAATTTGTTATTCTGGGAAATGTATATGGATACAACTCTGCAGCACAAAACAAAATCATGTTTTTAGACTTTACAAACTCTTAAAGAACCAAACCAAAGATATCCTAACAGTAACCTCATCATTGGAGGTGATTTTAATATGATGGAAGATGAATACCTTCACAGATTTCCTTCAGCGTTTCAAAACCATCATTATAATCCAGTTCTTCTTCATTTATGTAGAGATTTAAATATTTCCGATGTCTGGCGCCATGATAATCCTGATGCTCAAGCGTTCACTTTAAACCAGATGGATCTGCTAAATCTAGGTTGGATTTTTGGTTGACATATGAAAATCAACAGAATTTTACACCAATAGCTCATATTTCCCTTGCACCATTAACCGACCACTCTATGATCAAGCTCATTATTCAACCTTGCAATTATCCTAAAAACAAAGGTCACGGGAAGTTCAACTCTAGTCTATTAGAGAATGAAGTTTATTCTCAGGTGATTATAAATGAAATTCAAAGGATAACTAACAACAGTTCACCACTCAGAGCGACACATGGGAGTTTTTCAAATTCAAAGCAAGACAGATTTCAATAACTCACAGCAAAAGATTGAGCAGAGATGGTCAACAAAAAGAAATGGAAATGATCAGAGAAAATAACTCTTATTTGTTGTAAATCTCTATTGAGTGAAGGTGAGGAACAGAGACTTGCATTACTGCAAACCTCACTGAACAAGATGTACATTTCCAAAGCCAAATGTGCTTTTATTAGATCTAGAGCTAAATGGGTTGAAGAGGGAGAAAAAAGTTCAGCTTACTTTTGTAGACTGGAAAAAAGGCAACAAGAGAAGAATGCCTATAACAGATTGCTAACTAATGGCAGGGAAAGTACAAATACGGAGGAAATTAACATAGAAATTTTACAGTGGGCTGCACTTTTGTTCTTATTCATCACAGGATGCTGATCGCTTTTTTAATCACATTAAGGATTTGGCTCCTAAAGTGGATGAAAACTTTAAAAAATGATGTGAAGTCACTTACCGTGAACTTTTACAGACATTTTTGGGAACACTTGAAAGAGCAGTTTTTGTTGGTCATAAAGGAAATTTCTGAGTTGAACATCCTTCCAACCACCATGAAGCAGGGCGTCATTACCCTGATTCCTAAACCTGGGAAAGACGCCAGACTAATTGATAATTTGAGGCCAATATCCCTATTTGTGATTATAAAATTCTAACCAACATTTATGCCTTTAGATTAAAAACAAGACTGAATCAGATCATCTCAGACACACAATCAGGGTTTTTAAAAGGACGATCAATTCATAATAATGTCCGGTTAGTTCTTAATTTGATTGACTATAAACAATTAATTAAAGATGATGGCTTCATTTTATTTTTAGATTTCTTTAAAGCCTTTGACACGGTTGAACACATTTGTTTCAGACAAAGGAATTACTACATATACATTTTGGTTTTCCAGAAAATAACTGTTCTTTTTGTGACATAAATATATAAAAGCTTGATCATCTGTTTTTTGAATGGATATATGTTAACAGTTTTTGGGAGGATTTTTTTTTTTCTTGGTGCTCTTCAAAGTTTCCTTTTCCTATTTCTATTCATTTACAAAAGCACATCATATTATTTGGAGTAGTTTCTGGTGATAATCTATTTGATTTGACATTCAATACTTTAATATCTGAGACATTTTTCATTCATAAGAGCAGATTTTTAAAAATCAAACCATTATTCAATACATTTCATAAAGAGATCAGTTTATATTTTAAATCTCTGAAATTAATAAAAAACAAAAATGCAATAAAACTGTCTACTTTCATTGAAGATTACATGTTGTATAACAATCCCTAGTTTTGTAAACTACAATTTTAATGTTATGATTATTACTTTTTATTTGTATCTAGTTCCTCTTTATTTCTTTCTGTTGTAACTATGTGTATATGTTTGATTGAAGTTCAATAACAAAAAAATTTTAAAAAGTTTTGAGCAGATGGTGGTCCAACACTAAATATCGTCCGGACAGCAACGTGATTTTTTTTTAGGATTTGGGTCGTTATGCGATATTTTCAAACTTATCTACGCTAGTTTTTCTTTTTTTTAACATTGATCTTTTATTTTCTGGTAGATCTATATATATATATATTCAGGTTGCGTCCCACCAAAGTGGGGTAGCCCTGACAGGGCACAAATTCTTACCTCCTCCTTCAGTGTGTGTGTGTGTGTGTGTGTGTGTGTGTGTGTGTGTGTGTGTGTGTGTGTGTGTGTGTGTGTGTGTGTGTGTGTGTGTGTGTGTGTGTGTGCGCGCGTGTGTGCGTGTGTGCGTGCGTGCGTGCGTGTGTGTGTGTGCGCGCGCGTGTGACTGGTCTGGTAGATACACTAGGTAAAAAAAAAAAAAAAACTTTATTATACATGACATTAATTATAAGAACATAGCCCCCCCACACACACACACACATAAAAATTTGACGACATTCTTTTGTCTCTGTTTCTTTAACATTTTGTTCCCTGCCTGTTCCCGTGTGGCGTTGGGGGGTTCCGACTGCCGCTGCGGCGGGGGTCTTGGGGTGGGGATGGCTGGGCACTCTCCCTCCTTCTTTTCGCGTTCCACCATCCATTTTAGAAGAACATAAACACTCACCTGAGCACAGGTGTTAGCTCACCTTTGCACTAACAGTTTGCATGACTGAAATATTTCACACTAGTTGGTTTAAAGGCATAAGTATGCGTATGTGAACACTATCTGTTTTGTGTACATGTCGACATGTGGACATTTTTGCAGCTAACAGGTGTGTTGATAACATTCGAGTGTGTGTGTGGACAGGCCCTGCCCTTTTTGTACTACATTTGAACCTTACCGTAATGATAAATAACCAGTAAACTTGTCTGCTCTATGCTGCTTCATGGTCTCATCCCCCCTCCCCTCCCATTATCACCCTCCTACCCCCCTCTCTCTCTAACATCCCTCCCTTTTTCTTCCCTTCTTTCCTTTTCCGTCTGGTCCAACACCCAAAATTTTCAAACATGGTTGAAATTAATAAAGTTTGGCCTCAATTACAAAAGGGGTTTATTCAGACATACCTCTGGTTTGTCTGAAGATTAATAACCCCTCTTGTTAAAGTAAAATATGTCCAACACAAGAGGCCCTCAGCTCTCATCTGTCTGCCCAGCTGTTGGACAGGACAAGTTAAAAAAAAAAAAAAAAAAACATTTTACACATCATGCATGAATTTTATAACTCGTATTACAGGGGGGGCAAACTCAGTTGCACAGGGGGCCTAAATTTAAAACATGCTTTAGGTTTTGGGCCGAACAAGATAAACAGTTATTGAACACACTAAAGCTCAACTTTAAAACCTTTTAAACCTTTAATACTGAACTTTTTGAACATAAATATGAATAAAAACAGACAGGAATATTAATCCAGAATAACTCAAGATAAACCTTAAATAACGCATAATATTTTCCTCTCCATAAAAATATATCCTGTCAAAATTATACAAATATGAATATGTTGCAGAACTAAACAAACAAAGCCTGGAAATTAAAATAATTAGAAATAAATCAAATCATTCCGTTTTCTTTGCTCTTTTGTAATTTTTTTTAGCGCTGGACTCCTGGCATCATTTTTTAACAATAAGTTCATTTCTTGGTGTGTGACGTCCTCTGTGTGTCTTTGTGAAACATATCAGAGGGATTTGATTTTTTTAAAAACCTGTTATTGTGAATATAATTTTTAAGTCTTCTAAAACATTAAAAACTAAATCATAGAACTCATCCGTGGGATTACTCCAAAAAGAATTGGCATTTTTCTAATTTTGTACAACATCAACAGAAAAATCCTCCAAAAAAACCCCTAAAACATTAATAAACAAATGATCGATTGTTTATTTATGATCTCCAAAACCCAGCTGTTTTACTGCAATACCTGCTGTCTTCGTGTGAAATACTGACACCAACTAAACGACAGAAAAGACACAAAATAAAAATATCTACAATTGTTAGTTAATGACATTATTAACATGAGCTGATCCTGGCCCGCCATGATCCAGGTGTTGCCTTATCGAGGCTGCGCCCACCACGCAGCCTCTTTTCCTTCTCTAAGACAGGAGAGCGCAGCTGCGGGGGCGCCAATTCATTGGTTTTAGGCCGTTCCAAAGTCTGTGTAATAATAGATAATAGTAAACAGTGGCGCAATTTTTCCTTTTTTCCAAGCACAGGTACGCCGCCCTCTCCTTGAAGGTGATAATAACAAAGAAGTAAGATATTCTCAGAAAATGTAGAAAGTCACATTTTACATTTTATTTATATTAAAAACAGAATTCCTGCTTCTTTGCTCCAATGATCCCTTGCTGCTCTCAGGTCCGCCTGTCCACTCTCCCTCCTGATCCCGTCATCCCCTCTAAGAAGCCCTTCAAGGTGGAACTTTCCGGAGGAAAACGTTACTCGTGGTGCAGCTGTGGACTCAGCAGGAAGCAGGTAGGGCCTCTCGGAAGTTCGGCAGGTTCAAATCCTGTTTGTCCTCTGATGGGTTCCGGTCCGCCTCCCAGCCCTTCTGCGACGGATCGCAAAAAACCCAAGCCAGCCGTTTTTTTATGCCACTCCGCTTCGTCCAGGAGGAAGGCGGCGCCATCTGGCTGTGTTGATGCAAACCTACCAACAAGCCACCGTTCTGCGACGGAACCCACAAGCAGAACTTCGTCGTGTCTGCCTTGCTGCACCGACACTTGGAGTCCTGACAGGAAGTGCCGTCGCACCAACACTGACTAGCTCAGTTTTCATCAATCTCTGAAATTAAGGCTATGTCCAAATTCCCACCCTAACCCCTACATAGTGTACTGATCAGTACGTGATCAGGACTTTACAACACAGAGCCCAGGAGGTGCCCACAAGCTCTGTTGGAAAGAAGAACAACATATCGGTCAAGCCCTCCGAACCTGTGGATATCCCAACTGAGCATTCACCAGATCCGCACATACAAGAAAACAAGACAAGAAGGAACAAGAGCCAAAAAGGAACAGTATTTCAATTCTCATTTCATATCTCAGGCCTGTCTGAAAAACTAAAAAGGATTTTCAGACAACATAACATCCCAGTTCATCTCAAACCAGTTAATACTCTGACAAAAACTGGTTCATCCAAAGTATAAAAATTCCTAGCTACAAACAGAGTAATGTTGTGTACTCTATCCACTGCAAAGAGAACTGCAATGAGGAGAAACCAAAAAACATTTAACAAAAAATATCTATTTAACAACATCGCAGAGCCAACCCAAGTGGACCTGAGTCTGCAGTACATCTCCACCTGAAGGCCACAAACCACTCGTACGAGGACAGTGAAGTCCGAATTCTAGCCAGAGAGAAAGGATGGTTTGAGCGAGGAGTGAAAGAAGCCATCTCAAGAAGAATAAACCTTCTCTTAATAAAAATGGTGGTCTCAGGTTTATTCTTCCATCCATCTGCGGCAGTGTTCTGAAACCCAAACAAACGGAACCAGTTCCACCTGGGTCGTTAACAGCTGAAAGAGATGACCAGTTTGGGGAGGGATTCACTGGCTCCCCAACCCCCAGCTGAGGACAAATGACTCTTAACGACCCGAAACCATGTATGCCAAGTTGACAATTCCATCCAGTTTCAAATCTGACTCCTCCCCAATGAGCACATATATACCAGCTCTTTTACCAGCTCATTCAGAATGGACAAAGCCTTTTGGATAAGAGGTGAAACATGTCTTCTAACATTAAAAAATTAAGTCCAGATGACAGCCATTAAACCTACTACTATGATGGAATCAACCTGGATGAAGGAGAGTCTTCATAGACATATATAGTGCATTCACATTTTGTAGGGCTGTCCGAATCTACAGTTCCTTAATCGAGTGCCCCAGAAACTTCCCAGAAGTCTCTGTGAAAAACCAGTGTGCATCGATGCTCACTAGATCGGCGAATATAGACCACAATGCATTGCGTCTGAACAATTTCGGCAAAAATAATGTATTCAAATGTATTTTTTAATAAACCAATGTTTTTATCTTCAGAAGACAGTGGACTCATAATTGTTGCAAAACACTCGTATTAATTAGATTTTAACTTCGTGAAATTGTCATATTCGCCATAAAAAAAAAGATGTGAGCATTGTGTCTGAATTGCTTTTAAAATTCATGGCACTACATAGTGCAACAAAAACTATCGTTTCTTCAGTAGTTAGGGGTTAGGGTTGGAATTTGGACAGAGCATTAAATCTTTCCTGCATGAGCTGTGGCATTCATAAACCACATATGAAACACATTTTAGAAACTGTCTAAAATGGGTCGCCGGCACCAACCCATTTTAAATAATATGCACAAGATCAAATATACATTTAAAGGACTGAATGAGTTAAGAAAAATTGACTATGTAATTAGACTTCCGTTTTTTTTATTTAAAAAACCAAGAAGTTGCATAATCCTGAAAAAAATGAACAAAACTAAACAAAAAGCATTGAGAAAAGTTTCAAATCTTGATTTTATTGATTTTTTTTTTTAAGTCAAAAACAAGATAATTGAGTCTAATGATTTAATTCCAAAAGTTAAAATCATAAACTGAAAATGTAAAAATTTCAGTTTATACTCTAGAAGACTCATCCAGAAAAAAATAAACTTAAAATTTTAATGGCAAAAGCATTATTTTAAGAGTTATAAGGAAGAAGGAATCATGAAAGAAATTCCTAAATCGGAGTTTAGACAATATTTGTCAAATTTCTGAGGAAAAAAAAGTTGCATTTTATTTTTAATTCATATCCTAATATTTGAATTTTAACTTCACATTGTGATCATAAAATGTCTGTTAAATTAAAAAACATGTTATCCAATATAAAAAAAATTCATAAACATGATTCTGCTCGTTATTGTTGGACATCTACAAACTGTCGCACTTCATTTTTTTCTGTCATAAACGGCATATTTGAGTTCTTCTTGAAATTAAAATTTAGAGGGAGAAAATCCTCACATTTGACACTTTAGACATCATTAAAACTTTAAAACTCGATAATTTCATGGGTTCTCTCATCTCCCGAGTTGGCTTTACTGTTTTAGCCTTTTATTAAAATTTGTAATCACTGTTTTTTTTTTCTTGGACTAACAATAATCCTAAAAAGCTTAACATCAAATTCATTTGACGGCCAGACCAAGACATGTTAAGTAGACTTTATTGACCTAAACATGCACATATGGCTGATTTATTTAAAAAAAAAAGTCTTGTTTGCTTATAAGTAACATGAGGAATGTTGAAACTGACAGAACAACAAACATGGGAAAGTATTCAAAACTTTTAGAGTTCTTTTAACGGCATGAGAACAAGAAAATGCTTTACTGGAGAGCGTGGTAGTGCTTGAACTTCAAAATAAACAACAAAAAAAGCGTCTCCAGCTGGAAAATACTAGTTGGTTTCTGTGATGAGACCTTAAAAAAAGTGCATCAATGGATTTAATAATACGTGACCTGATGAGTTGTTGCTGAATACAGACACTTAAACAGCATTTTGGAAAGGGACTGTTTAAAGGCAAGGATTACTTCCTGTTTTCCTTTACATTCAACTAGCGCAGTGAGCTGCGCTACGCAGCCTTTCCAGGATATTTTGGTTTTTAAGTGAAGCTATGTGAAGTACGTCAGGAATTGGTTCAGGAAAAAAAAGCCTCAGCAGCACAAGCTAACAGAAGAAATTTTACTTTATAATCCCAAACCTACTCTGTCAACAATTTTTTTGGGGTAATGTGATTAGTGCTGCATGTTCTATATTATGTACTGCTGGAATGTGAAACTATGAGAAATTATTTAAATTGGCAGATTTAAAAAAAATTAAAAAAAAGCTAAAAAATAGAAGCGGCCATTTTGTCCCTTTTTAAGTAGCTATTAGCCTATCTTAAAAAGAAATTAGGTTTTTGCAAATTTCATGTTTTCAATGTGACAGGGAATTCTGTTCCTTTTGTTCGATGTTTCAATCTTAGCAAATAACTTAAATTAAGTTAGTTAAAGTTTTTGGTGAGAATGTTAAACTTGTTTTACCAGGAACATCTTACAGGGCGGGTAGATGGCGCTAACAAATAATGCTTAGGCGTTAATTGTCTCTCACTGCTATACATTAAGAAAATGTAAAAAAGAAATGTATATAAATAAATACAACTTTTGATAGAGGAGTAACAAATGAAAAAAATTACTTTAAGCCTCTATTTGATTTAGATAGCAAGGCTTTTCATTTTTTCGAGTACTCAGGTTAGCATTAGCCTAGCTAAAAAACTAAACTACTTCAATCCACTCCTTTAAAAAAAAACTGAATAAAAAAGCAACTGTTTAAAACAAGAGTGGCAAAAAGAACTTACGGCAAAACACTATCTAAAACTGCCTAGAACATTTAGTTGAAATAACAAAAAAATGCTCCCCTTTGCTTTCCATGTGTTCCATCATCTTGGATTAAAAAAATAAAATGTCTTGATAAAAAGGAAAAGACAATTTAGTGTTTTTAAAATACTTCTGTTGTTTCAGATAGAAAAATCAAAATTCTCTTTTCTGGGAGAAATTGTTAGCTTAGCTAGCTGTTAAGTTTGCACGCAAATGTTAAAAAAAAAAAGCTTGAGCACGAGATTTACTGACATGCAGAACTTCTAGGGTATAAGAAATGGTAATAGAGCATTTCTTTAAACATTTATATTTGTTTTAGCTTATTCAAAATTAGCTTTGTCCTATTGACTAAATGCTAGCATAGCCTACCTTAAATCTTTTAAAATTATCTGAGATGCGCTGTATTAAACATGCAAAGGTATAAAGATCCAACATATGTCGATTAGACATGTTTAAAAATGTAATATTTGTGTTAGACGGGAGGAATCTTTGGCTTTCCGTGCGCTCCGATTAGTATTAGCCTAGCTTCGACACCAATCTGCTCTTATTATGTTTTGCGCATATTTTGGTTTTAAAATTTGCAAATGTTACAAAGAAGAATCATAAGTTTTTGTTTTAGCCATTTTAGTCATATCTTTGATCGGGTCACTACGATGTCTTTTCTTGTTTAAGGAAACCACCTGCATTGTAGCACAAACTAGTTGGTATTTAGAAAAAAATATAAACTACAAAGAAAATAAATTATTTGAGAGCAATAAGGGCAAAATCTGGGGCATAGTTTGACCTCAAACTGACATTTTAAAGGATTTAGCTGCTTGTACGCATCAGGTACAAACATTCTGCAAAATACTTCACACAGTTTCACTTGAAAAGAAAAATGTCCTCTGAGGCTTTTTGTCTCGTAAAAGAAAACCAGATCAGTCTGTGGAAATGAACCGGACCGGCTGCATATACAATACAAACGATTACAATGTCTTGTATAAAAGATAAGTTTATACATATGTTTGCACACATGCTCACATTTGATACATACTGTACAGTTAGTATGTGTGCACGGTTCTAGTCTACCACACAAACACACACATACACACAAGTGTCCATTTGGCTGCACTTGTCAGTCTTTCCAGCTGAAAGATAACAGTAATCTTCCTCCTGTTAGTCCAGAAGGATTCAGGCTCCTCCAACACTGTCCTTCCCTGCCCCTCCCCCCTCCCCGTTAGGTCGCCGGCAGCAACCCGCTTTTGTCCCCTCCCCTGGCCTCCTCTTTTCCCGCCCCCGAGCTTGTGCCGTTAACAGTCACCTTGCGAGAGCTGGAGCCCTGTTTGGAGGCATGAGTGTGTCGCTGTGTGTTGTTGGGCACGGTGGTGCTGTTGGGGCTTTGGATGGCCGGAGACGGGGCATGGGAGGCGGGGCTGGACTGGGTGGAAGCTCTGGGCGTCTGAGCTGCGGCGGCGGGGCTGTGGACTTTGTCGCTGTGGGAGTCGCTCTCCGACGTGGGGCTGGTGTTGACGCCGTCGGAGTGGCCCTGAGCGGCGGTCTGGGACGGCCTCCGGCGTTTGCGCGCCGGCTTTACCAGATACTGCAGGGGGATGGGTCCTGTCTGCACATTCAACACAACAGCACAGATTTTAACAGACCGGTTGTGGGCTCAACAGTACTAGGGATGGGTACCGAGACCTGGTGTCAAGTTGGTGTTGGTACCAATGCATACGGCACTACCGCTCCGTGGATTTCATTGCTCTGTTTCGGACATATCAGTTGCTTGTATTCAATTCATTTTTTCTAGACAATTTTACGCTTCCAGCATTTGTAGGCGGGCTCATAATAATGGGTTTGGGTGGCCGGAGCTTGAGTGAAAATGCAGAAAGCGAATGAAAGTGTGCACAAAACATTCTATTACAGCAACCTGATGGATTAGAGAGACCAAAAAAATGTCAGCGTCGTAGCAACCAACTGTGAAATATGCATTCAGTGTGTGTGAAAACGGAGACCCAGTGCAGCAGTGGAGACTGTCGGACCGAAGGAAATGAAGAATCTTGGGCGGGTTTAAGCGCCCCCCCCACACCCTGAAATGCTGCTTCGTCACACTCGAAAGGTTTTGGGCGAATTTTTTCGTTTTTGCAGCACCGCTTTAAGCATCGTTAAGACAAAGGGAATGTTTCAAACGTTCTGTTTCTGCACCAGATATAACCCAAACAGTACCCATCCCTAATCAGCACCAGAATAACAATGATCTCAGCCATTAAAGATGGCGACCCTTCTCAATGGAAAAAGTAATTCTGCGTTAAAGATGAAAACGAAGAAATGACATCTGATTTCTTCAACCTTCAGGATGTCCTTTAACATCCTAATGGATCCAAAAGACAAAGTCAGCTCCACGAAACCTTTTTATACAGTTAAATGTATATCAGATATTAAGTTGTTTTGGATTAAAAGTGGGTTTAATCAGAGCACCACAGCTTTTTGTTTTTCAATGTGCATCAGTTCTTTGATTTCTTTTACAAAAATGACATCATTGGGGGGGGGCACAAACATTTTGAAATGTGATTATCAGTATTTATGCACACTAATAGATTTAAAAAACCAAAAGTCCGTCATCAATGATGTCCGATTCCGTTTTATACCAGAAATCAGCGTATGTGCAGTCTGGTTTCAACAGTGTAAGATCACGGTGATGGTGCCATGCTTTGGTTCTGCAGGAAACTGACCAGTATCCTGTGTTCCCACTTTACTTAACGCTGAAGAAAACAAATGGAAGGCTACTGGAAGATCAGAACTACACGTCATAGATAGTCATGCTAACAGAGTGTAAAACGGGGTTGCTAAGGATGGAGCATAACTTAAGCAACATAAAAATTCACACTTCTGTTCATCAGCATTAACCCTTGTGCTGTCCTAGGCACTTTAACATTGGGAGTTGGGTCACCTAGACCCCACTAGACAGAACGCGGAACCTTTTTTCTTAAATAATTTGTGAACCTCACTGGTGTCCATGGATTACATGGACACCAGCGGCTGAGTAGCTCGGTTGGTAAGGTGAGCAGCTACCATGCAGGAATCCAGGGTTCGATTCCCGGAGGGGAAGAAACAATGGTACTGGGGGCAATTACCATATCAATGATGAGCAGTTAACATCACTCAGTGAGGGTCCTTAGGCAAGGCCCTTAACGCTACCGCCTCCCGAGCGCAGTTCAGTTGCAGCTCACCGCTCCCCCAGGGGATGGGTCAAATGCGGAGAAGAATTTCCCCATTGAGGGATAAATAAAGTATACGAGGGTGGGGTCATAGGATAGCACAAGGGTTAAACAAGCAAAAAACCTTTTTGTTGCTACGAACTTATTAATTGAGCATCATTTGGTTCTATCGTAAACATGAAGCCTGACTGCAGACGGCAGGTTGTTGTTAGTGTAGATTCAGAGCAGAAGGGGCTGTGAAGGGAGGGGGGCAGCACATGGATTTTAATTGCAAATTTTAATTTTGGAAATTAAACAAAAAAAAATCTTTTCTAAAAAGTATTTTGATTGTTTTCACAACCCTTGTGCTATCCCATGACCCCCGCCCCCACCTTACATTGACGTGTTCTCCCTACCATGACAAAGGTGGATAAAGGTGGAAAGATTTCATGTAATCCATGGACACCAGTGAAGATCACAAATCATTGAGGAAAAAAGGTTCAGAGCACTGTCTAGTGGGTCTAGATGACCCAACTCCCAATGTCAAAGTGCCTAGGATAGCACAAGGGTTAATGGTAAATCTAAAATTTGCTGCATCGTTTAAAAACAAACAGCACCATCTGGTGGACAAAAACGGAAATGTAGGTCAGGTTAGGTTAAATGGACAGTGTTCAAGTCCTAATGTATAGTTGCCCAATCCCATATTTTAAGTCTGATTCCCCCAAAATATGAATAAATACACACCAATTTTTAATTTTATTTTAAGAAGTTAAAAACTTTCATGCTCTGAGAATGCGGGCCACATAAAATGACATGGAGGGCCACATTTGGCCCCCGGGCCTTGAGTTTGACACATGTGATTTAAGGGATGGAGATTACCGTTTTGGGGAAATTTTTAATTGTGTTTATTGAAAATGGCTCCAATCAAAAACAAAGTTTAAAAGCATTAGATGTTGCAAGTCTTTTATGAGTTAAAATGAGTTTTCCCGTTATGGGATCAATAAAGTTCTATTCAAAATATAAAGTCACAGACATGAAACTTGACTTCAGCCGGTGTCCTTAATGGAAGACACATCTTCCACATCATAAACGACAAATCTCCACAACAGTTGTAAAATAATCTTGAATATTTTAAAGGTATCCACATTTGAAAGTGTTTTTCTACTGTTTGATCTTCGGTTACCGCTTACCTTTTAGTCATATAGAATCAAACCCAGTACAGTTAACGGTTCAGCCAAACGTTTCAATCTTTTCTTTTTCACCAACATTCATAATGTTGATTTATTACAAAGTCCTGCAGTTTTTTTTTATTTTTTCAAAAGTTTATTTATAAAACAAAGTTAATCTCCAAACTGTGAAGGAATGAACCGATCACTCACTCGTCTCCACTCGTAGAAATAGGCGATATCCATTAGTGTGTAATAGTCCTTTAGGGGTTCGTCTCCATACAACACCTCCACCTGAGACGGACAACATAAACAAACGGAGACATTCAAAGACCTGGGAGTTATTCTCTTTTTGAATAATCAAAATTCATTTTAGGAGATTAAACTGCCTAAAAATCTGTTTAAACAGTGCAATGCATGATGGGGACTTTTCCATCAAGTCCAGCGTCTATTAGCATATAACATTTAGTGCGAAATTTCATATATATATATATATATATATATATATATATATATATATATATATATATATATATATATATATATATATATATATATATATACATATATACATATATATATATATACATATATATATATACATATATATATATATATATATATGTATATATATATATATATATATGTATATATATGTATATATATATATATATATGTATGTATATGTATATGTATATATATGTATATGTATATGTATATGTATATATATATGTATATGTATATATATGTATATGTATATATATGTATATGTATATATATATATATATATGTATATATATGTATATATAAAAACAGAGTCATGATTTGATTTATGCTTTAATCCAGTCTGATTTGCTATGAATTCATTTGAAAGTTTCCACAATAAATTCGATTTAGCTGAATGTTCTTCTAGAAACAGAGGAACTGAAAGGAGGAATTTTCTAAAACTAAAATGGGTTTTTGTCCGACGGACTTTTATTTTTCTGTTTCAATCCATATACCTCAACATTTTGCCGCACGCTGAGGCATTTCTCAAAAGTAAATAAATAAAGACGGACTAAAAGAGTGCTGCATGAAGAAAATGAAACTTAAAGAAAATGCATCAATTTACTGTTATTATGATCCAGATTAGTCCAGTAAAGACAGATTGATTGAAATGTAACAGAAGAAACCACAGCAAAAAGAATTCTCTATAGTATTTTTTTCAATAACTTTTTTCATGTTTTTGTTTTTTTTAACTCCGTTTCCATAACTGAATGTGTGTTTCTATGAAATAACTTGTTGAAGCAAACACACCATGAACCATCTGTGTGTAAAAAAACAAACAAAACTGGATAAACAATGATTGGCTACCATGAAGCATGACACGGTCCTTAGCCAATCAGAGCCAGCGTTGTTTAGACACAAGTCCACAAACAAACAAGAGAAGCTACAGAAACGGAGATTGCAGAGCAGCTCCATGTAAAGTTCCCATAAAAATACAACCTCAAATTCATTCAGAGGTCAAAGGTCAGAACGTCCGTTCCCGTTCCAGAAACTGGTTCTTATGAACCAGAGAGAAAAATGTGGAAACATCCAGAAAATAAATGTAGATTTCTAAGGTTAATGAAAATTCTGTAAACACAAATATTTATAACAAATATTGAAAATTATACAAAAGTACATGTCTGATTTACTTATTTCAATGACCTTTTTTTTTTCTATAGGCCACTTTTCTTTTACAGTGATGCAGAGAGTCGCTTTTCAGGTAACTAGTTACTTTTATTATAGCGTAATTTAGTTACTGACTCAATTAGGTATATTATCTAAGCAAAATAATATACCTACCAACAGGTTTTTTTCAGTCTTGACTCATGAAGGGTAACATCGATTTTCTTACTTTTTTTATTGGGTTAGATTAAAGTATTTGAACATTTACCCCATTAATGAATAAAGACATCAAATAAAAGCAGATATTTCTGGTATTTTTCCTGTAATATTTTGAACCTGAATAGTGGGAGGACCCTGCCGGGGAATCTAAAGCTCTTCTTTTCCTCCAGTGACGTGTGGATCTGCAGAGGCTCACCCTGTAGTTGTTGGGGATGTCCATCTTGCTCCTCAGGAACTTTGCTAAGTGCATGACAGACATGGCTGCTGGGCACTGCAGGAAGCGTTTACCGTTGGCCTGAGCAGCAAGAAGAGCAGGCATCAGACCTTCATCCAACCTGAGGAACGGAAGCAGCAGAATGGTTCGGTCCTACCTTGTCTCCTTCTGTCTCCGGCCGCTGCCTCTCGTTATTTCTGCAGGAAACAGAAAGCGGGAACATGAACCAACCAGAACTCTGAGCAGACGGCTCTCCGGACAGGTTCCCACTCACTTGTTCCTCTCGTAGAACTGTATGGACAGGCTGATGATTTCATCCTCTGCTATGTTGAAGGTCTCCACCACCTCCCCCGGCTCCAGCACGCGGTTCTCTGCATAGAAGTCCCGCCGCCGCTTCATCTCGTCTGGGATCATGGGAAAAAAAATTAAAAAAAACACTGGGCGCATTACTTTAAAGAATCAGAGCAAAAACACTGACAAACGTCCATTCCATGAGGACTCCCAGCATGCACCTGGAGCTGTGAACCAGAATATTCACTGCTTTTACCATTGACTGTATCAGAAAACTAACTGGAACTGCATTACAAACAGGAAGTACCCGCTGGCTCCACAAAAAACAACTTCCTGCTTTCAAGTGGTAGGGGTGTGGCCTTCCAACAAGCTCACTCCTGATTGGCAGGAGTGGTTGCCATTAGAAACAATGACTCAGACCAATCACCGCTCTGCCTCTAACATGGTGGCGTTGGCGTCACAAAACAAAAAGGCGACTGAATCTTTGGGGTTATGTCACCCTCACTCAGTCCAGTTCTCATATACAGTCACTGGAGTGAACATGTGCAAGTCATTCCTCAATTGCTGCCGATGAGATTTCTATCAGGATCTTACTCAGAGCCTCACTCCGATCATCTTTTGGTCTTTTGTAAAGGCGTTCCCAGTGGCCCTTTGATTATATTGATTCCGCTTTTAGCCAAAAAAAAAAAAGTCGTTTTCTAGGACAGTTTCTGCAGAACGGCAAGAGTTGATGCGAAATTTGGTCTGGAGCAACCCTGCCCCCCTTTCCCATCACCCATAAGTGAGATATCTCTGTTTACATGCTCTCCTGCTAGCTTACAGCCCCTCACATCCCCACCCAAATATCAGCGGTGCAACAAGAAAATGGCAAGCAGCATTGGAGCCAGATGTCAGCTTGAACTAGAAAAAACAAAGACGTACGTTCGTCTCCAAATGGATTGGTCAGAATGGAGAGGAGAGCTCGTGGTTTGCAGATTGCAGCTTCTATGACAAAACCTCAACCTTTTTCTAACGGTATTTTGTTGTCTGCTCCTGATTCACAACAATTTTAATTAGGGCTGCACGATATGAGGAAAACTTGCGATATGCGATATTAGTGATCAATATTGCGATAACGATAAATTTGCGGTAAATAAACAAATAGAAAAATAAACAAAAACATCATTCCCATTTCATTGCAACAGTTTAAAAATTATACTCCAAATGACCCTCATCGACATGGGGGACAAACGTCAGGGTGGCTAACCCTGGTCCTCAAGAGCCTCAACCCTGTCTGTTTTCCAATTCTCCCTAGACTGCTCGATAATGATAACCAAAATCAGTCAATCAGGATGTGAAATCACTTGAGTCAGCCAATCAACAGCAAGCTGGTTACGGAGAGCTGGAAAACAGGCAGGGTTGAGGCTCTTCAGGACCAGGGTTAACATAATAGGCCTCCATCTGATTGGTCAACAATGGGAAGGCGTCCATCTGATTGGTCAAAGCATAAAGGGATTTATTTGATTCGTTAAATGCTTCAAGCTGCTAGAAGATTGTTTTAACACATTTTGAGTTTGCGATTTATTGCGATATTCGCCGTCTTTTGCGATATGCATATTGCAGAGCTGGATATTGTGATAACGATAAATTTGCGGTATATTGTGCAGGCCTAATTTTAATAATTTAATACTCGGAAATGCACATTTTAGCTTTATTTTCTTCATACATGTTACCAATCATCAGAAAAATTCCACAAGAACAAGTTAAAATCGCCAAAAACAAAGTTTTTATTAGGGTAGGTCTTTAAAGTTGAAGCTATGAAAGTGTATCAGAGCAGCTTTTTTATTTGAATATAAAAGCTTGAGGTTTTGATGAAGATCCTTTCTTAACTTTTTCTTTCTAAGCATAAAACATCCGTCACAACTCTCTGTTCTAAAAAAAAAAGACAAAACAAAAACCGTCCAGAGCTGCTCTCCCAGAAGCTCGAGGGATTATCAATTCCAAACAACGAAATTCAAAAAGTGAATATTCTCTGAAAGCACCTCTGATATAAAAACAAAAAAAAAGTGAGTGCAGATAAAAGGTGGGAGGGGCTTACCTTTGAAGAGGCCCGGAACAAGCTTATAAACGATGTCTTGTAGAGTTTTATCGGCTCTGCAAAGCGGACAGAGAGGTTAAAAGATCAGCCGGACGTTCTGAATTAGACACGGGGAATTCCCGGTTACCTGATGCTGAGCTGCGGACACGATTTCTGGACCTGGATGTCACAGCGAGGGCAGAACTTGTTCGTCTTCAGGAAGGTAACGATGCACGTTTTACAAACTAGACAAAGGACAGTCCCTGTTAGTGATCCCGCATGAGGAAATTCTTGCTAATGCAAATTCTTCCGCACTTCAGAGGACCTCGATCCAACAGAAGATCCTGATCTGCTTTGGTTCTTTTGTCTCTGGGACTCTACGTTCATATCTCGTTTTGTTTTAATGAAAAATCAGCAAAAGTCTAAAAATGTATCAGAATCATGGAGGTCACTCGCAACCCGCAACAAGCCGTTTCCCGTAACGACGCAACAACTGGAGCATCGTCAACCTCAATCAACAAGGTTCTGTTTACCAAACGGCACCAACGTATCCAAGGCTTAGAGTTTTCTCCTTGAATACACAAACGTGCCAAAACGTCCAATCATAACCGCTTTGACGGAAAAGTCAGCAGTTCTATCCAACTAGAGATGGATCAAGTGTGCTCAGCCAATCAGAGCCAAGAGTGGCCAGATCCCTGTTCTTAGCAGATCTGAAGGACCAGGACTGCGCAGCTCTGTCCAGAAAAATCTGGAAGCAAAGAGCGTCAAGGCTTTGATCGAACCAACCCAGAATCCAGCATTCCAGATTACATCCAGAAAAAGTATGAGAAAAGAAGCAAAATGTCAACGGTTTCCTTCGTTAAAAAACAGTAATCCATTTAAGGGACTAACAGAATACATGGAGGAATATTCTACGAAACTACTAGTCTAATAATCTCAAGTAATCTGATTACTACAATTATCAGATCATATTTCTTCACCGAAACCTCTGAAATTGGAGTAAAAACTTTGAAACTTTTATAAGATGCCATTCAAGCTTTCTACTCTTAACACTTTGTCACATCTGCAAAGATGTTTGGTGATCATACATAGATCTGCAGAGATCCCTCTTACATAGATCTACAGAGATCACTCTTGCATAGATCTACAGAGATCACTCTTGCATAGATCTACAGAGATCACTTACATAGATCTACAGAGATCACTTACATAGATCTACAGAGATCACTCTTGCATAGATCCACAGAGATCACTCTTACATAGATCTACAGAGATCCTGCATACATAGATCTACAGAGATCCTGCATACATAGATCTGCAGAGATTCTACATACATCTTCAGCATATAGCTTCTGCTGTCCTCCAAATCTTGTTTTCTGGTTGTGACCTCTTGTTTCACAAACTTTTTTAAAGCTAAAGAACCATTTCACGCAGGAAGTAATCAGATTACTATGTGTTGGCAGGAGCGTGGTTCGGACATCCATAATAATCACATTTGCAGCCGTTTCTCTGAAGCATCCGGAGCGTCTGCTCGGGGCAGATGTTCATGATGCTCCTCACAAATGGTCCTGATGTTTGGAGAGTGATAAAGATGTTCAGATGGATTTGTCTGAATGAACATCCTCCAGGAGGAGAGGTGAGGTGACCCCCCCGCGTGAGCCTCCTCCTCTTCCTCCTCCTCCTCCTCCACAGGCCTCACTCTAAAACCCAAACAGGAGCAGGTCTGCGGCGGGACTTACAGGAGTGCAGACACTCCACGATGGTGGTGGCATCGATCAGGTATCCGGCGCACAGCGGACACGTGAGGTGCGGGTTCAGCTCTGTGATCTTCACCCGGTTCGGCTGCATCTTATCCATGCGGGCTGATCTGCAGGGGGAGAATCGGAGTGTTTGATAATGATACCGGGTCGGAACCGCGGCCGCCAACGGTTCGGTGCTGCGGTCGATCATGCTGCGGGGAGCGCAGGAGAGCGGCCACGGCCACGCACGTCCGCCGCGCAGCCTGCGGGGATGTGGAGGGCTGGATGCCCCGCGCGGCCTCGTCTCACCAACAAAGAGCGACTCCCATTACCCCCCCTCCCCTCCCCTCCCCGCAGCCCCGCTGTCCGAGCGGCTCCGCGGCCCGCCAGGGCTCCGGCGCCGGCGGGCCGCGGAGCCGCTCGGAGCCCCAACGGTGCAGAAACTAAGCAGCCATCTTACATTCACTGACAGACGGGCTGAGTCTGAAGGCAAACAAGAGCCTCGAACGTGACGCCGAGCACTCCGTGTTCGCCTCCGCCAAAGCGTCTCCACGAGCCCGAAACCGAGCCGTCCGCGACGCTTAGGTCCTACCTTATGGGGACATAAACGCTCGACTCCGCCGCCGGCCGGGGTCCAGGTGACTTGTTGGGTTAGAATTTGCAGCAGCGCCAGAAAATGGCTTTTTTCAGCCCCGTCAGAGGACTGCCCATTTTGGATCACGTGACTTTATTTTGTCGCCTCGTTCACGGGGCTGTCCAGAGGCTCCGCGAGGGAGGCCCCGCGAGCTCCCTGTGTGCGTGTGATCTTTTTTTTTCTTTTCCCCCCGCGCGCTCTCGGGCCTCGTCACGCGCTCCCCACTTCACCTCTTCTGCTTCACCTCTGTCGGCAGGTGGAGGAGCGGTTTGAGCCTCCACCCGAACCGTCGCTGCTGTGAAAGAAAACGGATTAAAAAAAAAAACTCCTTAAGAGGCTTTAAAAACTCTCAATCAAGAGTTCAAAAAACGATTCATTTGGGATTTAAAACTTCAGATGTTTGTTCTAAATGAAAAACCCACCTGAGACTAAAACACTTCATCTGCCCCTCAAGTGTTTCATCTGGATTGCTGATGAGAGGCCCTGCAGGCCTCAGGAGGCCCAGGCCAAAGCCACTGGCCCACTGTCACTTCTTTAACACTTTCCTTCTGTCTTTTCTGCTTTGTTCCTTTTCTTTCCTTTCTTTTTACTCCCGTTTGTCCACATCTATTTCTTCCTCGAACTTTATTGTTCAATAGAAAAAACTCCCCACAAATTTTCTCCTCCTAGTAAAAATAAACAAATTGTTGCATCTACTTTTGACTTTTTCCTCTCCTAAACTGAACTTATGTGACAAAATATTTCAGATAAGTAAAATAATAAAAAAACAAAAGTGTTTTGCCCAAGGGCACAATGACTGTCAAGCCAGCAATTTCAACCCCCGGTCGACCAGTTGGCAGAAAGTTGCTCAACCCTCTTAGCTACAGAGAGCTATTACCCCCATGTTTTATTTATTTATTTATTTATTTATTTTTAATTCCACAAAGGAATAAATTCGTGTGTTATGACTTTAAACATGACTTCAATGTATTCCATTTGAAAAGTTGGACGAATGCAGAAAAGCTTGGGGGGGAAAAGATTCTATGCTAGCTACGGTCCTCATCTGCTGCTAGCATAAGCTAGCCGTTAGGATGCTACACTTGGCTTGTATGAATGGTGTAGCACATTGACGGTATACAGAGAAATGGACCGAGTGAGACGTCACACAAAGAAAATGACTCACAACCAAATAAAGTCAATTCAGTCGCCGTTTTTCTGCTTTATGTCCGTCGCCATGTTGGAGCCAGACGTCCTCAGTAAGCCTTGATTGGTCCGTGTCGGTATTAATAGACATTTCTACGGAAACCACTCTCTCCAATCAGGAGTGAGCATGTTAGAAGCCCACACCCCTTCCATTGAAACCAGGCTCAGGAAAATTTAGCTGTGTCCGAATTCCCACCCTAATCCCTAACTACTGAAAAACTACATAGTGAAGGACTATCTAGTGCCCTGGATTTTAAAATCAATTTGGACACCATGCTCACTCCTTTTTTCATTTTTATTTTTTCAAACGGCGAATGGGACATCATCGATTCCACAAAGTTAAAATCTAATTGATAAGTGTTTTGCGACGATGATTTTTGAGTCCACTGTGTTCTGAAGATTAAAACATTGATGGTTAATTAAAAAAATACATTTGAGTATGTTTTGTTTGCAAAAATTGTTCAGGCACAATGCATTGTGGTCTATATTTGCCAATCTAGTGAGCATCGATGCACACTGGTTTTTCGCAGAGACTTCTGGGAAACTTCTAGGGCACTCGATTTGGGAATTGTAGATTGGGAGAGCACTACAAAATGGCGAACACATTATATAGTGCACTTTGTAATGAGTAGTGAAGGAATTTGGACACAACCTCTGTCAATCGCTTCAAACATTTGACGCAAGGCCACCTGCTGTTATTGAGGCACCTGATTGGTCAGTTTATAACTTGAATAACTTGCGCTTCAGCAAAAATATCATGGAAAAATTTAGATTAGCAAGAACATCTTAAAAAGATGTAGCAGTGCAAGAATGGCTATTCCAACAAATGAGTAATTGCTGTTAATTTCTCATAGAAAGTCTGTGATTTTGGCTCCTTGAAGGCAGCAGGTATTTGCGGGGGGAGGGGTCACTCAGTCCAGTTCTCTATACAATCAATGGTGTAGCACTATTTCCGTTAGCAAAAAAGTCATCGCTACTGCACGTCCACCTGACAAAAATACAAATACGTAAAGGTATTTTTCTTGTTTGAAAATGCTGTTGGCAACTGTTTCAATTCCTCAAAGACCCACTCCGAAAAATTTGTTTTTGATGTTTTAAAACGTTCTTGTGGCATTTTTTTGGTGATGAGGACATATATATGTATATTTAAAAAATAGCTCAAAATTGCACTTTTAAGTGTTTCTTCATTCAAATAGTTGTGAATACAGAGCAGACAAAGAAATGCTGTTTGGAAAAAGTTGTAGTTGTGATTTAGAAATTACAACTGGCAAGTCACAAGCTACCTGCTCCGCTCTATTCTGATGCATCCACTCGCAGACAAATAGATCCATGAACATCTTTGTTTTCCTTACCTGAGCCGGCATATGTCTCAAAACTGTACGGCTTGACTGCTCCAATATTGCTCGGCATTTTTGTTGTACCACTATTGTTTGCTTGGAGATCCATAGGGTGTAAGCTAGCAGGAGAGACTG
Source organism: Oryzias latipes (assembly GCF_053564925.1). Taxonomy (NCBI): domain Eukaryota; kingdom Metazoa; phylum Chordata; class Actinopteri; order Beloniformes; family Adrianichthyidae; genus Oryzias; species Oryzias latipes. The sequence goes on along the minus strand of NC_136237.1, from coordinate 35,144,895 downwards.
TAAACAGAGAGCTCTCAGTAATGGAGAAGGAAAGTGAGGGTGTGGTTGCTAAGCGCCAACAGTCCCCCCCACAACTCAGAGGTAAATTACTAATAAACTGCTACCGCTCTGCCGAAATTATGTCCTAGGAAAAAACACAGGTTTGTATTTTTTCATTTGGCTGAAAACAGCATAATCATCGTTAAAAAGGACCACTGGAAACGCTTTTACAATAGATCAAAAGATGATCAAAGGGGTCTCAAAGTTGGGGTGTTAGTGTTGCTCAAACTTTGAGTTTTTCTGGTTAAATTTTTGACCCGAAAGTCTGGAAAAACAAATATTTCAAAGTAAGCGAAACACTTGTTAAAATCAGGAAATTAAAAAAAAAACATGGTTTATTCTATAGTTAAAACTGGAGCTTGGATTTGTGAAGGGTTTTCAGTAAATGGGAATTCTCAAAAAAATCCATCAGTTGTTTTTTTTTGCTTTGGTCCCCATAAATATCCTGGGTAATAGGAGCAGAAAATAAAAAAGAACCTTCAGAAATACATAACAGACTTCCAGACTTTGACTCTAGATGCATTATAAATGTACAAAAAAGCATTGCAAAAGCACATTTACAGCGGCGTCAATCAATATGTGTCATCATATATTCTTAGTCAATCTTAGTCAACATGAAATATGGGTTATTGGATCAAAAAAAAAGGTTAAAAACTGAAAAGGAAAGTTTTAGATCTTTAGCCAAAACTGTAAAGGTGCAGCTTTTGCAGTAAGTGTTTGCACAACAAATAAGCCATAACATCTCCCAAGTCCACACATAAACAGCGACGGTTTACCAAACACGAATTTACAGCATGAAAGCAGCACAAACTTTACTCAGTGCATCCGAGTTTTATCATAGGCGATCAGTGAATCACCTTATTTTCTATGTTGAATCCACAAAAAACTCAGATTATTGACTCACCTTTTAATAAAAAAAAGGTCCAGTTCATACTCTCTGTAGAGGAGAGAATTAACAAAGCAGCAGAGCTTTTTTTTATATATATATGGTGAATTGAGACATTCTTTTACCAAAAAATCTCTGCCATTTACTTCAATCCTATACTATAGGGCCTATTGTCTAAACACCCAGAAGTGCGCTGTTAACTCTTGGTTGTCACCAGAGGTGTGCCAGGTGTGTCAGTCACTCCCAATCAACAGGGATTCATTGTTTCCTGTTCTTGACTGCATTTAAAGGGCTTATACCATGAAAATCAATTTTTTGAGGTTTTAAGTGTATTATAATGTCCATTCCTTACAAAAAGAAACCCCAAAGTGACATTTGATCAGTTCAGGCATTTCTGTATGGAAGCATATCTGTCTCATAATTCAAAATTAAAAGTCAAGTTCAGCAGATTGATTTTTCATTTTATTTTTGATTCAACGAACACAGCTCTATTGTGAAAATGAAAAAGCATTTTGGGTATTGACTTTCATTTTGAATTATGAGACAGATAGGCTTCCATATTTTTTATCATGTTTACTCCTGCTAGCAGACACATCGCAGCTCGCCAACATCACCAACTTGAAGTCATTTCCTCAACTTGAGCTGCCAATTAAAATCCTCATATTTTCAGGTTTGTCACAATCCAAATGGTCTCGGTCAAATGGTAACGTTTCAGAGTTTATTCCTGTCCAGTTGTGACACTTCGTCACCTTTTGCACTCACGGCACAACCCTCATGTTCCGGAGACCGGGCATCGGTGAGAGTGCTGTAGGTCAGCTCTGCAAACAGACTGAGGTTCTCTGGCATGGAATAAAGGCCCTACAAGTATCTGTTTGTAACCATCAAAACCCCATCAAATCTATTCTATGCAAGCGGAACAGAAGCATTGAAAAAGATGTACAGAGAGAGAATAAAACTAAAACAGTGATAAACAGTAAATTCCTCTTTGTTTTCATCTGTTTATGCTGGCTAGCAGGGTTCTTTTTCAAAATCACATCTCCACCATTATTAAATGGACGTCTGAATCAAGCAACATGTAATTTTAGTTGAAAAACTTTTTTTTTAAATCGAATTCTGTCGCTCACATTAATATTTTGTTGTTGTCAGATATTTTTTATAATGACTCACTTTACATTTGGTTATTTAGTTGAAATTTGTATTCAGGGCAACTAACAGGTTTTTACATTAGGTTAGTTGTTGTGTATCTAACTTCATGTAAAGCACTTTGAAATGCTACTGTACGCAAAAGATGTTCTACACAGACTGGACATGTTTAACCTGTACAAAATAAAAGCATAATATATAAAATGTATGAATACACTTGACAAAGGTTTCTTGTTTTTGTCATCTGATTACTTAATCCAGATTACATTTAATCTGTGCTGCCCTGCTCTGTTGAACGTGCCACTCTGTGAAAAATCCATGCAGTTCTCACAACAACCCGTAGGGGGCGCTGTTTACCGTGAAATGCGGTGCAGGCGCCATCTTGAGGGAGACCCGATCGCAGCGTTCGGCTGGCGGCGGCGCCCGACGGCAGTCTCCGGGCACACCATGAGGGGATTACTCGCCTGCGTTTAAAACGGAACAGTTACGTTTTTCCTTTTAGTTTTTCTTTTCTTTTTTTAAAAAAATTCTCTGTCCAGAGGAAGCGAGGCACCGCACGGTGGCAGCTCTGCGCCACACACAGGCCGCGATTTCATCAGAAAGTCGCGCGGCTGCGCTGTAGCCCGATGGCCGGTTAGCCGCTCTCTGGACTCCACCGCGGCCTGCTCGGGCGGAGGAAGGGTGGTGACGGAGCAAAATGCTCCACCGTTGACTCCCATCAACGCAGCCAGCCCACAGACGCACCGAGAGTCGGTCCACGATGCACTTAGCGAGCTTTCCACGCTCGTAACGTCTCCGTTTTACACATTTAGATAGTTTTTTCCTTGTTTCCGTTGTTTTTATTTTTTATTTTGAAATTGTTTTTGAGAGCGCCGTCTGAACGCAGACATGTCAGCCAACTGCACCAGCGCAGCGGCCGCCAGCGCCAGCAAAACCAAGACGAAAAAGAAGCATTTTATAGGGCAGAAAGTGAAGTTATTCCGCGCGAGCGAGCCCATCCTCAGCGTTTTGATGTGGGGAGTCAACCACACGGTGAGTCGGAGCATCCTCCCGTTGTTTTGATTTTCTAGCTTTCTTGCTAACCTGTTAGCCAGCTGCCCTCATCTGTCAAAGCGGCTTTTCTGTCATCAATTGATCCTTGCGGGTCGTGATTGCTTCTGTTTGTCGTGGTTAGCTAGCAGCTGTTATGTGAAGCTGCTGTTATCTTATTTATTTATTTATTATTTGGGGGACAGATTCATGTTGGGATCTATAGATCCTCTCCGTAAATCAGATCAACTTCTATAACTGACTTTAATCGTTGGCAATTTAGGCTCGTGGCTGTGGTGGTGGAGGGGATTATCTGCTGTCATAGATTATGGATTGAGAGGTGTTTCGGTTGCCAAGCTGCCGTGATCTGCTGCTGCAGGCGTGAGGAGGGGCGTGTCAGGCAGCAGCAGCAGCTTTCCCCGGATTGTGACCGGGGGGGAGGCGGCGATCTCCAGCCGTTTGTCGCAGCCTTTCTTTATAAATAGAGCTGAAAATGTATCGCGTCTGGCCGAAGCTTCGTGCGGCTATGAAAAGGTTTCGGGTTGGGTGATGGAGTCTGCCGAACCTGCACGAGTCTGATTGATGCGCGGAAAGCTGGCGGCGAGCTGCGCGCGCGCGCCCGGATTACCAAGCCGACCTATTTGGCCAGAGCCCAGGAGCTCATGTTCAAGCGACCCCAGAGGTGAAATATGTTTCAATCTGAGACGCGGAATGATGGAAATGACCGCAGAGATGTTGAACGAAGACCTGGAGAAGCAGAATGACCAGATATGAAACCAAACTGTGACACAGATTCACACAACTGCTGCTTAAAACACGGATTTACAGCCAAACCCAACATTAAAACACTAAATCCCTGTGAATTACAGACAAATACGTTTAATAAAAAGAAAAAAACCGTTGGCAATCAATGCAACCACTGAAATGTCTTTACAATTTCTGGTAGAATCACTGGTAGACGACTAGATCCATGCACGCCTGTGTTTTCCTCGTCTGGCTCAAAAATGTACGGCTGGATAGCTCCAAGATAGCTCGCCTTTGCTGTTACACTGGTAATGTTATGTAGGGGGGACTGTAAGCTAGCAGGAGAGAGTGTAAACGGAGAGCTCTCAGTTAAATTTGATGGGAAGGGCGGCTGGGGTTGCTCCACACCACACAACGGTTCCACCCACAACTCAGAGGTGAATTTCTGATGAACTCCTGTCATTCTGCAGAAACTAATTTAATTTAAACACCATAATCCTAATTAAAAGACAACACTTTTACAAAAGATGATCGGAGTGAGACTTTTATTGATTGGTTTGACAGATTCAAGCAAGTTCTTCATAATACTTAAATTAGAAACAACAGTTTGATGCATTTTAATAGATTACAATAAATGAAACTAGACTAACATGCAGCTGTTTAGCAGTGCGTGATTCTTCAGGAGTTGCATCAGAACACAGATGGACTTGAGATGGAAGTACAGTAATTGTATGATTAGCTTCTGAAAAGACAATGCTCCAGTATGTGGAATAACGTTCAATAGAGATGCCACAATTCCCGGTTTCCCACCAAATTGTATGTCACACCACTAAACCGAATCACGAGGGGAGCTATGGTTCCATCCCTACTGCATAGCAGTATGTAGAAAGTGACAAACACGTGTGTAAGAAGGGTTTATTATTTATTGTTTTAATACATTACACCAGGCTTAGTAAAAGACAACTCAAAGGTTCTTATTCATTGTTAGTGTCTTATTAGCAAATTCTAAAGATTTATCCAACTTTTTAGTTGTTATGTAAAAGACAAAACTGCCGCCCAAAAATCGGGGATTGAAGCGCATTTTGGGGAAAGGGAACCGTTCAAGCAGACAAAGTTATTAAATCAGATTTTCTGAAATTGAACACTTTAGCACAGCATGCCCTTGTGTTGAACTTGTGTCACTCCAATTGTCCCGATCAGACAGCGTTGTATGAGTTCCAACTGTGTAATCATCAAACCGGATCAGTTGGTCAGGATCCCTGTGATCCCATTGGATCAGTTAGTTTGAGAGCAAAGGCGTCTGCCAAAGTTGGTCTCGAGTCCTCCACTAAGGTCGGAGTTCAGGGCTTTTTTGTGTCCTGGTGTTCTCAACGTGGGTTCAGGTTTTCATGGATGTTTGTGGTTTGATCCGTCTTTGCTGTTGGGGAGCAGAGAAGAAGAGCATTTTGGTCGATGAAGCAGCTCCTCTTTGACCAGCTCTGTGGTGGAACCGGTCAGGGTCTGGCCGGATCCGTTCAGATGAATCCGGGGGAGCAGCTAACTGCAGATGTGTTTCTGGCTGCGGCCTCTCCAGGGTTGAGCGGTGAACTCTGGCAGTGGGCGTGTGCGTGCAGCTCCGGCCCGATGAGCTGATTCTGTGGGTGTGAGGCGGATTCGGCACATCAAACGGCCCTCGCATCGAAGCCCGCCTCTCACAGTCAGAAGTCGTGTGGGTATTAGATGGAGCTGGATGCTGGAGAATTTCCAGCAGGACGTCTGCTGGCGTTTAGGTGATGTGGACGCCGCCAATCCCTCAGATTTTCTATATTTGAAACGGAGTGACACTCAGCAGATCTCGCGTTTGTGGTGTTCCCATGAAAACCTGACATTCGCTGCTCTACCAAACATGAAATATTAACCTTATGTCTGATGTAACACCGTTCCCCTTCATTTCTCAACGGATTCTGTGAAAAGAGGCAGCGTTCTCTGTTCTGACGCCTTTGAGGCAGAACCTGCTCAGCTTTTTACACAATTTGAGCTCAAACTACTGTTTTTTAAATGTATTCGTGAGGTCATCACAAATTTGAAAACCTCTGCTGCCAGGCTTCACCTGTGTCCCATCAGATCAGAGAAAGCGACCTAAAAAGGTTTTTCTCCATATTTGAATGTGAATGAGAACTCCCAGATTAACCCCAGAGAAACTGTCATAGAAATGAAAAAAAGACCTTTTTATTTAGCAATCTGTAGATGCATTAACACATTTCCATGATGTAAAGTCTTGATGTTACTGAAGTAGAGCTGCTCTACTCCTGCTGAAAACTGGATTCGCTCACATAAATGCTGGAACTGTTTTTTTCTTCCACAAAGAAAATGAAAGATAAAGAAAAACCTGAGCTCCAAACGTGAATAATATCCGACAACATCCAGGCTTTCAGAACATTTCATACTTGATAGCAAAAAACGCCAGAACCTAAACCTCCATCAGTATAGTGACTGCTAAAAACACAGAAACAGGCTTTTTAATTTACAAGATTTGAAGAAAAAACAAGCATTTTTCTCAAAGCTTAAAATAAATGCGGAACTTTCCTTTTTACATGACATTAAAAGCTAACTGACAGCTGTTTTTTGCCTGATAAAAACAGAAAACCCATTTTTATGATTTGACAAATCAGTATTTTGTTGAGTAAGTATAGATTGATTTGATATCAATGCATATTTTATTTTCACCCAGCTGGAAATGATTCCTTTAAAAAATCATTGCTTTATCCTAGTTTTGAGACTGAAGCAGCTGTAAAACTGCGTCTCCTGTCCACAGATAATATATACGGTAAATATAATCTCTTCTGTTTTGAGCAGAATAAAAACAGGAACGTCTCCTCGGGTTTGTAAAGTCTGCATCAGTCAGCCGCCATGCTAACGTTAGCCGAACCAAATGTCTGACCTCCACTGACCCCACAACAAACCCTGGACTCAAGCTGAAACATGCATCCGAACTTCCTGTTTCATTTGTTTACGTTTCTTTGGTTTACTGATTTATGTTTTGGGGGGCGGCTGATGAAATTGTCCCCCATCCAGAAACTTTATGTCGTCCCTTTTCCAGTTTTTCTGGAACCTTTTGGTTCTTGTTCCTGTAAACTTGGAACCATTTTTGGGGGAAAAAATGTTACGCTTAGGCCCATCTTTCTGAGATTTACAGAGATCAGTGACGACCCCAAAGGTCATCCTGCCGTCAGGAGCTGATTTACAACACCAAAGGAGAGAAAAAAGGAGCTCCTGAGGTTTTCAGCAGGATTCTGTTTGTGAACCGCTCGAGCTAAATTCATCTGTTTTCGTCCGTGAGGCTCGTTTGTTTACCTCAGGAAAGCTTCTCATCTCTGTCTTTTTTTCCCCTCCTCAGGTCAACGAGTTAAGTAATGTGCCTGTACCGGTTATGTTGATGCCAGACGACTTTAAAGCTTACAGTAAGATCAAAGTGGACAACCACCTATTTAACAAGTACGTACCGCCTGTCGCTGCTTTGCAGAGCGTGTGGTGACTTTAGAAATGCCTCCCTCCCTCCCTCCCTCCCTCCATCAGTCAGAATGAAGCCATTTTCCACACCATCGACTCCAGATGAGCCGACAAAACGTACGACAGAGAACCTGAACGCAGGAGATGAAGAAACAGTAGGAAGATGATGGATTGACCCAGTTTGAGGTCATTAAAAGAACGTGCTGGATGAAGGGAGAGGGAAGTCCAGACGGGAACAAACAATCCTTCAAGAAAACAAATGGAAAAACGCTGACAGATCATTTGATTTGTAGATTTAACGCGTTTTCTGGGGTTATTTCTGTGTCCTGCAGCATCATTCAAGTTCCAAACACTTTTATTTTGAAATCGATTTCCCAGAGAAACAAAAGAGCTGAAAACAATAAAATAATAAAGCAATAATCGGAACTGGCCAAGACAACTAGAATGAGTGTTTGGAGACATTGTGAAGTTAGATTCTCATGCGTTTATATTGGGGGACAGTACCAGTTTTGGTCCGACCCAAATGTGGATTTGAGTTGTTTGAAGCATCGCTCCAGTTGGGAAGGCGTCTGGCTCACTCCTGCTTTACTTTCCTGTCGTCTTCATTATCGTACAGCTTGGACAGAATTCCTGATCGCCATTGTTTCCCACTTCTGTTTTTCCCGGCTCATTTTCAGTAACGAACCTCCGAGTCTCTGTGTTTTCTCGCTCTCATTCTCTGCCTCCGCCGTTTAGAGAGAACCTGCCGAGTCGCTTCAAGTTCAAAGAGTACTGTCCCATGGTGTTCAGGAACCTGAGGGAACGCTTCGGCATCGACGACCAGGACTACCAGGTGACAGACTCAAGCCCCGCCCCTAAAACCTTTGGAAGCTCTGGGATTAGAAACAGACGTGCTCTATTTGTTCTTCTTTGGCAGAACTCTCTCACCAGGAGCGCCCCGCTCAACAGCGACTCCCAGGGTCGCTTCGGCAACCGCTTCCTGTGCAGCTACGACCATCGCTTCGTAATCAAAACCATTTCTAGCGAAGACATCGCAGAGATGCACAGCATCCTGAAGAAGTATCACCAGGTAACGGCTTAACCTCTGGGGTGGGGGTTCTGGCTGACGGAGTAACTCCTCCCCTTCCTCTCAGCGCAAACATTCAAGAGGAGGCGAGAAAAGATGGAAATCGATCGGTCTTTGGGTCATCACATACACAAAATACAGTATAAATGAAAAGTGAAGGGAACTGAGACAGAACCGGGACAAAAATGACATCATGACACCTCCTGCTTCATGTGAATGAAAATACGCCCCTCCCACCCCTCCAAATGTGGGGGCTTGGCTTCATCCACAGCATGAATGTGTTGAAAAGAGAAACCTCCTTTCAGGTTTTGCTTTCACACTCCAGATGAGAAGGATTCACATTCCCATTCGGACCAAACCAGCTTAAAAAAAAGAAAAAATGCCCAAACACTGTGTTCCCCAGAAACAAAGCGGGTTCTCAGCTTCACCTGGCAGACATTTCCCAGCTTTATCCCTTTACCAGTGACTGTAAATGACAGCTGGACTGAGTGGCCTCTCACCTGTTGCCTGACCCGCTGGTTCCAAGAAACCAAAAGACTTGGTATTAGGAAAAAAGTAATTCTATTTGTCTGACCATTCTTGCTTTAATACCTTTTTTAACACATTCTTTTTTTTCTTTATTGCAAGTTACTTAAGTTATAAATTGACCGATCAGATGCCCTAATAAAAGGACGCGGTTTCATGTTTGAGACGTCTGATTGACAGATTATCCTGAGTCCGCTCTCAAGTGGTAGAGGGGGTGTGGCCTCCCAACCAACCCACTCCAGATTAGTGGGAGTGGTTGCCATAGAAACGCTGACTCAGACCATTTTGGGCCAATCACTGCGTATGGAGAACATCTGGCTCCAACAGATTTATGTCGACTGAATTGCCTCTCTTTGGTTGGAGCCAGAAGTATTCTGGGGTGACATCACACTCACTCAGTCCAGGTCTCATACAGTCAACAGTTTTTCCCTATTTCTGTTTCAGTTGTTTCCTGTCAGGCTGAGGCTTTCCTGCTTCACCTTCTGGACTTTGGGGTGCCACAGGGCTCCATAACCACACCCCTTTACTTTTGAAAGTATTCTGACATAGTTTGAGTGATTTGTGAATCCAGAACTCATCTGAAGGTGGATTATTTTAAAGAGAGAGCAGAAAGATGCTTTAAGACGCAGCAGCAGCACATGTCTGATTAAAATTCAGACTCCAATTCCCTTCAACTTCAAAGAGTCAAATGATCTTCAACATTTATCTGAGTTTCTTCTCAGTTATGTGAAGAACTGATAACCAGAAACTTTTCTTGTTTAATCATTTGAATCCCTGCTGCTCTCGTTTGCTTTTCTTCCTCATCTGTTTGTGTTTCTGTCGTTTGAAAAACATCTTTTTATGCCCAAACCCAGAAGATAAGGTGTTTGTTTCTGTTTGGACACAGCTCTGCAGAAATGATTTTTTTTTTTCCCTTTTTTGACTCTAATGAATGTCTGTTTCCTCCCACACCAACCCCCCACCCCCACCCCGGTTTCCAGTTCATCGTGGAGTGTCATGGCAACACGCTGCTGCCTCAGTTCCTGGGCATGTACAGGCTAACGGTGGACGGCGTGGAGACGTACATGGTGGTGACCCGGAATGTATTCAGCCATCGGCTCACTGTGCACCGCAAGTACGACCTGAAGGTGGGAGATTTATTTATAGAAACAGAACTTCAACCTCTTAATATTTTGCTGACACTTACTTCGATCTAAAAAAAAACGTATTTCAATCTTATGTTAGGTTCTCAACTGCAAAAAGTGATTTATTTGAATTTGCAGCTTTGGAATGGATTCCATTCCACCAAAAGCTGTCATTATGAGCAACTCCTCTTAATTGTGTGGTTTCAAATTTGCTTCCCCAAAAAAATCAGCAATGATTGTCTTTTGTAGGAAATAATCATCAGGATCCACTTTGTTCATCTACAGATGGGATTTTTGCTTTTCTGTTCCTGAAGCCAAAAAAACATCCTCTGAAGCAAATAAATGGGAAATCTTCATTAAACCCAAAAATGTCAAAAAGAAAAAAAAAAGTTGCAGCCTACCAAAATGAAAAGAGAAAAAGTCAATTCATCTTATCATGATGTTACCATGGTAACCACAATATAAACAATTACTTTTGTAAAGCGCTGGCTTGTGTCATAGTGCGACACTGCAACAGAATGCTGAAATGCATTTTTACGAATCAACTCAAATCTCTCGAGACGATTGGATCTTTTTCAGAATGAGCTTTGGTTGGTTGCTATGGAAAATTTAAAAATCTAGTTTATTGTAGCGACATGAAAACAAAAAGGCACATTCATCCCAGGAAGACATAAAAAAAGTTGTATGGTTGCTACGGACCACGAGCATTTCTGCTAAACTCCCGTTTGAGACGTCAGACCAACGGGGGGTGTGGCCTAAGTCTCCCGTTCGTGATGTCAGACCGACGGGGGCGTCAAAGCTGCTGCAGCTTCATGGTTTTCGGCTACGACTGCTTTTAACTTCAGTTTGTAAAAAAATTCTAAATCAAAGCAGCTGATTCGTTTCAGCCTTTTGTCCTTTCAAAATAAAACCGTCCTGCACCCATGAGGCTGTGCACCAGGGGCCACTTTCACATCTTTGTTTTCCTACTTTTAGGGATCGACCGTCTCCAGGGAGGCCAGCGACAAGGAAAAGGTGGGTTTTATTTCTGTGCGACAACAACTGCTGACACCCCGGGACAGAAATAACCCCCCCCTCCGACCCAAGCCAGCTCATCAAATGGCAGCTAAATTAGGCTGGAAGACGACGTGCTCTCTCTAATTGGAGTTTTTCTTTTTTCCGTTTTAGTTTGAAAGCTGGCATCAAAATAATCTGTTGTGTTGATTTATTGCTGTATTTTTCTGCTAAATCTCCTCTTCAGGCGAAAGAACTTCCCACTTTTAAAGACAATGACTTCCTGAATGAAGGCCAGAAGCTGCAGATTGGAGACGACAACAAGAAGTACTTTTTGGAGAAGTTAAAACGAGATGTGGAGGTGAGGAATAAAATGCATTTTGGACGTGTGTGTTTGTGCGTGTTTGTGTGCGTTTGTGTGTGTTTGTGCGTGTTTGTGTGCGTTTGTGTGTGTTTGTGCGTTTGTGTGTGTTTGTGCGTGTTTGTGTGCTTCGTTCTCCTGAATCTTTAAACTGAATGTCGGTGTTTGCAGATTTATCTTTACTAAAATAATGCTTCAGTCACTTTCTTGATAAAGGTTCAAAATGGTTGAAGCCCTGGATTTGTTGAACATTTTTGTTGAGTTTCATAAAGTTGTGAAAAAGTTTGTAACGAGGAAAATCCCAAAATATCAAAGGGGAAGTCGACATTTGAACCGACTTCCCATCAACACTCGAACTGATGGAGTTTCCTGTTTTTCTTTTGTAATCGTTCCTAAAAGTCAGGTCTGTGTTTGAAATGTGAAAATGCTTCCCCGGTTGTCATGGTTACATGGTGCGTGGCCGGAGTCTTCAGACATGGCCGAATCCATTTGGACTTGGTGAAATCCCTCTGGATTCTTGTGCTCAGTTCTTGGCCACGCTGAAGATCATGGACTACAGCCTGCTGGTGGGGATCCACGACGTGGAGCGCGCCGAGCAGGAGGAGATGGACGTGGAAGGGACGGGGGAGGAGGAGGAGTACGAGAACGACGGCATGGGCGGAGGCGCGCTGACGGGCTCCTTCGGCACGCCCCCCGACAGTCCGGGAAACCCCCTCAACTGCGGCGGGTTCTTCGGCCCCGGGGAGTTTGACCCCTCCGTGGACGTTTACGCAATCAAGAGCCGCGACGGTGAGCGCCGCCAGTCTGTCCCGCGGAACCCCGCCCCCTCCAGCCAGGAAGGAGGGGTTCCAAAGGTCATTAAAGCTGAGCTGCCGTTCTGGTTCCAGGTGCTGTGAAGAAGGAGGTTTACTTCATGGCGATCATTGACATCCTCACACACTACGACGCTAAGAAAAAAGCTGCACATGCTGCCAAAACTGTGAAACACGGGGTGAGTGTTTGCTGAGGAAACCTGTTAAAACCATTTCCATGTCCGTTTTCGTTCCAACTGTCATTGAAGCGTGACACTATGCCCACGCCGTACGCCGTTTGTGCGTCAAATCAGAGCACGGTGAGCTTCACTCTCCACTGCAGGAGTCTGAATCCCGGCGCTTTCAGCGGAACCTCTGTCCACCGGTGGCCCCGCCCCGTTTGATGACCTGCTGTCAGTCTGAGGGGGGAAAAAGAAGACTTTTCAGTATTGTGTCGATGCAAATAGGAAAAGTGTTTCAAAGTTCGGGAGGAGAACGATCCGATTCTGCCGTGTTGGTTTTAGACTCCGCCCACTGATCATCAGTGGCACTGCAGGACCTCTGATGTCGTCTGTACGTTGACTTAACAACACGTTCAGGGTGAACGTAGCCCAACGCCAGGCTGTGGATCGATTCCCAGATCAAAGCAGGATTCTTGATATTTTATTACGTCTTTTTATATATATTTGTCTTTTTAGTGGATGAATGAAAATAACGTATTTCTATCATCAATGTATCTCCATCATGGATTGTCTGTTATCATGGATAACAGACAATCAGATCAACAAAACATCAGAAAGATAAACAGATTATTGGGAAAAATGCTATTTGTCAGTAAAAACGACAAACTAAAATAATAACGATAATATATTTAATTATGTTTTATCGCCCAATGCTAAAAGCGTACGACAATAACAGGACAGAAAAACAAACAGAATAGAACAAAGTCCATATAAACTGAACCTATTGAGGTGTAAAATCAGGATATTTTTGTTTTTTGTTTTTACTGACAAGAAACAAGAACAAAGAGTTTGATGCTGAGATTGTCAGTAAGTTTAGATTTAATGTTGAAATCTTCACTTTTCATTTTGTTTGTCTGTCTTTCCAAACCAAAATGCAAACTTGGATCAGAAAAAAAAACCTGTTCCAAATTTCCTGAATGTTTTTAGCCTGATTGTAGAATATTAGCAGCTGAAAGCCGAGAGCGCAAACCGCTACACCAGAGGGCCGTCCTCATATGAACCCCCAAAAAATTATGGAATAAAATAAATAAATGTTTGTATTTTATGTTTTTTTTGTTACGTTTTTGCTGTGAAGAAACTAGAAAATAGGAGATTAGTGGCAAAATGAAATGTGTTGAAAGTAATAATATGTTTGTTATTGAAACGAAATTCTCGTCTTTTTAGTCTTTATTGTGTTTTTTGTGTCGTATCTTTTCCTCCAAACGGACTAAAATAATTCAAAAATATATTTTCCTGAAGGTTTTGTCTCAAAGTTTGAATTTGAACCGGAGTGTAGAGAGTTTAAGCCTTTTGTTTTATAGAATATTAGCAGCTGTCCGGTTTTCTATGGTTTGAAGAAACAAACGTTTTGTCTTTTTTTTTCAGGCGGGGGCCGAGATCTCCACGGTGAATCCAGAGCAGTACTCCAAACGGTTCTACGAGTTCATGTCCAACATCTTGTCTTAAACTCATCTTCCAGTCGTAGGTCTGCCTAACCCCCCAACCGTCAGTGTAGGTCCAACCCCCCCACGCCCAGCTCCGACCCGGCGGGACGGGTCCGTCACACCTGTTACACTCCTCCTTCTCCTCGTTTCTCTTCGCACCGGCACGAAAACTGTCCCACTAATGCCTTGAAGGAGCTTCAGCACTTACCGGTCGGTGGGCGGAGAGTTTCGCCGCAGACGGTCGGGTTGCATGACTAAACTCCTCGACAGATTCCCTTCAGAAAGGAAAAAAAAAACAAAACCCACACCTACTTCTGACGAATTGGAGCAAACAGCGTAGAAACGACAGCAGTCTGAAAATGCATGGCTGATGTGAACGCCAACATCCGAACCGCACAACCCGGAGCGCCGCCACCAGAAACACACAAAAAGACAAAAAAATCGGTGTTTGAATGTTACGTTGCCATATTTGTTTCTGAATATGTTTCAAATTTTAACCGTGAGCTTGGTGAAGGTCAAACTCTGGAAAAAACCACCAACCATCCACGTGAAAAAAGGGGAATTCTGCAGCGAGTTCTTGTTTTATTACCATAAGGATCATTTTTATATCTTGTTTACATTAATGTAGCAATTTTGTGTTTGTATACAGTATTGTTTTGTTACCGACAGACATTAGAAAAAAAGGTTACTTGAAAACGACTCATTGCATATTAAAGGGAGTTTTATCTTGCTTCTGTCACTGCTTTTGCTTTTGTGAATCTCCTCTTCCCTCCTGTTCTCGTTACGGATCCGTTTAAAGAAGCCGCTTGGCCTTGGTGATCCCAGAGGATCAGGAACGGATTCCTAAGGTTACAAATGGATCTTCCATCTCAAAACGGGACCAAAAAAAGCAAACAGACTGAATCAGTTCAGAGCCTGGAAGTCCCACTCTGATCCTCCTGTGATCCATTTTCCAATCCTTTCCAGTCGTCTTGTGATTCAGATTTTGCTGTTTTAACCCAAATTAAAAACAGTTTTGGCAGAGCAGCAGGAGTTTAGGAGAAATTCGCCTTTGACTGTTGGTATGGAGCAACGCCGGCCCCGTTCCCCTCCCCGCTGTGGAGCAGAGCAGGGAGTTTATGGCCCATGCAGCTTTTTTTTTTTTTTTTTTTTTTTCTTCTTCTTTTTCTAACTTGTCCTGTCCAACAGCTGGGCAGACGGATGAGAGCTGAGGGCCTCTTGTGTTGGACATATTTTACTTTAACAAGAGGGGTTATTAATCTTCAGACAAACCAAAGGTATGTCTGAATAAACCCCTTTTGTAATTGAGGCCAAACTTTATTAATTTCAATCATGTCTGAAAATCTTTGGTGTTGGACCGGACGGAAAAGGAAAGAGGGGAAGAAGAGAGAGGGACGTTAGAGAGAGGGGGGGTAGGGGGTGATAATAGGAGGGGAAGGGGGATAAGACCATGAAGCAGCATAAAGCAACAAGTTTACTGGTTGTTAATCATTATGGTAAGGTTCAAATGTAGAAAAAAAGAAAAAGAAAAAAAGGGGCGAAGCCTGTCAACACACACACTCAAATGTTATAAACACACCTGCTAGCTGCAAAAATGTCCACCTGTCGACATGTACACAAAACAGTGTTCACACGCATACTTATGCCTTAAAACCAACTAGTGTGAAATATTTCAGTCATTCAGTCATGCAAACTGTTAGTGCAAAGGTGAGTTAACACCAGTGCTCAGGTGAGTGTTTATGTTCTTCTAAAATGGATGGTGGAACGTGAAAAGGAGGGAGAGTGTCCAGCCATCCCCACCCCAAGACCCCCACCGCAGCAGCAGCGGCAGCCGGAATCCCCCCAACGCCACACGGGAACCGGCAGGGAACAACCGCCGCCCGGGCGACCAAGCCCGCCACCCAGGCCAGGGCCAGCAGGGCCGCCGCAAGGCCCCCAGAGCCAGAGGCCAGGGACGGACGGAGGGAAAGAGAGCGCCGCCCCAGCCCAACCAGGAGAGCAGCCCCCCCGCCGCGCCGGGAGAACCCAACGCAGGGCCCCACCGGAGAAGGACGCCCACATCCCCAAACGAGCACCCCACCACCACCCAGGAGTTCCGGGCATCCCCCCGCCCCAACCCCAGGTACGAGCCAGGACCCCCCAAGGGAGACCCGCTCCGCACTCCAGGCAGCCACCCGCCCGGCCCACGGTTGGTCCAGGGAGGAGCGAGGCAGGGGCCCGCTGCCCCCGCCCAGGAGGGGGGAACCCCGGGGAAAAAAGAGGGCCCACAAGGGGTGTTGTAAATATGGCCCGACCAGGCTCGGCCACAGTTGGAAATTTGGCGGGGCCCAGCACTCGGGAGCAAGGACCAGAACCCACCCCCCAGGGACCAGACACCCCCGGCTCAGATGTAATGTGAACTCCCCCACCGCGCGGAGAGAGCACCGCCGGGCCCAGGAAGCCGGCACCCCGGGGACACGGCCGCCGCTGCAAAGGGGCCCGTACCCCCCACCAGGGAAGAGGCAGGGGACAGACGGACCCAGGTCCCACCTTCCTTGCAAAATGTGTGTGCGTGTATGTGTGTTTGAAAGGGTGTGTGTGTGCATGTGTATGTGTTTATGTTGGGATGTACATATTGAGGGGGGAGGGGTGTGTGTACTAAGGGGGGTGCGGTTAAAATTGGCGGGTAGGGCACTAAGGGGACATCTCCTGATTACTCACAGTGACGTCCCCTCACCCTCCCCACCAAGGGGCCCTAAATGTCTAAGGTGCGGTTAAAATTGGCGGGTAGGGTGCTAGGAGGACATCCGCTGCTTGCTGGCAGTGATGTCCAAGCACCCCCCCTACCAAGGGCCCTACATGTCTGAGGTGCAAATAAAACCGAAAGAGGGGGGGCCCACTCCATACGGCAACCACAGGAGGGGGGCCACTGCCTAGTAAACCCCCCCCCCAAGGCTCATCGCAGGCTAAGCCCCCCACCCCCTCACCCTATTATGAGGTTATATGAGGAAGGGAGTAAGTTGGGGACAGATGATAGACTGTCCCACGGTGGTCAAACAGCTGTCCCCCGCCCCCCCCCCCCCCCCCAGCAAGGGGGCCAGGCCCACCCAGCCCCGGGGCCCCACCCCCGGAGGCGCAGACACCCCAGGCCCAGCACCACCACCCCCACACAGAGAGAGAGGAGCCAGAAAGCGCCGCCCCCCCCCCCGGAGCAAGCCCAGGCCCCCACCCCCAAACGCCGGCCCTAGAAGAGCTTTGGTCAGGCCTCGACGGGACCGAGGCAGCCAACCGGCCGGGGAAACCGCCGATGGCCTCAGCGGAGACCCCGACCCGTCAACCCCCCCTGCCCCGTACCAATAGTGGCCCCCCCCTCCCCCAGAATGCCCCCCCACAGGACAGGGCCGACAAGACCCCCCCCCCCCCCCCCCAGACCCCGCAGCCGAAGCGGATGACACCCAGAGCGACCGGGGGCCCCAAGAGGGTTGCCCCGTCCCGCCCCAGAGCCAGGGAAGGGCCGATCCCAGCCCCAGGTGTAGATGGGAAGCCCATCCAGCGCCGCTGGGCCCCCCCCCGAGCAGCGCCCCCCGCCAACCCCCCCCCAGCACAGGCAAAGGGACCACCCCCCCAAGCCAAGCCAGACCACCACCCCACCCCCCCACCACGCACCCCCACACCCAAGCCCAGAGGACCACGCAGCGCCCCAGGCCGCCCCACCCAGGCGCCGGACCCGACCCCCCGACCAACGGAGCCCCCACCACCCCCGGCCAGGCACCGGAGGCCCCGACCCCCACCCCGGCCCACGGCAGAAGGGCAAGGAGCAGCGACGACCATGCCCCCCCCCACCCCCTAAGTCACGGAGTTAGCCATGGGAGACCAGAGAGACCGAATTCTTTCAAAGTTACTTGAACTTTGGGCTGACATTTTTTCCAAGCTGATATGATCAAGCAGCAGATTTCTGTGTTGACTTATATTTATATATTTTTTGCTTCTCCAATTTATTAAAATAGTTTTTTTAGCAATACAAAGAGTTATGAAAATGATAGAGCCTAATCCTCCTTCTACATCGATGGCACTCATGTCACCAAGCACACAAAGTGACGGTGAAGCTGTGATTGAAACCTTAAGCCAGACTGATAGATCGGCACATACCTGCTGCCAGAGAGCCTGGACAGGCGTGCAGAACCATAGTGCATGCATGTAATTGTCGGGTAGATTACTGTCACAGTGCTGACAAATGTCTGAGTTACTGAGACCCATCTTGAACATCCTCTGTCCAGTGTAGTAAATTCTGTGAAGAGTTTTGAAATGGATTAGCTGCAGATTTGGACTTTTTGTCATTTTAAAGGTGTTTAGACAAAGTTCTGACCAAAAACTTTCATCTGTGCTGATGCTCAAATCCGCATCCCATCTTGTTGTCGGAAGTGAAATATTGTTATCTAAATTACATAAAAGTTTGTATATTTTGGAGAGAGTTTTATTCATTGAGAAATTGATCAGAGTGGTAACTACATCTGGTAGCTTTAAATCGTTGTCTCTGTATTTAAACTTTTTAGTAATAATTGATTTAAGTTGCTGATATTCCAAGAAGTTATATATTCCATGTTTGTCTTGATGTTCCTGGGGAGTTATGAATCTTCTATCAATAATTATGTGCTCTAGTTGTTTTATGCCCCCTGCTTGCCAAGCTGGGAAGTGGATAATTTTTTTGTTTATGAGGATGTCTGGGTTGTTCCAGATGGGTGTCATTTTGCACGGTTGAATTGATGATTTTGATATTTTGAGAAATTCCCACCAGGCTGTCAAAGTGGCATTTATATTAATACTTTTGAAACAATCCTGTTTTTTAACTATTTGACTAATAAATGGAAGATCTGACAGGTTGATCTTTCCACATAACGCCTGTTCCAAGTCTAACCATGAGTTGGTTTCTGGATTATTTTTTAACCATTTTAAGATGTATTGTAATCTATTTGCAAGAAAGTAATTGTGGAAGTTAGGTAATTCTAATCCTCCACAGCTTTTTGCAGATTTTAAAGTTTTTAGACTAATTCTTGCAGGTTTATTGTTCCATAGAAAGCTTGATATGGATGAGTCTAATGTTTTGAACCATTTTAATGGTGGTTGTGTGGGAATCATTGAGAAGAGATAATTAACTTTGGGTAAGATTTTCATTTTAACCGTGGCTACCTTGCCCATAAGGGACAAAGGCAGGTTGGTCCAGCGTGTTAGATCGTCCTGTATGTTTTTCAGTAATGGGGTGTAGTTTAGCTGCACCAGTTCTGATATTTTGGGGGAAAAATAAATACCTAGATATTTTATATTGCCTGATTTAACTGGTATTGTGAGTCCTTGCTCCGCATTACTGTTCAGTGGTAATAAAACAGATTTATTCCAATTAATGGAATAGTCTGATATGGAGGAGAATTCATTAATGATTGTTGCCGTTTCATTTACAGAATGTATATTACTTAAAAACAGTAATATGTCATCTGCATAGAGACTAATTTTATGATGGCTGTGTTTGGTTTTAATTCCTTTAATACTCTCATTCTGTCTTATTGCTGCAGCTAGAGGCTCGATAAATATTGCAAAAGGAGAGGGGGAGAGTGGGCAACCCTGTCTAGTTCCTCTTCCAAGAAAGAACCTGTTGGAAGTCTGTTTATTAGTTCTAACTGATGCATTGGGGTTGTGATATAATATTTTGATCCAATTGATGAATGATTCTCCAAACCCAAACTTATGGAGGGCAGCAATGAGGAACTTCCAATTTACTCTATCAAAGGCTTTTTCAGCATCCAGTGATAGTATAGTCATTTCCTGGTTTTTGATGGTGGCAAAGTCTATTATGTTAACGAGTCTGCGGACATTGTCATCCGAGTGTCTGCCTTTGATGAATCCAGTTTGATCAAAGTCAATTATGTGAGGAGTGACTTTTTCTATTCTCTGTGCTAGTGCTTTGCAGATAATTTTTACATCTGCATTAATTAAAGAAATGGGGCGATAGCTTGAAGGACTCGTGGGGTCTTTGTCTGGTTTTAGAAGAAGGATAATGTTGGCAGAGTTCATGTTAGGTGGTAGAGATTGGCTTTCATTGATAAATTTTACCGTTTTATAAAACGTTGGTGCCAGTTGTTCCCAGAATTCCTTATAAAACTCTGCAGGAAAGCCGTCAGGCCCTGGTGCTTTACCATTAGGCATAAGTAACAGAGCTTCATGAAGCTCAGACAACGAGAGCGGAGAGTCTAAATTTGTGATTTGATCTTCGTTTAACTTGGGCAGGTTTATATTGTTGAGAAATGAGTTGATGCTTTGTTCTGATGGATTGATCTGTGGAGTGTATAAGTTTTGATAAAAGTCTTTAAACGCATTATTAATTTTTACCGGGTCATGGGTGACATTCCCTGTTTGGTCCATAATCGAAGTGATTGTTGATTTTTCTTTATTAATTTTAAGCTGATTAGCTAGAAATTTGCCAGATTTATTTGAGTTTTCATATCTTTCCAGTCGAAGCCTTTGTATCTGGAATTGTGTTTGTTTATTGATGATGTCATTTAACTGCAGCTTTAAATTTTTCAGGTCCCCCAGTATGTGTTCCTGTGCAGAAGCATATAAGCAGTCTCCAGAGTTTTTATTTTATTTCCTAATTCTAATAAATCTGCTTTCTCCTTGCGTTTTTTATGCGTTGAATAAGAGATGATTTTCCCTCTCATGACTGCTTTTGCTGCTTCCCAAAGAATACTTGGTGATATTTCAGAAGTATTGTTGAATTCTAAGAAGGTTGCCCACTCTTTTTTAAAGAATTCAATAAATTCCTGGTCTTTTAACAGAGATGTATTAAACCTCCAGGTTGAACCCGAGGGTCTGGGTACTTCCCTTGAAATAGTAACAGAAACTGGTGCATGGTCACTGATAATAATTGGATGAATGTTGGAACTTTTAATTTCTTTCAAAAGGGAGTTACTGACTAATAAATAATCTAAACGAGATTGTGAATGGTGAACTGGAGAAAAAAAGGTGAACCCCTTAGTGCTTGGATGACATGAGCGCCAAGCGTCGCAGAGACCCAGATCATTCATGTACTGCTTTAGAATACTTGCAGACTGCCATGTACGCTGGTTTGCTGCTGTGCTGAGTCTGTCAAGTTCAGGGTCCAAAACAAGGTTGACGTCTCCTCCTATAATGATTGTGGAGTCAGAGTGAGCTGAGAGTGAGGTGAAGAATCTGTGAAAGAAGGAAGAGTCGTCAAAATTAGGACTGTATACACTCACTATACAAAAGTCCTTATTCTGAATGGATATATTAATGATTACAAATCTGCCTTCTGGGTCAGTAACTGTATCCTTATGAGTAAATGTAACATTTTTATTAATCAAAACTGCAACCCCTCTTTGTTTGGAGTTGAAACTGGCAGAATACATAGCTGGATACTGGGAACAGCACAGGAGATGACCAGCTGATAAAGATAAATGGGTCTCCTGCAGCAGAGCTATATCTGCTTTAAGATCATTCAGGTGATTTAACACTTTCAATCTCTTTGGCCCAGAACCAAGTCCACGCACATTCCAGCTAACGATGTTAAGACTGTTCATAGCTGTTCTAACCGGGAGAGTGCAAGGCTAAATAGTGCGTGTGCCCGTCCGTGTGCGCGTGCCCGCTGTGCGCACCTGCTACACTGACAAGCGCTGTGCGTTGTGGGTGAACGTGTCTTAGCTGTGAGCTGCATGTTGCGTGCGTCCTGTGTGAGCCTAAGTGAGGTTTTTGCAGTTTATCAACGTGTGTGTGCGGGATCGCGTGTGCATGCTCTTATGCGCGCTAGTATGCGCGCGCGCCCGTTCCGTGCATAAATAAATACTCACCGTGGTTGCGTTGACTTTACCTGATTCACATATGAGGACATGGGAAGGGGGGGGACAAGAGAAAAGAGAGAGGGAAAGAGAAAGAACAAAAAACAAAAACAACGAAACAACAACAGAAACATGAATGTGAGAGAAAGAAAAAACACTTTTCCTGAGAGGTGTGGATTATTGATGATCCGATTATTTCCTATTCAATTAAATAAGTTTGCTGGTTTCTTCTGGGCAGCGCAGATGTCAGTGCGCCTCTGAAAGCCTTCAGCACAGCCAGGGTGTTACCTCTGGGTCCCGGAACAGCTTGCCGTTCACAAAAAGTTTATCAACGGCAACCACCGCGCGGGCTCCAGCAGACAGGTGCTTCCTCCTCAGCGGGAAGAGGATTTTCCGCCGGCGGAGGATCTCGCCTGGAAACTGATCATTCAAGCTATAATGTGTGTCTTTCAGCTCTCGTCCTCTGCTTTTTACCTGCATCTTTTGTTTATAATGTTCAAATTTAGCAACAATAGGACGGGGACGCTGATTGTCCGGCCTTTTTCCTCCGAGCCGGTGAACCCTGTGGAAGGAGATCTTCTGGACCTCTTCCTTGGGCAGCTTCAGGTGGACCTCTATGAAGGACTTAACAATGTTCTCCGGGACTTCCCCTGCCTCTTCTGGAATCCCTGCGAACACTAGATTGTCCCTCATGCTCCTCGCCTGAAGATCCAGGAGGGTTTCCTTGATGGATCGGTTTTCCTCAGAGAGACGGGCGGTGTCGTGGCCCAAGGTCTTGACGGTCTCTCTGAGGGCCTGGTTCTCCGCTGCGAGCTCCTGCACCTGCTGTTGGCTGAACTCCAGAGACTCTCGCAGACCTTGGAATTCCTTATGGAGGATCTCCAGCAGATTTAAACGGCAATCAAGGCTGGAGAGCTTTTTATCAATTGAATCCAGGATATCACTCATGTTGCTGCCTGGGGAGGAGGCAGCCCCCGGGGAGTCTTCGGGACGGTTGCGTTTGGTGGACGGAGTGGCGGTGTTGGATTTCTTCATGAGGCAGGTATTGAAACACTCGTCGATGTAATTCTCCAGATCCTCCAGGTCCTCCAGGTCTTCCAGGCTGGCAAATGCTTGACAAACTTTTTCAGATTTTTATTTTTTAACTTTCTGGATTATTTAAATATGGCGGTGTAATTAAATAAATCAAAAATGTTTGTTCACAACTTACGCGCCGCCAAGTAAACTCACCACACTCCTCTCGTCGGCTCTCGCGATACTACCCATGCAGCTTATTTCTACAAAAAAGCATTTTTTTGTGTGTCTGCTCCTGATTTACCACTTGAAGAAAATAAATATTCCCAAATGCAATTTAAAGGTTAGTTTTCTTTAAATATGTCCTCCATTATCAGAAAAACAAACGTAAAAAACACGATTTTCATCAGTCTTTAAATTCAATAAAAAGGAGATGAAACGGTTCTGTAAAAAAATAAAAATGGTTTGGTTAAAAAAATGTAAATTTTACACGATGAGAAGCTGAACATTTAAAAAAGTAATCCAAAAAAGTAGCTGCACCCTGAGCAGCCAGCATAGAAATGTCTGTGGTTCCACTTTTCAGACCATGATGTCCAAACTTTAACCAGAACTCTCCAGAACTTTTACTCTGGTCTGTTTGGACTATTGTTCTGCTGAAACTCACAATGGGATGGAGCGGGTTCTGGGACAAAATGGTTTGTAGCCCCATATTATCATACCACCCACCCCCACCATGTCTGTTGTTTTGATCTTATTCTGAAAATCTGTTGGTTTGAATCCAGATGCATCAGGAAACGGGCCTTCCAGAAAGCTCCTCTTGCGTCTCATCAGTCCATAGAGTATCTGTCCAGATGTTTTGAATCCAGATGCTTCTGTCAGATTTCAGACGGGTCTTTGATCTTTTTGCTTAGAACTTTCTCCCACAGATCTGTCTTTGTCTTTCTGGAGCTTCGGTCACATGTGTGTCCGTGTGACGCGTGTTAAACGGGCCTTCTTGGATGCCAGTCTAGTCCACGGTATTCACACTGGACATGCAGGGAGGGGCTTCTACTGTCTAACAGCGGATGTCTGCCACCTACAGTTGGAAGAGGTTTGGTGCACATCTGGTGAATCTCGCTCCAGGCTTTTTCTTTCACAGCTCTGCTTCGATATTTGAAGGACTTGGTGTCACAATTCCAGCCGAGCGCAGACCGCTATGATTCATTTCTCTTCCATGATCGATGTTCCAACGGTTGGAACGTCAGTGAATTAAACCGTCACTACCAAATCCAAGTCCCTGATTGGTCAAAGTTCCACCTGGATCCACTTTCAATGTGCGTTCAATGGCCGCACACTGTGTAGGTAGAGCCCAAAAACCTTTGGGAAAACGTGCGTAGCGACACAGAACGTAAGACGGTTGACCACAGAGGCGGCCGCTTGAGCGCCAAATGTAGCTGTTAAAACTCTGACCTTCAGTGAGTTGGGTGAAACCTGCAGGTCCTTCCATCGCTGGAAGATTTTTTTTTCAAATTTCAGAGTTTCTGAGATCTTTCCTCTGCTTCACTTAAAAGGATTTTAGTTTTACAAACTAAACTTCACTAAAAAAGTTTTTTTTACTTGTGTGACATGAAAACAAGTGGCTGGATGCCTCCGTTGGAAAAGTGCAGGACTGGACAATGGGAAAGCCAGGTTTATTTCCCAGCCTCATGCAAGACTCTTCACTCTACTGTGTAGCCCAAGTCTGGGTGTCCCCGTGCCTGTCCCCAGCTCGGATAAAATCCAGGGTTGCGTCGGTCTGTGTGAATCGGTGAAAGCTGATTTGCTGTGGCGACCCCTGAAGGGTTAAAACAAAACAGTTGATTCTTTTTTTTCCAGAGATCTCTTAACCCTTGTGCTATCCTAGGCACTTTAACATTGGGAGTTGGGTCATCTAGACCCACTAGACAGTGCTCTGAACCTTTTTTCTTCAATGATTTGTGATCTTCACTGGTGTCCATGGATTACATGAAATCTTTCCACCTTTATCCACCTTTGTCATGGTAGGGAGAACACGTCAATGTAAGGTTGGGTCATCTAAGATAGCACAAGGGGTTTACAGAACACTTTAGGATAATTTATTTATTATTTTAGGAGAGTCTATTTTGAGGATTTTTCATGAACTGGTCATCATTCAGACGAGGTTTTCACTCAGAAATGAAGCGGAAGTTATGCAATCATTTAACGTCTGAATAATTCATGTCAGCAGCAGGAAAAGGCTTTAGAAGAAATGACTAATTGTTTTTGAAATGGAAAAAGTACTAAAACTACTAAAACCTTAGTTTATAAACTGGAGATGTTTAAAGAAACATTGTCTTCAAATAGTCTGCAGTTCAGATTTCATTAAAATCCTGTGATTATCAAATCCATTCATGTTTTAATAAAAGCTTTAGGGCTTTTTGTATGTTTGATGTGTTGATTCCAGCAGAGGAAACTTCCGGATTGAAGCCACTCGCGTTTCCAGTTCAGGATTCAGGACCATCATTGCAGATGTGAATGTGGCGTCCATTATTTAATCACTGGATGCTGAGGAAGCTCCACCCACCCCTCCCTCCTTCCCTCCTTCAGAAGATGACAAGCCCCGCCCATCAGAGGTGAGACTCAGCAGATTACCCTCCAGAATACCAGACATCGTTCTGCTTTTAAATCTCTTTTATTGAACCACATCAGTAGGAAATCAGACAGTACATTTTTTTTGTTTGTTTTGTTTTTTACAAAAGTAAGAGCGGGTGCAGAAACTAATCCATCCTGGCTTTCAGGGTTCGTGTGGTGATCTTGTCTTTCTCTCTGTCAGAATGAAAAAGAAAAAGAAAATAGAAAAGTCAGTAAAACAAAAAAAAAAAAAAAAACTGTTTCAACAGAAAATAAACTGTTAGGAAGACGACCCAGCACAGATCATTGTGTGGATTACATAATCCAGGTTTGACTGGTTTAGATTACATCAGTATTACTCTTTCAAACTATTTTGAAAGCAGCATAAACGTGTTTGAGGACGACAGAAAATCTAACGGGAAAACGTTTAGAAAAAAAGTTCTTCTTGTAGAGACTTCATGTATGAGGATTTCTTACATTAAAAAGTGAAAAAGGAAATGAATTGACTGTTTTGATAAATCCATGTTTGATTTAAATTGAGTCACTTTGATCTTTTCTGGGTTGCACCTCAGCACCAAACAGAGTTTAACTCTTAACAGCAGCTTTACGTCACTCCAGACGATTCTGAGGTGGAGAACAGCGGTCCTGTGCTGATCTGTATGTCGGCGCAACGCCGCTTTTCTCTGCTGATTCTCGCTGATGGCGTAGTTATTTGGAGGTTTGGACTCCAAGACTTAAGGCGTTTGGGTTGAACTTACATGACGTGGACGACGACGCCCATTCCAGACACGGCGTCTCTGTCGACGGCGTTCAGCATCGCCTGGGAGATGGTCTCGAACAGATCCTCCGGTTCCTGCAGGGAGAAGACCGTCGACATTTCCCATCAGCCCCAGAAAAACACGGCTGCTCCTGATCTTCAGGTGTCTGAGCTTTTTGGATTAGTGAACTAAGAGCTTCCAAACTAGAATAACCAGGAGGAGGACAGACGCTGAAACTGGATGCTAAAATAAAGTGTTCAATGCCATGATGCTTCTTTATGTTGTAAAACCACTAACTGATGCTGAGAATGTTTATTCTATACAGTAAATGTTTAGTCCAAGAGGCTCAGAGAGAGGATTATGTTACATAAATGATTAAAAAAAAAAAGACTTGTGAAAATGCTAATGTGGAACATGAAATCTAAATGATTTAAGAGAAAAACTTTGAGGTAGATTAAAAACTATAAACACCAGACTCACAGGAAAAAGCAGCTGAAAATAATTAAGATTTTACATCAATTAAAGTTGTTAAAATTCATAATTTAGAGTGTTTTAGAACCTGTGGTCCCAGCGGTGCACTATAGAACATTTACAATGTTATTCTTTCTGATGAATAAAGCCAGGAGTGTCTGTTTAACATTGAAGGTGGTCTATCCCTCTCGTCTGCGCCCCCTGGTGGAAACATCCAGCTCTGAAAGTTAAATCTGGACATGAAAAAAGAGCTGGGGTGTCCTCCTCTTCCTCACTGGCTGACGTCTTCCTCCTCCTCACTGGCTGACGTCCTCTTCCTCCTCACTAGCTGACATCCTCCTCTTCCTCACTGGCTGACGTCCTCCTCTGCTCTGGTGAGTCTTTTGCTCCTCACTTGGTTCAGTTTTCATTTTCCTTCATTACTTTTTGATTTTTCATGCCGATGTGGAACAAATTAAACGCTTCTCAGTCAAATATCTGGAATTAATTTGGTGACGCGAGGCGCGGCTGTTTATATTGTGACTGATCTAAAAGAAATCCTTTCTTTAAGCCTAGCAGACGTTGGTAAACGGGACATTTTTGTCCAGAACCTGGTTCATCCAGATTCATAAATCATCTGAAGTAGTTTTTTTTTTTTAGCAGAGTAAAGATAAAAAAGGGCAGAATACCAACCAAGTCGGGCTCCCACAGAGACTCGCACATGCCGTACATCTGCTCCGAGCACGTGCCGCTCACCACGAAGTCCTCGGTCACCATGGGGCAGCCGATCAGATCCAGGGAACAGATGAACGGCTCAAAGCTTTTGGGATCGAGTCCGGCGATCACCGGCTCGATGTAGTACGGTCCAAACCTGGGGAGAGTTGAGTGTTAAAAAGGGTGCCCGGCGTTGGCGCCACACGCAGCGAGGTCACACGCTGCTCACCTCCTCTCGTACAGCAGGTTGGACACCATGCTCATGAAGGTTTTAGGTTTGATCTGGCGCCCCTCCTTCAGCTCGTACAGGTTCAGTCGGAACTTTAGCCTCTGAGATCTAAACACAAACCTCGGGTCAGAATCACGTTGAAACCAGTAAAAAAGTTCTGTTTGTGGAAGAAGACGCTCACACTGTCTGAACGTCCGTCGCCAAACCGGCCAGCCCGATGTACAGCCGCTCCCCCATGGGGAAGATCTTCTGGAAGTCTGTGGTGACCATCTGAGCCTGGATGCCGAACCTGCGATCCGCTGCGATCGCAACACAGTTCTTCCCTCGCATGGCCATGACGGCCCCCCCATTATACGACATTATAGACTAGAACAGGGGAAAAAACGGAGGTCAGAGGGAACCTGAAAACGAGAACCGTTCTGCTACACAGACCCGCTTCAAAGAGCATCATGGATCGGAGCAAAAGCCATCAGAATTTAGACATATACGGATTTCATTATTTCTGTTTGACATAGCTTTCTCCTTAAAACACCTTTTATGTGATCAAATGAATCAAAAAGTCGTTTAGATCACCAACATCAGCAAAGTACATTTCTGACATAGTTTGGATTCAACTCAAGAAGTAAAAATATCTAGGTTATAAAAAATAAAATGTGAACTGCTGGATATATTTTTGTTTTCATTAATTAATTAATTAATTAATTAATTTACTACATATGTATTCATTACTAATAAATAGTTTATTCATTTCCTTATGGATTTTTTTTCCTAAAAAAACAAAAATAAGTGAGAGACATGGGACAGATTCATTGACCAGGGATTTGAACCCCTGACCCAACGTTCACCAACCTACACCACTCTAACCAAGCACTTTCACGTCCACGACCTTTGTTTTTTGTTGGTTTGTATTTTTAAAAGACATTTAAAAGCTTTTCTTTGCAATTAAAGACTTTAAACCCAAAAGGGTTTCCGGAAAAAAAAACGTTCTGTAGGCGAAAATAAAAACTGCCCTGTAGTTATTTTATTTAACAATTATAAAATTATGAGGATAAATATGATACTTCTTTCTCATGTTTTTCCACAAAAAATCTGATATTTGTAGTTTTTTTTCGGTAAAACCTGTTAGCATCGCTGATGCTAGCTCACCCAAACTTAGCTAGCTACAGGATTCTATTCTACCATTTATCCATCATTAGCTTTTACTAATTTACAACTACGTAAACTATCAGTATTTATTTAGACTTATGCTCGATTATAGTGTAATGTTAAAATATATTTAAAAACTAGATTGTTATTAATGTGCGAAATGTTGAGTTTCAGTTTAACACGTTAGCCTAGGTAGGAATGTTTGTTTGCGGTGATAATTTAAAAATAAATCCGCTAAAATTACATAAATTCGAGCATGCAGCTGTGCCGTGGAGTTATCTTACCATGTTGAAGGTTTTTAGTTGTTTTTCTGTTGATATATGAATAAATCTTCTTCAATGAACCAGACGCTAGCTTTACAGTGACTACACGATTTAGAAACAACAGTCAGACAAACATGGGTCTGTTACGTCACTTCAAAACTCTTTAATATGATTGGCTCTCGCTAATCCAGGCATAGTTTGGTGGAAGTGTGTTTAAAGTGAAAGTAAAGTTGCAAATCTGTCTGAATGAATAATAATGTACAACATACTTTTTAAATTGATCATTGCACAGAAAAAAACGTCTGAAAATGATGTGGAAAATATCAAAGGAAAAAAAGGCAGTATCAGTAAAATAAAGGAAATAAAGGGGACAATTCTTTTTTAAAATAAATTTTAAAAGAACAAAGGTTTTCTTACCCAAATCAAAATTTGCCAAATTCCCATGTTTTGTAAAAAAATACCAATTTCATTGGCACATCTTTAAACTTGAACATACCCTTTAATGCATTAAAAAAAGGTTTTTTAAAAAAAAAAAAAAAAGGTTTTTAAGGCACGTGATGCTGTAGTATCGCGAGAGCCGACGAGAGGAGTGTGGTGAGTTTACTTGGCGGCGCGTAAGTTGTGAACAAACATTTTTGATTTATTTAATTACACCGCCATATTTAAATAATCCAGAAAGTTTAAAAAATAAAAATCTGAAAAAGTTTGTCAAGCATTTGCCAGCCTGGATGACCTGGAGGACCTGGAGAATTACATCGACGAGTGTTTCAATACCTGCCTCATGAAGAAATCCAACACCGCCACTCCGTCCACCAAACGCAACCGTCCCGAAGACTCCCCGGGGGCTGCCTCCTCCCCAGGCAGCAACATGAGTGATATCCTGGATTCAATTGATAAAAGGCTCTCCAGCCTTGATTGCCGTTTAAATCTGCTGGAGATCCTCCATAAGGAATTCCAAGGTCTGCGAGAGTCTCTGGAGTTCAGCCAACAGCAGGTGCAGGAGCTCGCAGCGGAGAACCAGGCCCTCAGAGAGACCGTGAAGATCTTGGGCCACGACACCGCCCGTCTCTCTGAGGAAAACCGATCCATCAAGGAAACCCTCCTGGATCTTCAGGCGAGGAGCATGAGGGACAATCTAGTGTTCGCAGGGATTCCAGAAGAGGCAGGGGAAGTCCCGGAGAACATTGTTAAGTCCTTTATAGAGGTCCACCTGAAACTCCCCAAGGAAGAAGTCCAGAAGATCTCCTTCCACAGGGTTCACCGGCTCGGAGGAAAAAGGCCGGACAATCAGCGTCCCCGTCCTATTGTTGCTAAATTTGAACATTATAAACAAAAGATGCAGGTAAAAAGCAGAGGGCGCGAGCTGAAAGACACACATTATAGCGTGAATGATCAGTTTCCAGGCGAGATCCTCCGCCGTCGGAAAATCCTCTTCCCGCTGAGGAGGAAGCACCTGTCTGCTGGAGCACGCGCGGTGGTTGCTGTTGATAAACTTTTTGTGAATGGCAAGCTGTTCCGGGACCCAGAGGTAACACCCTGGCTGTGCTGAAGGCTTTCAGAGGCGCACTGACATCTGCGCTGCCCAGAAGAAACCCGCAAACTTATTTAACTAGGAAATAATCGGATCATCAATAATCCACACCTCTCAGGAAAAGTGTTTTTTCTTTCTCTCACATTCATGTTTCTGTTGTTGTTTCGTTGTTTTTGTTTTTTGTTCTTTCTCTTTCCCTCTCTCTTTTCTCTTGTCCCCCCCCCTTCCCATGTCCTCATATGTGAATCAGGTAAAGTCAACGCAACCACGGTGAGTATTTATTTATGCACGGAACGGGCGCGCGCGCATACTAGCGCGCATAAGAGCATGCACACGCGATCCCGCACACACACGTTGATAAACTGCAAAAACCTCACTTAGGCTCACACAGGACGCACATAACATGCAGCTCATAGCCAAGATACGTTCACCCACAACGCATAGCGCTTGTCAGTGTAGCAGGTACGCACAGCGGGCACGCGCACACGGACGGGCACACGCACTATTTAGCCTTGCACTCTCCCGGTTAGAACAGCTATGAACAGTCTTAACATCGTTAGCTGGAATGTGCGTGGACTTGGTTCTGGGCCAAAGAGATTGAAAGTGTTAAATCACCTGAATGATCTTAAAGCAGATATAGCTCTGCTGCAGGAGACCCATTTATCATTATCAGCTGGTCATCTCCTGTGCTGTTCCCAGTATCCAGCTATGTATTCTGCCAGTTTCAACTCCAAACAAAGAGGGGTTGCAGTTTTGATTAATAAAAATGTTACATTTACTCATAAGGATACAGTTACTGACCCAGAAGGCAGATTTGTAATCATTAATATATCCATTCAGAATAAAGACTTTTGCATAGCCAGCATATATGGCCCGAATGCTGACGACTCTTCCTTCTTTCACAGATTCTTCACCTCACTCTCAGTTCACTCTGACTCCACTATCATTATAGGAGGAGACGTCAACCTTGTTTTGGACCCTGAACTTGACAGACTCAGCACAGCAGCAAACCAGCGTACATGGCAGTCTGCAAGTATTCTAAAGCAGTACATGAATGATCTGGGTCTCTGCGACGCTTGGCGCTCATGTCATCCAAGCACTAAGGGGTTCACCTTTTTTTCTCCAGTTCACCATTCACAATCTCGTTTAGATTATTTATTAGTCAGTAACTCCCTTTTGAAAGAAATTAAAAGTTCCAACATTCATCCAATTATTATCAGTGACCATGCACCAGTTTCTGTTACTATTTCAAGGGAAGTACCCAGACCCTCGGGTTCAACCTGGAGGTTTAATACGTCTCTGTTAAAAGACCAGGAATTTATTGAATTCTTTAAAAAAGAGTGGGCAACCTTCTTAGAATTCAACGATACTTCTGAAATATCACCAAGTATTCTTTGGGAAGCAGCAAAAGCAGTCATGAGAGGGAAAATCATCTCTTATTCAACGCATAAAAAACGCAAGGAGAAAGCAGATTTATTAGAATTAGGAAATAAAATAAAAACTCTGGAGACTGCTTATGCTGCTTCTGCACAGGAACACATACTGGGCGACCTAAAAAATTTAAAACTGCAGTTAAATGACATCATCAATAAACAAACACAATTCCAGATACAAAGGCTTCGACTGGAAAGATATGAAAACTCAAATAAATCTGGCAAATTTCTAGCTAATCAGCTTAAAATTAATAAAGAAAAATCAACAATCACCTCGATTATGGACCAAACAGGAAATGTCACCCATGACCCGGTAAAAATTAATAATGCGTTTAAAGACTTTTATCAAAACTTATACACTCCACAGATCAATCCATCAGAACAAAGCATCAACTCATTTCTCAACAATATAAACCTGCCCAAGTTAAACGAAGATCAAATCACAAATTTAGACTCTCCGCTCTCGTTGTCTGAGCTTCATGAAGCTCTGTTACTTATGCCTAATGGTAAAGCACCAGGGCCTGACGGCTTTCCTGCAGAGTTTTATAAGGAATTCTGGGAACAACTGGCACCAACGTTTTATAAAACGGTAAAATTTATCAATGAAAGCCAATCCCTACCACCTAACATGAACTCTGCCAACATTATCCTTCTTCTAAAACCAGACAAAGACCCCACGAGTCCTTCAAGCTATCGCCCCATTTCTTTAATTAATGCAGATGTAAAAATTATCTGCAAAGCACTAGCACAGAGAATAGAAAAAGTCACTCCTCACATAATTGACTTTGATCAAACTGGATTCATCAAAGGCAGACACTCGGATGACAATGTCCGCAGACTCGTTAACATAATAGACTTTGCCACCATCAAAAACCAGGAAATGACTATACTATCACTGGATGCTGAAAAAGCCTTTGATAGAGTAAATTGGAAGTTCCTCATTGCTGCCCTCCATAAGTTTGGGTTTGGAGAATCATTCATCAATTGGATCAAAATATTATATCACAACCCCAATGCATCAGTTAGAACTAATAAACAGACTTCCAACAGGTTTTTTCTTGGAAGAGGAACTAGACAGGGTTGCCCACTCTCCCCCTCGCTTTTTGCAATATTTATCGAGCCTCTAGCTGCAGCAATAAGACAGAATGAGAGTATTAAAGGAATTAAAACCAAACACAGCCATCATAAAATTAGTCTCTATGCAGATGACATATTACTGTTTTTAAGTAATATACATTCTGTAAATGAAACGGCAACAATCATTAATGAATTCTCTTCTATATCAGACTATTCCATTAATTGGAATAAATCTGTTTTATTACCACTGAACAGTAATGCGGAGCAAGGACTCACAATACCAGTTAAATCAGGCAATATAAAATATCTAGGTATTTATTTTTCCCCCAAAATATCAGAACTGGTGCTGCTAAACTACACCCCATTACTGAAAAACATACAGGACGACCTAACACGCTGGACCAACCTGCCTTTGTCCCTTATGGGCAAGGTAGCCACGGTTAAAATGAAAATCTTACCCAAAGTTAATTATCTCTTCTCAATGATTCCCACACAACCGCCATTAAAATGGTTCAAAACATTAGACTCATCCATATCAAGCTTTCTATGGAACAATAAACCTGCAAGAATTAGTCTAAAAACTTTAAAATCTGCAAAAAGCTGTGGAGGATTAGAATTACCTAACTTCCACAATTACTTTCTTGCAAATAGATTACAATACATCTTAAAATGGTTAAAAAATAATCCAGAAACCAACTCATGGTTAGACTTGGAACAGGCGTTATGTGGAAAGATCAACCTGTCAGATCTTCCATTTATTAGTCAAATAGTTAAAAAACAGGATTGTTTCAAAAGTATTAATATAAATGCCACTTTAACAGCCTGGTGGGAATTTCTCAAAATATCAAAATCATCAATTCAACCGTGCAAAATGACACCCATCTGGAACAACCCAGACATCCTCATAAACAAAAAAATTATCCACTTCCCAGCTTGGCAAGCAGGGGGCATAAAACAACTAGAGCACATAATTATTGATAGAAGATTCATAACTCCCCAGGAACTTCAAGACAAACATGGAATATATAACTTCTTGGAATATCAGCAACTTAAATCAATTATTACTAAAAAGTTTAAATACAGAGACAACGATTTAAAGCTACCAGATGTAGTTATCACTCTGATCAATTTCTCAATGAATAAAACTCTCTCCAAAATATACAAACTTTTATGTAATTTAGATAACAATATTTCACTTCCGACAACAAAATGGGATGCGGATTTGAGCATCAGCACAGATGAAAGTTTTTGGTCAGAACTTTGTCTAAACACCTTTAAAATGACAAAAAATCCAAATCTGCAGCTAATCCATTTCAAAACTCTTCACAGAATTTACTACACTGGACAGAGGATGTTCAAGATGGGTCTCAGTAACTCAGACATTTGTCAGCACTGTGACAGTAATCTACCCGACAATTACATGCATGCACTATGGTTCTGCACGCCTGTCCAGGCTCTCTGGCAGCAGGTATGTGCCGATCTATCAGTCTGGCTTAAGGTTTCAATCACAGCTTCACCGTCACTTTGTGTGCTTGGTGACATGAGTGCCATCGATGTAGAAGGAGGATTAGGCTCTATCATTTTCATAACTCTTTGCATTGCTAAAAAAACTATTTTAATAAATTGGAAAAGCAAAAAAAATATAAATATAAGTCAACACAGAAATCTGCTGCTTGATCATATCAGCTTGGAAAAAATGTCAGCCCAAAGTTCAAGTAACTTTGAAAGAATTCGGTCTCTCTGGTCTCCCATAGCTAACTCCGTGACTTAGGGGGTGGGGGGGGCATGGTCGTCGCTGCTCCTTGCCCTTCTGCCGTGGGCCGGGGTGGGGGTCGGGGCCTCCGGTGCCTGGCCGGGGGTGGTGGGGGCTCCGTTGGTCGGGGGGTCGGGTCCGGCGCCTGGGTGGGGCGGCCTGGGGCGCTGCGTGGTCCTCTGGGCTTGGGTGTGGGGGTGCGTGGTGGGGGGGGTGGGGTGGTGGTCTGGCTTGGCTTGGGGGGGTGGTCCCTTTGCCTGTGCTGGGGGGGGTTGGCGGGGGGCGCTGCTCGGGGGGGGGGGCCAGCGGCGCTGGATGGGCTTCCCGTCTACACCTGGGGCTGGGATCGGCCCTTCCCTGGCTCTGGGGCGGGACGGGACAACCCTCTTGGGGCCCCCGGTCGCTCTGGGTGTCATCCGCTTCGGCTGCGGGGTCTGGGGGTGGGGTGGGGTGGGGGTCTTGTCGGCCCTGTCCTGTGGGGGGGCATTCTGGGGGAGGGGGGGGGCCACTATTGGTACGGGGCAGGGGGGGTTGACGGGTCGGGGTCTCCGCTGAGGCCATCGGCGGTTTCCCCGGCCGGTTGGCTGCCTCGGTCCCGTCGAGGCCTGACCAGAGCTCTTCTAGGGCCGGCGTTTGGGGGTGGGGGCCGGGGCTTGCTCCGGGGGGGGCCGGCGCTTTCTGGCTCCCCTCTCTCTGTGTGGGGGTGGTGGTGCTGGGCCTGGGGTGTCTGCGCCTCCGGGGGTGGGGCCCCGGGGCTGGGTGGGCCTGGCCCCCTTGCTGGGGGGGGGGGGGGGCGGGGGACGGCTGTTTGACCACCGGGGGACAGTCTATCATCTGTCCCCAACTTACCCCCTTCCTCATATAACCTCATAATAGGGTGAGGGGGTGGGGGGCTTAGCCTGCGATGAGCCTTGGGGGGGGGGGTTTACTAGGCAGTGACCCCCCTCCTGTGGTTGCCGTATGGAGTGGGCCCCCCCTCTTTCGGTTTTATTTGCACCTTAGACATGTAGGGCCCTTGGTAGGGGGGGTGCTTGGACATCACTGCCAGCAAGCAGCGGATGTCCTCCTAGCACCCTACCCGCCAATTTTAACCGCACCTTAGACATTTAGGGCCCCTTGGTGGGGAGGGTGAGGGGACGTCACTGTGAGTAATCAGGAGACGTCCCCTTAGTGCCCTACCCGCCAATTTTAACCGCACCCCCCTTAGTACACACACCCCTCCCCCCTCAATATATACATCCCAACATAAACACACACACATGCACACACACACTCTCTCAAACACACATACACGCACACACATTTTGCAAGGAAGGTGGGACCTGGGACCATCTGTCCCCTGCCTCTTCCCTGGTGGGGGGTACGGGCCCCTTTGCAACGGCGGCTGTGTCCCCGGGGTGCTGGCTTCCTGGGCCCGGCGGTGCTCTCTCCGCGCGGTGGGGGGGTTCACATTACATCTGAGCCGGGGGTGTTCGTGTCCCTGGGGGGTGGGTTCTGGTCCTTGCTCCTGAGTGCTGGGCCCCGCCAAATTTCCAACTGTGGCCGAGCCTGGTCGGGCCATATTTACAACACCCCTTGTGGGCCCTCTTTTTTCCCCGGGGTTCCCCCCTCCTGGGCGGGGGCGGCGGGCCCCTGCCTCGCTCCTCCCTGGACCAACCGTTGGCCGGGCGGATGGCTGCCTGGAGTGCGGAGTGGGTCTCCCTTGGGGGGTCCTGGCCCGTACCTGGGGTTGGGGCGGGGGGATGCCCGGAACTCCTGGGTGGTGGTGGGGTGCTCGTCTGGGGCTGTGGGCGTCCTTCTCCGGTGGGGCCCTGCGTTGGGTTCTCCCGGCGCGGCGGGGGGGCTGCTCTCCTGGTTGGGCTGGGGCGGCGCCCTCTTTCCCTCCGTGCCTCCCTGCTCTCTGGCTCTGGGGGCCTTGCGGCGGCCCTGCTGGCCCTGGCCTGGGTGGCGGGCTTGGTCGCCCGGGCGGCGGTTGTTCCCTGCCGGTTCCCGTGTGGTGTTGGGGGGAATCCGGCTGCCGCTGCTGGTGCGGTGGGGGTCTTGGGGTGGGGATGGCTGGGCACTCTCCCTCCTTCTTTTCACGTTCCACCATCCATTTTAGAAGAACATAAACACTCACCTGAGCACAGGTGTCAGCTCAACAGACTGAATGACGGAAATATTTCACACTAGTTGGTTTTAAGGCATAAGTATGCGTGTGAACACTATCTGTTTTGTGTACATGTCGACAGGTGGACATTTTTGCAACTAACAAGTGTGTTTATAACATTTGAGTGTGTGTGTGGACAGGCTCCGCCCTTTTTTTTTTGGTTTTTTTTTACATTTGAACCTTACCATAATGATTAACAACCAGTAAACTTGTTGCTTTATGCTGCTTCATGGTCTTATCCCCTTTCCCCTCCTATTATCACCCCCTACCCCCCCTCTCTCTAACGTCCCTCTTTCTTCTTCCCCTCTTTCCTTTTCCGTCCGGTCCAACACCAAAGATTTTCAGACATGTTTGAAATTAATAAAGTTTGGCCTCAATTACAAAAGGGGTTTATTCAGACATACCTTTGGTTTGTCTGAAGATTAATAACCCCTCTTGTTAAAGTAAAATATGTCCAACCCAAGAGGCCCTCAGCTCTCATCTGTCTGCCTAGCTGTTGGACAGGACAAGTTAAAAAAAAAAAAAAAAAAGGTTTTTAACATTTGACCTGTTACATAAAAGCACAGCTGTTTAACATTGAAATAACTGCTGGTGGGAATATTTTCAGAAGGGAGAAAAATTTCCTCATAAATACATTTATTATCTTGCAGTATTTTTCTTTACAATGCAGCAAATTATGATTCCTCAAAGATCATCTTTTTCAATGTTTTTCACATATATTTAAAAAAAGGCATTGATGACATCAACATGAATCATTTTTAAAATACGACAAAAGGATTCCAGTGTTTATATTCAGCAACAACAAAAACCAAAAAAGCTCACAAAAAAGACGTTAGTCAAAACTTTCTATAAATCATAAAATGTTTTAGCTTTTTAATTTTGGGATTATCCAGTTACTATTTATTCCATTTAGAACTTTTATTTGGTATCACTAATATTTCCTTTTAATTTTTGTTTTACAGAAGAATGACATTTATGAATAATCTTTATCCAAACTCCTACCCAAGTAATTATTTTAACTGTTACTTTTTACCATCTTTTAATAAATAGATCAACATTTATTTTTTACTCCAAAGTAGAAAGAATTTTCTCTTAAACTTTTAAGATGGAGCAGTTTTTCTTAATGAAAAAAAGGGAAATATATGTATTTAAACATGATTTTGAATTGGACCATTTTAATCAAACATTTTTTTCATGCAACACCAACAGCTTTTATAAAAAATAAAACAAAAATCAGCTTACTGTTCTGCTAATGAATCTTTTTGCTCTCAAACTATCCGATGTGATTTAAAAAAAAAAAAATCTCTTTTGTGAAATATTCATAAACTTATTTTGCTTTACATTTTGATTGTCTGTCGTCTTTCTATTGTGTACAGAAACTACAATTCAGACAGATTATGACTTCCAAGTATAAATCTGTATTTAACTCAACATATTTAACATTTCTCCACCTCAGTTTTGAAGTTTGTGCATCATTTTTTCTAAATGCATTTTAGTTAAACTGCAGAAGAATCGTCACTATAAGTTAGTCTGAGTGCAGAAAAATCTAACTTTCGACCCCAAAGTTGTTTTCTTTTAAGGGCAATCTGCTTAAAAGTCGGACGTAGTTCCTGAGCGGTTCAGCCTCAAGGGTGGAGTGTGAAATTAAACAAAAAAATGCGTTTGGCACTTCCGGTTTCCTTAAACCAAGTCCCACATCAATCCAAACACTCCTGAGATCAGAAACTTTTGGCACAAAATCACAAATTCAGAGCAGCAGTTTTTAAAACACCTTTTACTTTGAAAGGACTTTTATAACAAAAGGAATACACTTTAACTGTACACAGGGATAACAAGGACTCAAAGAAGATGCATTTTACAGACAGCTTTTCAAAATAAAAGCCTCATCTCTTCATGAAGTTGTCCAGAGCGGCGGGTGTCCTCTGGATGGAGTGAATGTTCCGCTTCACTCGGTCCTCCAGAGACGAGCTGGCGGCGCTCTCCAGCTTCATGTTACTTCAAGAAAAGAAGAACGGAGTGTGAGGCGATGGAGGAAGAAAACAAAAGAACCAAGAGTGTGAACTCACTGGATGAAGCCGGCGTGGCGCTCGTGCTTCTGCTCGCGTTGCTTCTCCTGCTCCTCCTGCTTCTTGTACCTCCTCACGTTGTTCTCGCGGTCCTCCTCACGTTGCTTGGCCTCCTCCATCATGGCAAGCCTCTTCTTCTCCAGCTCCTCCGCAGACAGTTTCCTGCAGAATCAGCGGTTTGGTCAGGAATGTTGGAGCTGTGGCGGCGGCTGCACTCCGACCTTGCGGCGGCTCTCACTTTGACACGGGGACGCCGTGGCGGCGGAAGCGCTCTCTCTGCGGGCTCGCCACCTTCCTGTCACTCCTGTGCGACGACGGCCCGAGCGAGAGGCCGTCCCTCCTCTGAGGAGATCTGGATCGGCTTCGATTGCGGCGCTCCGAGTGAACTGACGTCTGTTGAGGTCTGCCGCCAGGGAGCTGAGAGGAAACATCGAGGAGGAGAACATGAGAGTTTGAAACCGCTTTCATTTCCAAACTGCTCGCAGTGGGAAAGACAGGCAGCAGGGGGCGCCGACACCACAAAATATTTTTTCCCTTGAAGCTTCAAAACTGGAGTGTAAAGACAACCAGATGATTTTCCAGATTATTTTCTTCCTCATAATCATTCTGTCAGGATTAGTTAAATCTTTTCTTGCATGAAAACAAATAGTTTAACTTTAAAACAATCACGACTCAACAGAAATTGTTTTTTAAAATACATTTTTTGCTTTTTTGTTGTACTAACGACATCATCTTCATGAATATATTTTGTTTTCTTTACATCTTTGCTCCTCATCGGCTGAAATATTTTCATAGAGCGTTGAATAGAAAAGAGGCTTCGGTTTTTATCCAAACAGCATCAGTCAGAGGTTTGACTGCTTCTCTTAAGCGTCTTTCTGAGGAGAACTTAATATTCCAGAAGCACAAAATTGCAAAATCTTTTCTCAATGAATGCAGAAAATCTGTTTGCAGAGGCTAAACGTTATTTCCATGTATGGACATCACATTCCGACTGCTAAATACTTATGGTAGTATTCATTTTTTTTAACCTTGGATACATGAAGTAAAATCAATTTATTCAAATGATTTTAGAACTTGACAAATTGACTTTTAAAGCCAGATTGAGACGGTGATGTTGGTAAAAGGATGTTGAGTTTGGAGCCGACAGGAATGAGGAAGACCAAAGAGGAGGTTAGTGGATGTGGAGGAGGAGGTGGTTGGTGTGAGTGAGGAAGGGTAGGATGATGAAGGGAGCAGAAGCAGTCATGTGGTGGCAGCGAGTCCTGGGCTCAAACAGCAGCTCTGACCTGCAGGCCGTATCCGGGCAGATGGGGAGCTCGGCTTCCGGGTTTGGACTCCTTTGACCTGAAAACAGGAGATGGTGACTTTCATGGTTTTACAGTCGCACGTCGTCACTCGTCTCTCTTTTGTACTTGATTCTGTTGCCCTCATCTTCCGAGCTGGAGCTTGAACTCCTCCTCCTGTGCTTCTTTTCTTTCCTTCTCTCCCGGTCTCCTTTCTTCTCTTTCTTCTCCTTCTTCCTCTTCTTCTTCTTCTTCTCCTCCTCAAGGTTTAGTCGCAGCTATAAAAAAAAAATCATCAACAGGCTGTGAGTCTGTCACCTTCATCTCCATCGAGCAGGAGAACAGAGGAAGTCCTCACCATTTCTTTGATTTTCTTCATCTTCACAGGATTGGTCAGAACTTCCCTCTTCTTGTCCTGCTCACGTTTTCTTCAGAGGGAGCGAGAGAAAAAAGTTATTCTGAGTTTTTTTTTTTTTAACCAGACTCTCAGAACAAGCTGCTTCACTCACCGGATCTCAAACAGAGGATCCTCCCTGATCTTGGCAGCCAGGTCCAGGTTGGAGGCGGGGGTGTTGGAGCTGAAGATGGATCCGGGCAGGAGCCCCGTCTCCGCTGATGGTCCGCTCTCGGGCTCTGCGTACTGATCTGTGATCTGCTTATCGATGGGGCGCCCCATCAGGTACTCGTCTCTGGAGATTTGTCCGGCTGGACCCTGGTACATCCAGTCCAGTCTGTCGTCCTTTTTCCTAACAGAGCATCAGGAGGTTCAGACTTGGTAGAAAGCTCCCAAAAGCCTCTACCAAAAACGTGCCAACACTCACTTAATAGCGCCCGCTTCCTCTGCGAATCTGGTTATCTCCTCTCGAGCTCGCTCCTCTTTCAGCTCCTTCTGCAGCTCCTCAATTTTCTTTCGTTCTGCTTCATATTTCTGCTCGGCTTTCCAGACCCGCTCGATGTTTTTCATAGTCTGGGGGTGCCAGCTCTTCTTCAGGTTCTGGAGGAAGGAGTTCAAACTTACTTTTAGTAACAGCTTTTTCATCTTCATATAAGGTCTTCATTTTTTCCAATTTATATCATTACATATGGGGCAAAAATACAACTTTTTTTTTAACCCTATCTGACATTTCTAAAGTGTTTTTTTTTTTTTTAGATTAATTACAGATTTTAGCATGAAGCTATGACACTCCTGTTAGTCATTTAGTAATGTTAGTAATCCCCTGTATTTTACCCAAATACAAGACTTCAGGAGCAAGTTCAACCCATTTGTTACAAATATAAACACACTATGAAATCATTATACATCATTAATTTTTCCAACTTTTATTTTAAGTTGCAAAAATTCTTTTACATTTTCACATTTATAAATCTTTAACTGTCAATTCACTTAATGAAGATTTAACAAACTAATTTAATCAACAGCTGTGCAATCTGTGAGTTTTGCATTTTATTTTGAAAAAGGGAAGTTGTCGATAAATACGAATAAATTTTTATTTAATACATGAATAAACAAATCACTATTTAAAATGCATTTTTTTATTAAAATTTTATTTTGTGTTTAAATATGTTCACTGCAGATAATTTTCAGTTGTAATAGAAACTAAAAGTCTCATCACTGTTTGACTTATAAGGTCTTTTTTTTAACGGTGTAAACGGTAGATTTGACATCGACGTGAGTTTAAACTGAAAGGCTGAATGAATATTTGACATCATTCATCTGAAAACGAACATGATTGTCTCTAAACCTCCACAACAACACAATGATCCGTGCTCGTTCCTTTAAAAACATTAGCCTATCAGATTTAGAAAGAAAATGAC
This sequence comes from Oryzias latipes, assembly GCF_053564925.1. Classification (NCBI taxonomy): domain Eukaryota; kingdom Metazoa; phylum Chordata; class Actinopteri; order Beloniformes; family Adrianichthyidae; genus Oryzias; species Oryzias latipes. Next base: position 35,102,928 of record NC_136237.1, on the reverse strand, counting down.
CAACGTAAAATGTAGGCCGGCGGAATTTAAGAATAAATCTAAAATTATTTAATATATAAATATGAAATACAAAACTGTTGTAGATCGTAAATATCGACGTAAAAACTTAAATGCGTTTTTTCTGAACAGATCATCTGCTTTAGCTTCCTTTTCATCAACGCAGGCGCTAATATTCGACAGTTTAGATCAAACTTACCAGATCTCCTCCCCCCATCTTGAAAACTCAGTGTTTTCTCTATAAAAAGCGAAATCTAAAGGTTTACTTTGACGTTAAAAAATGTAGAAAACGACAAGCCGTCGAAGAAAATGGACACGGTGTGATATGTTTAGTGCATTTCCGGTTTTGAATGGCTCAACTTCCGGTTACATCGATGATAGCTTCACGGACCCTTTAAAAGCTCCGACTTTACACCTTTGAATGCACGCGAATAAAACACGAAAAACACACGACGCTGATTTTTATAACTTTAGAACAAAATAATGTGAACCTCGCTGCTGCAGCCCCGTTTTCCCCTTTCATTAGCACTCTTTTAATCCCTATAGAGTTTAGAGTAGCTTTAATTCAAACTAAATTCGAAACACCCGAAGTTAATAAATCTCTGAAAACGGCGGAATCTGAAATACAGGTTTGTAGTTTTTGTAAATGTTTGTTTCAGTCAGGGAAGCGTGCTTGAATTTTTTAGGTCCTAAAGTAAAATCATTATTTTTAACTCTTCTTAGTAACCCATGATGTTTACATCTGCTATGGCCACTTGGAGTCACATGTTTGTAGGTTTACAATAAAAATAGAATAGAATTTTTGTTACAGACTCAAAGTCCAGATGTATAATAAACAAACACATGTTCTATCTTTCTATGAAGTTTGCAGTAGATTCTGTAATTTATAACAGTGTCCTTGTCAGTCCATCACTCAGGCTGAAGGCACAGAGGTGGTTAAAGTCTGTGGCAAAGCTCCAGGAGGCCCTGCAGACATCAGCAGCCACAACCGGAAGTCCCCCATAAACGAAGGAGTTTTAGGGTACCCATATCCCTAAAAAAAAGAGAAGTTTATTTTAACTGGTGACCCTAGCAGTTACAGTTTTACCATTTATAACTTTAATAAAAGTCTCATTTTCTTTTCTGTTTTATTTCTTTAATGCTGACCTGTTTTGGGGTAGGGTTTTGTACAATTTTCGCTTCCGCCCATCTCGTCTGCAGCCAGGTCAAACCACTAGGGCTGGTCCACCGAGGACCTAACATTTCTGGATGTTGTGGACCCGTACCAGGTCTTGTAATGCCTATGAACATCTGGTACAAGAAACTGGAGAGGGATGGGAGTTTACCCTTTCACTTCACATGTGTTTGGCGTATTTTGGGTTCATCCCTCGCTGGGTTCCAAGAGAGGAGTATGGGGGGTGGGGTCCCCTTAAGGGTCAGTCCAGTCTCTGTTTAACCTGAATAGTAGCCTAGTTTATATTGCTGGCAGTAAGTCAGGCGTGTTTCAAATGCAAGGATGACCTTTGATATCAGTTCTACTTTGGGGATTCTTAAATTTCATCTCAACCAGAACATTTGGAGGAGACTAGTCAAGTGTTGAAGTGGCAGAAGTGAAAACTAGCTTCTCCAAGTTGGCGGGGCCATGATTCTCCACTGGAAAAGGATGGTTTTCCCTCTCTGTGTTCGTGGAGACAATGATCTCCTGCACTGAGCAAAAGAGTTTCTGCTGGATCAGTTGTGGTATAGAAGGAGCTGAGCCAAAAGGCTCAGGTTACAGTAAAACAAACAACTTGGTTCCAGTTTGTACTTTTCTCATAAAATAAAGACAAGACATAAAAAAACCTGTAGTTTTATTTCTCTTTAATTGACAATCATAGATTAAATAGAAGTTACAACTTTGTGTTTAATTTATTTATTACAGTTTCCACAACTAAGGCACTTTATGTAAAAACCAGTTTCTGTAAAATGAAATATAATAAATCTATCTAAAAGAGCATCAACAAATATTAATAATACTAGTCAATAAGCAGCGATTGACTAAAATTTAAGCAGTCTTCAATAGCTTCTATGTATAAATATAAACTTTCATCCTCCCTTAAAGTTTCTGGGTTTATCTTCTGTAATGAAGTTCACACTTCCTAACATCCTGCATGCTACTCGACTACAGATTATGCAATAGTGATTATGGAAGTTTAAAGAAAAACCTTAAAATTAAAACTTATTTTCCTCATTATTGTCTTCTCTGTTCTCTTTATTCTGTCATTTTTTGATCAGTTTTTATTCCATCTTTAACAAAAGTGTGTCTCTTTTTAATAAAAAAAAAAAAATCTAATAGTAGTTCTACTGCACTGTAATTTTTCAGATTTGTGAAACTGCTCATGTTTGCATTCACCTCCTTAATGTTGTCATCTTTCTTTTAAATATTAGAGATGATCTTGACCAGAATCTACCCATAAAGAGACTGAATTTTGAAAAATGTGCAACATTACTCATAAACTTGCTCTGCTTGAGCGGTTTTTTTTAACCAGGTGAAATTAAATTTTTATTCGAGACATTATTTCAAGGAAACATGAGTATTTTTTGCTGCTATGATCTTTGGTCACAAGAGGGCAGCAGAGCTACCAATGTTGGTGTAATTTACTTATTTTGACGAAAGGAAATACGTACTAAACAAAACATTGTTTTCATTTTCTTTCCAGCACACAAGTCAAAAATATATATTATTTGTATGTCTTTGGTATTTGTTACACTTTTAAAAGCTCACCAGCTTCTTCAAAGATTTTTTTGTGGTCTTTCGTAAAGGCCTTTAGTGTGTTTCAAAGTCCCACTCTGATCCTCTTTTATTTATTTTCAAAGTGTTTCCATTGGTATGTTAATTATGATTATGCCGCTTATAGTCAAGATAAACAAAACTAGTATCTTTTTTTTTTACATAATTTCTGCAGATCGGCAGTACTTTATTTGAAATTTCCCTCTACATTGTGGATGGGACCATTGGCGTGGAGCAACAACCCCCTTTCCCCTCCTGGTTTCTGAGAGCTCTCTGTTTACAGTCTCTCCTGTTAGCTTACATCCCTTACCAACAAAAATGGCAAGCTATCCAGATGTACAGTCTAGAGCCAGATGGCTCGGACTAAGAGATTTATGGATCTATTTTGTTTACAAGTGGAAGCATCAGAATGGAGCAGAACAGGGAGCTTGAGTATTTTCTACGTCACAAATAACCTCTTTTTTCAATCACGTTTTTTATGGTCTGCTCCTTTTTTCGTGTTCATAACCATTTGAACAAAGACATTCTCATAATTGTAATTTTAAGCTAAATTTTCTCAATATATGTCCTCCATCATCAGAAAAACACCACATGAACATGGTAAAAAGCAAAAACAACACAATTTTCATCGGAGTCATTAACTAGCAATTTAAAAAAAAGAAAGAAACCCGCCTCAAACTAAAGTAGAAAAGTAACAGAATGCCGAGGGTCATCATGAAAACTAACCTCAAAAGGAAAATCTAAATTGGTCCATTTGAAGAAGCAAACTTTCAGATTTGACAAAAGTTTTAAGTGCTGCTAGAAATTCAAATTCGCTAATTTAGCAAGAAATGCTAACTCTGACCGGTTCTGGCATCTCAAAACAGCGTAGCAACACAGCCAGATAGATCTAAAACCCAAACAGTCACGTGTTGAGTCCACACACGCTTTTGTTTCACAAACTAGACAAAAAGTAACTAGAACAAATACATTTTTTTGGACGTTTCCTCTGTTGATCATTTTGATTTCTTTAAGGGTCCACATCATGCTATTCTTAAGCCTTTCGTATTACAGCTTTGGACCGTTTTGTTTTTTTTTGTGAGGAGTTAACATTATAATACACTTAAAAGCTCAAGAAGTTAACTTTGGATGATATAGGCCCTTTAAAAAAAAGTGTTGGTCAAGGAGGCAATATAATTTTGTTACCCATCAAAGTTTGGATGCCAACGCCTCGGCTTAGAAAGTAGCTATTGGCTTTTGTGAAAGTCCGCTGGAGGTATCGGCAGCATTTGGCTCAACCAGGTGCTTTCAATTTTGTCTAAAAAAAACCTGCAAAATTCAAAAGTCAGTCACTCTAATGGAAGCCATTTCAAAAAAATTTTTTACGCCTGTCCAATCCCCCCCAGAAAAGAAAAAAAAATTCAATTTTTTTTATCTTATAATTTTTCAAAAACTGATTCATAATTAATATTTAGACAGCCGAGTTATCTTGAGATAATAAAAGCTGTTAACTCCTGTAAATAAACCATGGTATTAAGAAAATGCTTGCCTGGAAATTGGGAGGTTGTGTGTCCGATCTTACCAAAAACATATAAAAATAATTTTAGAGATTATGATTGCACCTTACTCCTCCAGCGGGTTGACATGAAAGAAAATTTCACGCACCCAGCTGTGGAAAACTGGTGGTCTTTTATATTTAAATTTGTAAATACAACACAAAATAGGATAAAATTATATTTCCACCCATTGACATCAACAGAAGCCATCTTGATTTGGTACTAAGTCTTTGTATGTCTAAGCTTACATACATTTTACTGACTGAAAATACAAACTCAAGGGGGATAATATAAAATCTATGTTAAAAACCTTAAAATAATGATATAAAAAACTACTTGTTTTTGATAGTTGGTAGGGGTTGGTTATTCTATTTGGCCCTCTAATGCTAATCCACTCATTCTTGTTCACATTGACATTTTTTCTCTTTCCCCAAAACAAAAAAGACCGGCTTAAGTAGAATATTCTATTTCATTGTTTGTAAAACAAAAACAACAACTGCATTTTCTATAAAACTGTTTCCAAAATTATGTTTTGGTTATTTTAAATGTTTTTTATTTTCAAACAAATCCTCACTCCTGTGGACTTTGTGCTATAAACTTGAGAAAAACGTTTCATTTTCTGAAGATAAAACTAGTCAAATTGCATGCTTTCATGCTGTCTTGAGACTTCCACAGAAAAGCTGTCACCGACAGTAAAAACTTAAACAATAGACGGAAAAACGCAACGTGGTGCTGAGAGAAGGGGGGATGCATCTCACCACAGGTGCGTTTTGTTTGTTTCTCATATTACTGCCTTTTTGATCCACCGTTGAGAGCGAAAACATTGATGGATCTGTTGTTTCCTGCTGTCGCCAACGTGTTCCAACAGAAACCAGTTTCCCATCCAGGTCAGCTTCCACTTCTAGACGGCTCTTTGAACGTTCAGGCTCAGCTTGTTGTGATTCGTCCTCCTCCTCTCAGAAGCAACGCGCTGCCTTGGTTTGCTCCGTCCTGAATACCTGTTCACATTGTGTCGTTGTTTGACTGTCATCAAGTCCTTTCTGCTGTCAGACTGTGTGAAAATAAACACGCCTCTGGCGATCAGCCGTCACATTGTAGAACACTCGATCTTAATATTCAATCCTAATATATTATGTAACTGTTTCATTTGACTGAAAGCAAACTTTCACATAAAGAAATATTCGTCATCTTTTTGAAACGGGTCTGTTTTTGTTGCACTGATGTGTTTCAGACCAGCCGCCGTTTTTCTGTGGCCTCCTCCTGGTTGCAGCTCTCGCTTTGGCTCAGCAACCTTCTTTGTGACCTTCTGGACCTAGAAGGACATCCTCCTGTGTCCGTGAGCTCCAAACAGCTTCACCCTTCTACGTTTCTGTCCCGTCAGTCAAATCTTTCACCTACTCTCTATTCTACTGCAATTCTATGCCACCTCTGTATCGGAGCGGGAAGCAGCCGGCGTACCCTGAACTAATCGGAGGTGAAGTTAGCTGGCCTGGCCTGAGGGGTCTGCCTCACACTTCAGCTTCAGCGGGGGCTCTGCCCCGTCAGACGTTGACTGCGGGGGCGTGGCCCCATCAAAGCCTTTATCTGCCCTCCCCTCTCCGTTCACCCGCTCCTCGCCTTGTCCCGGCGGGGACTCGTGTGTGCGCATGTGCTTTGCGAGATGATCATTGCGCATGAACACTCTAGGACACAACGCACAGCTGAACTTTTTGGCGCCGGTATGTGTCTGTAGGTGGCGCTGCAGTTCATCCGAGCGGGTGAATCTTTTGCCGCAGAAGAGCCAGTTGCAGACGAAGGGCCGGTCGCCGCTGTGCCAGCGCAGGTGGGCCTTCAGGTGGGAGGTTTTGGCGTAGGCTTTACCGCAGCCGGGAATGTGGCAGTTGTGCATGTGCTTCCTCCTGCTGTCATCGGGGCTCTGGCCCATCTGCTCCGCATGGACGCAGTTGGGGCAGCGGCACACCGCTTGACCGGCGCCCCTGGAGGAGGAACGGCGCTGCGGTTTTGGCCGATGTGACACCGAGGTCTCCGGAGGTTCCTCCAGGGAGTACGCCTCCTGCTGCAGCATATCAGAGGCCATCGGCTCCATCTTGAAGCCATCCTGCGGATAAAGGTGGGGCGAATGCGACGCCGGAGATAGCTGGGCTGGTGGCAGTGTGCACAGTTGTGGGTCGGACCCATAGGGCCCTAAGGAGGGCTGAAGCCCCATGGAGCTCCCTGGACTCACAGGAGGCAATCCTTGTGCAGTTTGCAGGTCAATCCAGCTCCCTGCTTGCACATCACGATGAAGATCCCACCAGGAGGGAATGTTCATGTCGTCTGAGCTGCCACCAGGTGGTGCTGTCCTCAGCCACGGCTCATAGGGGTGGGCCATGTGAGCAGCTGGTTTGTAAGCCGGACTGTGGATGAATTGATGTCTTCTTAGGTAAATCAGAAGCTCAGCACATGGCCAAATGATCGTACATTAAAAAGATCTGCAAAAAGAAACACAAAAATAGTATTAGCGGTTTTAGCTAGCCATGTTAAAGTTCTTGAGAATTCCCAAATTGATAACTCTACGTTAAATTAATGGTACACAACCTTCTACTGAGGGGCACAAAGGACGTACAGTGGGGCAAAAAAGTAATTTTCAGTCACCAATTTTGCAAGTTGTCACACATAAATAATAAGAAAGGGCTGTAATGTTTTCATAGGTGCAGAACTCTCATCTTTTACTTGTAGAATCTGTGACTTAATTGACTTAGCTGGTTCAGTTAGTCGTATCAATCTCCACCTTCACAGTTCTGTTCTTTGTTCTCAACTGATAAAAAAATTGCCACAAAAGGATATGGTTCATACATTTGCTAGGATTGCCACATAATAACTTATGTTTACTATTTCTCAGTGTGAAGACTAATGCAATCTAAGGTCAACTCAAAAATATAATCTCTCCAAAGTCTGCCACATGAAAAGGACGGAAGGCGACAGCTCCTTTTAATTTGGAGTTAACTTTAAAAATACATTTTGCACTCAGCTGAACTGTTCCACACTGTTTTTTGAATAACCGTAACTCGTCAACTGTTTGTGCACTTAGTGTAATTCCAGTGGATTCTGTCAGAAACTGAGGAAAGCAGATTTGCCCCAATATGAAACACTTTACTCCACTAAAGTGTAGTAATGCTGCATGAAAATCTGTTGGGATTAGATTAATTGCGCAAACTGTTGAGCGTCTGTTATTTGATGTTGCTGGCGACAGCTCCAGTTTTAAAAAGGTTAAGAATTTCTATACAACTATAAATTCTAGTTTAATCAATCACTGCACAAAATTCTCATCTAAATTTTAAAGTGGAAAAAGGTAGAAGAAAAGCGCTCACATATCAAGTATCAAATGTTTTTTTTTTTTTAATCAATTCCAAAAATTATGAAGGAAAAGTAGCAGCTGAGACTGAAAAGTTCTTGAACAGGTACTTTTTCCTGTGCTAAGAGTGAAACACGTTTTTAGAAAAAACCACAGATTAGCTTGTAGCCACGTGAAGCTCCACTAGCGCAACAGCGGATGAGGGCTTGCTTAAGGGTTACCACAGTTGGGTGAAAGGTTTGGGAATCTGTTCCACCGATCGAACCAGTGACCCTCTGGCAGACCGGCCATGTCAGTGACCACAAAGACATCAGGATGGGTTGGCCCCTTGAAGTCCCACTTGGATCATGTTTTTATATATTTAAAAAGTGTTCCCAGTGGTCTTTTAATTACGATTATGCCATTTTTTCCTCCCTGTGCCAGAAAGCTCTCTGTTTGCATGCTCTGCAAGTCATGCATCAGAATGGAGCGGATCAGGGAGCTTTAGTCCCGTCCAGTATATTTTCCAGATTCACAGTTATTCCCAAAAAATACACGTCCTCCAGCATGAGAATAATGCTACAAGAACATGTTAAAAACATGCAAACCACAGTTTTCAGAGGAGTGGGTCTTTAACACAAGGGTACAGGGTGGCTTTCTGCTTTCAAGTGTCCAAAATCCAAACTGTTAGACTTTTTTAAAATCCAGTTTTCACATTCAGCATTGGAATAGAAAGATGGAAGCCATGCAGCCAAAGCAGACTTCAAGCATCTTTCAATTCGGAGGAGTTTTTTTGCAGATCTGTATTTCTGGATTAAAGCTTCACCCTTTCGGGTCCAAATATTGTGTACATCATTTAAAAAAACAAATACCCCCCCCCCCCCCCCCTCCTTTCCCATTGCCATGGATACAACCGTTCTCACGCTGCATGTCCATGAAGACATGGAAGGGGGGGGGTAAACGTGTCCAGACAGAGGCCTGCCACATGCATCCGCTGCCAGGTACTTCCCATGGAAGACAGTCAAAGACGAGCGCAGAGAGCGACAACAGCGCAGGCCGTTCGCGCTCTGAGCCGGGGGGGTTGGACGAAGAAGACGGGGAGTGTTGACAGGAGAACAGCTCGGTGGAGGAAGACGTTCCAGGGAGGTATGGCTGTGGGCCAAAGTCTATTTGTATGTTTTTGAGGTTTGTGAAGATGAAGCCTGGCAGACAGAAGAACCAGTTTTTTTTTTCAATGGATCACTTTTGATTTATGACAACAGGCCCCCAGGCGGGGTACAAGACAGAGACGTGTAAAACGCCCCGCCTGTTGCACGCTGGCGGCAAGGAAGGCTCCACCATCCGCAGACTGACGGCGCTCTGGAGACAGAGATCCAGAGTCCAACAACAACAGCAGAACAGTTACTTCATGTGTATAATTAAGGGCCCGCTGAGATTGTATCCTGTCCCCAACACACCGCAGGAATGTGCGCTTTGGCCATGCTGGCCGCCAGTGAAGGGGGCGTGGCCACAGATTCCTGCAGGTGATGGAAGGCTTGTTAAAGTTTTGTGCCAAACCAGCTTGCAAAGAGATCTTTCAGTACGACAGGAAGCCTTTTTGTCGGTCTTCATCAACGCCATGAATCAAAGATAACAAGATCAGCTTTAAAAACAAAAAAAGAAAATAAACCTCAGTCAAATAATTCAACAACCAAAAAAAAAAAACAAAAAAAAAAGGGATCCAATGAAAACTCAACAAACACAAAACCTGCAGTCAGGAAAGCTTGATGCAACGGTCACACCGGGTATCAAGAAAGCGATGCATGCAAGTTCTTGAACGCGCTCTTAGCAGACGGTGTTCACACTGGACGGTCACTGCTTAAGCATGTACGCACAGCGGGAAGAGGCTCGGTGTTGATGATACGGTGCAAATCGGGTGAATCATTTAATTCAATTTATGAAAGACCTGCTGTCATGTCATTCCTGCTGGGCACAAACTGCAATTATTAATTTCTCCTCCATGATCTATTTTTAAACGGTTGGTACTTCCATGAATTAAAAAGGACGCCATTCATACGTCACTACCAAATCCCTGATTGGTCAACTGCTTTACCTTTCAATGGGAGTTCAACCGCCCAAAAACGGTTGTAGATACTTGCGTAGCTTTGTGTGAATGGAAGAGTTTGGAACAAGAAAGGACAAGACGCTTTGGCGAGGCCGGTGTGAACGTGGCTTTAGAATTCCACCACAGTGAGGACGACCACCTCAACCCACATCTTCCCTCTTTCAGAGCGGCATTTGGCAATTCTCTAACATCAAACTCCAGAGCAAAACTCTTTTTTTACGCTTTTTGTTCATTTGTTCTCTGCATTTGATTCATCCCCTGGAGGAGCGGTGAGCTGCAGGCACACATTTCGTGGTTCAACCCCCCCAATACAACCGTCCTGAGTGTTAAAGCTGAGAGTCCCATTTTCAGAGTCTTTGGTAAGCCTCCACGGTGGATTTGAACTCACGACCTTCCATTTTTAGGGCAGATTTTCTACCACAAGGCCGCTGAGCTGGTAGAGGCTGTTTTCTTTGGGGCAGGTGTGAAAATTCACCTGAACTCGGATAGGGTTCACTTCAGACAAAAACACAACTTTATCGTAAATTAAGTAAGGAGAGGAAAACTGCAAGTGACCAAAACAAAACAGGCTTTACGGTTTGGTACCGCAAAAAAACTTAAATGAAAAACATAAAAGGTCTAAGATGATAAAGAACCGTTCTTTTACGTTTTCACTGAATGCCGCTTGAAAATGAAGTGCAAATATTTCAATTTTAATGCTGTGTTTTTTATTTTTAGGCTGAACCCTTTAAGATGTTATCTACTTCTAAACCATAATGATGCTATTTTTTTCTCCCAAATTGTTATTTTATAGAAGAAATCCCAAAGTTGGGCATTGTTAGAAAGATTTTTAAGAACATTAGGGCTTAAGTCTCCATAATTTAACCTTCAAAAGATTCGTGACAGGAAGCAAATTTATTAAAACAAAGTTTCTTTGAGTCACAGCAGCTCCGAGTTGCTTTCTGAGCAGAATGAAATCGTAAAGCAATTAGTTTGGCATCCCCTAATTAAAGGTCCGATATTGAAGGTCAGCCTGATTTATTTCACGTCAGCCCGGAGCCGGAGCGGCTGCTCTGTAATTTCTGGAGAATGCCCAGACTTACAGTGGGACGGTTCACGCAGAGACTCTGCAGCCGCTGACAGGACCGTAAACAAACCCCGGCTCAGGCATGCTCCTCCGGCTGTGAAACCGCCCCGAGCTCTCCGAGTACCTCAGGAAAACAGGTGGCGTTAGGTCGGCCCCCAATGACAGAGCCGGGGGTCATAAAACCTGCCCGACCAAGACCCGGCATGGTCGGAGTTTTACAAGTCTGAGGCCCAATGACGGTTTTATTACGACAAAAACAAAAACGCCGGAATGGAAAGTTTAGAATCCTAAGAAGGAGATGAAAGATTTGGGTCCCAGATGTCAGAGTGTGTGGGAACCGGCTCCAGGAGGCGGACGCTGCTGCACAGCTCTTAGACAGGGGTCACCTTAGAAGTCCCTTTAATGACAAACTTCAAACGCATTTCAGTCCAACTCAAACGAGCTCAGCGGCCAAGTTCAAGAGAAACATGTCAAAACAAACTGCAAAAAACGGATCTGAACCGTCTGAAATTTTTTTTTTGGGCTGCACACCTGAGCGAGGATTACACTGGCGACGTGCAGCGCTGTTTTTCTAATCTCGGCTAATCTGCTCCTCTGAGCTCGAACTGTGGGATGAAGAGCAGAGGTCCTTCAGACACAAAGGACGTCATTTTATTCCTAGGCAAAGAAAAGAGAAGAGGTTTGTGCAGTTTTAAATATTTCGGGTTACTTTAAATCCAGATCTGCATTCGGCGCGTTCACACAGCAAAATAAAAACCGGATTTCACGCCAGACTCGAGACTTTTTAATCGAAAAAGCACAAAAAATTGCAGCAGGTTTATCTGGCTTTTTTTAAATTTAGGAATTATTTCATATTGTTAAGTAAAAACATTATTTTATTTCTTCTAAATGACTGAAAAAACACTGGAAACAAAATGCTTTTATTCCAAATCTTTGTAACTTTTGCAACATTAAATGTCAGTTTTTCTAAAACCTTAAAACCGCATCTATGACTGAAAGAAACTAATCAAAACATTTAAACACAAATATAGAAAAACAGCTATGTTTTGTTTATCACTCCTTTAGTTCTATTGCAAGATATTGAGTAAATCTATTTGAAATACTTCATCCACAAATAACTGGTCGTTGGATACTTTTGCATCAAAAACTTTTGCTAATTTTTTACATACCTGTATTTAAAAACGGAAAAATGTTCTTAAAGAGTCAAAAGAGCAGGATTTCTAAGTCATTCGCCAAGCAACAAACACACAACAGTCAGTGATTAACATTGTATTTTTAGGTGTGTATATATATATATATATATATATATATATATATATATAATAGTAAAATGTGGTACTGTGAACTGACATCTAATGAGAAAAAATTCTTTTAACAAAACATTTTTTCATTCAGACTGACTAATGGGAGGTGGATGCTGCTGCACAGCTCCTTTTTATGTGTTTAAAAAAATAAAAAAGAAGCTTCAGTTTGCTTTAAAATGGATTAGTTTATATTTTTTGTTTCATTTTTTTTAACACACTGACTTTTTACGGCCTTTTGACTACTTTAAGGTGATATTTTCAAAATTTTAAGCACAAAAAAAAAAAAATCAGAAACTTTAATTCATTTTATTTATTTAAAGAAAGCACAAAGTTGAAAGAAAACTGAATGGAAATATTTTAATTTCTGAAACATTGCCCCCTTTTTAAAAAACCTTGATACGTTTTAAGTTTTTGATTTGTTGTTTCTTTCCTATAAAGATCCATATTTAAATAAATATTCCTTGAATGTCCTTCAACGGTTTAGCATTGAATGTGTTTTAAGCTGCACCACAGACATAAATGCAGTGCAAACATAAAATGAGAAAAAACCCTGCAGTGTGCATTAAAGTGGGGTTTTCTGTTTGCACAAAATGTTTTAAAGACGCAACACTGTTAAAAATGATTCAAATAAAATCAACCATATACCTGTCTTTGCTTTGGAGTCGCTGCGGTTTCTCCTCTAAAACAACCCGGATCAGTTCTGCTGCTCCTCGAGAAATGCCTCCAGAAAAATAAAATCCTCATCATATTTCTCCGTCCCCGGCGCTCCAGGTGAGGCACGTGCGCGTGGGGCGCTCAGGTGAGCAGCCTTCCCAGCACTGACTAACTTTATGACAGCCCGTTTGTCTAGAGCCGCTTCAGGCTCCGCCCCCTTCCCCTTTGAAAAAGGTGTGTGATGAGGAGGAAGAGGACGTGAAGGTCTGCACGAGGAGGGATCATCTCAGCATTACCAGCTTCCTTTTTACATTTCAGAGGAAGTATGAGCCATGAGGTGTTAACAACCGCTTCCTGGAAAATGGAAACTCCTTTTTGGATCAGGGGAGAGTATGTCAAAAGTAAGAAAAAGAATATTAATTGGAAAAGACTTAATTAAAATGTTAAAGAAGTAAAAACTAGAAAAGTAACTGATAAAGCAGCAGTACAGGGGTTTAATGAAAGTTCTTAATTTTCTGTCTCACATTCTGGAATCGGTCTGGAATTCTGGTTTCCATTAAAGAAAAATAGAAGGAATCAACATCCCCCTGCATCCTTTAAGCATCAGCAATGACTATAATGCTCCCAACTCCAAAAACACAACTTTACATTAAACACATGCAAAGCCTGCTTTACAGTCCTACTCAGATCATCTTTTGATCTATTTTAAAATCATCCATCAGCTTTTAATTACGATTGTCGTTTTTAGCCAAAATCAGAAAAGCGGGGACATAGTTTCTGCAGAGCAGCAGGAGTTCATTAGAAATTCACCTCTGAGTTGTGGCCGGGACTGTAAGGCCATAAAAAAAACCCTGCCCTCCTTCCCGTTTCTGAGAGCTCTCTGTTTACATGCTCTCCTGACTCCTGTTAGCTTAAAACCCCTCACACCCCCAACCTACCGTTAGCGGTGCAACAAAAATGGCGAGCAATATTGGAGCCATGCAGTTTTGTGTCAGATTTCAGTTCAGACGAGGAAAACAGAGATGTTATTGCATTTCTTTGTCTAAAAGTGGATTCATCAGAATGGGTGTTGTTGTTTCTTTCCGTCCAGTGCATTTGTCGTAATTACAATCTTCGTCAAACGGCATTTTTCAGCTCCAACAATTTGAGTAAAATAAAATGTCAGAAAAATGTCACAAGAACATGTTAAAAACACCCAAAAAAAACTATTTTTATTGCAGTGGGTGTGATGTTTTCAGCCACTTTTGGACAGCCACGGTATTACAAACCTTTATTATTTTGAAGTATGACATGTACCTAAACATAATTGAAATGTGAGAATCCATTCAGCATTTGGCCTTAAAAACATTTTTAAAACAGCAGAAAGATATGAGCAACAGTATTTGAACATGTTATTTAAACAGAAGTTTACAAAAACAGTTGATAATAATATACGCTGATCATATTCTCTAATATTTAGTATGTTTACTATAATAAGACCGAAGGAGAGATTGATAGGTGCAGTGATGGAGGATGTGGAGTCGATGGTGAAAGAGGAGGACACAGATCATAGGGTTTGGTGGAGGAGGACAATCAGCTGCTGCGGTAAAAGAATTTTTTATGTGACGTTAAAAATGATGAGATTTTTGTGATCAGTTGGAACAGAAGTGACAGATGTGCTTTGCTCATCCTTCACATGATGAAAATCTTCGGTGAGGAAAGTCTCTGTTGGCTGCAGTCCCGCCCACAATTTAGAGGTGAATATCTAATGATCTACTACAGTTAAAAAAAGATATAGTTTGGGTAAAATTGGCATAATCAAATTAAAAGACACTGGGAACGCGTTTACAAAAGATCCAAAGATGATGGGAGTGGGTCCATTTGAATTTGTCACGCCTTCTTTAGTTTTCAAAGACCCGGTGCGTTCTTCAATGTGTGAAGTAAACTTTAATCTAATGTTTAAAATTGAAAACAAAAAAGAAATTCAGAGAAAAAGAAAACAACACAAAAATCTTTATATTTTGAGTAAACCACATAATTGGTTAACAAGCTTTAACATTTAAAAGGTTCAGAGAAAACGTCACATACTATGATGCTTAACTTCAAATCCAACAATACCATTAAATATTAGAAAATACCATGTGTACTTCTAAATATTCTTTTAAATTGCTAGTTTTCATAATAACTTTATTAACTCTACGTATTTGTATTCTTTCTTGAACTTATAAATATATTCCACCATTAATCTCTGACATCACCTGTGATATTCTGAATAATAAAAATGACGTCGGAAAAGGACGTGTATATGGACTGGAGTTTACTTTGCTCAACTTGATACCATAAAAATGGGCAAAAGGGTGGGACGAAGCAAACTGAGACTTTCATTGGTTCAAGCACTTGCCAATCAAATAAACATTTCCCTGATAAACTAATCTGGGCTTTAACAAAATCAGAACAACGTATTTAAAAATATTACCCCCAACAGAGTTGTCATGAACATAAAAAAAGAATTACTTTTCTAAAAAGTTCCTCCATCAATCTAAAATGGTACGATCTCCACCACCAGACTTGTTGGGAATTTGCTGTTATGTAAAGCCTGCCTCTAGTGGTCATTTACAGTACTACAGTATTTCGTACTGTTGGGTTTGTATCAAGTCCTGAAATGGAAAAAGGTTCTTAGGACGTCTGGATTTTGCTCACGCCTCCTACAAAAAGTGATTGACTTGTAAATTAAAGTTTATGTGGCATAAAAAGCCTCGTTTCCACAGTCCGGTCTGCTATTTTGAGCGTTTCCATTATAAAATGGACCCATTAAGCCGGACCGAACCATACCATTTTTGGTTTCCCGTTGGTTGTAGGTCCATAGGAAAATAGAACGGAACGGTTGAGGCGGAGCTACTGTTGTCACATGATGAAACCCGTTGATTGCCGGGAGGCCATTATTCTTTGCCACCAGCAATCTTCTCTCAAACAACATTAAATGCTTTGTACATACGAAATACCAAAAGCCAAGCAGGAAAAACAAGAGCTGCTGGATGGCCTCTGTTGTTGTTGTTGGCTTTGCTTTTGCTGTGGTCGTACTACTACGACGCAAAGCTGGTCGCGTGCGCCATGACAGTCTAAAGGCCCGTACACACCGGGACGAATATTCGCCAGGCGTTATTCGCCAGCGTTTTTCGCCACGTTTTTTGTGTTCACACCCAGGCGATTTTCGCTGACGATGAGCCGAGCGAACATGCAATTTCATTCCCTGACATTAGATGGCGCTTACTGTAAAACAGAAATACTCCTGTACACAAGGTGGCGCTGCGCAACTTTACGCTTCTTAAAGTCGCTTTTCACTCAGAAGAAGAGAGCAAGTATTTACGCGCTAGTCAGAATAATACAAAGAAAACATGAATATTTCAAGCACCAGTAGCTCCAACTGGTGCTTGGTTCGGGGATGTTTTAGAATTTCCGTCATTATTTCTTCGCGGCTGTGTAGACGCTACTTGGCGTCTATCTTCTTCGCTGGTATGTGTGCTCAGCAAGGCAGTTTTGTGTTTGAGCGCCCCCAAGTTGTGTTTTACTGTAACTTCAGAAGCTCCAGACACGTGAGCAAAAGCGCCATTCTCATTGGTCGAGTAGATTTCGACGCGACGCGTCGAAAAAAAAAAACGAACCCGAGGCGTTTTTTTTTTTTGACGCATTGGCGCTTGGCGTTTTTTCGCGTCAGTGTGCACTCTCTCGTTGGTGCCCTTTGTTTAGTCACGAGGCGTTAAACGTCGGCGAAAATCGCCGGCGAAATTCGTCCCGGTGTGAACAGGCCTTAACTTTGAGTGGAATCGCTTGCATGAATTGGACCAGGACCATTCTAAACCAGACTGGACCGCTCAGTGGAAACAAGGCTAAAGATGGTCGGATAAGAGACGCATTAGGGAGCCAATCATTTCATCATGGGCGCTGTGGTGCAGCGGTAGGGCGGTCGACCCATGATGGTAAGATTGCAGGTTCGATTTCCGCCTTGCACGCCCATGAATAGATGTGTCCTTGGACAAGACACCGAACCCCAGTGTTCAACAGCGGAGCCGCCACCAGTGTGTGAATGTGTGTGTGACTGGGTGAATGGGTCTGTGACTGTAAAGCGCTTTGGGCCTTGTGGGTAGAAAAGCACTATGAGTATACACCATTTGTCTGTCCTCTCAGTTGTATATTAAGTCTTAGACTTGTTTTCATTGTATTTCCTCGGGGGATTGTTAAAATTATAACATTTTAAAGAAAAAAATACATTGAAACTCAACTGTATTATACTTTTCTTTTCCTTTGATTGACATGGCTATGAAAGAATGCACGACTCACGACGGGAAATCTGACCTGAGTCTCAGAGAACCGACATTGGGATTATTTCATGTCACATGGTCTCGAGAAGAACAGTTTACAGCATGAATGCATAAAGCCAAGCATCTGAGTGAGTGCTGTCTGTGGACCTGCCAGACCCTCCTGAGCAGCGGTTTGCCTAAAGCCCAGGAACATTATCGCTCCAATGTGGCCTTTCCTGCCAAACCAACAGAGATGTCTGCTCATTCAGAGAACAAAAGAACCCTTCCAAACGTTGAAATCCAAGCGTAGACTCAGAGCGTGTGCCAAATGTCCCATAACATGTGGAGGTGTAGTTGGCTTTGAATCAAGACATTTAAAACTTTTAACATCTTTTTCCTTTGACTTCCCCTTTCTTTTTTTTTAATGTTGTCTCTTCTCAGAGTTAATTCCTTTCCTGTTGCGGCATGTTGGTGGAGAAGCTTCAAATCACCTCACAAACACAGACCACAGACAGGCCGGCGGGAAGGGACTTCCTACCTCACAGTGCTCCTCTTTCTCTGAAGCAGCACTTTAAAAACGCTGAGCCTGACCCGATGATGTTCCGGTCATGTCCCGAAAGCACAAGGACCAAAACTGACAGCTCCAACACACCTGCTGCAGTATTTCAGAAATCACCCAAACTGGTGGATCCCTAGAGAACTATAAGTTTAAGTAAACGTAGAACATTGATTGGATTTGAATTAAAAAAATATTTTCTGTGTATCGGGATGATGCACATGCGGGAGCTTAGGACCACACACCTCGTCTAACTGGTGTTTACGGACATCTTTAAAATGTTAGCACATTTCCGAGAGTACAATGAAGCACAATGAGAAAGTCTCTTCTTAATAACATTTAATTATAGTATAGTTTCAAGCCAGTGGTATACAAATTCTCCTTGTTTTAAACGTGTTTTGATAGTTTGTTTGACAGTTTTATTTCTGCCTTTGCTTAGATTTCTCTCTTTTTTTTCCACATGAGTTTGTAAATGCAGGTAAATGCTAGTGTTTTTTAGACTGATTTTAGCCCTGATTTGATTTATTCATCTGGAAAACTCCCAGTGTAAAAGCAAATGCACTTAAAAAAATATGTGAAAAAAATCTATATTATTTCTATTAATTTAAAGGGCCTATATCAGGCAAAATCAACATTTTTGAGCTTTTAAGTGTATTATATTGTTCATTCCTCACAATAGAGATCGAGTTGTCTTACTTCCAGGTTGAAAAATGAGCTGCGAAAATAACTAATATTTAATAAAAAATCGTTCTTTAGTGTGCTAAAGGGACTACTATATTATATGGATATAGTTTACTCTGAAAATGTTTAAAAAAAAAGCATCATAGAGGCACAAACCTGGAAAACCAAAAGACCTCTTGTGATCTGGTGGCAGACGGGATACAACTTTGGTCGTGACGTGAACTGACCTTTTATATTTATATACATTCGTATTTTAATTTTTATAAAAAGTCAAATTTACACCACATCTAAATAGATAAATAGGTTTTGCTTTCCCAACATTTTACCCTGTAATGTAAAGTAGGAAGAACAAAACAGACCAGCGATATCGTGATGAGCACTTAAACCAAACAGATCGTGTCTTTGACACAAACACATTGTGGCTTTTCAACTTTAAATTGCAGCTTATCTTATAGTTTTCAAAAGCAGATGAGCTTAGAGTTCAGCCTGTTTGAAGTTTTTTTGCATGCAAAACAAAAAAAATTTGTAACAAAAAACACCCTTTTATACAATTTTATCTTATGGAGCCTTTAGGGGCCACAAGAGGGAGAAAAAATGGTTCCAGTTTATCATGTGCACCAGAAACATTCTGGTGGGGACCAGAACCAGCACTGTTTTGTTTTGTTTTTAATTCCATATTTGTCCCTTTTGAGGCTCTGTAAAAATGAACAGAGTACAATTCCATAAATATACCAATAGCATTTTGTCTAACACTTTTTTACGTCTGTCACTTTTCTTTCTCTATATGAGTTGACAGGAAAGCAAGACTTTTTTTTTTTAATCTATTCTATTTTTGAGAATGGCCACCATCTTTGTTCTCTACATGACACAAAATTGCTTAAAAAATCTAACTTATTAAACTGTAAAAACTTTACGCAAATTTAGTTGGTTTGTTTTTATGAAAAATATGTAAAAGGTTGAAGCATATTAGGAACCTGTATTCTAAAATCTTTTAAAAAAGCTTTTCTCTCAACAAGTAATGGTCATTTAAGGTCTAAGACTGCATCCATGACTTAAGATACAATACAATCTTCTAAAGTAGAAAAGATATCTAAATTTTTATGTTGCTCCCATTTTAATATAAGAACTAAGCACAAAAAAAGTATTTTGTTGTAAGTCTTTTTTACACTTTATGGGGGGGGGGGTAAAGGCAATCTTCAACCTTTGACAGATTAATCTTTCCTTTTACATGAGCTTAAATGATTCTATAATCAAAAATCAAATCAAAAAAGTTAAAAATTACATTTAATTTTTTCCATTTTTTCCATGACTTTTGTCTACAGTACATAAACAAACCACTGCTCTAGCAGCAATAAGATACTTCTTAGGCACAGATCCTTCAGCATTACCTGGATAATGATGTTCTATATTATGATACACAGTTAAGCCCTCAGCTTTACACACCATGGAGGAATTTTAATGTTTATCCGTGTTTTAGTTGCTTAGTTTAAGGGTTTTTCTTTGTATCTTAACCGATTTCCCTGTAAGTAGAAGCTAAATCTTTGTGTTTTTTTTATATCAATAAAAGCAGCAACTTCTCCGTGAAAACATAGTAAGTGTTATTTTCTCAGGTCGTTCGCATCTTTTTTTCTTGTTTTCCTCAAAATTCAAAAGCAGCAAAATCAGTGGAGACAATCGTATGGGAAAATTTCAAATCAAAGCTTATTGTGTCAACTTGTCTGGATATAATCAGAGAAAACATTTATAGATAGGCAAACCTTTGAACAGCCATCAGGGTAATTTAGGTTTTTAAACAGAGAAGATAATTATAGGATGATAAAAAGCTTCTCTTGATCTCTGCATCTGAATGACACAAAAGATTTTAAAATTTAATTAATAAATTTTTTTAGGTTTATGCCAAAGTAACAAATGTATATATAAAAATTTATGAGTGTTTGTGAAATCTATCTCTTCAAATAATAAGAGACCTCCAAAATTGGATAATGACATTTAAAGTACAAAAAATACAATTTTGGAAAAGTTCTAAGTCTATGCAGCTGGAAAATGTATTTTTGTCTGCAGATACAATAGAGAGAACATTTCGTTAAAACACATAGAAAATACTCAGACTCATTTCGTGGAAATAACAAGTCTTGCCTAAAAAGGCATTTCAAGACCTGTCCTTGTGCCCTTTTTTGCTCCTTTAATGCATTTCTGAGTATTCCTCTAAAAACCTGTGCTCTGAGCACCAGCCCTTTCCAATCTATAAAAACGACGGGTTCTCCCATTGTGACGTAGACCAGTGAGAACCGCCCCTTCCAGGAAGAGTCTGCGCTGCCAGCCCTGCCCCCCAGGTTAACACACACACTTTCTCTGAGGAGCTAGCTGAGATCGGCCAAAACCTTTCATATGCACAATATGTGCGCTCATCTTTGCAAAAGTGTTGATGTCGTTTTGTTTTCGTGGGCGAAATGAAGACACGCTGCCGAGGCTGAGTGTAGGTTTCACGCCATGAAATGGGCGGCACCCTAAAGGAGGGAAAGGCGGAGCCTCAGAGATCGAGTCGTCTTACTTCCGGGTAGGAAAAGAGCAGCGACAAATAAATCAAATTTCATTAAAAACGTGTTTTATATTGTGCCAAAGGTAATATTATATACATGGTTATAGTTTTCTCTGAAAGGCTTAAGAATAGCATGATAAAGGCCCTTAAACTTACATAAAAAGACAAAAGTGCAGTTATCCCCCCCCCCCCCCCCCCCCATATATGGCCCTGAGACATGGTAAAAATCTCCATTTCTTTCTCTAATGAGGTGGATTACCAAAACACGCACCCATCTGCTCCCTCTGTCAAATTTTAAAACCCTTTGTAGCCCCCACGAGTCAAAAGGTTTGCCCACCTTTGATTTAGAATCATCAGATTTGTGGATGTTGCCATTTTGAATCAAAAGTGACTTAACATTTTTATGTTGTTGAAGTCTTATTATATCATATCTCTGTCGCCGTACTGACTCATTAGCAGCTTTTCACTTGGATTTGTAGTTTTCATGTCTTTTCCTTAAAATACTTTTTTATTTTTTGTGGAAAAAAATGAGAAACCATTACTCCACGAAATCTTTTTCTTACAAACATCTTTCTGTACATACTCCCCCCTAAACAAGCATCATCATTGCTCGTTAGTTTCTGTTGTATTTTTAATTACAGTAATTAGTTAGGAACTATGTTCTGGAGTGTTTCCCTCACTCGGGGACAGACATCAGTTTGAATTCTTTAAGGTGTACTTTGTGATTTTGCATGTGAGTCTCTCTGGCTTTTTTTTTTTTTTTTCTTATAGGCAGTGTGTTTTGTATACAAAATCTTCTGCCGATAAACCTAGTTCGGATTCAGGTTTTCCAGCCTGTGGATGGGTTGGCTTGTCCTCGAGTCCCACGGGAACCGCACCGGTGTTCTAGACAAATCCTCCTGCCAACACGCCAGCCTCCAGAGAGCTCGTTGGGGTAAAGCCTCACTTCCCTTCCACAGCAAAGGGGGGAGGAAAAAAATCCAAGCTAAGTAAACAGTAAGCACCTAGTAGTCAACTTCCTTATCCTTGTTAATTATTCAAAATCCTGGAGGAGAGACCTGCCCACAGTTCTGAGTAACATTTTTTTTTTTAGTCCATACAGGCAGTCACTCACCGCAGCCACCCCCTCCCTCACCTCCAGCCCCCCCCCCCCCCCCCCCCCCTTTCAACTTCAAACCCAGTCATTTTTGCAAGCTGAGCTTTGATTGTACCAAACACCTGTATTTTTCCTGGAGAGACTTCCTTGCAAGTTCCCGCCTCCCATCTTTGATTGTTAAACAGCAGTGGCGCCATCATTACTGTCTGTGCGACTGATGCCGCCCAGCTTCTCCTCCCATCCTCTGCCTCTGCCTTTTAACCGAACTTTAATTGCTCCGAGAAAATTTGGATCACTTCATTTTATCTAATTTCCAAAACCCCCTTCTTTCTGTGTGTGGGTATTGAAACTGCTTTGCAGGATCCATCAAACGACAACCACAGATCCCCCAACAGCTGTAAACTACCAAAAAAGCTGCACAGATCCAGAGAAGGATGTTTCATATTTGTAGTAGCCAGACGGACACTGTCAGCCAGGGTTTGCTTTCTTAGCTCAACTGTAATCCCCCAAGGAAGAGACGCAGACGTACACACACACACCTTTGTGGCAGTAATATTATTAGACGGCCTCTTCTTCTGCCATCCATCCCGTCACCCCCACTTCCCCGTGAAGACTGATATCCTCTGGGCTTCTAACCAGCTGTTTCCTTCCCCTAACACCCTTCATCTTCTTCTGTCCAAGCCTCCACTTCACAGGGCAGGGCTTTAAATCTGAGCCCTGCTGAAGATCTGACGTATCAACGAACTGAGATCCAACTACACTTTGTTGGATTTGTGCAAAACATCTTCACATAACAAAATGAAACTTTAACACCAAAACATACTAATAAATGTCCCATAGAACATCGACAACAAACACATTATACTTACATATGCATTAAATCAGTGTTAGGCACTGTTTAAATAATGTTTCAGGAATTCACAGTAGTAAAACGAGTTGAAATCCCACCTTGCTTCTACTTTGTAGCTTCCATAAAGATGCTCCCTAATGTTTTCTTGATTTGATTTGATATGATTTATTGGTTTATTTAAATGGCGTATACTTATATAGCGCCTTTCTTCCTACAAGGACAAAGCGCTTTACAGTCACAGACCCATTCACCCAGTCACATGCACATTCACTCACACATTCACACACTGGTGGCGGCTCCGCTGCCAAACACAGGCGCCCGCCTACCCCCAGAGGCAAGGTGGGGTTCAGTGTCTTGCCCAAGGACACTTCGACTCATGGGCGTGCAAGGCGGGAATCGAACCTGCAATCTTACGATCATGGGTCGACCGCCCTACCGCTGCTCCACAACCGCCCCCCAAATAAAAAAAAAAAAAAAGATCTCTCCAGCGATTCTCTTTTTCCCTGATCCGTGAAGGTGAACAACACCTTATGACAGAAACACTAAAGATAGGAATTCAGTAGTTTAGCTCTGACTGATATTTTTTTTTTTTAAATCATTCAAATCCCGTCAATCTGCAGAAACGTATTAATTATGATACAATCCAAAATCCTCTCATCCATAATTCAACAGTGTGGAGCAGCGTGGACGCTGCTCCACACTGTTGAAATAAATTAATTTAAGCATTAATTGTAGACAATAGGACTAGAAATCACACAGATAAATCAAACTAATTTCATATATGAAGAATTGCACTGATTAAAAAACAAAATTCATAGTTAAATAAGTTGAAATTTTATTTCAAAATTAAAGAAATGCATTGATAAAATACCAAAATGTCTATCAGTAAACTAAATTTTAATGCCTAAAGCTTCAGACTTGTTCTTTAGAGGATTGGTGACTTGTTGGTTGAGTTTCTTATGTTTTGGTCTTAAATTTTTTGTTACTCAGTGGTTTCTGTTTGTGTTGACAACCTTCAGTCTATTTAATGGTTTCCAGTTATGGTTTAAAAATATTAGGAAGCCCTGAAGTTATACATACTTGTCTGAATGCTAGTTATAGAAAAGTGTTTAGGAATCAAAAAGTTTTCAATAACTGTCAAGGACACATGGTTCTAGAGGAGGAGCCCAATGGAAAACCTTGTATTTTGTTAAACCTGATTTAACTTTTGACACGTGTTCAATGGCCGTGTGTTTTGTACGTAGAGCCCGAAAAATAAAAACTTCTGTAGCTACATGTGCACACGAGAGTTTTGACTGCAGTAGCCTGAAACGCCCGTTTGCATGGACTTCTCTTTGGAGGTAGCCGCTTGAATGGGTGTTGCAGAGGCCGGTATGAACTTAGCTTTTTTGTCAGTTAATAAGATAAATGTAATGATTTCATGATTAGACCAAAAATACATTTCTTTTTAGCTTTTACACATGAAACCTAAGATATTCCAATGGTGCCAGAATGATTCTTTGCAAAACGTGGAATTGTGTTGCTCCACAGTACAAAGTCTATTGTCAGGTAAGGACAAGTTTAAAAGTAGATAGTGTACAGGCTGGAAATAATAGTTTTTTTGAGTCCTTATCCTCTCTAAAACAAGGTAGCACCTCTTAATAATTGATGAGTATCATCAGGCTTCATTGTTTGGTGTCATCTGCATAACATTGAATCATCTTTTTAATGATTTTCAATCCAACAAAAGCAATAACTGAGAGGAAATGTCAAAACAAACTTTGGAATGTGTATGTATAAACGCAGTGTTTTCTTTCCAATCAAGGACTGGTTTTCCCTCACATAAATTTCCATATACAGATGCGTTTCAAAGGTTTGTGTCTCGTTAGTCTGTCTGTGCTTTCTTCTTAAGTCATGCATGCTTACTGTGCAGAAGGTCTTGCTTGGGTGTGTCAGCCTTTGGCTCAGGTGGGTGTTTACTCCTCATTGGTTGTTTTGTGTAAGGGCAGACAGGATGTGTGATGCTTGTCAACACGCTCACAGACATGAAAGGCTGAAGAGGGAGTGGAAGTCACCTGCTGCCGTTCAGGTAACAGGATGTCTTCACAGAAAAAAAAATCAAAAAAAGTTTGTCATGTCGCCTTCAGCATTCCTTGTTGTCTGTAAGGAAACACCTCTCACCAAGGTACTCCTTCTCTAAACGAGTCAACACCTCTTTCAAATCTGGTATAAAGAGGGAACCAGTGGGGTCCAGGTGTTACATCTCCAAGCACAAGCGTGAGTCGGACTCTTGTAGCAGCTCATCTGGCACTCCTTTGCTGTACTCCTCTGTGCATAATGAGTTGTTGAAAGAAATCATTCACAAGTTTACCACCAAAACACGCAGCATGAGTCACTTTTGGGCAGGAGATTGACTGGTATGCATACTGAAGAGCAGCAGTTATGGACTCAACAATTGTCTGGCTTTGACTGAGGAAACGGTTAAAACAAGAAGACTGTCGCTCACTGCAATGCAGCCGAGCTGGTTTTCATGGAGAAAACACATCTTTGACTGTGCTGAACACCCAGACCTCAACAGGGTTGTTTTGCACGAGCAGAATAAACAGCAGTGATGACTAACCCGTTTCCTGACTCTGCGAGTGTAGAATGACACTCAAAAGGAATTTGCTCAAAACCTTTTATAATGATTAGCTTTAGTAAATGCAAACTGTTTCTCTAGTTGGTTCTTTCTGAGCAGAAAGATGTTTTATCATTTTGTCATGTATGGGTACGGCTTAAAGCTTTCCAGGAATGTATGGTTTTAAATCATATTAAAAGAACAATAAAAAGTGGTGAAAAAGACGAGACACTTAAGAAGAATGGTGAAAATAGAGAAAAGACTGAGAAGATAACAGGTAGATTCATTGATAGACTATGTCTGGGGGATTATCCATGTTATACCTAATACCTCATTGTTAAGGCCTTGGTCACCTCTGCCCTTATTGGTGCATGCAGGTGAAAAATGGGCAAAACTGTTCGCAGGTCCAAATGAAATATCAAGATCGTTGACTGCTTGGTGAGCCTGTAGTCAAAATGTTCATGGAAATTTGTTCTACGGGGGTGATGTGGGCAACAGGCCATAGCATCTTATCCAACATGTAAAGGTGAAGTACGTGTGAGGCAAGCATGTTGCATGGATTTTTACATGTTTTCAATCTCCTGATCCCTCAAATCCGCTACTCTTTGCATGGTGTAGTGCTGTTCAGGTGATACGTGCATGCTCCTTGCGCGCAGCCTGACTGCGTACAAATTGGACAATCAGAGCGTAGTTTGTGTCCCACAGGTGTCCTACAGACACTTACATATTATGTGCATGAGCCGTGGGTGAGGTATTTATGCATGGTTAGTAAGAAGCCAGTAATTGCACTTTACTAACAACGAGAGTGTGATGTAAGGGCACTGTATGACATCATGACTCGTGTGTCGTACTTCACGATACATTTACTACCCGCGTGAGAATGGTACGTTCCAGTTTCATGACTAGAGGTGGCCGCATGAGCCTCAAGGGAAGTGCAAAGCACACCTGCGCTCCCCTTAAGGTGAGACCACTTAAGGCAAAAGCCCCTGCTTCCTCTAGACACCAGCTCACCAGATCTTGTCTTTTGTGAAAAATTGAACCATCACCCTGTTTATTTTTTATGTTTTGCCTGATTCCAAGAAGCTCAAGTATCTTTCATTGCCTCGTGAGCTACTTGGTGTTGATGTACTCTTTTCACCACCATAGATTCTTTGCTACAGGGCAACTGCTGATCTCCTATTGGGGTCATGCAAAGACAACATGCACTGGTGTTTCAAATTCCCTTATAACATAAGTGCGTCCATGTCGGTCTTGGATGGTGGTACAATAGGCATAGAAAACAAGGGGTACAGATGATGAGCTCACCTGGACTAATTCTTGATGAATGTGTCGACCAGGGATCACTTGTGTTCCTGGGGCATCAAAGTGTTCTCCTTCCACCTCATTGTAAGGTTGTTTCCAGGATGCTACGCTATAGCTGCTCCATCAGGAAGTCTTCCAGAAGTCTGTGCCCCACTTTCCAACACCAAAGTAGTGGCTGTTGTACCCAAACAGCTGCCTGGGGTGGAATGGAGATGAGGCAGAAATACAGCTGCACACATACACACAAGTTGCTAGCAACTAGCATGAAGTACATCAGCAGAAATGGCGTAAGCACACTCATACGCCACAAGACCCCAAGTTGCTGTTAGTGGCGAGCCAAATAAATGAGTTGCAATGGCAGTCTCCAATTGAATCATTTATTGAACTGTAGTTAGACATGAGGCTATGCAAGGTTAGCATGTCCCAACTCAAAATCCATTTGATTAGAGGCTGCAAAGCAATCCCTGTGATGTGTCTGATCCAAACCCACAGCAGCAGATGCTTCATTGACTAGACATTTCCATTGATTAGGGGTTGTCTTGTTTTTTGTGAAAAGCTCAGTTGTTCCTGCATGGTGATCCTAAGCATTAACACTTGTCTGCTCAGAATTTCTCTTCTGTTAAGACAAGGTAGCACTGCTGCTACATAAGCCTGTGAGGCTGGTTCTCCTCCTTTTTTTTAAATCATAAAGTGCACAACCTCTAAGGACCCTAAACAACTCTTACCCTGTGGGTTGACTCCAAATTTGTTTCTAGCTTCTTAGTTGACCAAAATATCTGGCAAGGATTGCTCTTTTCTTATATAGATACCTTAACTGCATTCATGGCTTTATTCTTCTAAATGATTCAGTATATCTTCATTACACAACTACATGTCAAAATAACCATTTTTAAATCACTTAACCCAGCAAACCAAGTGTCATAGATACAAGTCGGACAAAGTACCATAAAGTAATTATAAAGTAGTTTCTTGAAACTTTTCTTCTGGATGTGATTTAGAAATTACCATCAATACATGATTCTGTGGGAATTTGTCCATCTTCAATATTAAATGTGGATTTAGGATCTGTTATAGTTAAAGTGAAAATGCTGTGGACTCAGAGAGTCTGAGACAGGGAGTGTCAGGGACATAACCCAATGAAACACCACCGATGGGAGACACCCACTCGATAAACTACTGACACACAGAAACTTTAATTACACTGATTAGCCAACATGGGACCCAGACAAACTGGTAACAGACAGTGGTGTGCGGTGGTGATCCATGTAACCATTACCCTTGAGAATAAACTTGATTTCTTTTTCTGATTCCTGACTCCTGAAGTTTCTACTCTTAATAATCCCACTGCTTTAAAACGAAAAAACTGCAATCTCGCAGTGAAATTTTAGACAAATTTTTACTTTCATATTCAACTATTTTGTCATTTTTGTCATGAATCTAATCCATTTAATTGCTTAAATAGATCTCTATCTAATATAATTCTAACAGTCCATAGAGCTGCAATTTTTTAACTCACATATCATCACTTAGAATGATAGATTGTGTTTAAATGTTTTTTATGTTGACAGGTAATCGCCAGGCTATGCTGGCTTTGGTTTATATTTGAGCAAATAGACTGCTATCTTGAATTAAAATGAAATTTTAATTAAAAAAATTCAAGCAGGAAAGATTAAAATTTGCCCTTTTCGTGTAAATTTAACTATTCTTGTAGTGACAAAGGTAAAAAAAATTATTAGTGTTTGAGCACAAACTTTAGAGAAGTCAAACACAGCAACATGAACATTAGAGGAAGGTTTTCCTTTTCTAAGACGGTGTTTCCCTTTTACTCATTGAGGTGTTTGGAAAAACTGATCAATAAGTGTTTAGTTGAAACAGAAATGCCTTAAAAGATGATGAGCTTGAGCCTTTATGAGGGGAAATAAAAGCTTCTGATGAGACATCAGGACGTTTATTTGATTTTCATTACTTGCAAATGATAGCATTGAATTTTGACTTTGGCCTTCACAGTGAACCTTTGACCTAAGTTCTTTATAAATTGTAGGTTAGAAAGGTAATCTTAGACACTGTGATCTTCTGTGCAAATTCTCCATCGGATTGTCAAAAGTTAACTTCTGTATGTCAACATTAATTTTATTGATGGTGTTTAATTGATTAAAACAGCAAACAGCAAAGCAGTAAGTTTAATAAATGGAGAAAATTGAAACAGCAGTTGTGTTACTGCACATCTTCAGGTTTACTGAGAGTTGTCCATTATTATCTTCTGTTTAACAGCCAGGCTTGATTGTCTTGATTTGTTGCCCCAGCCTTCCTCTTTAACTTTCCCATTACACCCTCTCTGGCTGTTCTGTGGAACTGATTGGCAGTTTGTCTAGTTTGCAGTGTTGTGTAGTTAGGGTTAGTGGTTGTCAGCCTCTGGGGGATGTGAGGCTCATTGATGGGACAACTTTCTGTGTAGGTCAGGAGTCCATGAGCTTCTGGTGATGTTCTGTGTGGGGTCTTGTGATGGTCCGTCCCTTTCTACCAATGGATGGGTGGATGTCAGGTCGTTTATGTGTGGTCCATTGAATGTGAGAACTGGACTGACTGCGATGTCACCCACAGAAAATGGCTCGCTTCCGGTTCCGAACAAATGAAGTCAAATTCTGTCACCATTTTTTCGGATGCTGCGTTGTTGGAGCCAGACGACGTCAGTAAGCAGTGATTGGTCAGAGTCAGTCTGAGTCAACATTTTGATTGCAACAACTCTCGCCAATCAGGAATGAGCTTGTTGGAAGTCCACACCCCTAACACTTGACAGCGGGCTTGGGAGAATCTTTCAATTAAGCATTTTGAACATTCTTTGAGTAACTTGTAATTAAAAAATAATAACATAAAAAATATGGATTGGCAAGAACGTATTAAAAAAGGTAGCAAGAACGGTTATTCTGACACATATAATGACTGAGTAATAGCTGCTTATTTCTCAGTTGAATGGGACTCTGGCTTTTTGGAGCCAGCGGGTACTTCCTGTTTGGAAGAAAGGAGGGAGGGCCCACTAAGTCCAGTTCTTATTTGCAGTCAATGCTGTGGTGCTGGCTGCGTTACCTATTGCAAGGTGTTATGGGTCTTCCCAGCTTGGTTCTTACATGTATGATGCACACAGTGAAGCTATGTTCACTCCGGCCTGTGCAATGCACAATCAAGCCGCCACTTTCAATGAAAAGTCTACATGAATGCAGATAATTGGACTTCCGCGTTCAAAACTCTTGCATTCATGCGTTGCTGCACAAGTTTAACAATCAGTTTTTTGGCTCTACGTTCAGAACGTGTAGCCATTGAACACACGTTCAAAGTTAAACCAGTTGAACTTTGAGCAATGAGG
Organism: Oryzias latipes; assembly: GCF_053564925.1. NCBI lineage: Eukaryota > Metazoa > Chordata > Actinopteri > Beloniformes > Adrianichthyidae > Oryzias > Oryzias latipes. Next base: position 35,072,948 of record NC_136237.1, on the reverse strand, counting down.
CACTCTGATTTGGTAGCGACGTATGGGTAGCGGAAGTGGCAACTGTTTGAAAATTGATCACGAAGTAGTTATTAATTGTGGTTTGTGCCTGCAAGACATAATTAATGACATCCTGGGAAAGAAAAAGCCTGGAGGAAGATCAGCACCGCTTGGACATTTCACACCAAGCCTCCAACTGTGAGTACATACGCTAGAGTGACCAATGGGGATTCGGTTAAGGGGCGTGTGCGGCATAAAAGGGGAACAGGTGTGTGTGTTGGTGTACCACTTGGCCGTTTCTGGTTTTGGGGTGCATTGTGCATTTTTGCTGTGTATGGTATACGTTTGTTTTCACATTCTTATACATTGTGTTTGGTGTTTTGGCTGATTTCTTATAACATTTTTGTGGATGTCACATTGTTGTTTATGTCATCTTCTTTTGGTTGCAGTGCCGCTGCTTTGGCTTGACTGTACAAAATGAATAAAAGGACATGAACCTGTCCACTTGTCTTCGCTCTGGTTTCTGCCGTCGTGGCACGCACCTGCGGAAACCATTTTTTAATGGTATAGGCCAATTCAATTCAGCCTCAGACAGATCTATCTGGTTGGATCATATGAACATAAATTGATTCATCAATTAATGGTTACACCCCTATTTTGTAAAGAAAGCTACTATAATATGTTTTTTTTTGTTTTGTTTTGTTTCTGACCTGCTTAGCTTCCATGAAGAATAAATTATAAAAGAAATACATTATCGAAACAACACTAGAAAATTTCAACCAAATTTTCAATAAAGTGTCAGAATATTGTGGTTAGAATGTTGCTGTTCTCACCTGTGCTGCTGTGTTACCTGGGTTGTTTTGGTAAAAGCTCTGACGTTGGTAAACTTCTGAACGCTTGTTTACTTTAGTGATTACCGGGTGCGCTCGAGCTTGACGTCACACAGACGTGAAATTACGAGTGAAGCTGAAATCCGTTTTGGTTTAATTATACTTGTACGGTTATGATAGGAGGCTCCACAACAACCCGTGAGTGACAGCTGTGGAGGGGGTGGGGGGTGGGGGATCCGTCGCTGGGGACCGGAGGTGTGGACTGGACTCTGAGGCGGGGATCTGAGCCTGCGGGCAGACGAGACGAGACCTTTAAGTACAGACCTTTGGATTTCGGCGTCACGTGACCCGCTCCCTCCAGCCGCCCTGCTCCCAGCTGGCCGCCGCTCTCAGCGCTGAAATAACCCCAGCAGGTAAACACTTTGTGCCGCGCGCTTTTGACTTTTTTTTTTAACTGAACCCACCCTCTGCCGAACCTTTTCCACCAGCCGCTGCCTCCCCTCTCTAGAAAAAAAAAAGACACGAATCTCCGATTCCCCCCTCCCCCTCTCTCTCCTCCCAACCACCACCCCGGAACAGACCGGTCCGCGCTGGGAGGCGACGCGGCGTGGCCGCGGCCTCTGCTCGGTCACAACAAACACGGCGCTCGCGCCGCTCCTCCTGCACTTTTCTGCGACATAATTTCCGGCTCTGAAAGCGGCAAATGTGCGCACAGGGCGTTAATAGAGCAACGTGGCGGCGGGATTTGTGGAGATTACGGTGAATAAAGTGCTCTTCCTCTAATCCCTGTGTGAGGAGATGAGCGCGCACTGGCTGGTTGGTTCCGAGGGAAGGAACTGCGTGCGCATATGATGGTGGAAGAGTGGAGGCTTGCACATTTCTGCGGGATGCCAAACGCACTGACTCATGATGATTGCTGCCAAATCTGCTTGTTTACAGGAGGCAGTGAAGTTGCTGCTTATGCTGCATTTCATCACCGTGGAGGATCCTGACCTGTGTTCTGCTCTGTGTGTTTCAGGATGGCAGAGCCCCCCATGTCCTGTGACTGTTTTGTGTCCTTGCCCCCTGGCTCTCGGGATGACCACGTCATTTTTGGGAAAAACTCTGACCGTCCCCGGGATGAGGTGCAGGAGGTCGCCTACTATCCTGCGGCATCAAATCCTCCAGACTCCATGTTGGAGGTAAAGCAGGATCTGACCTTTTGGAAAAAGCCAAGGAAGTGGAGTCCATATGGTTGAACATTAACTTGATGGACTGACGCTGACATATCCTTTTCGGTTAATGGGTAAAGAGAAGGAAGTGTTGAAACTCTTGAGTAAACGCAACAGATCCCCGACATGATGGTTGCATCAACGAAACCTCCATGTTTTGACAGATCACTTTTCATAGGCTGTCTCACACCCGAGTCCTCTTGCACATTTATTTTTTCTAAGTACATTTTGCCCTAAAGTACTTCACTGGTGTGGAGGATAAAACGTGTCTTCTTGAAGCTAATGTTTTACTCATCCAGAGGTGCATACACCAGAGGGATAACCTCTGACCTCACCCATAGTAGTCTGAATGGGGAAAGTGAGGCACAAAGGCTATGCTCACACTGCAGGGCTTAATGCTCAATTTAGACTTTTTGAAAACATTTGATTTTTTTGCAAGGCCGTTCACATTTCCAATTAAATGCAAACTTTTGTGATCTCCTGTGTGACCGTGAAATGACCCAGAAGTGACCCGCATACGCAGAAGAGTACTCAACGGTGAACGACGTCACTCGTTGTTTGCGGAAGTAGCTTACGTTAACAATGGATGTCAACAACAGTGTTGTCAACAGCGGAGCTCTTTTTGCATTAATAAATTTATTTTCACAAAGCAGCCAGCACAATTACAATCTTCTCATTTTAAGAAGGCATTGGAGCCAGGATCGTCTGTACCCACTGTTGTAGAATGGGAATGTGAATGTGCTGGGGGCGTGTGCTGTGAATGTGCTGTGTGTGTAAGAGAGAGGAGAGAGCGCGTGCAGCGCAGTGGGGAATGAGGGGGGCAGCGCATTCATGTTGTGTTATGGAGGAAGGAGAACGATAATAAAAGAAGGCTTCCATCCAGCAGAACTGCTATTGACTCTTTATTAACCCGCTCTGGAGAATCTGAGGGTTCAAGGAAGTGAACCCCGAAGGAGGATCCGCCTTCGGTCCCCCGCGCTTCTTCTGACCACGGTCAGAAAGCGGAAAAAAAAGTAATCGCTGGAAAGGTTCAATACCATGCTCGGCCATTTCGCTGAAAATTTTTTCAAAAACTGCCTGATTGCGATAAGAGCCCTCGAGTTTGGCCTGAACAGAGCTGTCACCCTAAATATTAATCAAATCGGTGACCTCACTTCCCTTCCACTGACTGGTCTCAGCAGCATCGTCCGCCATGGTTGATGTTTATGTTCTCGTTCCCGCCTACTTCAACGCAGAATTATGACGTTTGTAGCGTATAAATGATGTATGGGTCGAATACATGTGGCCTGGCCGTTCGGACGGAGGTCCCATTTCAAAAGATCGGATACGTATCGGATTCAGGACCACATACCCAAGTGGCCTGGGTCACATTTGAAAAGATCGGAACTGTGTCGTTCAGACTGTCATGAAAAGATCAGATACCGGTCGCATAGGGGCAAAAAAATCGGAATTGGGTCGTTTCAGCCTGCGGTGTGAACGTAGCCAAAGTGACTGTACTCCCCAAACTGAAAATGCTGATTGGGCAGGACAGATTAAAGAGAGTTCACCCACCTGCCAATCAAAAAATTAAATCCACGACACTTCGCATACATTTGGTGTAAATTGACACATTTTTACCATGGGAGGCTTTGACATTGGAAATGTTAGATGGGGATCTTGAACTCCTTATGATGCTAAATTGCATGTTGGTCTTTCTGTAGTAACAGCTGGCTTGGATTTGTGAATAAACACTTTACATTTGCAAGGACTTGTGATGATACTTTAGAATTAACCATGGACTGTACATGAGAACTGGACTAAGTGATCCCTCCCCCCTCACGTTACGAATTAAGTACTCGTTGGGTCTTGCTCTCACACTATTTTTTAGTGTGTTCTTGCTAATCTTAATTTTTTTCACATTCTTTCCGTAGTGCTAGTTATAAACTGGCCAATCAGACGCTTCGATAAAAGTATGTGGTCTCACGTCTCACGTTTGAAATTTTTGATAGGCAGATTCTCCCGAGCCCGCTTTCAAGTGGTAAGGGTTTGGACTTCCAACAAACTCAGTCCTGATGGGTGAGAGTGGTTGCTATAGAAACATTGACTCAGACTGACACGGACTAATCACTGCTTACTGATGTTGTCTGGTTCGAACGTTGTGATATCGTGAAAAAAATGGTGACTAAATTGACTTAATTTCGTTAGAGCCACTTTCTATGGGTGACGTCCCACTGACTGTCCAGTTCTCATATACTGTGAATGTAGTCAATTCAGACAAGTGACAAGAGAATGGACAACCATTCAAGATGTCTGATTATACTTGGACCTGTGGTCAGAGGCTTGAGTGTGACCTGTGTCTAAAGATTTCAGACTTGAGTATGACTTGTTCCTGAAGACTATGAACTTGCTTTGATATTTTCATTTGAAGTTTGGACTTTATGTAGACCTTAGCCTGAGGTTTAACTGGGACATTGACTAAGGACTTGATATGTAACTTGGGAGCAGATCTTTGTGACTTGACATTTGCTCATATTTTGACTGGATCTTATCTAAAAGATTTGCTCTTCTGAAGAGAGACTTGAGACAGCACATGAACTTGGATAGACGCGAGGTACCCTTCTGGAAGGTTTCATGAGTGGGACACGAAGCCCGACACTGGGACCTCTCTCGAGTTCCCCTGGTATTTAGTTCCTCTGGTATAAATTGAAATAGGAAATGATTTTCCACCAAACCAAACAAAAGCATTGTTTGTCTTAATCTGACATACAAGAAAGCCTATCCTTGAGGTAAACACAAAACCTGTCTCATCGTTATGATTTGTTGATGTCGGCGCTGTGAGATCATTGTGGTGTGAAGACATTTTTCAGATGTCAACCTGTTGGTTTGCTTCTTTGTTGAAGTTTTTCTGTACACCAGTAATTTCTATGTAGAGATTATATTGTTGACAGCTCTTTGAAGAATGCAGGTGGTGTAAGAATCATGCTTGTTTCTCCTTCTCTTTGGGTTTTGTTTTCTACAGTGCACGTTTATCCAAATCCCTCAAGTAGAGCAGACTCATGCTGTCGTCCTCAGCAAACCTGCCTGGATGTGGGGTGCCGAGATGGGAGCCAATGACCAAGGGGTGTGTATTGGTAATGAGGCAGTCTGGACCAAAGAGCCCGTGTCCCCCGGAGAGGCTCTGCTAGGCATGGACCTGGTTCGGTGAGCTTCAGAAACCTTTGATATTTCTCACATACCTAGAAGACACAAAAACCAATCAAGGATATTGTGAACTAAGTAACGGTGTTAAGAAAATCCTCTAAGCCTTTGATCAGATGGGTGTGCAGATTGCTACGAGCGTGTTATGACAGGGGTCGTGAATGCTGGTGAAGCGTTGCCTGCAACGGTTCTTACCTGCAAAAGGAAGAACTCACTCAGCATGAAGAGCTGCAAAGGGTTTGTAAAACTATGCAGCACTTCCTTTCAAGCACATGGCAGCGAGCTTGCAGACATCACCCAACACGCTCAGCGTGTCTTCACGGTTTCTGCTAGACCAAATGATCAAGTGTTGAAAAAAACAGCAGAGGCTTTGACTTGCAGGCTGGGGCTGGAGCGTGGTGACAGCGCCCGGGCGGCGCTGACGGTGATCACCGACCTCCTGGAGCAGCACGGCCAGGGGGGCCAATGCAGGGAGGATCCCGAGCCCTTCAGCTACCACAACACCTTCCTGCTGGTGGACCGCCATGAGGCGTGGGTGCTGGAAACCGCTGGAAGGCTCTGGGTGGCGCAGAAAGTGTCAGGTATAGATAAAATAATTTAACTGCAATAAATCTGAGAATCTCGCTAAACTCAAACAATTTAGAAGCTTTGGAACTTTTCACAAACACACTTGATAGAAAAGGTGATCTAGAGATGAATAGCAAACGCCAAAAGAAAAAAGGATATTTGGTTTCTGAATAGTGCTTCTTAAATGAAGACAAAAATGTAAACCTCTTTTATGTTATGAATTATATGTTTTATAAAAGTTGATTTGAAAGGAATTATTAAATAAAACAAATAAGGCTTACTTATCCCCTAACAGTTTATATTTAGTTCATTTTTATTGAGTTAGTTGCATTATTTAGTTAAATTTTTTAGCACTTTCCCGAATTATTAACATCTTCTAAAACTTTCTTGAACTTTCTGCAGTAAATAAAGCAGTTAGTGTGAAAATAGGCTCTTTTAGCTGTTCATTTAAAATTTATCGCATTAATTTCTGAAACTTTTGGATACATTTTTTACTAGCATTCAGTATTTATTTAGAGAAGTGTATAATATTCCTTACATTGTTTTTATTTTAGAATATTAGATTATATTTACATTATATTACATTTTTTGTCGTTAAAAATGTTCAACATACCTTTAATTTTTTTGTTGTGTTTTAAACGTTCCTTTGATAATTTAGCATCCAGCGCAGCACTTGTGCTATTACTTTCACCTGTTTTACATTTAATAAGCGTAACCCAGATAAATTTGTATTCTTTTTAGTTTTTGTGCATCTCTTTTGTGCATTTCATTTTTTTAAATATTTAACCTTTAATTATTCAGGCAAGACAGATTAAGAAAAAAAATCTTGTTTCCAATTGTGACCTGGAAAAAGGCAAGAACTTTTGAAAAAGAAAAGTAAATGAAGTCACGACAGAAACAATCGGGGTAAAACAGCCATAACACAAGATGATACTTAAAATAATAAAAATAAATAAATTATTAGAAATATAGGATTCTCAGATTTAGATTTTCTAATAAATTTTACACATACTAGGTACCAGTAATTTAGAAATTTTAGTAAATACTTTGCTTGATCTGTTGCTGATCTTCAAATATTTTTGCCTTTTATTTAAAGAATGTTAAAATATTTCTGTATCTAAAATGATTTCTTGCAGAAATCTGTGTTGTTGTATGTACCATAGTTTTTTTTAAGAGCATAAAATAAAAATGTTTCTCCACTGGCATTGTTGTTTCAAAGTTCAGGTCTAGTCTGAGGAATCTAATTTTTTCATTTGTGACGCTCATCATGATGGATGTCAAACTACATATAACAATTCAAATACATTACTTCTTCATTCAGGAGATTGGATCTTTTTTTATTTTTTATTTGAAGTAAGATAGTTTAAAAGTGTTCGTCTGATGGTTCTCAGAGGGCGTAAAGAACATCTCCAACCAGCTGACGATTAGCACAGAGATCTCAGCCGAGCACCCAGAGCTGCGGAGCGTGGCCCAGGCTCAGGGCTGGTGGGACGGCCAAGAAGAGTTCAACTTTTCTCAGACTTTTAGCCCAGAGAACCCTCCTACCAGGATGGAGCTAGCCAAGCAGCGCTACAAAGGAGGCACTGCACTGATCCAACAGCACAATGGTAGGTTACCCTGTTTGAACTACGGGGGTTTCTGTGGAAAAGCAGTGCATGCAGTGTGTGTGTCTCCTCCTCAGGCTCAATGACAGCAGAGGTGATGATGTCCATTCTGAGGGATAAACCCAGTGGGATCTGCATGGACTCTGGGGGGTTTTGCACCACAGGCAGCATGGTGTCCGTCCTACCTAGAGACATGAACCTGCCTTGCATTCACTTCTTCACTGCCACCCCCGACCCATCAAGGTTAGCTGCTAAATTGAATGCTGTATCGTGTATTCACTCAAACAGCGTTCAATTATTTTACAAGCAACTTGAAATAAAACAAATAAAACTCTATTCTAAGGTTTTTAAATTCCCATTTTTTGCAGTCTATAAGCCGATCACTTCAGTTAATGTGGAAGTTTTAGGCTTATATGAAACAAAAAGTATCAAATTGTATAATGAAGTGTGATATGATTTAGCTAGGCAGGCTATTGCTATTGTTAGCATGCTATTTTAATAAATGTATCTGTGCTAAAAGATAAATAAACAATATTAGATAAGCTATCACTAAGCTAAGTCTGTTATTTTGAGATTTTGAAGTTGTTTTACTTTGATGAATTTGTGGAACCAGACAAGCTAATGCTAACATTAGCATGCAATTTCCTTATTATGTAGGACTTCTGAATGTTGCATTCGCACCAATTTCTGAGAATTTAACCAGTTCTTTTTATACATTTTTATTTTGTCATTTTATTTTATTTTTATCACTTTGAACAAACACATTTAGTTATGGTGTTCTCACATGTGAATGCTAGCTCAGTATTTGCGAAAAGGAGGCGGGAGAATAGATGTGATCATATGCGACTTTTAAAAACACTTGTGAATAAAAACACTTACAGCTCACTTGAACACACAGAACTTCCCATCAACTGCTTTGACCAATCCTATGCCACTTGGCCTCTCTAGGCATTCAGGGAAATGTAGTTGTATCTAAAGTTCCACCAGTCAAGCTATCCCTTCCAATCAAGTTTAGAGGTTCAAACATATATGTCATCAGTCTAACCAATAAAATTTGCCCCTACAATTAAAAGGTTTTGGCCAAAAATCAGTCACAGAAACTCTTGTGTTCTGTCTGAGATGATGGGGATGTGAGTCCATCATTCTCTCTTTCCTGTCTCTCCCTCCGGTCGACCCCGCCCCTTTGGCAGGTCCATTTTCAAGCCTTTTATCTTCTCGGATTGTCCCACCCGAGTGCTGAGGGTGGTCTCCCCACAGTTCGGCCCGGACGACCCCGTCAGGAAGCAGCCGCGTTTCCGGAGCCGCGTGGACCGCAGACACGACCTGTACAAGGCCCACCAGGTGGCGCTGAGCAACATGGAGAGCAAGCCGGTGCGCACACATTCATTCCCATTGGATCAGGTTGTCATGCTAGGTGCGCTTAACAGTACCTGCACATAAATCCCAGAGCAGAGTTGAAGATGTTTCCTGCGTCACTCAGACTAAACATAAACCTGCTGCAGGAGCACATTTCAGGCTCCAACTGAGCAAGCAAAGCGCTGCAAAACAGGTTTTCTATTTAGGCATTTTTGCTGATGTCCTGTCTCCAGATTATAATTGTAATTACAAGATAAGTGCAGGTCACACACAAGCCAGCATCCAGTTTGGTCTCAGATTAGTCACTAACAAGACTGGCTTCAGTTCCCAGAACACAGTGACGTAGGAAATCCTTGTTTTCTTTAGGGTAAATCTGCATTTTATCTGTAATTTGTTTGGAGAAAGCATCTTAGAAGTTGAAAAGTTTACTTTCAGTTGTGTTGAACTAATAAAGTAAACTTTACAACTTCTAAGAATGCATTTAGAATTTGTCTTCTGATAAATACAATGATGTCTCAATTTTTTGGGGGGGAATATTACGTTTTTTTCTTTTGAATAGTTAGTTTTGAAAAGATTTATGTTTTAGCTAAGAGTTTTATCTTCTGTTTGAAACTCAAATGACCCAGTTATCCGGATATTCAATCCTGCGTCTTCCTCAGGATGAAGGTCTAGCCGTCTACGACATCCTGAGAGATCTGGAGTCCCAGTGTCTGAGTGAGATATCAGCCATGCTCAACGGGGAGATACCAGGAGACGAGCTGGGAGACCTGTTCTTTGACTGTGTAGACACAGAGATTAAGTTCTACCAGTGAGAAGGTAGGAGCGTTTTAATGTCTGCGTGGGTGGATCTTCACTTCCTCTTTGGTTTGAATTCACTTAAGACAGAGGTGGGCACTGAGGGCCACATTCCTGCATGTTTTCCAGCATACCCTGCTCTGGCATGTTCTAATTGGCTGGACACACCTGAACCAGGTAATCAGCCATGAGTAGGGCAAGATTATTGGCTGGACACACCTGAACCAGGTAATCAGCCATGAGTAGGGCAAGACTTTCTGGAAATCATGCAGACACACCGGCCCTCGAGGCCTGGAATTGCCCACCCCTGACTTAATACAACAAAAATAGGATATAGTAGTTTTACAGTGATGAGGATGTTTCACCGCAATGACCTGAGTTGAAATTCCCGCCAAAGTCAGCTTCCAAATCCCCAGCCGGCTACTCTAAAACGGAGTGGCTTCTCATCGTGGCAGCGGGCTATAACTTTGCACCCAGAATATTCGGACTAAATTTAAAATGTATGTGTGAGAGATCGAGGGGCCAGAGAGGACAACAGAAGTTTGTCAAAAAATTAAAGTTTTTAATTTTTCTCAAAAAATGTAAAACGATTAACAAACTGGGCCCTTAAAAAAGCTCAACATAAGCATAATGAACTCAGGCAACCAACTTAACTTTAACATAAGAAACTGAACAGACCAAGTAACAGAAACAAACTGACCTAATGAGAGCTGACATGCTCGTGTTTCAGGCCACCCAGTGGTTATTTGCTGAACTGACCCAACTCCAGGTACTTTTATTTATTAATTGGCCTCAAAGAGGAAGTCAAAGTGTTCTTCTTTAGTCCAATTTGGTGCTCTAAGCCAAACCTTTTCCTGATATGCTTGACGCTGCTTCTCATTATTGTGTTCATTTCAATAAGCAGAGATGTTAGGAATGAGAGTAAAGATTTATTGTGTTACGGAAAAATAAGTCTGTAATCTTTGGTGGTTAGGCTCCGGATGAGCTTAAACCATAGATGTGCCAACCCAAGAGCCTAGACAGTGATGGTGGTTAAAGGTCAGACCGTTCTATTGGTTCATAAAGAAGGCTTAATTGATGATGATGTGTTAGTGAGGTAGAACTTCCTTATTGAAATTGCACCAGTGTTGGTATTTTAAAATCAAAGTGAAACTTTAAGAGTTTTAAGCTTAAAATAAACTAATATAAAACTAAGACTACTAAAGACTAATCCACACCCAAAAAAACAACACTTGTAAAACGTCAACTAAACATGGACTTTTTACTGTTTGTTATAATTATTTTAAAACAGACACTCTCTTCTAACTTTACGACTGAGTTTTAGGGCTACCAAAAAAAAAAGTAAATTTACGAGATTTAAAGTTGTAAATTTACAAGAAAAAAAGTCACAAGTTTAGCCTATGACTTTAAAAGTCATAAATATACAACTTTATTCTTGTAATTTTACAGTTATGACTTTTTTGTCGTAAATTTACGACTTTAAAGTCGTAATTACAAAATAATTTCCGTTTGTAATCTGGCCCTAAAACTCCGTCGTAACTCTACTAAATACATTTATTTTAGGATGTTTGCCAACATAAATATATATCTATGAAATAAATCTGTTAAGGAAAAAAAACACAAAAAAGTACAAAATATATATAGTTTTGTTTACGGTGACGGGGCATTTCTGCAAATTAACTCCCAAGTTTACCTGTTTCTGTCTTCTGTTACAGCGCCCTCACGTGGACACTTATATAGCTGCAGGAGATGGCCCTGGGACTGGTAAAAACAAAAAACGCCAGTGTGTCTCGCCCGCTTTGGCTCCGCCTCACCCCAAGCAACAGACTTTTCTAAATTAATTCCATCGTTAAAAACGGACGGAAAGTTTCAGCGGCACGTGTGTTTGGAGCATAGTTACCATCTGTGTCACCCAGGGAGTAACGACTGCACCTCAGTAGTGAGAATGTAGACTTCACAGAAATCCAGGTAGAGCTGTGTGATGTTGCACAAGTGTGGCATTCGTTTAACAACTGATAAGGTTGTCCTTTTAAAGTGGCTGCCTGTAGGAAAAGATTGAATAAAGAATGTGCAGATCTTGTTTGAAGAGTCTTTGTTAGAGTATTTACATTGCAGAAAACATCCTCACACTAAAACATTAACAGAATTATTGATCCAGTTCCTTGAATTTCTCTCCATAGGTTTGCAACCAAATATCTGTAAATTCTAAATTTTAAGATTATTATTGTGCATTATCTTGCATTGCCTTTCCACCAACAAAAATTAAATGTGTACAAAATAATATTGTGCATAGACGAACGTGTCAATAGCACATAAAAGAAATTTGAAAACATTGTTTTTAATTTGTTTTCAATATTTGTCAGTAGAAACCTTGCTAAAATGTTTTTTAAGCATCTTTTTGAACTGATTTTTACCGTACCTTGACTTAAAGTCATCTTAAATTGATTCTTTCCACATAACTAACTAACATTAATTATTTTAATGAAAAATGTCAGGAAAAAAATAGACTTAAAAAAGTAACTATTTATTTCAGCGACAATTCGATTCATATAATTTGTGGTTGCCGATTCACAGTTGAAATTGGTTGATTCTGAACAATCCCATTCTAAAATTCTAAAATCAATCCAGGACATCTTTATCCCAAAAAACCAACCAGTGTGACTCAGAGTACTGAACAGTGCAGGTGAAGTTTTCCAGGATTCATTGTATTTCTTGCATGATAATCAAGTGTGAATTAAGTTATTTTAACAAACAAACAAGTAAACAAGAATTAACAAAAAAACCATTCACATTTTAGTTTCCTAAAGTTCATTCCTTGTTGTTTTTCCACATCAAAAGAATCCAGGGGAACATTGTTGGAATATTCTACCACACTGTTTAGTCACATGTCTTTGCTAAATTCATAGTATTTCCACACATTGGACTGGAATGATGGACTGATCAGTTTTTACTGTAATCAGAATCGGTTTATCTAAATTTGAAATGATTTTATCATGGTAAAGGTTGATTCTATTTAATTCCATTACCAACTTGCCTTAAACAGATTGTTCTGCTTGGATCATGGGAATATAAATTGATTTATTAATTAATTATTAATTAATTATTGTTGGTAATTAATTGTTAGACCCCTATAAACAATGTTAAATGTTTGCCAATGATAATTCACAACAAAAATGAAGTGCTTTGTCCATAAAAGAAGAGGAACAAATAAAAATGTGAATATTTGTGAACTTATATGAGTTGTTTTATCTATTACAAAGATTTACAAAAACATTCCTTTTGAAATGTGCTGCTACATTAAATATTAATAGTCAAACTAATGATTTTCCTGTTTATAATTTTTTAGAAACATTAATACAATTTTTTTTCTTTTTTAAAACTACATAAGATAAAGATTTGAATTAAAAAAATAAAACCTGTAAAAATTTTTTGTTATAAATTACCATTCCCACAATGCCTTGGAAACTGTCACGTGATTTTACGTACAAGCGTCACGTGACACCAACAGTAGGCAAACATGGCGGACGTCGAAGTTCCGAAGTCTTTGAGCGGTCTGTTGAACGGAATCGCTCAAAAAATGTTTTTTAACAATGACGAAATGACAGAGGAGCTGCTGAAGAGCGAACTTTTCCCGGAGCTGCCGCAGGAGGAGTTCAAGGCTCTGCACGAAAAGATGAGAGGCCTCCTAAAGGTAAGAAAACACTTGAAATGGAAGAAGAAACAGACAATTTTTTTCCCTAAATTAAACGCCTCGTCTGGCTTAGACAGAAATTATATTTCTTACGCAAACAAAACAAAACGAAAAGGAAAAATTTCTTCTGTAAAGGAAGCTGTGAATTCTGACCGCCGCAGCAGGTCCGTGAAGAAACTCGATTTACATGAAAAGCGACATAAATGACCTGAAACAAGTTACATATTAGGCAAACGAATTAATGCAAATTAAGCAACTAAATAAATGCAGAAGTTGCCACATTAAGTGGTTAAATTTGCTAAAATTGTTGGAGAAAAAGAACTGTGAATCATAAACGCCACACGAAGAAACTTCTAAAGCTCATGAATGAAAAAACGATAACTACAAAATCGTAATACGTTTCCAAAAGAGAGGATAACACATGCAATCAACCCTTATCTTTAAGTACTACACTTAATATTAATTCAATATGATAGCAAATTATACTATATAAACCATGTACATGTACAGTGTACGAACTGAATTGAAACATACGTTTATGAAATAGTAAATGAAAAGTAAACTTCTAGTACGTATACTGTAGCTCTAAGTATATTTGTAGTACCCTTAAGTGGACTACTTTTTGCAAAGTTAAGCCTTATGATTTTTTTAAGAGTAAGGATTTTAAATAGTTGCCATGGTAAGTTATTCATCATAAGCAATTTTCTTTAGTGCAAACCTCTTCTGAACTGCTAAAAGTCTAATATTTAATACTAAAAAAAAAATCTTTCTTGCTCAGTTTGCTCCTCTTCTTCACCCTTAATGTTTTTCTCCTTCAAAAAATACAAGAAAAAAAATCCCCGTTGTCATCAAACTTTATTAATCTAAAGTACATATGTTTATATAAGATATTCGATGCTGAATTCCTTTTTGGAGTTTAAGTTGGTGAAATAAGTTCTGTTAGGTTTTTTCGCATCTCACCCCAAGCCTGAAAGATATGGAGGCATCACCGGACATTCTGAAATAAATATATACGCCATTAATGAAATGTGTCATTATTTAAAATAGTCATTAAATAAATAGAATTGGAAATAACAAATTACAAAGACAATACAATTTTTATACATTTAAAGGTTGAAGAAAAAAATACATTTTACTTCTTGAATGGATTGAGATAAAACTATTTTATATCTATTATTTTTGTAGATGTACTTGTAATTATCTTTTTTCAAAATAAATATTAACATATTTTTTGGATTATTTGTTTTATAAAAGAAAAAATACATGTTTGTTCAAACACAAAAAACAGAACAGATGGTTGTTTTTTCATGCAAATACATTTTAGATTTTAGGTAACATGTTTGCTGTAAACTACAAAAACTACAGTAAACTACTCTACTTTTCAAAATGAGTCATGAAGAAAGCAAAAAGAAATATTTTCCTTGTTTTTTGCGAACATGTTAGTTTTCCTTTAGTAGGTACATTTCTCTTTGGTTTCATATCATAGTTTATTTTCTTTGAGCATTCAGTGTTATTCAGACAACAAATTTGGGAATTTTTCCCTTCATTTGTTCTTTTTTTTTGACATTCTAAGCTCGTTTGTTCTTTAGCCATTGCTGAGATAAATTTATGTTGGTATTTTGGAAGGAAACCGCCAGAAAGAGCCAGTCTGCTGAGGATGAACTTGGTGGTTATTTTTAGTTCAGTCTTGGTGCAACAGCACCACCTAGCGGCTGTAAATACACATTACATCCTGATCAGAGTACAGCAGCAAAGCATTTCTCTTTTGTTTGTCTTTAGAATAGTGATTTAATCATTCAAATTAATCAGTGTAGTTTCAGTAATCTATCAGAAATAGGCACTTTGATAATAATAATAATAATAATACATTTTATTTATAAGGCGCTAGGGCTGCACGATATGAGGAAATTTCGTGATGTTAATAATCAATATTGCGATGATGATCTAACTTGCGGTAAATGATCAAATAGCAAATCAACCAACAACATTTCCATTTCACTGCAACAGTTTAATTCAAATTATATCATGGTCCGGGTATATACTCGATTCTGATTGGTTGCTGGGTGTGCGTCAAAAAGTGACATACAACAGGATAACCGTGAAAAAAGAAGTTCCGGTCACCTAGCTTAAATGTTCTTTATCACTGCGCCGGCTTCTTTAAAACAACCTTTTGCTTCATCATCTGGACAAAAACAAGCGGTAAGAGGTGAACTTTCTCTCTGAACTGATGCTTTATTCAACTCATCGGAAAGATCAGCTTAAATATATTGCTTTATATTGCCAAATCTTGACTGCAGCGGTGGTGCGGCGCAACGCGGACTATTCGTACGCTGTTTGTGAGAAAAGCGATACAAATCGGGAAAAAAAACAAGAATTAAGAGCAAAAAACTGGTTAATATTTATTACTTTTGTAAGTGACCATGGTATGACAGGGGTTGACATAGCCCAGAAATTTGCACTGGCCCACAGGGCCAGTAGTTTTTGAAACTTACTGGCCCTGCCTGAAAGTTACTGGCCCGACACCGCGCATAGCGGGACCCGCCGCTCCGCAGGTGCTTGCAACTTTAGGGGGGTCCGGGGGCATGCCCCCCCGGAAACTTTTAATATGGTGCAATTTGGTGCATTCTGGTGACATCACTTATTTCTACACTTTTCAATGACTGAAAATAGACCATATCAAACTTAAATCTGCTCTAGTCTGTTTCAGATGTTTTGAAGAGAGCACTGCAGTGTAGTAGGTAACACTAGTTCAGAAGTTTTCATGGTGCTTCTAACGGCAAATATCACAATAAATCATAAACCTTAAATGTGTTAAAACAATCTAATGGCAGCTTGAACCATTTAACGAATCAAATAAATCCCTTAATGCATTTGACCAATCGGATGGACGCCTTCACATTGTTGACCAATCAGATGGAGCCCTGTTATGTTAGATGTTTGTAACCTATGTCAACGAGGGTCATTTGGAGTATAATTTTTAAACTGGGAATGGTTATTTGGTTATTTTGCTGTTTGTTTATATACCGCAAATTATATTGTTATCGCAATTTTAATCTCTGATATCGCATATCGCGAGTTTTCCTCATATTGTGCAGGTCTAACTGAGATCATTCAGCTAACTAGAAATACTTACTGCTTACAGTGTTGTACAGAAAAACAAAATTAAGTAGTTTAACATTCTACTGCATTTGAGTCTGAGATTCAGGTATTTGGAGTTGCCTTTGATTCTTTGACATTCAGCTTAAAGCTTAGTGGATACAGTTTCATCTTCAATGCATTCATTTAATATCTTGCTGTCCATACTACCAATTCCACCCATTACTCCATCCAACATATTCCTATCTATTCCTGCCATGTCTTCCACATCTCTGACATGCTTCAGTCTCTCTTCAGTGACGGTGTCAGATTTATAATCAAATGTAATAATAACCCACTGGCTTGTGCCTTCGTTGTTGCTGTTTAACATTGTTTTGTATTGAATTGTTACATTCAATAAAGTTTGAAAAAAAAAAGTAGTGAGCGCGTGCCGCGTGGTGCTCGGCAGTGAAAGCCGAGCGCGCGCAGGCGGGAGAGAAGGAGAAGTGATCAAAGGTTTCCCATAGAAACCCTTGAAGTCTGAACACAGGACTAGCAGAAAAACTAAATTATGAAGACGAGGTAAATCTACACGTTTTCGCAAAATTTACTTTATTGAAAAAGGTGAAGAATATATAAACCGTTAGATATTTTAGTGGCCCGAGCGGACAAGTGAAAAGTAAAGTCTTGTGGTCCGCACTGCTCGAAAAACAGGACCGGGCCAGCGGACAAATGGCTATGTCGAGCCCTGTATGAGCTTTGCGTCGGACGGTTCAGGCTTCCACGGTGTGCGTTAAAAAGTGATAATGCACACTTCTTCGGCCATTAACCCTTACTAAGAGTCCACATAACTTCAATTACACTCCAAATGACCCTGATCTACATAGGAGGCGAACATCTAACATAAGAAACCTCCAAACTAAACAAATAAATAAAAGAGCTCCATCCAATTGGTCCACTACGTGAAGGCGTCCATCTGATTGGTCAAATGCATAAATGGATTTATTTGACTCGTTAAAAACTTCTAGCTGCCATAAGATTGTTTTAGAACATTTAAGGTAACAATTTATTGCAATTTTCACAGACTTTTGCATATTGCACAGCTTGATATTGCGATAATGATACATTTGCGATTTATTGTGCAGGCCTATCAGGCACCTTTCTGAGCACCCAAAGTCGCTTTACCACATATATACAGGATATAAAATACAATAAACAGTTAAAATAACAACAATTTAAATATATATATAATTATATAATATAATAATATAAATAATATATAGATAATATATAATATTTGAGTTAACTTTGTGTCTAAATGTTCATTTACAGTTGACACATGAATAATCTAAATGCAGTGAAAAGAGTTTTAAACAAAAGATTCAGATTCAAATCAAATTGATATTTTCTTTAAAAATGCGGACGTAGTTATTCAAATCCATCAATGCTTTAAAAAAAAAAGCTCGTTTTCAATTTTTATTGCAAAAAAATATGAATGAATGATTCACTTTTTACTCAAATTAATAGTTAACTGAAAACAGTTTTTCACAACCAATCAAATCTAGTTTCAGAGTGAAATTTTAACTTTAAATTGATGATGGTGTTAAATTTTAACATTTTTCAAACTGAAGTTGTGAATTGAATCAGTTCTGTGTTTCTGCAGTGATATGCGCAATGTTTACAGTTAAGCAAGTCACAGATTCTACAGGTTATTCCACATAAAAAGCTGAGTTTGGTCTGAAATGTTCATCCTAGAAACACTTGAGCTGTGAAAGACAGAATCGAAACTTAGAATTGCAGAAATCACATCCTTTCATGTTTTTTTTTAAATAATTTATTTGTATATTGATGCAGAAAATAATTATTAGGTCAATAACTAAAGTTCCCCTCAAAACTCTGTAATGTAACCCTGGTTGTCGATGACAGAGGTCAAAGGTCACCAGGTTTTCACTGGAGCTCCTGTTTTGGTCCATTGTTGATGCAGATCTTCTTAATGTTTTGGGGCTGTTGCTGGGCAACATCATATTCTACCCTCTCCACAGACTCTCTGTCGGACTGAAGTCCAGAGACTAGCTAGGTCATTCCAGTAGCTACTTCTTTGCTGCCATGGCGATGTGTTTGGGATCAACGTCCTCCTTGAAGATGCAGCTATTTTTTTTTATCCTCTGTGCTCTCACTAACAGAAGGTTTTTGGCCAAAATCCCTCCATAGATGGCTCCATTCATCCTTTTCTTCAATAAAGATCAATTGTTCTATTTGCAGAAAAACAGCCCCATACTATGATGTTTCCACCTCCATGTTTCACACGAGGTTTGGTGTTGTTGGGATGAAGCTCGGCATTCTTCCTAGAATTAGAATTGGGAGAAGGTCATGTGATGAGACTCACAAACAAGAGGATTTTCTGGATTCTATTTTTACATTCTGCCTCTCATAGTTGAGTCTACAATGACAATTTTAGGCTATTCTCTACTTTTTAAGTGGGAAAACCTGCAGAATCTGTGACTGCCAGATACTTTTTTGACCTCACTCGGATGTTCTGCTCTTCCTTTTCTTCTCAGTCCATCTCCACAGCAGACATGGACCACGCCCAGCTGGAGGCCTTCCTCACAGCGCAGTCTAAAAAGCAGGGAGGTGGCGGGGTGAGCGCAGAGCAGGCCGCCGCCCTCTCGCGCTTCTGGAAGAGCCAACGCGTCCGCGTGAGGGAGCGGCTGCTGGCTCAAAGCCGCTGGGAGCCCTGCCTCAGGGGCCTCTCCTGGAGGGTGGACCTGCAGGCCGCCGGGCGTCAAAGAGACACGGAGCACAGCGGCCCAGTCGCCCTGATGGAGCTGGAACTCAGCAGAACCGGACAGGCGAGTCACAAAGTACACCAAAAATGCATTTTAACAAAAAAATCCAATTTGTAGCCAGGGGCTGTAAGCTAGCGGGAGAGCATGTCCTTTTTCAGAACCCACTCAATGCCTTTTGGGGTCATGGCGTTGTTGGAGCCTATCCCAGCTGCTGTAGGGCGATGGGGGGGGGTAGACCCTGGACAGGTCACCAGTCTGTGCAGGATCACACAACTAGAGACATCAGTCAACCTATGGAGCATGTTTTTGAGCTGTGGGAGGAAACCAGAGGGTCCGGAGGAAAAAAACACAGGGTTTCAAACCAGGGTATCCTCACTGCGAGGTGAGAGAGCTAACCACTACACCACCATGCAGTCGTCCCTTTTTATGATCATGATCAAAAGAGGTTTGGAGGACATGCAGAAACTTTTCACGCTTTTGTCCCTTTGCAGTTTATGTCGGTACCGTCTTGGGCTGCATGGTGGTGTAGTGGTTAGCACTCTCGCCGCTCATCCTGGTTCAAATCTTGTGGAAAGTAAGTGTGTGTGTGTGCGTGCGTGCATGTGTGTGTGTTTGTGTGAGAGAGAGAGAGTGTGTGTGTGTCATTGGTGTGGGTCTGTGACGGACTGGCGACCTGTTCAGTGTGTTACTCGGCCTTGCTAGACAGTAGCTGGGTAGACTCCTGCGACCCTGGTAAATGGTAAATGGCGTATACTTGTATAGCGCCTTTCTTCCTACAAGGACAAAGCGCTTTACAGTCACAGACCCATTCACCCAGTCACACACACATTCACTCACACATTCACGCACTGGTGGCGGCTCCGCTGCCGAACACAGGCGCCTGCCTACCACCAGAGGCAAGGTGGGGTTCAGTGTCTTGCCCAAGGACACTTCGACTCATGGGCGTGCAAGGCCCAATCTTACGATCATGGGTCAACCGCCCTACCGCTGCACCACGGCCGCCCTGCAAACAGATGAATGGATGATTTATTTGCTTCAAACGTTAATTCAATTATGGTTTCAATAAAGTCAAATCCAGATCGAGTCAAGATTAGTCAATAATCCTGCCTCCTTTTCTCCTTTAATACCGATTTTTTTTTTTTTTTTTTTTTTTTTAATGTGATGATAAAATTAGATCGGATTACCTTCCAGGGCCGTCAGACCGGCTTTTGTCATCTGGTCTGTCCTTTCAGACTATCAGACTATGTTAGGATTGCCGCTGAGTATTTACTGCTGCAGTAATCCAGATTGTGGGGGCAGAATTTTCCCCGCTGGAGCTGCTCGGTCAGGCGGATCCTGGTGATGCATTTCATTTGTTATTTTTTAAACTTGATTAGTCTGGCGCTTGTTTTCATGTTTGTGATGATTCTTCTATGATCAGAAAAATGCTCCCAAGAGCCAGATGTGCTGTTAGATTATGTTCTATTGAGAGGAAGGGGTAGCAGCTGGAAAGAAGAGGGATTCATTTATTTTGTTTTAAATCACAATCATTGACTTTTGCCCACTTTGTTGTTTTTTGTTGGATTTTTCTGTTTACAAAACCAAGGAGGTCCTGCTTTGATGGAGGAGGCAGGTTGTGGGTTAGAGTCCCTGGGTGAGGGGTTCCTGAGAGGCTTAACCTTTTGGTGATATGCCATACAGTCTAAATTGCAGGTTAAAGAAGAATAAATGTGCAATTATTTTTAGAAGGACGGGATTATGATGGACAGACACAAAATCTGGATTTAGACCAACACAGGAGGAGCTGGACTACAGTCACTTTACTGCCAGTCGAACAAAACCCAGACGTACAACTTTTCCTGAACGCTAAAGTAGCTTTGTGTCTCATCACTGAATGAAACATTGATATAAAAGTGGGCCTGCACAATAAATCGCTAATTTATCGTTATCGCAACATCAAGCTGTGCAAATACGCATATCGCAAAAGACGGTGAAAATTGCTATAAACAGTTAAACAATCTTATGGTTGCTTGAAGTATTTAACAAATCAAATAAATCCATTTATGCATTTGACCAATCAGATGGACGCCTTCACGTTGTTGACCAATTGCATGGAGCTCGTTTATGTTAAATGTTGGCCTCCTGTGTAGACAATGGGTTAACTTTTATTTAAATTAATCTGCTGCAGTGAAATGGAAATTATTTTTTTGGTTGTTTTGCTATTTGTTCATGTACCACAAGTTATATCGCCAAAGTATGTGAACTATATCAGATTAATTAGGAATTTAATTGAGTCAAAACTAGTGAATCTAAAGAATCTACTCAATCCAGGCTCTGGTGATTTTGAATCTATTCTGTAAATCTATGGTGCATGATTTATTATTAAATTATTAAATTTATTTATAAATTTAAATTTATGTAAATTTATTTATTTACCCAGCTCTAGTTCTCATATGCCATCCCTTGGTTGCTGGAGCCTATCCAGCTGGTGTTGGGCTGGATTGGAAGATCCCAGACTTGGTTCCCCTCTGCCTCCTGCCCATGTGTCAAAGGGTTCTTGGGCAAGGCACTGAAGCCCATGGTGCCCCTGGTGGTTTTACGTTAGCGCCAGTTTGTGGTAGCGGAGCCGCCATCAGTGTGTTCATGTGTGTGTGAATGGGACAGTGACTGTAAAGCACTTTGGGCCGCCTAAGAAGTTAGTAAAGTGCCACTAAAAGCACCTTCTGAATAATATGATCGTTTTTAAGTACATTGAGTTTTTTTTCTTTTCTTTCAGGACTCAGAGTTTGTGTGTGTGGAATTTAATGAAGCCAAAGTCAACGAGGTTCTGAAAAAACTCTCTGACATCCAGGAAAGCATTGACAGAATTGTTCACAGAACCTAAGAGCTGCTGAGCGGCAGCGCTCTACTGCACCCCCTTCCTGCCAGGCGGAGTACTGCAACAAAGCAGCATCGACCAGTTTGTACGCACTCTGAGAGAATTCGCACTTTCCATTACAACCTCTTAAAGACTCTGACAGTGGACATGTGTAAAACTGATAGAAGCGTGTAAAGGTATGCACATATGCAGTTTTCAACATATTTTGAAACTAAAGCTGTTCAGAAAGCAGTGATCTAGTGTAATAAAGACCAAAATCATTCCACCTCAGACGATGAGGATCAGTATTTATCAACAAACATGAACCTTTCAATGCTAAAGTTAATTTTTTGTAGTTTTTTTTATGATGGGCTCACCTCAACTTAAAAAAGTAGAATTTTCCACTAGACGTTAAGATTTAATCTGTTCATTTTGAAATAATTGTGTCCTTAAGCATCTCATCATGTCCAACACCTTAGAAAACTTTGCCTGTTAATAAATAAAATGTTCAAATGTGAAGTGTTAATAAAAATGATGCATAGAGTTTCTGTTTTTTGTGGTTTGAATGGGGATCTGGCCGACGTTTCTATGGCAACCACTCTCGCCAATCAGGAGTAAGCTTTTGAGAAGGCCACACCCCTTCCACTTGAAATTGGGTTCACATACATGTCAGTGGGTGTTTGGTTGAGGACATGCTGCTAAAAAGTGACTTGCAAAGAGAGAGTCCTGCATGTCATTAGCATCTAAATGCAAATGCTAACGTAGCTGAGGGAATAGGAATGGATGACTGAATGTGCAAGCAAATGTCTAAATGCTAATGGAAATCTTATTAATATAGTCCATTTAATCAACAAAATACTTGCAGATCAACTAAAATAGTATTTTATTCAATGAAACACAGTAAGAGAAGCTAAACTAGCATGCTAGCATCTCCATGCTGAATTGGAATATCTGCTCTAGCCATTCTTGTCATCTGCAACTTGGTGCTCATTCTAGGAAGTTTGCAGTATAAAGCAGACCATGATGGATTTTATGCCAACTGCTAGCCTCTCATTGGTAATTTCCATGGAAATCATTTCAATGCGTTCACGTAATGTAGTAATATGCATTTTTT
Organism: Oryzias latipes; assembly: GCF_053564925.1. Taxonomy (NCBI): domain Eukaryota; kingdom Metazoa; phylum Chordata; class Actinopteri; order Beloniformes; family Adrianichthyidae; genus Oryzias; species Oryzias latipes. The sequence continues at coordinate 35,049,927 of NC_136237.1, read as the reverse complement.
TTAAATATGAGCAAACACATGCATCTTTGTGTTCATACCTATTTTATAAATTTCATGCAAAGCATGCTGAATCCTTGCATGAAATTGACAATATTAAATTTACAAAAGGAAGCTCCAAATGTACACATTCATCACTTGCTAGTCACATCTATGCTAAGCTAACACGATGTGTTAAAGCATTTCTTCTAGGGGTGTAACAGATGAATCGATTTCTATTAATGTTATCGAACCAGATTGATATACAGTACATTTACATGATGTAACACAACCGAGTGCATCACAGGGGACAACGCACATGTGATGGCAGCCAAAAATGATAAACCCATCATTTCAGTCTAAATGTGTGGAAACACTGAATTTTACAAAGTCATGTGACCATACAGGGTGGTAGAATGTTCTAATGTTGTGTTTGTATTATTTTGATGCGGAAAAACACTAGATGTGAATGGATTTGCCATTAATTCTTGTCTACTTGTTTCTTTATACACATATTGAATTTATACTTGATTATCTTGGAAAAAAATACAAAGAATGTGGAAAACTTCACCTGAACTGTTCAGTACCAAAGTAATTATCTCAATGTTCCACTGGTTGATTCTTTTTTGGCTAAAGATGTGCTGGATCGATCTTGGATCAGTAAATAGGATCTTTCAAAATTAACCAAAATCCAAAGTGAATAGCATTTCCAGGCTAACATGGAGTGGAGCCAAACATTTACGGTCAGGGGGATAAATATTTGGACAGAGACACATTCTTTATAATTTAGTTTCTGTACATTAACACAGTGAATTTAAAAAAAAACAACTCAGATGCCATTGAAGTGCAGACTTTCAGCTTTTATTCCATGGGTTGAACAAAAGGATTGCATAAAAATGTGAAAAACTAAAGCATTTTTAAACAGTCCCTTCATTTCATGGGCTCGTAAGTAATTGGACAATTGACTTCCATGCAATTGCATGGGCAGGTGTGGGCAATGCCCTTGTTATGTCATTATGAGTGAAGCAGATAAAAGGCCTGGAGTTGATTAGAGGACTCATGCTTGCATTTTGAAAATTTTGCTGTGAACAGACAACATGCGGTCAAAGGAGCTCTCAATGCAGGTGAAAGGAGCCATCATTAAGCTGAGAAAACAAAAGAAAAAAAACATGCGAGAAATTGCTACAGTATTAGTAGTGGCAAAATCAACAGTGTGGTACATCCTGAGAAAGAAAGAAAGAAAGCACTGGTGAACTCAGCAACACAAAAAGACCTGGACGTCCACGGAAGACAACAGTGGTGGATGATCACAGAATTATTTCCATGGTGAAGAGGAACTGGTTCACAACAGCCAACCAAGTGAACAACACTCTCTAGGAGGTCAATCTTCAATATCCAAGTCTACCATAAAAAGAAGACTGCATGAAAGTAGATACAGAGGGTAACTGCAAGATGCAAGCCACTCATAAGCCTCAAGAATAGGAAGGCTAGATTGGACTTTGCTAAAAAGAATTTGAAAAAGCCAGCACAGTTCTGGAAAAACATTCTTTGGACAGATGAAACCAAAATCAACCTCTACCAGAATGATGGCAAGAGAAAAGTATGGAGAAGGCGTGGAGATAACTCATGATCGAAAGCACACTACATCATCAGTAAAACACTGTGGAGGCAGTGTGATGGTCTGGGCGTGCATGGCTGCTAGTGGCACTGGGACACTAGTGTTTATTGATGACGTGACACAGGACAGAAGCAGCCCAATGAATTCTGAGGTATTCAGAGACATACTGTCTGCGCAGATCCAGGTGAATGCAGCCAAACTGATTGGGCGGCGTTTCATATTACAGATGGTCAACGACCCAAAACAAACAGCCGAAGCAACTCAGGAGTTTATTAAAGCAAAGAAGTGGAATATTCTTGACTGGCCAAGTCAGTCACCTGATCTTAACCCAATTGAGCAGCATTTCACTTGTTGAAGACTAAACTTCAGACAGAAAGGCCCACAAACAAACAGCAACTGAAAGCCGCTGCAGTAAAGGCCTGGCAGAGCATTCAGAAGGAGAAAACCCAGCATCTGGTGATGTCCATGAGTTCAAGACTACAGGCTGTCATTGCCAACAAAGGGTTTCAACCATTTGGTTTTCAGTTATTTCATTTGTCCAATGACTTACGAGCCCATGAAATGAAGGTGTTTAAAAAATGCTTTAGTTTTTCACATTTTATGCCATCTTTTTGTTCAACCCATGGAATAAAAGCTGAAAGTCTGCACTTCATTGGCATCTGAGTTGTTTTATTTAAAATTCACTGTGGTAATGTACAGAAACTAAATTAGAAAACATGTGTCTCTGTCCAAATATTTATGGTCCTGACTGTAGTTCAATAAGATCACAAGAGCATAGAAAAAGAAGATCTGAGCATTTGCAAGTCATCTGTCTGACATGCATCCAAACTAGAAGGACAAGTTTTCTCTGCCGCTCAATGTAAACCTTTTTTATACTTCTACTTTTCTCCTATTAAAACAGTTAATAGAATATATTAATATTTACAAAAATAGTACAGGCAAGTCAATCCTCCTGCTGATTTTTTTGGGCATACCTTTTAAAATATTGTCCCATGATTTCAAGAAAAGAATTTAAAAATACTTAGGCACGTGTCATGACTTCCAGAAACCTCATTGCTTCACCTTTTATCTACTCCGCTTCCTCTATAGAAACAAAAGGTGTAATAAAGTTTACATTTTGTTTCTTATCTTGTTCCTTTTAGACCATTGAGCAAAGGTGAAGAACTTCTCTACATCTTTACTCTCTAAATGCTGATATCCATAGATATCTATAGCTGTGGGTATATATGTACAAAAAAACTTCCTTAAACTCTGACAGAAGCCTCCTACCAAAAAAAAAAAAATACAATTTGCTACACGTTGGTTTTAAATCTTAACACATAAAGATTAAAGTGATGGTTTTAAGTTTTTATAATAAAACATATTCCAACAAAAAAAAGAGATTTGAATAGAATGCCTGCATAAAGTCATAGAACATGTAACTAATATACTTGAGAATAAGTAGATCAAAAAGGTCTTCTGTCAAGACAGAAAACAAAACTATTTCATCAAAAACATTTTCAATAATAAAACGGAAAAAACACAATGAACGATGTGAAAGTGCATATTTGACATTAAGTTGAAGTGTGTATACATTTTTATAAATCTCATGTTTGAACTTAATTAAGCATCTAAATATAAAGTTCCAATTTTTCATACGTCAAATATTTTTATAGACTTTATTTTTAAGTAAATTTATACATACATATGTAGGCCTATGGAGTCTTCTATAAACAAACAATTACACATACAGTTAAATCTTTTTGGAAATGTACAATCAATCTAACTACTTATTTTGAATTACAATTTCAAATTCTGTAGTTCATTCATCACCCCCCCATTTATTTATATATATATATATATATATATATATATATATATATATATATATATATATATATATATATATATATATATATATATACACACACACACACACACACACACACACACACGCACACGCACACACTTAACAATGATCATGTAGTATACTTAAAATGTGATTTCTTACCTCCTCTCACTTCATATTTTACAGGCTTTAGGAGCAGTTTATAAATTAATTAACCACAGCAGCCTTGGCCCCAGATCTGCTCTTTCCGCCCCTGGAAGTCCCGAACTTGAGCTTCAATTCAAATGAGGGAGGAGTCTCTGCGCCTAAGACACGGGAAGCGCGCGTGGGTCCGCTGTACCTGTCACCCTCACAGGGGACACGTGAGAGGGAAGGGTCCGGTTTCACGCCCTCTATGTTTTGGTTGAGACCAGCACCTGGTCGGACCCGGAATCTGCCGGAGATCCGGGTTCCTGTGGATCCTCAGGAGAGGTTTGTGGACTTCACTTGAATTTGAATGTTTTCATTCAATGTTTTTGGTTTAATACGTTTAGAGAATTTGAACTGTTAAGTTTCAGTTCTCGGGATTTGCATGTGTGGTCAGAAAGGATCTGCGTGGTGCGTCTGGATGCGCCCTTAGCTGAAGCGCGCGGCGATTCGGAGTCCCAGAGAAGTAAAAAACCGCTCAGAGTGACGTGTTCTGGTGCGTTTAGAACATGTGAATGTTTTCTTCCTAATGTTCAGAATTCTTATTGAACGGGATCTTTAGAGACGCAGCAGAGAGTTGAGGCTCATAGGTTCCTTCATGTGCAGAACTCTCCTCCTCCAACAGAGGCCATGAACTGACCATAAACATCAAATGGAAGTAGATGTGCTTCTGACTTTATTAGAAAAAAATTGAAAAAATTTATTTCTTCAGAACAAGATTCTGCAACTTTCAACACCGAAAGAGCAATTCAGGTCCATTTCTCAATGACAACAGCCACAAAGTCTTAGTTCACCCTTAAAAAATAATTTCTATTGATGTCATTGTTACTATTACGATAAATCTGAATTAAAAGTTGTTTCTTTGTTTTAAATAAAACGTGAATATGAAGAGAAATAGCCTTTTTTCTACATTGCATAGAGACATTATGGTGACAGCAGCTATTTTCAGCTTCTAAAATTACAGAAATTGTGTGGTTGCAATGGAAATATCGTAAGTTTGCAACTTCGACAAAGCATTTGATAGAAGCGTTGTTTCTGTTGACTTTATGTTGCCAACCTCACATCATGCATGTTGTAAGTTTTTGGAACAAAAGTTCATCTTTAGGTAAAGCATCAAACGCGTCATTATCAGACATGGAACATTTTCTATACCTGGTAACGTGTTGTTTTTTTTATTGCTAAGTGACGTGGCAACATTTTCATACAGAGTTAAAATGAATACAAAGCAAGTTTGTTTGTGTAGCACATTTTGTGTACAGACAATTCAAAGTGATTCACATTAATAACATTTAAAAGAAATAGTAAAGGAGTGAACATGAAAGTAAAAATCTAAAAAAGTTCAAAAGAACTTTAAAGGAAGCTGAAAGTAACAACGCAGACGTGTTGTCTGTAACAATAACAATGGGCCTTTTACTTGGATTTAAATAAACTGAGTGTTTCAGCTGATCAAAGACTTTCTGGAATTCTGTTCCAGATATGCAGAGCATAGAAGCTGAATGCAGCTTCTCCGTGTTTTGTTTGGACTCTGGGAAATGAAGGAAGACCTGATCCAGATGACTGGAGAAGTCGGGCTGCGCTGGTACATACAGTGGGTCAGCAGGTCAGTCATGTGTTTTGGTGCTTAACCATTCAAAGCTTTTTAAACCAGCAACAGAACTTTAAAGTCGGTCATCTGACAGACAGGCAGACAGTATAAAGACCTCAGAACTGGACTGATGCGGTCTACTTTTTAGGTCCTTGTGAGAACCTGAGCTGCAGAGTTCTGAATAAGCTGCAGCTGCCTCTTGGTCTTCCTGTAAAAACCCTCTTACTGTAGTAAAGACTAGAGATCTGTAATCCTTAAAATATTTTGAAGATGATAGTACTTTTTTTTTAGTTGATAGATGCAAAAATGTATTTTGGTCATGAAATTTACTGCGTGAAAATAAAAAATCAAACCAGCAGAAATCATGCGTATCGATGTATCCAAAAAGGTTGTGTAGGAATTATTAAAGGACAGGTACGCCTATGTCTGCATGCATTCATCCACCCCACCAGAAGTGAAAAAGGAATGACAGCTTTGGACCTTCACCCTTAGAAAGGCTCACACTAAAACATGACTCACCTTTAGGGCTGTACTCGGTACGACTGAAACCTCACTGAACTCCTCGTGTCGTTGTGATTTGAAATGTGGTTTTAGGAGTAACTTGCACTGAAGACAAGGTAGTGGCAGATTCAGGTGGTGTTTGAGTCAAATACTGTTCTGGATGGTGTAGTACTTACAACTTTAATCCTCCTAAATACTCCTGACTATGCAAGAAAACAGCATACAATCGTCTTGCTATATGTTTCTTTGGCAGACGCATTAAGTATGAAAACATGAAAGCATCATTTGTAATTTCAAATTTGTCATGAAAACAAATTTGAAAACATTTTGACCTAAATGGAACGACTTAACTTTAAGACCAGGAGTCATCTTACTGGAAAATTAATTTTTTTAAAAGCTTTTGTAAAATAGACGTCATCTATTACACCCATGAATGTGTCCTTAGGCTGTCTCATCCATAGACATGAGTCATTAAAAGTTAGAGAAATCAAAAGCAGTCGTGGAATTGTTTTCCTACTGTGGTCTGTAAAGATGACTCCTGCAGTCACAACAAATGAAATGCAAGTTCTGCCATCAACACTGAAATGTTTCTGAACAAAATCTCTCCAAAGTTATTTATTTTAACGTCATAATATGAAAACTGTGGAAAATACTGGTTGCTAAGGAAAATTGTCAAACTGACTTAGTTGTAGAGACATTAAAATTGCTGGAAATATTTTTCAGCCGAAGACATTAAAAAAATACTATGGTTGCTATGGACTATTACTTTAAAGGGAGCCTCCACTTGAAAAAAAAAAAAGATAGTGCCCCCAGACAGTGTCACTCTGCACATTTACCTTTTCTGTGTGTATTTTCCAGTCTTGTTCTTTTGAATCATTGATGGCCGGGGAAGCAACAAAAACTCCCTCCTCCATTCAGGAGTTCCTTCAAGTAAATCCAGAGGAGCTGCAGGCGTCCATCTCTTCATGACAGATCACCAGCGCATCAGTCTGGAGTATGTCATAGGTAAGGGCTCTCTTTTAGCTCAAATTTGGCACGGTCCTGCATTTAAAAAAATATAACATTTTCATTTAAATGTAAGCAAAAAATACTTTAGTTCTTAGAGCTAATTCTTTAATTATCATAGGGGTGTGATGGAATAAATACAGCAGATCAGTTTTGAGGAGTGTCAGTGTTGGGGTTCAGTTTGCAGAGGTTGTGCATCAGTCAGTAAATGATACAAGAGTAAGAATCCTAATCGTTTTAATATTTTAAAGTAGGAAACACGTAGCTTTTTGCTTCTTCCTGATCAATATGAGTCAACATGACAGAAGTGGGACTTTGGAGCAATTGAATTTTTTATAGTTAAAAAAGCTGCAGGTTATTGAAAGCTAAAGTAAAAACATTATTATTATGAAAATCTATAAAAGTAGAGCTCTAAAAACGTAGTATCTGAAGCATTCTGTTCATTTACTGACAGCGTAGTTTGTGCTCTCACTTATCAGAAGTCACATGTTTCTAAATAAGTTTAGCTTCAGCCTGAAGGTTTGTTTTGTGATATTTTATAGCAGAGCAGCGCAGAGATGACAGCCCTCACTAATGAAGACGTCTTCCAACTTTATTGGATTAGATCACAGTTTACAGCAGTTGTAAAAAGTTTCCTTTATCCGGTTAAGCAACTGCCGCCATCTCCAAAGTCGATGTCATCTCAGTCTCTCCAGGCCTCGGTTACAGTAATGCATTTTAAAATACATGCCAACTATGGCCCGAATATGGAATATTTGTAGCACAGAGGTGGAAGGCTGATGATGTGGACTTAGTTTGCCCTCAAAAACTCGGCTGAAACTGGGTCGTTCAGCAGGGCAAGGATCATAAATGGGAGGAATCAAAGACTGGATCCAAACTCCAAACCTGTACTGGGCTGAAAAGCTGCTGAGATGGCGTCATAAATGCCAGGATGCTGGGCCTGCTTCTCTGCTCTAATGCAGCGGTGTTCAAACCCGCCTGGATTTCTCTTGTCTATTATTTGGTACGGGACCTCGTAGAATCTGCTGCTTCTGGCAGCATTTAACTGTTGAAGTGTTTGAGCCCCTTCTGATCTTTTTCATTTGCACTCAGTATGATTCTCAGAGGTAAATGATTCAGATCAAGAAAATCTAAGCATCTCCTGACAATAATCTCAGTTAAACTAAACGTACATTCACACCAGGCATGTGAAGAGGTTTGGTTTGAAATGTGGAAGCGGTAAAAATCCCTCGAATCTCGCTCCAGGCTTTTTCTTTTACAGATCTAATCCCTTATATGATAGACCTGGTGTCATAAAATTCCAGCCGGACACAAACTGCAATTATTAATTTCTCCTCTGTGATCACTTTTCAAACGGTTGGCACTTCTGTAAATTTGCATGAATGTGAGAGTTTTAAAAGCAGAAGCCTAAAACGCACATATACGCATGTTTACATAGACTTTCTATTGAAAGTGGTCGCTTCAACACGTCTCGTGGAGGGCAGTGCGAAGGTAGGTTTAGGGTGAAAAGCTGGTCAAAGCGGTCATTTTTACTTGGATTACTTTGAATTTCTGTGGCAGTTTGGGTTTAGGAAACAGTCGGATCATGAAACAAAAAGCTTGTGTTCACGAAGGTCTGAATGAGGTTCATTAATGGATTAGCCAGGGATTCGTTCCATTTATGCAGTTGGAAAGCCTCTTTCCTAATGACAAAACTGTTTAAAAGCGACTTTTTTGTTATCTTTACAAACGTAATAAATCAAAAATAAAGATAATTTTTAATAATTCTTTTGACTGAATGAATTAAAGGAGGGGAAACAGGATCTTGTGTAGTTTTGGTTGGATTGTTTGCAGTGACTGTCTGTGAACTCACGGCTGCAGGAAACGGCAGTCATGTGCACAACTGAATTGGAAGCGTGTGATTCCTCCTCGCCTGTGCAGAAAGAACAAAAGGAGGGGAAAAAAATTCCTTCCTGAAGGATTGGGAATGAACATGCAGCCATGCGGAATGAAGTTTCAGCTCTGAAACTGGACACTGGTTGACCTTTCTTCTCATTTATTCTGGTTTTGCTGTTCCTAATCATCTTCTCCTGTGTTTAGATGCAGAGTGTGGGCACCATGTCTGTTCCTCGGAGGAAAGTGTTGTTGCTCTGCCTGTTGATGGGGTTCAACATCTTCATCTGTGTCTTGATGGGCCTATCGTGGAAATTCAGGGGTGAAAAAGGCAACAAGAAGATAAAAATCCCAGAAAGATTTTGGAGCCAGCAGGTCCTGAGCGAATCCTTCTGGAATAAGGAGCAGCAGCGACTGGACTTCATCAACAACCCCCTTCTCAGCGCCGTGCTTGCCAACGACTCCTTCGAGGCTCAGCTCGATTGGCTACATGACTCTGGACCACATGACCCCTGTAAGCCTGATTGGAGGGTCGCCACCCGAATCTCGGACTACAACATCCTGCCGCGTCGCTTCAAGGACTTCCTCTTGCACATGCGCTGCAGGTCGTACCCCATTCTGATCAGCCAAACTCACGTCTGTGACCAAAAGCCTTTCTTGCTGCTGGTGGTCAAATCCTTGATCCCACATTTTGACCGAAGGCAGGCGATTAGAAAGACGTGGGGTCGAGCCGGTGTCTACGCCAACCGGAACGTGGCAATCGTGTTCCTGCTTGGTAACACCATACCAGGGGACGACCTCCCAGACCTGCAAGAAATGCTGTACCACGAGGCGAAGATTCACAGAGACCTCCTCCAGTGGGACTACAGGGACACGTTCTTCAACCTTACCCTCAAAGAGGTCCTCTTTCTAGAGTGGTTCAACAAGCATTGTCCACAAGCGCAGTACGTCTTCAAGGGGGACGATGACGTCTTTGTCAACACTTTACGAATTCTGTACTTCCTTGAAGGCCTGTCAGAGGACAAGGCCAAAGATCTGTTCATTGGTGATGTCATCAGTAACGCAGGGCCCCACAGAGACCAAAAATTGAAGTACTTCATCCCAAAGAGTGTTTATGTTGGGGGGTACCCGCCCTACGCCGGCGGTGGAGGCTACCTGTTCTCTGGTAGTTTGGCGCTGCAGCTCTACAACGTTTCTCAGCGAGTGGTCTTATATCCCATTGATGATGTATACACAGGGATGTGTCTGAAGAAGCTGGGCCATGTTCCCGAAAAGCACGACGGCTTCAAGACTTTCGACATAGACGAGAAGTACAGGAGCAATCCCTGCGTCTACAGGACTCTGATGGTGGTTCACAGTCGGACGCCGCAGGAGATGCTGAAGATCTGGCCATGGATCATCCACCCTGAGCTGGACTGTCTATGAACGCATCCCATTCCACCCCTTTTGACATTTTTACCAATTTTTTCAGGAATATGCTCGATGTTCAAACCTATGTGTTTGATTCCAGATAATTTATTACTTTATTTGTTTCATTTGGTGCTCTTTTGACTTGTTTTATGTGAAGGTTTAACCTGCATTTCAGGTTGAATAATCAGAACTTTTTTGTAACTTGTTTTTCTACATTTTTACTTCAAATCTCGTTGTTTTTACCATCCAAACATTCCTGTTCAAATCCAAATGATTGCTAGTTTCTCAATTTCTGCTAAATTTACCTCAGATTACATCCAATGATGCAATTTTACTCCCCCCTGCTGGTTTTAAACAACTATTTTTTTTTTTTTTATTTTAAATTTTTATTTTTTTCCAATTGTAACCCGTTTTTGGTAAGTTCCAGTCTTCAATCAGCCTCTTCCCAGCTCTTTACTTGACTTGGATCTTTTATTACATACGATCCTACCTTAAACCCCTTCAAAGGAAATTCTTTTCCATCATTTCTTAAAGTTAATTAACCCTCTAAGACTGGAAATGTCTCTAAACGGAACTCCTCGACTGTTTATGCAATCAAATGGAATCAGATAAATTTGACACTAAGAAAACCGCCTTTTCGTAATGGCCTTGCACCAAAACAAAACACATTATTCACATTAAGTGTTGCATAAACAGATGTCAGAATCAGCTGATTTACGTTAGTTAGGTAAGCAATTCACTGATGTAAAGTGTCGCATATCGGTGCAAAGCTTCTTTTCTCTGCTTCAAAATCCTCTGGAGTTACGTTAATTGTGTAAACGGTGGTAGAGTTACGGTAGTCGATAGAATGCTAACGCAGGAGCTAAAGCTTTGGTGTTAAAGGGTTAATTAGGCTGACAATCTGTGAGGTAACCTGAAGGATTCTTAATAGGAAGAATGTTGTAGGGCGACCATTATGACTGGAGTTAACTCCGCCCACCTTAACAGCACTCTAAAAAATGGATGATTGGGTAAGTAAATGAAGAGTTTTCTTGAGTCAACCCAATAGGTCTGCCCATCTGTCAATCAAAAAGACACACCCTTGATACTGCATAAATTATATAACATTAAATTAATAACATTAAAACAGCTGAAAAACAATTTTAATGAAAAAAACTTTTTTTCAACATGGGAGGGAACGAAGTATTGTTGCCATGTGAAACCAGCCCACAGTGGTTGTTTAAAGGAGGATGAACTGTTTTTTCTGGGTTAGCTTCAAAGTTTGGATCAAAAATGTGGAGGGAACCTCATGGCACTGGTAAGCCAATTAGTGACTCTCCACTTCAGGTATCTGTTGGCTCCTCAGCTAAAGAACAAAAAAAAAGAATGAATTTGGTGATGTGACTGTTGAAATGATCCAAACCAGGCTGTGACATGACCACAGCTCCTCTGTTCCTCAAACTGTTTTCAATTCTGTTTTCTGACTGATGTGGTCACATGTTTAAAGAAGCGTGTAGATGACAGACATGTATTCATAGAACAGTGAGATTTAAGCATTTGTGTGTATTTCAAATGTCCAATCTGTGAGCCGATCATTTCAAGGGAGAGGAGAAGCCCCAGCGGCTTTTAGAGACGCTGCTGTGGTGTGTGGCTGTGCAACAGCTTATCTCTGACTTGCTCAAAATCTGTTGTGTATATGCCAAACAAGTGTCGCTGTGCTGTCACTGAACCTCCTAAACAGAATCTTTTTTTACATGAACCACATGGTCTCCATTTCAGCTCAAACAAGTATTTGATACAATTTTCAATAAACTTTATTGTTGAGGGAAACCGGATACTTGAAGCCCGTTCAGTGTGGGGAGTTTAGCTGATACTGTGTCCTGTTTGGGATAATAAATGATAAAGCAGTTGTGTTGGCACTGAAAGCCTGTGTGTTTTAAATGAAACTAGGTCAGATCGCTGCAGCGATCGGAATAAAAATCTCCAGTATGGTGAATTAGCGTCCAGGTGGCTCGACACACCTGGACAGACTAATGTGTCAGTGATGGAGAAAAGTATGCAGCGGATTTACAGAGACATTGAATTTACCCTTTAGGTTTTGTGTCTTTTAGTTGAAAAATCTTGTTTTTCTTAATTGAAACCACAAATTCTCCAGGGATGAAGTCCAACTGCTTTGAGAGGACGAGTTTAGAAACAAAATCCCCCCAAAAAACAAAAGGACTTTGCTGAAACGGAGAAACAAGTGGCTTTCTTCTGCAGTAATGACATTTATGGGGGGGCAGAGTAAAGATGTACAACAGAAAAAGAGGCCCAGTGTGTTACAACTCACATGCAGGCTTTACTTAAAAAGATGCATGTCTCAGGGACGCCCAGGCCAACCCGAACCAAAAGCTTTATCAAAAATGAGAGTTTCAGGTCTGGCCTTGAAGATAAAGCATATCTGCATCTCAAACTGAAACCAGGAAGTTGCAGTCTAAAAGCAAATGGCTAGAAATACATAAGTAAAAAAGTGAAAATAAGAACAGCTTCCTTTGAACAACCGGACAAGAATTTCTAGGGTTTTTGTTATTATTTTTTGTCATACGAAGTTGCTACTGTTTGTTGAGAAAGCTGTTTACTTTTTTCCTTCTTAATAAACAGAAGGGTAAAGAAGATTGTTGCCCCCGACACGTTTTTTAGTTTGAGTTTAGTGCTGACAAAGCTGAACACTAATAAGGATCAAATGCTGGATTCCTAGCTAAAGTCGCTCTAAAGATTTGATTTATGGAAAGAAACCAACATTTAATGAACAAGTGCTAACTGAGATGCTAAAAAGAGAAAATAAAAAAAGCGGAAAAATGGTGGATGCCTAAACTGCAATGGATTCGATAATATAATGGCTAAAAAAGTGTAAGACAGCAGAAAACAAGCTAATATTGCAAAAATCTTTTTGAAAATGGGGAAAAACTATATTTTACTGTAGAAATGCAAAAGTAAATGTGATTTGTGTTAGATTACAGATAGGAAGTTGAAAAAGGAGAAGCTTTCTTCCTTAACTTGAAAAAAAGAAAAGCCTGACTTTTTTGATGATTCAAGATGCACCTCGTAACCCTTGTGCTATCCTTGGCACTTTAACATTGGGAGTTGGGTCATCTAGACCCACTAGACAGTGCGCTGAACCTTTTTTCTTCATTGTTATATGTGAACCTCACTGGTATCATGGATTACATGAAATCTTTCCACCTTTATCCACCTTTGTCATGGTAGGGAGTACAGGTCAATGTAAGGGTGGGGTCATCTAAGATAGGGTTAAAAGTCAAAATGTTTTTTTTCTTATTAGTTTTTTTGGTTAATCATTTAATGTGCTTTCAATTTCACAGCTACATCCACCCATCCATTTGCATTTCAACTTTATTAGCACACCGTGTTTATGATTATTTGTCCCTCCCTCCAATAAAAGCACAAATTGCCTAGAGCTGCTTTGTTTATCAGGTTCTACTTGCATTTAAAGAACAATGGCATGCATAAAAAAATGAAAAGTAGTTGAACATTTGTCAAATTTATTAATGTTTGACTTTTTGACTATTAATTTTCCAAAAACAGTGTTTGTAATTCTTATTTAGTGTTGACATCTTTTTTGGCTGATTTTTTTAATGTCTGTTTAATTTTAGATCTGTCTGTAAAAGCACACTGACACCTGCTGGACGGAACGTGTACTTCCTGCAGGTAAAAGGAAGTTCAATCAGCTGATGCAGAGCACCTGCGCAGACAGGACAGGAAGGAGGGAGTTTTTTGTAGCTGACAGGGAAATCTTGAAATTATTTTTTCTCCTTAAAAAAGTTGAGTGGAAACAGTTTGGAGAGTCAAAAATGCCTCAAAAGAGCAACTTGAACGTAGCTTTGCTCCTATTTCTGCTGATGTTTGGAATTTACTGGAAACACTGTGATGGACAGGTAGGAGGGGGGCCTTTGGAAATGAGCTAATTATTAAGGACAATTGTTAAAACATTTTTTTTTGTTTTTTTTTGTCTGTAGGGGAACCCAGACGGTGCCAGCAGGCCTCCAGGTGAGTCTCTGTCATGTTTCTGAAATGTGAACATTTACTGGTAACCGTTTAAAGAAAGCAGACTGACAGTTTTTCATAAAATTATGCAGGTTGCTTCATTGCAGATTAAAAAATGCCTCATGCTAATTCAGCTTTATTGTGGATTTTCTAATCTGTGACTCAAAGAACTCATCAGAACCAAGAAAGTTCTGGATGATGAGCCAAATAGCAAATAAATAAATAAATAAATCTGCATTTCTGCTTGTTATTTAAAGGTAAACTAATGTTAGCTAAAATCTATAAAAGTCTGTTTTGCTTTGAAACTCGACAAACGTAGAAAGTAGCAGCAGGAGGAGCTCATGGCGGATTGTCTCCCCCAGATGGGCGGGGGGTAGACGGCAGTGCGTTCTTCGCCCTGCGCAGCTGCCACCAGCTGCTGCGCAGTGACAGCGGCGAGTTCTTCTCCCCTGAGTACCTGTGCTCCAACCCCCCTCTGTGGTGCAACTGGACCATCCAGGTGGATCCTGGGAAGAGGATCCACCTGCACCTGGAGGACCTGACCCCTGACGAGGCCTGCCAAGCCAAGCAGGACCAGATCCACGTGGACGACCCTGCCGGACAATCGGGCGGGGAGCACAAAGTGCTGCAGAAGTGCTGGCAGGAGGCCAAGTACACTTCATCCTCAAACATCCTTCAGGTGGTTCTGCTGATCGGCGGTTGGCCCAGCTCCTCCTACAGGGGCTTTTATGGACGCTACCAGGCCTTCGGACCCCCCGTGGTTTACAACCCAGGGGAGGACGGGGGGATAAGAAGCAAAGAATCAGAAGCGGAACCTGGACTAACAAAGTTCAGCGACCCGTCTGTGAACAGCGAACAGACAGGTCCTGAGATGATGTACGATTATTATGATCCTGCCACGATGGCTGAGCGACCCTGGGAGTCCAAAGCTTCCAGTGGAGGCACAGAGGTAGAAGCACACACTCATCTAACATCACTGCAGCTGTTTCATTACATACTTTACAGAAAAGACCGTTTTTAAAGATTTATCAAATCTTTTGATGAAAATCAGGACACTTGTTTAATTTTTGTTGTTCTGGGTCATTACAGATGCCATCATCAAGAGAAATTACCTGTTCACATAACACAATTCTAATTTTACAGAGTACATTTTTATGGTTTTTAGGTAAACCCACTTATTGCACTTGATGGAAAACATAGTAACTTCCATTGCTTAACCCGCGGTATCTCTTTTGGGGTCATAGGGTTACTGGAGCCTGCCCTAGCTACTGTTGGCAGGGTACACCCTGGACATGTCGCCAGTCTGTCCCAGGGCACACAATCAACACAGTGACTTAAAAATACAAATGATTGAAAGATTGCAGATTAAAAAAACCAAACCAGGCTGGTTAAATTCCAAGTCGTCTCGTATAAACTTTCACTCCTTGTTTGTTTCTGCTTTTTCTCTAAATTTCAGTTGAGTTCTTGGCTCAGTCTGCAAAAGTCACAAACTTTAAAATGTACTTGGAGGAATTTTACTAAGTTCTTCTGTATCTGTCAGTTTGACAGCCCACTCATAGTGGTCAGTATAAAGAAGGACTTTGAGTTGACTCGCTTGTGTGACTTCTGTGGCAGCTGATGGCTATGAAAATGACTACTGGTCAGCTCTGAAGATGTTGAGGCAAACCATCAGGCGCCTTAGTAGGAGGTTGAGGTGTTTTATTAATGCTGTCTATCGTGTAGACAAGGAGCTGTATCTTTTTCTGAGAAAACTGTTGCTTGGTAGAAGGAATGCTCCTTCCATTGAGGATCTCCTCTATCCCCCTAAAAGACCTTATCACAACCTGAGATCACTGAGAAAAGTTTCTAATGGCAGAGTCCTGGAGTTGAATGAGTTCTATCCCAAGAGCCTTAAGTGTCTAGATGTTGTGGGCCTGTCTTGGATAACACGCCTTTGCAACATTGCATAGCAGTTGGGGGCAACTCCTTTGGCTCGCAACTGGGTTGATTGGTGAAACTGGGGTGGCAACTGGGGTGAAAGGTCTACCTGGTAAAGTCTACTTCAGGGTGCAAAAGGGGAGGATTGTGCTTATAGGGCAAATTCAGGACACTCTTGTTTTTCAGGGAAAAAAGGACAAAGTCAACAGCCTACAAAGCACAGGTGTCAAACTCCAGGTCTTGAGGGCTGCTTTCCTTCTTATTTTCCAAATCCTGTAGCTTCTTGTTGGTAAAGCACACCTGATCCAGGTAATCAGTCGCATGGAGGGCAGGAATATTTAAAAAAAAAACTAGCCGGATGCTGGCTTTCTAGACCAACTGTTTGACTCAACTGTATCAGGTGCTTGAGGGTTTGTGGAAGTTTACCCAATCAGTCCACATGTGTTTTTGAAACATGGAAGTGGTGATCATGTCCTTCTTGTTGTTGTGCATGGGTGTTCTGAGAAGTCTGGGTACGGACCCTTGTAAGTTTCAATTATCTGTGGAACAAGTTCGGAATGTCAGGATTCGTTCGCAGTGCATGTTTGACTCTGGAAGTAATCTTTTAGTCACTGGTTTGTTTTTTATGCATATAATTTGTAGGATCAGCCTGTTGGTTACTGGAGGGAGTTTGGTTTCGGGAAGACATGATTAAATCTCTGCTTTTTTTGCAGATGACGTTGTCCTGCTTCACCTCAGTGTGTAATGTGGCAGTTTGCAGTCGGATGATGGGGCTGTTGTGAAAATTGGCACCCCCAAGTCAAATGTCAATTCTATAACAAGAAAAGGTTGAAAAGCAACTGATTCAAGTGGAGTTCTAGTATCTTAGGGTCTTGTGGGGGAGAGATGAGTAAACATGTCCTCCATGTAATGCGGTCAATTATCGTTCCTTCTCTTGAGCTTTAGGTCGTAACCAAACCGACAAAGTTTGCAAAACTTGTCCGGAGATGGTCCTTAGATGTTTTCGACTGTTCGTTTTGGGGAAAATGTAGATTTTATTTTGACAGCTCTCTGCTCTTAAATGCTTCCGTTGTTGTCTCTCGCAAAGCGCAGATGTGAAAACAGCAAGTAATAAGGAACTTCTTCCATTAGGCTGAGAGAAAAAAAAAAAAAAAAAACACGCGCCCCCCACCCCCGTAACTTCTGCTAGTTGCCTCTGTGTAGCTTCATTTTAAGCTGATCAAGCAGCCAAAGACGAAGATTTTTAACAAGATCCAGAAAGAACTGGAGGATCAACCTGTTGGACTTACAGCAGCAACAGAAAGTTTGATAAAAAGTTTTGATTTGGAGACGGCAGTGTCGTTTGATACTGATGCTATGCTATGATGTCTTGCTAATGAGCTGTTCCGCATGTCCCCTACATGTAACCATGGACCGGTTTAAAGTCAGACTTGCAGATGTGGCGGAAAAATGCAACAAAATTAATTCTCAGAACATTTATAAAAACTGTTTTTTATAAATGTAAAAAGAGGCACTTTGTATAAAACTTTATTAGTAGCGCCTGTGTACATTACAGAGCCGGTGTTGATCTGACAAAAAGCCCCCCTCCTTGTTTGAGTGCTGCCTCTTTACTGTCAATGGCAAGAATCCAAAACATGATCATGTCTTTGTTAGGATTTCATGTTAAATGGAAAAAGTGCTTTTTCTGTCAATCTGCTTCTCTTTAGTAAATCTGTCCTTGTTTTCTCAGCAGGTTTGAATTTGACTTTACAGTTGGTAAAGCCAAATTGTTACAGTTGGGGGGGCATTTTTCAGCAAGAAAACAGAAACAACTCATTTGTGGTTAATGAAAAAAAACACAGTATGGAAACACCAAAAGCAGAGCGCAAAGATTGATTTCTAATCAATCATACTCTGCCGAGTGTGTTCTAGTATCATACTAGCGGTAGCTCACAAAACACCTTCTGCATTGTTCTGCAAACATATTTACAGTTTCTATTCAGTTGAACTTTTGTTAGTCAAGTTTCAAAGGAGATGTTAAAATAAAAGTTTTTGTAAAATGTATTCCATTTTTAAGTTTTGCTAAAAAAAAGGAAAAGCAGGGAGAAAATAAGCTATTCTAATTGGGCTTGGAATGAAAAAATTGGAGATTTTTTATTTTTTGCTGTATCGCCCAGCTCTACTTGGATGGATCGGGCGCCACATGGGGGCCCAGACAACACTTGGAGTTGCAGTTCCTTGGTTTGCCTGGAGAGACCTTTGGGTCCCTTTGGCAGAGCTTAGGAGGATCAGAGCATTTTGGCTTTGGGTGCCTAACCCATGTCCTGGTTCCAATTTACGTAAGAAGAAAAGGCAATCATCTTTGTAAATGAATATGGAAAGTTTTAAAATAAAAACAAAAACAAGATTACATGACTTGCAGACAGCTTTTCCAAAACCAAGGGAAACATTCACAAATTAGAAAAACTGAACTGGCAATTGGTGAGAAAAATTTTTATTTTAAGAATACAACTAAAATCAGTCCATAATTATTTTGGTTCTCAATCATCTACATTTTCAGATGTCTTGGTTTGGGGCTACAGACAAGTTAGGGCCACAGATGGAAATTAGCTATTGAGCTACAATCTGGTGCAACCATCTTTGCTTTTTAAGATTAACATATTTGTATGCTGTCCTGATAGATAAACAGGTCTCGTTCTGCAGATTGTTTCAGTCTTCCTCACAATCTCTTTTGCTTTTGGGATACTGTCCGTCTCCTTCCAGGTGGTTGAAAACCATGCATCTTCCGAGAGCAGCCATTCTTATCAGTTTGTGGTGTCACCGCCGTCCGGTCACAGGACAACATTCCGGTCAGGAAGAGGTGTCGCTCTCAGCCAGTCTGACTCGGCAGCCTTACCTCCACAGTGGCGGCAGCAGGACAAAAGAGCCCCTAACTCCTCATCACCAGTGCAGGGTAGTGTAGAGGAAGCTCCCACTGCAGCACAGACCGAGAGCATGAAAACGAGCAGACCGGACGAGCTGATGCCTGCTGACGGAACCAAACGGCCTGAGGCCAGAGACGCCTCGGACCAGCTCCCGTCTGACGCACCAGATCCAAGGAGCGCAGAGCAACATCCTCCTCCTAGCGTGGTGGAGCAGAGATATGACCACAGAGAGATCAGTGAGTAAACCTGAGCTTCTCCTTTAGGACTCTGTTAAGAACGGTGGCTGAGAGGTGCAAGACACGTTTACATTTAATATGCAACAACAACAAATCCCAGTACAAATGAACAGATACTGAAACACAACAGCAAATCACGGAAAAAATGACAGAGTGCGGAAACACAACAATGAAAGCGGAGACACAGCTTCTAATAGAAAGGGACATAATATAAAACCAATTGTTTATGATTCTTTAAAGTTATTTGTTGCAGTTTTCTTTATGTGGGCATAATACACAAAACGCTAACTCACCGTGTGCAGCTCAACAACAAATCATAGATGTTGTCGTTACGTCACTTCCGGTATAAAGGGTATTCCCTTTCTGATGGCTTTCGTTTTAACTTTCCTTAATTGTTTCTCCATCCTCGGCTGTCGTGTTTTTGTTTTTTGTTGTACGATAATTTTTATTGTAGTGCCTTTCATGTATTGTTTCATGTGTTTATAATGTCCACATAAAGAAAACAGTAATAAATAACTTTAACGAATCATACACAATTTGCTTTAAATTCCATCCCTTTCTGTAGGAAACCATGTCTCTGCTTTCGTTGTTGTGTTTCTGGATTTGGTCATTTGTACTGATATTTGTTATTGTTGTTGTATCTTAAATGTAACTGCCTTGCACCTCTCGTCCACCATAGTTTAGCTACGTTCACACCACCTTCAACAACTCGCATCCAAGCTGCCATTTCCAATGAACAGCCTATGCAAGTGCGTAGACTTGCATTTCGGGCTCCTGCATTCATGTGTCGCTACAAAATTTCTACAATTGTTTTCAGGCTCTGTGTACAATGTGCAGATTAGTTAGTAACATATAGATGACATCCTCTCCAATTCACGGAAGCGCCACCTGTTTAAATTGCGGTTGTATTTCTTTTTTTTTTTTTTTTTACAGAAACTGTGAAAAATCACACTGAAACTCTTCATCTTCCTGGTGGTGAGTCTTTGCTTTCTGAGTATTTCTCCCCCTTTGGTTTTTTTAAACTGTAATTTGACTCTGCTGGTGCTCTGGTACCACGGTTTGCTCTTGAGCAGATCACCTGTTCGAAGTGGCCATCGAGGTGAATTTCATTCCCGATCTGGAGGAGTCTTGGGACGCCCTGGCCCGTTCTCTGCTGCTATCTCTGAAGGCTTTGGTATGTGGATGCAGAAACGGACCATGAATGGTCTCCACAGAGGCTCATCGTTCTGTCTTTATGTAGATCAGCAAACACCTGGATATTCTGCACAAACAGCTCACCCTGTCTTCTAAAAGAATAAAAAGGTTAGTTTCATTGTCACAGCAAGACTTGGATAAAAGTGTGGTTTCCTCATTGTGTCATGGATCTCACTCCACCTTTTGGGAAGGTTGAATGCAGGTGCCCTGTACATCCTCTGGCTGCAGATTGGACAGGGGCCTGGAGGTGGGCAGGTCCACAGGGCTGTCCACTCTGCCATGCAGGGCCTCCTCTCCTCAGGGGTCAACCTCAGAGTCAACCGCAAGAACGCCATCATCATGTCTGTGTCTACTGCAGGTAAAGCAGGGCCTAAAGTCCGGTATGCCTTAAGGAGTTAAATTGAGCCACAGTGGTGTTGGAAAAATGAGATTGGGCAGAGAACAAGTACATTTTGAACATTTCAAGTGAGAACGAGATCATAAAGAATCAGGAGTCAACTTAAGTTTGTCAGTCTGATTCTACTGAGAATGTAGCTAACATGAGTAGCACATACCCATACTAGACCAGTCATGAAGAAACAAATGCAGGTATGGTTGTCTTTTTAACTCTGATGTTTTGTTTCAGATGTGAATGAGTGTGGGACCAACCTGGTTCTCTGTGACGCTAATGCAGACTGTGTGAACCACTTTGGCTCGTACTCCTGCCATTGCAGAGAAGGCTTTAAGGATGAGTCTCGCCTGGGATCAGGAGGAACCATCTGCACGGACCAAAAGACCACAGGTACAAGCAAGCTTTGCCTTTGGTTTCTGCAGCTATCCCGAGCCTCAGACTTCCTGTTTTGCCTTATGTTTCGGTATTAACGTTTACATTATTTTAATTTTATAACATCGTAAAGCCCACAACATCAACAAATTGACAAATTTCAATTTTTGGGGGGAATTAAGAAGTTTTTTAAACCCTTTGAAATCCACCAAAATGTTGCAATATCATGTTTTATTAGATAATAAGGAAGAATTGTCATTGTTTTTACAAAATCTTTATTTATAGTATCAATTATATGTTGGGTGATTTGGTCAGTTTTTGCTCACACCAATGTTAGTTTAAGATGCAGAAATATTACCATGAGTGTCCAGGGAAGAAGCACGTTATTTACCCACAGTCTCATATTTGATTCACACATTTTTAACACAATATAACTGTATTTTAAAGAATTAATCATGAACAAACTTTGAATTCTTCTAATACAAGTAGTCATTTTTAAGATAAATAAAATGGACCTTTGTTCACTATAAAGGTTTTTAAATTAGCTAAATGTTTCCTGCCAAGTGTTTGTGAAATTTTATTTAAGCAGCCATAGTGATAATGCTCTACAGCAGCGGTCCCCAACCTTTATTGCACCACGGACCGGTTTGATGTCTGGCAAAATTCTCACGGACCGGTATGTTATATGTGGCAGACACACGCTGCAGCAACGCTGCAATAAAGGCAGAGACACGTGATACGATGTACTCTGCACTTTTCTTTTGACACACTAAACATCGCATAGGTGTCATCATCCTCTCCCCTTCCCACACTCATGGTGCTAAAAAGAAGTAAACACAACAGGAAGAAATAACTAAGGGTGAAACAACAGAACTGCCAGATGAAAGGACCCGTAGGCAAAAAGAAACACCCGTGCTCAAACCTATTTTGACCAAAGTAGCCAAAGGGGATTGATTCCCATAATTCTCTGTGACTCCAGCTCCGACGGTAACCCCTGCAGCCTGTGGAACTCCGACAGCAGACCAAACGTGCACGTGACCGACACTACAGTACAACAAAATAATGACTTGCATGAAAACATAACAATAAACACGAATTATGACATGAGCAACGTCCTCTCTGCCCGCAACACTCCCTGGTCGCAATTATTATAACATTTAAACATGCCTTCAAAATAAGTGCATGGAAAATCCAATTCACCATAATGCTGTGAATGGTTCGAGGGAATCTCCCGTTGGGATAAATCCGTATATTAAGTAGGACTCCTGATACTGTCTAATAAATGTAGCTTTCTTTTTTTGGAAGTCGAAAGCTCCTCTTCTGTCCTCTGGCTGGGCCTTTTCCACTTGGCAAAGAAACTTTCCAAAGATGTTTTTTTTTTCCTTCATTTTGCTAGTTCCTGGGTTTTATTTTAGCGGTAACTTATCATGTGCCCGAGGCGAGCGACTTGACCTGCGTCAAGAGTAACATAAACGGATGTAACAGAGAATCGGGCAATTTTTCAAAGTCAAACATCTTTCAGATTTAGAAATAAATAAAACGGAAGTAATGAAAGTTATATTATTTTTCTCTGAGGCCCGGCAGCAAATTACGACGGAGTATTAGGGCCACCAAAAAAAAAGTAAAATTACGACATTTTTTCTCGTAAATTTACGAGAAAAAAGTCATAGATTAACAAGGAGAAAACACCGAAGTTGTCCGTTTATCGGAGCATCGCTTGAAGATGAAAGATGTGGAGCCTTTTGTGAAGCTTTATTTCCGGATTATAGGTTTAAAACAAAGAGATTCTGAACTTTTGGCGACTCAAAATCAGATTAATGTCCGTGGAGCCGGGGTTCAGTGTCAGTAAAGCGGAGTTTCATATGTAAAATAAGGAGCTCAGAGACATGTTTGGGTGTAGAGGACCGCTGCAGCTTTTATTCTCCTTTTCATTCACAAACCCTGAATCTTCATCTGTCACCTTACGTCATGAACCTGTCATCAGATCCGAACACCAATGCGGAAGTAAACATCCCGTTATATCATTAAACAACAAAGATGAATGAAAATAGTCTATTATATTAGCATTAGAATGTTGAAAATGCCAAAAAAAGTGATCCTCCTCCTCAGACGGAAGCGTCACACAAACGTAGAGATCTTGTTTTTGGTGGAGGAAGAAAGGATTGAAGTGGAAAGCTGCAGGGAAACCGATGGCTTCATCGGTCTGCAGGGACCCTGCAAACCAACCATCAATAAATAAAACTTTAATAAATTGTAAATCAAACAAATGAGCTTCCAGATATTTGGAACGTTCAAGCTCATTCAGCTCACCTGTTCAACAAAGTTTAGTCGGTCTGCTCTGTTGCTGCGAGGCGTTCACCTGCTGCTCTGCATGTTCACTTCCACTTAATATCGTAAATTTGAGTTTTTTTTCTCATATCTTACGACTTAAAATCTTGCAAAATTACGAGTTTTTTTCTCCTAAATTTACGAGATAAAAACTCGTAATTTTACTTTTTTTTTTTTTGGTGGCCCTAATACTCCGTCGTACCAAATGACCCACGGACCGGTACCGGTCTGCGGGCCGGGGTTTGGGGACCACTGCTACAGGACAGAAAATGTGTACTAAGTTATATACAAATCGTTGTTAAAGAAAGTTTGGATCATGCTAATGAGATGGGGGGGGGGGGGGGGGTGTTATCAGAAATGCTACATATAAGAATAGTTATGTAAGGTCAGCTTCCAGTTCTGGTTTTTACTTCCTGCTTCACCTTTTGACTTCCTGTCTGCTTTTGTTACCCCACAGACTGCAGCTCAGGCCTTTCCTCTGAGACAAAAGGCGTCTATATACTCTTCTTCCTCCTCAGCTCGCTCATCCTAATGTTGGTGGCGGTGGCTGGAACGTTGTACCACCGCCACCACAGGGGGGCGTTCCTGGTCCGCTGCCATAACAGCGGCAGCATCTCTCCCCCTGATTCCAACAACAACCACCTCCACCACGAGGACCACTACTCTAGCCCCGCAGACTCTGACCTACCTCCCCCACCTCCGCCTGCCAGAGGCTCCAGGGACAGCTGGGCTCCTGGCAAAGAGCGCCGCCTGCCTGTGGACCTGCCGCTCCTGCGCTTCAGCCCCCTGTTGCCTCCAGACAGTTACATCGATCCACAGGATGGTGGAAAGATGTGAACCCACTGGGACAACGTGTCTTAACTTTATTCATCAGTTTATTTCTTTTGTGCTTAATGATGCTCTTGTCCACAGTGTCATGCTCAATAAATGTCACAACAAAACAGCATTTTTTGGTTGCATTTTTTTTTAAACGCTCTTCCATGGATTTGCAGAGTAGTGCTGTCTGCAACAGCCACTAAATCAGTTTTATGCTACTTTCACTCCGGGCATGTGTTTTATGCGCAGTTATTGTTGTGAGGGGTTGTAAGCCAGCGGGAGAGAACCCAAACAGCTGGATGTCGGGTAATGGGGTGTGTGTGTGTGTGTGTGTGTGTGTGTGTGTGTGTGTGTGTGACCTGCTCACAACTTTAGATTCAAACTTATAATGAACTTCTGCAGACACTCTCAGAAAATGACAGCTTTTTTGACTGAAGGCCCGTACACACCGAGACGAATATTCGCCAGGCGTTATTCGCCAGCGTTTTTCGCCACGTTTTTTGTGTTCACACCCAGGCGATTTTCGCTGACGATGAGCCGAGCAAACATGCAATTTCATTCCCTGACATTAGATGGCGCTTAATGTAAAACAGAAATACCCCTGTACACAAGGTGGCGCTGCGCAACTTTACGCTTCTTAAAGTCGCTTTTCACTCAGAAGAAGAGAGCAAGTATTTATGCGCTTGTCAGAATCATACAGAGAAAACATGAATATTTCAAGCATCAGTAGCTCCAACTGGTGCTTGGTAAGGGGATATTTTAGAATGTCCGTCATTATTTCTTCGCGGCAGTTTAGACTCTACTTGGCGTCTATCTTCCTCGATGGTATGTGTGCTCAGCAAGGCAGTTTTGTGTTTGACTGCCCCCAAGTGGTGTTTTACTGTAACTTCAGAAGCTCCAGAAAGCGCCATTCTCATTGGTCGAATAGATTTCGACGCGAGGCGTCAAAAAAAAAAAAACTAACCCGAGGCGTTTTTTTTTTTTGACGCTTTGACACGTGGCGTTTTTTCGCGTCGGTGTGCACACTCTCATTGGTGCCCTTTGTTTAGTCACGAGGCGTTAAACGTCGCCGAAAATCGCCGGCGAAATTCGTCCCGGTGTGAACGGGCCTTTAGGCTAAAAATGACCGAAGACCACTGAGAACGCTTATACATTATATCAAAAGATAATCGAAGGGAGACTTTGAAGGGCCAATAGCAGAAAATTCCGGACGATGTGCATGGAGGTTTGTTAGATGCTGGTTTCTTCTTCTGCCAACTGTATTAATCTGAATTCGAGTCCTAAACATATCCAATAAACTTCATCAACATGAAACATGCTTGGCCTTTTGTGTTTCAGTTGTCTCCTCCAGCATTTACTTCCCAGCCTGCTGTTCGTCCTCTGAATGCTGCTCACGTCCAGCAGATGGAGGGAAGCGATCACCGGGCAGATTGTCCACGGGGTGGAGAGGAGAGGTGGATGCTGGTGGATCCACCCTCCAAGCTCAGCTTGTTTCCTCACCTGGCAGTTTGAGGTCAGAAACACCCCCTCCGTTTTATTTGTTTTACATCCAACACACTATGCCGCGCATCATCTCATTACCCATCATCCCCAGCACACTTTGTCTCCTCTGTGCTTCAGAATATCTTGTAGTTTTCAGTCATTTCAAAATGCAGATGAAAAAGTACATTTCCATATCTTTTTAAATGTACATTAATTTAATCTTTTTTTTAAATGTGCATTTTATTTTTGACTATTATTCAATTAAAACATTTCTTTTTTGTCTTCAGTTCGAGCCCCTTTGTGTGAAACTTTGACCTTTTGATTAGATATAAATCTAACTTTGTCTTTGATTTAACATAATGTGTAAAAGTGGCACCAGCCTCACTAAATACTAGAAACAATGAAAGAGAGATTTCAATAGGGTAAGATGACTGTCCATAAAAAAATGCATAAATATGAAGTTGTTCACAAATTTTAACTCTGTGCACAACTTAAATAAAAATTTTGAATAGAAAAGAATATAAACTAAAATATTTTTACGTGTGACGTGTCTGTTTTGAATCTGATTTGTCTTTGATTTGAATACAGCTCTTGCTTGTCTTGAATACGAAAGTTTCCCTGTTAAGCTGTCAAAAATACGTCACAGGGTCGCAGTCATACTTTGAAGAAACATCGATTCAAATGGGTGAGCATGCGCATTAAGGCTCATATACTATACTAATACAGAATTCAACTTTTTAGAAACTTTTGATCCCCTGGAAGGAAAATTATCTTGATACCATAGCTCTGTTTCATAATAATAATAAAAAACATGACATGCTGCTTTTTTTGTTTCCAAGAGAAAACAGCTGATCAAATAATAAATGATTGGATTTATCTGCGCTTTTCAAGACACTCAAAGCGCTTACATTGTGTCCATTATTCATTCACACTTGGTGATGGTAAGCTACTGTTGTAGCCACAGCTGCCCTGGGGCAGACTGACAGAGGCATGGCTGCCAGTTCGCGCCTACGGCCCCTCTGACAGTCACAGGGACATTCACACACCAGTGGAGCCACGCTGGAGGCAAGGAGGGTGAAGTGTCTTGCCCAAGGACACAACGACAGTTGGCTGGGGGGAGCGGGGATCAAACCACCGACCCTTCGATCATTGGACAACCTGTTAAACCGCCTGAGCCTCTGCCACCCACTACAAATAAACAATACATCGCACCCGGAAGTGGTGTGAACAAAGTGCAGCAGATGTCCCTCTTATTAAGAATAAAAAAGTCCACGTTTATATTTTTTCTTCAAAGTTGTGCACAAAGTATTAGTTTTTACACAACTTTGTCCCTATGAATATTTTTCATTTTGACAGATTCCTTACCCCATAGATTTGTAAATCAACAGACTGAAGCTATTAAATATGCTGCAGTTTTAGATAATACTCCACTGAAATATTTACAGAAAAAAAGCCAACTTCAGAAACATGGAAACTAAAAAAAGACAAAACATGAAGGATCTATTTGCTATTCATCAGTTTTTTTCTGTAGAAAAACTGCCACTGCAATAAAAGTCACTGCTTCCTGGTTGAAGCGTCTTTAAAAAACAAAAATCCTCCTTCACAGCCATCTTGAAAAACCCAACATGTTGTTTTTAAGTAAAGTACCAGACAAATATGAATAAACTAACTACTGGATGCTGTACCCCCCCCCCCCCCCTCCACGTAACCTAATTGTTTCTTCAGAAAGGGCTTAAAAGTGAAAAAGTTCATTTTTGGAGAATAAGTCTGCTTTTTTTGTTTTTGTTCTCTTTTTGCATAGTTTGGCTGGGGCTGAGACGTACTTGTATTCTCAGATGCAACTTGAATGTGGTTTAAAAAAAACACCAAAAAGCACTAGAGTGCTGTAGGTGTCTATCAGTATTTGCTACTGACAGCAGCATGAGAAGCCCCCTCAGTCTTATATCGAGCTTGGTGGAATTGTTTCAAAGCGACAAAGAGGATGAAGAATTCAACGGATTAAGGGATTTGAGGTGATATAAATACTTTAGTTGACTAGTTCTCTATGCTATGGTTATCGAAATAATTGTTCATATGCTGCGCTAATTTACTAGATTCCAAATAAATTTCCCCCCAAAGTGCGATTTATACTCCAGTTCTGCGTTAGGAGAGTCTCAAAATTCACCACAGAGATTTATCTCACAAATGTGGGGAGATTAACAAATGAGAGGGGGTTTCTAGATGCACATTCTGCAATTTGTATGATGTGTAGCAAAAATTATGTTTGTGAAGCATCTATTGTGTGTTTCTAAAACATTCATTGCGAATTTCTGAAAATGTATTGTTTTTGTAAAAGACAGCGTGTACATTTGCGAGAAACACTTATTGTGCATTTGTGAAACATTTAGTGTGCATTTCCAAATGTGTATTGCACGTTTGCATAAATTTACAGTTGTGAATCGGAGTTTGTCCATTTCTAAAATATGAGACAGTTCTGGCCTCATAGTTGGCAGTGCAACACAAAACTCCAACACTCTGTGGAACAGAGTTTGATGCAGATAAGGCTTGTTAAATGCTTCCATGGGTCACCTTCAGTCTGTGTTTGTCCTCCCCGTTCCCCGTTTGTGGTGGGGGGGCAGCAGCAGGCTGCCACCCTCACACCGTGCAGAATGCGACCACCTCCATGCGTGATGTGAAAGGTTACAATCTGCCCAGTGAGAGCCAAATGGACACCACAGCAGCAGAAATCCTGACTCCCACACAGGTAACAATCAGTTTTTGCTCACAGAGGACGTGGACTTTTGATTTGATTGCTAGGAATTGTGCAGGATGGGTGTAATCCAGAACCATGACAAGAGATATTCATTAATACAGTGGTTCTCAAATGGGGGTACGCGTACCCCTGGGGGTACGTGGAGGTACTGCAGGGGGTACGTGACGCTTTTCAATATATCTATCTAAATCAGTAGGCTCATCCTAATAATAAATCTTGAGAAAAATTATTTTGTAAAAAGTTCGATAAAATATAAATATGCGTTCATGCACTGAATTTTATATTCAGTAATTAGTTTCAATATCCTTTGAAATAAAACTGTGCCCCCCCCCCACACACACACCAAGTTAGTTTGACCCACTGACGGCACGCACTTATCAACGACCTGTCGTGACCATAACGCTGTAACTATGGAAGCGTGGTTAAAGCGCAGCAGCCATGCTGCTGAAAGTACAGATGGACAAGTGAAAAAGAAAACAAAACAAGAGGCGACGAAGTCCAGAAAGTACAATGAAGATTATGTTTTAATGGGATTTACGTCTGCGAGCTCTGACCCACCCCAGGCACTGTGTTTTTTTTGCGGGGAAAAGTTAGCAAACGCTAGCATGAAGCCGGCACACCTCCAGCGGCAGATTTTTGTTATTCATGTAGATTCTTTTTCTTCCCCGTGAACCGCCACCTTAACGTGGTGGGGGAGTTTGAGAGCTCGGGTGATCCCAGGAGCTAAGCTGTCTGGGGCTTAAGCCCCTGGTAGGGTCTCCCATGGCAGACAGGTCCTGGGTGACGAGCCAGACAAAGAGCGGTTCAGAAACCCCTGATGAAAAGAAACAACGAGGACCCGATTACGTCGCCCGGATTGGCGTCACCGGGGCCCCACTCTGGAGCCAGGCCCAGGGTCGGGGCTCGGAGGCGAGCGCCTGGTGGCCGGGGCTCTTCCCACGGGTCCCGGTCGGGCACAGCCCGAAGGAGCGACGTGGGACCACTCTCCCATGGGCCCACCACCCGTAGGAGACCTCAAAAGGGGCCGGTGCAATGTGGTTTGGGTGGCAGTCGAGGGCGGGTGCCTCGGCGGCCCAAACCCCGATCATGGAACCTGGCTTTTGGGACATGGAATGTCACCTCTCTGGGAGGGAAGGAGCCTGAGCTGGTGCGAGAGGTTGAGAGATACCGTCTAGATATAGTCGGGCTCACCTCCACACATAGCCTGGGCTCTGAAACTCAGTCCTTAGAGAGGGGTTGGACTCTCTACCACTCTGGAGTTGCCCAAGGTGAGAGGCGGCGGGCTGGCGTAGGCTTACTCGTGAGCCCCCAACTCAGCCGCCAAGTGTTGGAGTTCACCCCGGTGGACGAGAGGGTCATGTCCCTCCGCCTCCGGGTGGGGGACAGGTCTCTAACTGTGGTTTCGGCTTACGGGCCGAACAGCAGTTCGGAGTACCAGGCCTTCTTGGTGTCTCTCGAAGGGGTACTGGAAAGTGCCCCAACGGGGGACTCCATTGTCTTCCTGGGGGACTTCAATGCCCACGTGGGCAATGACAGTGGCACCTGGAGGGGTGTGATTGGTAGGAACGCCCCCCCTGATCTGAACCCGAGTGGTGTTTTGTTATTGGACTTCTGTGCTCGTCATAGTTTGTCCATAACGAACACCATGTTCGAGCACAAGGGTGTCCATCAGTACACCTGGCATCAGGGCGCCCTAGGCAGGAGGTCGATGATCGACTTTGTAGTTGTTTCAGGTGACCTTCGGCCCTGTGTCTTGGACACTCGGGTGAAGAGAGGGGCGGAGCTGTCCACCGATCACTACCTGGTGGTGAGTTGGATTCGCTGGCGGGGAAGGAGGCCGGAAAGACTTGGAAGACCCAAACGCACTGTGAGGGTCTGCTGGGAACGTCTGGCTGAGCCCTCCATCAGGGAAGTCTTTAACTCCCACATCCGGGAGAACTTCAAACAGGTACCGGGGGAGGTTGGGGACATTGAGTCCGAGTGGACCATGTTTTCCACCTCCATTGTCTCTGCTGCTGCTCGGAGCTGTGGTCGCAAGGTCTCTGGTGCCTGTCGCGGCGGTAACCCCAGAACCCGGTGGTGGACACCGGAAGTAAGGGATGCCGTCAAGCTGAAGAAGGAGTCCTACCAGGCCTGGCTGGCCTGCGGGACTCCAGAGGCAGCTGACAGGTACCGGCAGTCTAAGCGAGCTGCGGCCCGGACTGTTGCGGAGGCGAAAACTCGGTCCTGGGAGGAGTTCGGTGAGGCCATGGAGAAGGACTATCGGTTGGCCTCGAAGAAATTCTGGCAAACCATCCGACGACTCAGGAGGGGAAAGCAGTTCTCCACAGGCACCGTTTTCAGTGCAGGTGGGGAGCTGTTGACTTCGACTGGGGACATTGTCGGGCGGTGGAAGGAGTACTTCGAGGATCTCCTCAATCCCACTGACACGCCTTCTTTTGAAGAAGTGGAGAGTGAGGATTTTGGGGTGGGGCTGTCCATTACCCGGGCTGAAGTCACTGAGGTAGTCAACGAGCTCCTCGGTGGCAAGGCCCCGGGGGTGGATGAAGTCCGCCCTGAGCACCTCAAGTCTCTGGATGCTGTGGGAGTGTCTTGGCTGACACGTCTCTGCAGCATCGCGTGGCGGTCGGGAACCGTACCACTGGACTGGCAGACAGGGGTGGTGGTTCCCCTCTTTAAGAAGGGGGACCGGAGGGTGTGTTCCAACCATAGGGGAATTACACTCCTCAGCCTCCCTGGGAAAGTCTATGCCAGGGTACTGGAGAGGAGAGTCCGTCCGATAGTCGAACCTCGGATTCAGGAACAACAGTGCGGTTTCCGTCCTGGTCGTGGAACAGTGGACCAGCTCTACACCCTATCTAGGGTGCTGGAGGGTTTGTGGGAGTTCGCCCATCCAGTCCATATGTGTTTTGTGGATTTGGAGAAGGCGTTCGACCGCGTCCCCCGTGGCATCCTGTGGGGGGTGCTCTGGGAGTATGGGGTCCGGGGAGCCTTACTGAGGGCTGTCCGGTCTCTGTATGACCGGAGTAGGAGCTTGGTCCGCATAGCCGGCAGTAAGTCAGACCTGTTCCCGGTCCACGTTGGACTCCGGCAGGGCTGCCCTCTATCACCGGTTCTGTTCATAGTTTTTATGGACAGAATTTCTAGGCGCAGCCAGGGGCCGGAAGGGATCTGGTTTGGGGACCACAGGATTTCCTCTCTGCTTTTTGCAGATGATGTTGTCCTGTTGGCTTCATCGAACCGGGACCTCCAGCGTGCATTGGGGCGGTTTGCGGCCGAGTGTGAAGCGGCTGGGATGAGGGTCAGCACCGCTAAATCTGAGGCCATGGTCCTTGACCGGAGAAAGGTAGTTTGCCATCTCTCGGTCGGTGGAGTGTCCTTGCCCCAGGTGGAGGAGTTTAAATATCTTGGGATCTTGTTCACGAGTGAGGGAAAATCGGAGCGTGAGATTGACAGGCGGATCGGAGCAGCGTCCGTAGTTATGCGGTCGCTCTATCGGTCCGTCGTGGTGAAGAGAGAGCTGAGCCGAAAAGCAAAGCTCTCAATTTACCGGTCGATCTACGTTCCAGTACTCACCTATGGTCATGAGCTATGGGTCATGACCGAAAGAACGAGGTCCCGAATACAAGCGGCTAAAATGAGCTTCCTCCGCAGGGTGGCTGGGCGCTCCCTTAGAGATAGGGTGAGAAGCTCGGTCACCCGCGGAGAGCTCGGAGTAGAACCGCTTCTCCTCCACATCGAAAGGAGCCAGTTGAGGTGGCTCGGGCATCTAGTTCGGATGCCTCCTGGACGCCTCCCTGGAGAGGTGTTCCGGGCATGTCCCACTGGGCGGAGGCCCCGGGGAAGACCCAGGACACGCTGGAGAGACTACGTCTCTCGGCTGGCCTGGGAACGTCTCGGGGTCCCCCCAGAGGAGCTGGAGGAAGTGGCTGGGGTGAGGGAAGTCTGGGCATCTCTGCTCAGTCTGCTGCCCCCGCGACCCGGTCCCGGATAAGCGGAGGAAGATGGATGGATGGATGTATATTTTTTATTTTATTTATTATTAGCAGCATTTTGCACATTTGAGTTTTAACTGGTTTTATGCCTTCTGGTGGTCAACGTCTTCTGTTTTTCTTTTTTGTTTGTACATGCAATGTTTACCATATGAATGTTTTTGTCAGGTTCACTGTTGTTTGGCTTGAATAAATTTGACTTTACAGCACTGTACCTCTTTTTTCTTCCAAAAATGTTTTGCCCGTGTCAGGGGGTACTTGACTAAAAATATATTTCTAAGGGGGTACATAACTGAAGAAAGTTTGAGAACCACTGCATTAATACAAGCTAGTAAAAGGAAAAAATGAGGAAATACGGTTGTGGAAAAAAATAACGGGGATCAAACTTTGTTTGATTTTGACTTTTTTTCAGAGGCAGATTCCAACGTAGGTCTGGTCCAAAACCAAGCTGAGTGATTCAGAAGGAAACTCAAAAGTCTTAATATTCTTCTCAGACTTGACGAGCTTCAGTTTGTCATATTTTAAAGTTCAACACAACAAATCAAACTTTATAAGGCACTTTTTATACAACAGTAATGCAAAGCGCTTTACGGTGTTAAAACAATTAAATATTAAATTATAAAATGGGTAGAAAACCACGTACCTACATAGTAAAACATAAAATGAAATTATTTTGGCAATTTTGAAGTTAGCTAATCCCTACGAATGATTGGACAACCACAAAGAAGGAGGAACAGCAGCAGACAGACAACAGGGTTGGCTGTTTTAGAATTCACTTTTCGAATTTTGTAATCGTGTACGCTATCCTGCTTGGAGGGATTGTTTTTTTTAAGATGCTCAAAGTGTTTTTTTGTTGTGAAAAAAGAGAGTTGTTCCTGTTTCAAAATGATGTGTGTACCAAGCTGCAGTGGATGCAGTTTACTTTTTATGTATAAAGATTTGGATTGTTTCTTCACAGAGCATAAATACATGACCAAAGCTCAGGATGAAGCTGGTTCTAACGCACAACGGTTTCTAAAACCAGAGTGTTTTTCAGTGGCCAAAAGTCTGTTGAAAAAAAGGTTCTGCAAAAAGGATAGGAGTTTGTTTGGAGAAATGACTTTTTTTTGCAAACGCTATCATTAATGATGGTGCAAAGATACGTATGTTTACCATGTTTAACAGTTTTGGTTAAGCTTTTTAACTACAGCAGCAACTGTGAAGAAACACAGCAGACATTTAGCGTGCAAATGTAAATCTGTGAAGTATCGCCAATACCTGCAGAACCACAGAGATGAGAGGACTAGAGAACCTCTGTCAAGTTTATATGATTGGGAGATGATTAAGTATGAGAAGAAATAAAACAAAAAAGATTACATTTATTTACAAATAGAACCTAAAGAGGCTTCTGGAACATCCCATAAATCCTTGGATTTGATTGTTGGACTAAGTGTCATAAATATGAGGCCATATGCATTTTCTTTAAAGTTTCAGTGTCCACAACCTTTGCTGATTTCCAATTAAGAATCCAGCAAGAAGCATTTTCTGAGTGTTAAAATATTTTTGGATGTTTCATATTACAAATTATGACTTTGCCTGCACTATTTTTTTTAACCAAATGTTTTGTTTTTGGTTTGTTTATTACAGATTACAGTTTGGAAACATGATGGCTGACAGATATGAAGTCAAATCAGCAGATGGGTTTTGTGTTTTTCCGGCTCGATTCTGTGTTTTTTATCGTGTTGATCCACTGTGGAAGCCCATCTTAGGAAGGCTGACCTTGCCTCTCCAGTCAGGATGTGTTCAATAATCTGGTTGGTGTTTTATAGTTCAGTTTCTGTATTCATGATCTGCCGCAGTATATTTTCCTATTAGCAAAGCCAGATGAAGTGTGATGGGACGGAGAGCCGCTGGTCGGTGGAGGTGCTGCTCTGCCCGATAACTCCTCTGCCAGATAGCTTGCTCAGCCCACTGCCTATTCTCAGATTGGACAGAGATATGAAACCAATAGAAGAGCATCGTCAGCTGCTGCTTACACCCAGATAGTTTAGTGTTTTAGGATGAATTCTGAGATTTCCTCTTTCAGCCCCAATTTTCTGCTGAGGGCAGAACAACAAGCTGTGAGGTCACCTCTGTTAATGTCATCAGTTGTTTGGTTCACAAGACTTGGACTCGTTGGACAGTTCGGAAAGGTTAAAATGAAACTAGACTAAGAAATCAGCACTCCGTGCTGCCATGGAGTGAACTGGAGTGATGATCTGGTATGGACTGGTGCTCTGGTACTCTCACCATCACCCCTTCTTTACACAAGCACATTCAAATCTTGCTTGAGAGGCTAGTGATGCTTTGCCTACTAAAGCTCATCAGAGCACCACTTTGGCACTTTCTACTTCACTTTGGTCCTGCATTTGTTGTGGGCGGGACCGCTGGCACGGAGTAAGCCAGCGCTCATTTCCTATCATTAATCCTTAGCTTACACTCTCTCCTGCTACCTTACAGCCCCTGAACCCCCAACCTAACATTACTTGTGCAACAGAAATTGCGGGCAATATTGGAACTATCCAGCTGTACAGTTTCGAGCCAGATGCCAGCTCGGACAAGGAAAAGAAAGACATACATGGGTCTAGTCACCTACAAGTGGATGCACCAGAATGGAGCAGAGCAGTGTGGCCCGCCAACTGTAGTTTGTATGGAACAACTACATACATTTTTTTTATCTGTTCCTGATTCACCACAGCTGAAAAATAAATATAATCAGAAATGCAGTTTTAGTCTTAATTTTCTTTATATATATATATATATATATATCCTCCATCATGAGAAAATTACCACAAGAACATGTTAAAAACACCAAAAACACCATTTTCATTGGAGTGGGTCTTTAAAAGTTCCTTAACCTTTGTGCTATCCTAGGCACTTTGACAGTGGGAGTGAGGTCATCTAATCCACAAGACAGTGCGCTGAACTTTTTTCTTCAATGATTTGTGATCTTCACTGGTGTCCACGGATTACATGAAATCCTCTCCACCTTTATCCACCTCTGTGATGTCGGGGAGAACATGTCAGTGTTCATCTTGACCCTATAGGATAGCACAAGGGATACCATGACCTGCCATGTGACAGACTGTGTTGCACAAAAAAAAGGTTTTAAATATTCACAATCATGTGATCATTGACTGTGCAGCCAAAAAAATGGTAAATGATAAATGGCGTATACCTATATAGCGCTTTTCTACCGTCCTCGAAGGCCCAAAGCACAGTCACAAACCCATTCACCCATTCACACACGGGTGGCGGCTCCGCTGCCGAACACTGGTGCCAACCTTCCACCAGAGGAAAGGTAGGGTTCAGTGCCCAAGGACACTTTGACACATGGGCGGGCAAGGCGGGTATTGAACTGTAATCATCCTATCAGGGGTCGACCGCCCTACCACTGCACGTCTTCTTTTTATTTTTAAAAACAACATTAAGGTATATCGTGTAAAGGCGAAAAGTAAAGGAAACGAAATATTCAAATCTGTTGTCAGGGTCCGCTCGGCAGAGATTGAGCCACAAGACAAAAAAGATCTTCAAATCAGGGGTTTTTATTTTACCCAACACATAACAATATGGGCCCAAATTAAAATGGGGGTCAACTTAACAAAAAATGTAACTGAGAGAATCAATAACAAAAGCTCAAACCAACTGAACCAAAACTGACCCACCAACAGGAAACATTAGGGAGATTTTATACTGGCTGATCAGACCAATGACACAATAGGGAGGGAATCACAAACACAAAACATTCAAAACCTAAATATTAACTAAAGTAGTAAATTACTAGTAATTTAATGCTTTAACCAAGAAACTGAACTTATACTTCAAAATAAGTTTAACATATCCACAAAAATACAAACAATAGTCCAACATAAGAATAAACTTTGTCTTCCCCCTTCATCTTCTCCAGGTGGAAGTGTTCAGGAAGTTGTCCATGCTCCTCCCTTTCCATTTCATCAGGAACTTCTTCTGCTCCTCCCACTGCCACATCACGAAGTTCCTCTGCCCCAGCATCAGCCCTCAGACAGAACTCAAAAGAATAGAATTACTCAAAACAAAATTAACTAAATGTGTGCACAAGTCATTAAGCTAATTTTGTTATGTAACTTAAACTCCCCGGGCAAGAATCGCGCTGTCCCCCGCTTTTCTCAAGCATACCAGCTCACCTGTATCGTGCTCCGCTTCCGCGATGGCGGCGCAGGCGTCGAGGGAAGCGTAGCGGTTTACTGGTGAAACTGAAAGCTGTACGTTGTACGAACCCGGTCGCTCCCTGTTTGGTTTCTCTGGTCGGCGTGGACGTGGAGCTGCGGGGCCGTCGACCCACCTTGCCGTACCTCCGCAAGCGGGGGAGAGGCCTCCACAACCTGCGGCAGCTTCCTCGCGCTCTGCCAATGAAGGGCACTCCAATCCCGGCTAGGATGGCGCTCGTGAACGCTAGATCGCTAGCCAACAAAACCTTCATCCTAAAGGATTTCTTCGTCACCCATCGACTGGATTTCCTTTATGTAACTGAAACTTGGATCTCTGGAGACGATAGTAGCGCTTTCACTGAACTTTTACCACCGGATTGCTCATATTTTAGCGCTCATAGATCGTCTGGTCGAGGAGGGGGTGTGGCCACCGTCTACAGGACCAGCTACAACTGTAAACAGGTGATTTTAACAAAGACCTACTCTAGTTTTGAGGCAAGCGTCTTTAAGCTAGACCCTGCTCTCTCAATGTTTTGTGCTGTTATATACAGGCCGCCAAAATACAACAAGGACTTCATTGATGATTTCGCTGTGTTCTTGGCTGGAATAATGCCAAAATATGACAGAATTTTGATAGTTGGGGATTTTAATATTCATGTCTGCTGTCCTGATAAATCACTGGCCAGAGACTTTTTGAATCTTATCAACTCTTTTAATCTTGTTGAACTTGTGTCTGCCCCTACGCAAGAACATGGTCACACACTTGACTTAATTTTAACCCATGGCTTAACAACTTTTGACCTTGAAATCTGTGATGCTGTGTTTTCTGACCACATGCCTGTTTTGTTTAATGTGCAGCTGCCATGTCACACAGTTAAACCTCCAGCCCCTGTTTTATGCAGTCGCACTATTAACTCCCATACGGCCGCTCAATTCTCTGCAGCTTTTAACTCTACCATCATTTTACCAGAATATCAGAGCTGCAATTCAGATGTTGAGAACATGTCATCCTGCTTATATTCAACCTGTCAAACTGTTTTAGACAATGTAGCTCCGCTAAAAACAAGGCTCTCCAGGTTGAGGTCTGAGCCCTGGTTAGATGAGACCACTCGTGCCGTCAGGCGAGAGTGCAGGAGAGCCCAGCGGAAATGGAAGAAAGACCGGCTGCAAGTTTCCTTCCAGTTGTTGAGAGGCAGCTGGCGATCTTATGAAAAGACCATGAAGGCTGCTAAAACTAAACATTTTTCAGACATTATTGCAAGTAACCAGCACAATCCTCGGGTTTTATTTAAAACCATTAACTCTGTTTTAAATGTTCCACAACCGGTCTCTCTTGAGAACTCAACTAAGGTTTGTGAGATGTTTGTGACCTTTTTTATTGATAAAATCAAGAACATTAGGACCCTCATTAGCCCCCCCCCTCTTTCAGTCACTCCATCTCCACCTCATGTTCTACTGTTCTCCACCGGTTTGAGCCTGTCAGTCTGTCTTACTTGGAAAAATTAATTAGTCAGATGAAGCCATCAGGATCTCCCAATGATCCAGCTCCACCTCGTCTTTTTAAAGAAGTGTTTCCCACTCTGGCTCCTTATGTTCTCAGTTTAATTAACGGCAGTTTAATTCACGGGAGTGTGCCCTCGTGCTTCAAACATGCAGTAGTAACACCACTTATTAAAAAGCCTGGCCTGGACTCCTCCATTTTGTCAAACTTTAAACCAATTTCTAAGCTCCCCTTCCTTTCGAAGGTTTTGGAGAAAATTGTGTACTGCCAGTTAAAACGTTTTTAGAGGAGAACAGCATTCTTGAGGTGTTTCAGTCAGGATTTAAACCCGTAACAGTACAGAGTCTGCGCTATTGAGGGTTTCAAATGACATTTTTCTAGCATCGGATGCCGGTCACCATGTTGTTTTGGTCCTGCTCGATCTGGCAGCTGCATTCGACACAGTTGACCACCAAATCCTTTTGTCTCGCCTGGAAAGCTGGGTGGGTCTTCGAGGTAGTGCTTTAGAATGGCTCAGATCGTACTTAAATGAGAGGAGCTTCTGTGTCCGTCTTGGACGTGCAGAATCCCTTAGAGCAACTTTCACATGTGGCGTACCTCAGGGCTCTGTTCTGGGGCCTCTCCTTTTTTCATTGTACCTGCTTCCACTTGGGTCTATTCTCCGCGAACACGGGATTTCATTCCACCTCTATGCTGATGACAGTCAGATTTACATACTGTTAAAACAGGAAGAAGCATATTCTGCTCACCAGTTATTAGAATGTCTTGATAACATTAAGACATGGATGTCATGTAACTTCTTGCACTTAAACCAGGAAAAAACAGAGGTTCTGCTATTTGGTCCAAGTGACGTCTCTAAAGCGCATGTCGACTTAGGCGTTTTAAATGATCACCTGAAACAGACAGCAACAAGTCTAGGTGTGAAACTGGATAGTAATTTAACTTTTAATGCTCATATCAACTCAGTGGTGAAATCCAGTTTTTTTCACCTGAGACAACTGGCCAAGGTTAAACCTCTCCTCTCTCGCCATGACTTTGAGATTTTAATCCATGCTTTTATTTCAACACGTTTGGACTACTGTAATGCTCTCTATGTTGGGCTTTCCCAGAAATTACTTGCTCGTTTGCAGTTAGTCCAAAATGCTGCTGCCCGTCTTTTAACTGGTACACGGAAACAAGAACATATCACTCCCATTTTAGCATCTCTTCATTGGCTCCCAGTTCGCTTACGCATTGATTTTAAAACTCTCCTATTTGTTTTTAAAAGTCTCCATGGACTCGCTCCAAAATATCTGTCTGACCTGATTCAGGTGTACACTCCTCCCCGCTCCCTTAGGTCAACAAATCAGACACAGCTGGTCGTCTCGAAGACCAGGAGAAAACTGAGAGGTGACCGAGCCTTCTCGGTCTTCGGACCAAAAATCTGGAACGAATTGCCCCTGTACCTCAGACAGATAGACTCACTTAACATTTTTAAATCTGCTCTTAAAACATATTTTTTCACTTTGGCTTTTAACTGAGTTGGAATCCGGACCTATTTTATGTGTTGTATGCTCTATATTTTCATGTGCTTTTATTAATTTTTGTGTTGTTCAGCACTTTGGTGAACCTTGTTCTGTTTAAAGTGCTTTATAAATAAAGTTGAGTTGAGTTGAGTTGAGATGTAATGTGTGAAATAAAATGAAATGGTTTATTCAACAAAGAAATATAACAAAGGAACTTAACTGTGGGGCATTGGGTTCTGCCCTCACATCTGTTGTTGTTTGCCATGAAAATATATATTTTAAATGATAATTGCAGGCAAACTCCCTTAATTTGGTTTCTAAATTGTAAACGCTGTATACTTGTATAGAGCTTTACTACCTTACTTGACGGCCCAAAGCGCTTTACGGTCACAGTTCCATTCCCCATGCACACACATATGGTGGCTCCACTGCCAAAACTGGTGCCAATCTGTTACCACCAGGAGCAATGTGGGGTTCGGTGCCTTGCCTGAGGACACTTTGGTACATGACGGGAATCAAATCTGCGATCTTCTGATCAGAGGTTGACCACTCTACCACCACATGTCTTTTTTTTCATTTTTAAAAACAACGCTGAGGTATATCGGGTGCAGATCCGATGTATGTATCTCCTTCAGCCGTTCTGTCGCTCAAATGTCTTAATTTTGTCCTTTTTCCTGCACCATACATTCCCATCTGTTCTATGCTCTCTGAGATTCTAGCTAGCTAGAACAACTGGTACTTAAGACCATATATAAAAATCCAAACTTCACATGGAGCAGCATTACAGTTTACCGTAACCCTGTGTGGTGGTGTGGACACAGAGAGGCTGTGGGCAGCGTTGTCCTACAGGGGGCAGTGTCTCACCTCTCCCTCCTCTCTCCTCAGGCTTTCATCATCTGTCAGCCATAATAAAAGCAACACTCATAATCATATCCCTGTAATAAAGGAACTGTCTCTTTGTCCTCCTTCATTCAACACATTGTCACAACCCAGAGCCCTAATCCCGCAAACTGACGGACAGTTGCATCCTGGGAAAAGAGCTGCATGCTATTGTTTGAGCGAGTCAAAGCTGCTAAGCCCTAATTCTTTTGTGTGCATTTGCATACACAGAAGTGTTCTTTTATTGAAGGGCCAAATCCTTCGTGTATGTGACGCAAGGCATTTTTAGTATCATTTGTGAGGTATCTACATGCACTATTAGTGCTGCATAATACCTCCACATAATACAGCTGCATTATCTGGCAGATAAGGCTTTTCACTGAAGTGGAGCTTCGGGATGAAATGCTGCAATTTCAAACGGGCTCAAATGTCATCAGAAATGTCAGGCGTCTGAATACAGAAATGCCTTTTTTTTTGTTATCGTTTCCATCCCCCCTCCTGGTTCCTGAAATTTACCCACCCTTCCTGTCTACAGTGTAACAGGCCTGGTGTTATGATTCACCAGGCCTCTCTGCCTCTTCATTCCCCTCATCCTCCTCCTCCTCCTCCTCCTCCTCCTCCTCCTCCTCCTCCTCCTCCTCTTTAGCAGGATGGCCTTCCTCCTTCCAGCAGAGTTTCTGACTCGCCGATAAACTATTTATCTGTCTGAGGCTCTGCGAGCTTCACACGCTCGCGCTCTCTGCAGGCCTTTTCGCCGTCACTCTCTGGAGTGCCTTCTGCAGACGCTCTGATAAGATTGTTCCGTGGAGATGGCACCGCGGAACACCAGCAAACCTCCAGAAATATCTCTATCCTCAACATAGTAGCTTGCAATCTCACGCTGAAAGTGGAAAAGCTTCCTTCTTCTTTGTCTTATCTCCAAGGTGTCGTTCCATTACAGAAATCGCACAGGTCAACCCCCCCCATTGAACATACCGTTGGAGCTCGAAATGCTGTTTCTTCCAAAAGATATGGTTGAAATGTTAAAAATCTAAGAGAAAGTAATTGCCTGAAAATTTGATTTGATCATACTTTAGTTAAGATCAAGGGTCTGTCACCTTTAAGGCTAAAAGAGCCACTGAAATCCAGCAAGAGCTGTTTAGAAAAATAAACTATGCTTTTGTGACCATTAGGCCATGCATTTATCAAATGTAGCTTTTAAATATTTACACCATTTGAATTATACGGCTAAAGTGATATATCCTTCTACTTATAACAATTTTAACTTCTCTTACTTGTGACAGCAGCACAAGGAACGGATTTCAAAATAAAATACAGACTCACTCTAGCAGATTTACAGTTTACAGAATTAAAACTCTTGGAAAGCCAAGTCTAACATGACGTTTTCTATAATTTTGAATTCGGTTTGCTGTATAAACACAACGACATTGGTGTAGAATCCAGTTTTTTTTTTTTATCTATACGTGTAAATGAAATTGATACTTATTTTTATGGATGTAAAACTGCTGATTGTACTGTTTTGTGCATTATTCTTGCTTTCATTGCTTGAAATAAACCATTTCAAATCAAATCAAAACATAC
This sequence comes from Oryzias latipes, assembly GCF_053564925.1. Lineage (NCBI taxonomy): Eukaryota > Metazoa > Chordata > Actinopteri > Beloniformes > Adrianichthyidae > Oryzias > Oryzias latipes. Next base: position 35,007,872 of record NC_136237.1, on the reverse strand, counting down.
AGAAAGAACTAAAACTGTTGTGCAGCTGAAGACAAGAATATGGACTTTGTGCATCAATATTTGTTATCTGACATGTTAAAAATCTAAACATAAATGAAAACTTGACTAAAGCAAATCAACCAAAACTCACAAATTCGGTATTTGATAACAACAAAGCATTTTTGAGACCAGCTTTAGCGGTTAGCACTCAAACATGAATTTTTGAAGGAAATTCAGCTTTTCTGGTTATGTTGTAAGAATTTTTTTAATTTAAAATTTCGACGCTCTTCGGGAACTATTTTTGTTCTTTTGTTTGACTCCTTTTTAGAGAGGAGCAGAAGAATCTGCCCTTTTCTGATCCTTTAGTCATTTAGTCGTTCATCCATTCAGACAGAAAAAGGTGTGAACGCCATCTTATTTTAAACATTTATTCCTCAGTTCTAATGATTTTGAGTGAATCATTACCACAGAACAAAGTGTATGTTTGTTTAGGTGTTTCAGCAACTGTAAGATTATTCTGTCAAAAAATTTACAACAAAAAGGTTAAAATAAACAATATTTCAGAATTTGGTTTACATCTGTTTTCATCGAGACCGTTTGGATCCAGTTTTGCAGAATCTAGACGTGTACAGTACAGGGGAGGTGAGATCTACCTGCAGGGTGTGATGAGGAACAGTTGAGGAGCGGCCAGGTGATTTACCTGTCTGACCATGACGATCAGATCTGCCTCTGTCTGTTGAGTCTCTGGCTCTTGCGTCCGCAGATCTATCAAGCGGCTTTATGAGCCAAAAGCCGGGATTATCCCATAAAACACAGTCGGACTCGGTGAAAAATGAGCTTTCAGTCTCGCCGCCACCCTGTGTTGCTTAAAGTCCTGAGCTTCTTTTAGCCCCTTTAAATCACAGTCTAAGCCCTTTAAGCCCAGTTTGTTCGCCGCCTGTTCAAGTTCATATTTGAACACATAAAGCTTTGCAGATCTGACCCCCCCCCATCAGAGGAGAGGCCTCTCCAATACTTTTGAGACGAAACATCTCATTCTACAAACTCTTTCATAGCAGAGAAACGATTCTATTATTGATAATTATCTAAAATTATAGTTTGTTTTTCAATATTTGAGTTGGACTGAATTCATTTGGAAGAAACGTGAATCACACCTGACCTAAAACTGTCACATTGCCCCCTTCTTAGTAGAATATTGACCTCAAAGGCAAATAACAATCAGGAAATTCATATTTCATTACTTTATTTCATTAATCAAAGATCACAGCGTTCAGTTCAAATTAAGGAAAATATAAATATTTAAGGAAACTCTTAAACCAGCTGCTTATCTTAAATATGTTGCTTCTTACAACAAGCTGGAGATGCTTTCTCTGCTATAATTTTATACAAACTTGTTAGCATTTAGTGAGCTAAAAAGAACTCTATTCCCGTGAAGTTTTCTTTCAATATAAAAGGAATTCCTCCAATCCCAACCAAAGATGAGATATCAACGGAAACAAGAATTTATTTATGACATCAGCAGTTTTTAAGGTAGTTCAAGAGGAAACTGAGCACAAAAGAGAGCTGACTGAATGAATGCTGTATCTCAAGGCGTCCACATGCATTAGATATCATTATTGTATTGTTCTGTTAAATTGGGTAATATCCAAGAAAAGCCCTAAGTTACATAACCACCAGGCATTTGATGTGTGTTTAAGAACATGTGTTTGTTCACACTCGACAAGCAGGGAGGGGCTTCTTCTTTTTTTACTGTTTACTACAGGTGGATTCTTGTTGCAAAATGTCAAAGCGGTGTATCCAAGCTTTTTCTTTCACAGTGCAATTCTGAAATGTGAGTTGTCCTAGAAATCCAGTCGGGCACAAACTGCAATTTTAATTTATCCACCATGATCGATTTTCAAACGGTTGGCACTTCTGTGAAATAAATGCGGTGCCAACCAGACTTTGCTACCAAAGATGAGATTTAGATAGGTGGGTCTCCAGCAGTAAAGCTAAACCTGCTTTTAGATCATTCAGGTGGTTCAGAACTTTCAGCCTCTTTGGGCCAAAGTTAAGCCCACAAACATTGCAACTTATATAGTTCAGACTGGAGATATCTACACTGACTAGGAGAGTGTACGGCTAAATAATACTTTGTGAGTGCGTGTGCCCACTGACCGACGCGCAGAGGAGCGCTGTGCATTTTGAGTGCGTGAATGTTTCCTGGCTGTGGGCTGTCTTCAGTGCAGCAAAGATGTCAGAGTTTGACCTGCTTTATCTTGTAAAGCACATTCAATGACATTTTTTTCTCAGAGACTGAAACAAGTCATAGAACTTGAGTTGACTTTTGAACGCAGAAGACCGAATTGCACGTTTATGCCCGTTTATATAGACTTGTCATTGGATGTGGGTACGTGAACGTGCGTTGCAGAGGGCGGTGTGAACATAGATTTAGTCACAGCTGCTCTTGATGTTAGAGAGGGACCATCTGCAGGTGAAAAACCTGTATGGGGCACCCAGGTGGCCCACATGAAATTTCAAGGTTGTAGACGACTTAGTGAGCCCATAGAGCATAAATGATTATGGATTTTTTCAATGGGCATGTTGCTGACGACAAACTATAGCAAACACATACAACACGTAAGGGTAAGTCAGGGTGAAATAGGTGAGATACAGCTTTTTCATTTTTTCGGTCCCCCCCTAAATCCTGCACATGGGGGCCATTTAGTGCTGTTCCTACGATAAATGCACACTCTTTGCTTGCAGTCTGACTGTTAGAAATGAGGAAATGAGATCAGAGTGTAGTCTGTGTCGGCATCCTATGGGGACTTATGTATCACTTGCACACCCTGAGCGTGCAGCGCTTGAGCACGGTCAGTAGGGAGCCAGGACGTTCACCTCACCGAGTGTGGTGTTAGGACACCGAATGACAGCACCACCTGTACATCATGGGTGCTTACAGTTTATATTATTCCCACAAGTTCTTCACCTCACCCTCACCATATGCTCGATGATCGTATGTTCCATTTTCATGACATTTTAAAGGTAAAGGATTTAACAGACCTTCTAAATTACAACATTGGCACATCTGAGTCTCCTTGGGTGCCATTCTTCTTGTTTTTTCTCATGTCACTATGGACGTTTGTTTGTTCCTATTCACGGTTGAAGATTTGGTTGTGCTGTTTTTTTGGGGGTGGTGGCTTAGTGATGTTTCAGCACCGAGCGGTCAAATTAGCAGCAAAGGAATGGTTTTAAGATTAGTTAAAAGACAGCTGTTGATATCCCAAAAAAACAAATAGGTGTTCTTCTCAAAAGAAGTTGTTCAGATGGAATCTAATAAAACTGATCTATGTTAAAATTTATGTGTGTTAAAAAAATAAAGGATTTTTAGTTTGTTCTTGCAAATATTTTGGGCTCACCAAGATGAAATGCCAAAACAAAGGAAGAAAAGAAAAGAAAGTAACTCTGACTCCTGATTGTGGTCGCTAACAATGAAAGGAATCTGCAGAAAACTGGAACAATCCTTAAGGATGTAAATCCACGGTTTGTTTGAGCGAGCCTTTATCTCCTTCTCGTGCAGAACATGAGGGGCCGTGGCTTTCTTTTCAAATCGACTATCTTTGTGTTGACGGATGTTTCATCGTGTTGCACCATCACTTTTCTCCCCTCTTTTGCACGGTGTCACGCAGCCGCTCTGTTTGTCTGTTTGATTCTCTCCTCCGGCGTGTTTAAGTGTGGGTTTCTCCTTTTCTTTATTTTTTGTTTGTTTTTTCATATTCTGTCGTCAAGGGACACATTAAAGAATCGCAGCGCCCACCGAAAACAACTCGGAGATGAGGAGGAGGATGAAATAACAACACGGTAAAAGGAAACAAGGCCCAGGAGTAAGCTCTGATTAAACCGTGAGACAATCAAACTGTAGAGATGAAACAAGAAGAGAAGAGGGGGAAAAGGAACAATGACAGCAAATTAAATAGGGAAACTGTAAACCCTTCCTAGTGACAGTGGGAAGCTGCCTTCAAAGAAAAGCAAAGTTCAGCCACGAAAATTATTGTTTTTGTGGTGTTGATCAAAAACACTTTGATGACTCTATTTTTACCAGGAAATGGGATTAAGCTCCTTCAACTAGAGAGTAAAATGTAGCTCCAAACAGAAAAAAATGGGAAAAAGCTTCTCTTTATGTTTGCAAAGATCAAACAAAACACAAATCAACACCAGGAGGATAACTGGCTGCTGTGGGGAAAAAGAAAAACTGCAGAAAAGTGCCAAAAATCTTCTCCCCCATCTGCATCAATCATCAGAAAACACAATCCTGGGATTATTTTACGTGCATGGGACCCCCACTTTTTGTTGAAACCTCACTAAAGTAAAAAGGAAAATGGAGTAAAATCAATTCTACTTATTTTGATTTTTTTAAGTATATATCTCATGTTTTGAAGTTCTTTCACAGCTTCACCCACATTTATGTGGTTTTCTAAGAATACCCATTTCCTAACCAGAGAATATAGAATAAAAGCCACAAGCAACTTTGTATGGTCCGCTGGCGCTAACCCCCCCTGCCCCTACCTGTTCCTGTTACCCCCCAAGCAGCCTCTTTAGGCCTTTCACTCACCCCCTCTATCGACCTGGTCAGAGCTGTACAGGACAAACGAATGACAAACCGAAATGACAAATTTTCTGCAGCCATTTAATGTTTAAGTCGCATGAAGGCGACAAACACATTTATGTAGTTTTTAGAGGAATCTGTTGAAATAAACTGTTGGATTGGAAAGGTTTTTTTGTTAACCGTGTCATGTCATTTTGTTCAACTTCAGCCAGCAATTGATGTATGACCTTTTCATATTATTGAACGCCACTTTGCGAGCTCTCTATAATAATGTGGTTAAAAATCCTCAACTACTAGTTCCAATGTTTTTTTTCCAAGCAGCTTCTCATTGATCTACGAGGAATTAAGCGGCGATAGGTTGAAATACCTAGGAGGAGTTTAATTTGTACTAAAAGGGGATTTATTTTAAAAAGGACTTTGTTTAACCCATCAGGTGTAACAAAAGAATATTAGAAATGGATTCTGGGGTCCACGTGTGGTGGTAAAATCAAAATGTTGTTTTTAAGAAAGAATGGGTCTGGGTTCTTATGGGTTAAAACCATGTCTGGGAAATTTTGTGAAGATTGCTGGAACAAAAGTTTTCTTTTTGCATAATGTGCAAAATTATCAAATTCGCCAAATTTCACACCTTACCACAAAATGGCCGACAAGCTAATGGTCCTGTGGCCGTCCCATAATAATTTTAAAACTTCCTGTGGGTATCCCTGACACATGTGTTTTGCTTTCGATAGTGAATTGTCCTTGCAAGTCATAATTATAGGTAACCATGGAGACTTTAAACTGTAGCACTTCAAATAAAATAAAAACTTTGAAATCTATCAGAATGGTTTAACTGCAATTTATACTGCGACCCTCCAGCCCAGAAGTGTCAATATATACTTGATTTACATGACAAGTCGTATAGTTAAAATTTATAGTTTAAATTTAGAAACATCTCATAACACCATACATCCCAAAAAGAACAGTAATATTTTAACTTTTTGACTTGATGCTAGAAAGTTTAAAATAAGAAAAATAAAAGTTCCTTTAAACATTAATTCATCTTCTAAGCCCACTTTGTCCCTTTTGGGGTCACGGGGCTGCCGGAGCCTATCTTGGCCATTTGTGGGCGAAGGCAGGGGACACCCGGGAGAGGTCGCCAGTCTGTCGCAGGGCCACAATCACACACTCATGCAGTCTCACATTCACACAAATGGACAATTTAGAGCAACCAATTAACCTATGAAGCATGTGGGAGGAAGCTGGAGAAAACAGTTAAAAATCTGTTAAACAGTTATGGACCCAGGACTGACCCTTGGAGTACCCCACATGTTACGGTACTTCATGTGGATTTTATGTCTTTTACTTGTACAAACTGTTTGCTATCTATCAAATAAATAATTATCCATTTTAGGGGGACTCATCCAATTTTTACTTCTTTTTTTTCAGTAAAAGGTTGTGATTTATTGCGTGAAATGCTCATTTGAGGTAGATAAAATTGCTGATGTAATGGCTTTTTGTCAACTGCTGTGGATATTTCTTCTGTTAAATCCATCGGTGCCGTTCTTGTGGAGTGATTTGCTCTGATCCCATTCTGACTGCTGTTTAAAATGGTTTCTTTATGTAGGAATTTGTCCAACCTGGCAACAAATATTTTTTCCAATATTTTGGAGAATTGAGGTAGGGATATAAGTCTACAATGAGATAGAATGTGTTTGTTTCCATTTCAGAAATTGATATTTTCTTTGCAGTTTTCATCCCATCAGGAAATGTTCCAGTTGAAAATGACATGTTTGTATATACGTGAATGGTTGAATAATGTATTCAAGTATCTTAGTATTTTAGTTTTTTACTAATATCATATCCAAATTGTCACTATCAGTCAATCTTTTATTTTTTCTTCTTCACTTGGTTCATTGTGTCATCTTTTTTTTACTGCATTTAAATCATGCTGTTAACATTATTTTAATATATCAATGTATATTTTGAGACAGTACTGTCCAACCAGGCTTTATAAAGTTGATGGTCATTTTTAATTAAGCAATGAACACTGGTGGAGCCCTAGACTCTGTGTATTTGTGATGTTTTCTCTTTACTGAGCTCCTGTTGTCTTTTGCTCAACCTGTGGTTACAAATGGCTTGCAGTTCCAGCAGTTGACCATGTGGGGGCAGTATTAATAAGATCTGGCCAGGAACGGAAATTAATGCATAAAGAAGAAAACCGGCAAGCTTCTTCTGGTTGTCATCTGTGTTGATCTTCATTTATCCACAGTAAGTTTTTTTTTTTACTTTCATGTAATTTGGGGGTTTTCCTTAAGAGAAAAGACGCTGCTTTTATCTTTTTTATTCTCAGACCAAACAGTTTAGTGTGAAAATCTGTTCATGTCAATTTTGAGTTTCATCTCAGAATTTTTAAGGAAAGTCCTCCACTACACACAGAAGACTTTTAGAAAGAACATTAGGAAAACAAAATGTTAACATTTTTTGTTCTAAATCTAAATGCGAATCCAACAAGTCAGCAGTTTTATTATCTGATTTTTAAAAATAATCTTGTTGTGTGGAGGAAAAAACATAAATGACACCAAATTTTTCCAAACCTTCCAAAAAATCTTTGGGTAGTCGTGTCTTCCGACTGGAGGCCATTGCTGGAAAATGTCTAAGGTCATTTCCAAGAAAAACAAAAGAGCGACAGAAAGCTGGAGAGCAGGGTTGTCCACAGGCCGGAGGATTATTCGACTACTGTTACATGGATTAGCAGCAGCCCAACCTTTGACTCCTGTTAGGGACGACTTGACTTGTGGCTCGCTCAGGAGGAGGCGGGCCTTCAAAGACGGCCCGTTTATGTGAAGGAAGGCAAACACAGAGACAAAGTTAAACACTTCTTCTCACGTTTGTTGATTTTTCTGCCAGAATCTTCAAACGAAAGTGGCATCTTCAGGAACGCCACACTTCCAATGAACACAAATCCCAAATGTGTTTGGGCTGTAGAGGGCTGACATGCTCAGTTTGCCTGTTACGACCTCCTGTACACCCTCGAGTACAGAAACAATTTCCAAATCCGGGTGTAATCTTCCTTTGTTGCTGCTCTCCGACTTTCATCCTACGGGGATTACTGCCACACTTTTTGTTGAAGAATTGTGGCAAAAAGGGAAAACAATTTGTGCAGAGTACGGCCGGAGTCCTCCAGAATCTCCATCTTTTTCTTGGGCTAGAAAATCCCATAATCCTCCATGTTTGATGTCTCAAAGCTAATGGCGTTTATTAGGACGGCCCCAAAAGGCGCTTTGTCCGCGGTGCGGCTGTCGCTGAGGTTTTGAATGACATTGCAGGGAGAGAGCTGGTAACTTTATCTTAATCTGGGCTTATCTGGCCCTGATGCATGCGCAGGTGTGTGGCCCGTGAGCCCAGAGGAGGACGGGCTCTCAATGCCGCTCCGGGGGCCTGGGATGGCCGCAGGAACATACACCGCACCTTTTAACCCAGGAGGCTTCAGCCCCTCCAGCAAGCAAACTGCCTTTTATCACATTTTAATTAAAAGGCTGCTCCTTTCCCGTGTGTCAGCTCGGTAAGAAGTGGCTTGACCTTTTCCTGCTGAATCAGTTTCATGAGTTGCAAACAGACAACAGAGGGGATTTTTATTTCACCTGAAAGCCGTCTGCTCTGCGTTCTGGCTTCAGCTCATCTGATTCCAGTTTCAATTAAATCACATTAAAGGAGCTTTGAAAAAAAAAAAAGTCTTTAACTTCAAAAGCTTTCATTACTACACAGATTTAGCCTAATTTGTGTTTTCTGCTTAAAAATGGAGTGCATGGGAATTCAAACGTTTGAGTTTCATTTTCCATGGACACTAACTACATACAAAATGTTGCGTAGCTTTTAAAGTCCTGATGTCTCCCATCAGTGAAAATGGGAATCCTGTTTTTGTTGTTTTAACATGTTCTTGTGACATTTGTCACAAAATGGAGGACTTGTATCTAAGAAAATCAAGCTTAAATTGGCTTTTTTTTGTTTTTATTAAAGTTTTAAGTATTTACTGTTAATTAAAATTGTTGTGAATCCGGAGCAGACCACAAAATTCTGTTTCAAAAAAAGAGCTTGTTTGTGACGTAGAAAATATGCTGGGCGGGCCACAAAGACATAATCAGAGCTCTCAGCAATGGGAAAAGGAAGGAGGGGGGGGGGGGGGGGGGGTTGCCCTGCACCAACAGTTCCGCCCACAACTCAGAGGTAAATATCTAATGGACCACTGCCGCTCTGCAGAAACTATGTCCTAGAAAACTGCAGGTTTTATTTTAATGTTGGTGTAAAAAAAGCATTGTCATATTTAAAAGATCACTAAAAAATTGATCAAAAGATGATTGGAATGGGTACACATTTTAAATCCATGTATCTCAACTGTTTTATCCAGACAAATTAAGTCCAGTTTAATTCTATTTTATTTATTTATAGCTCAATATCACAACAACAGTCGTCTTAACGGGCTTCATAGTATAGTAAGCGTAAAATCATCTCCTTTTGAGTGTAGTAATGATAAATACAATTTAAAAATACAAATACAAAATAAAAATAAATACAATAATAGGAAGTTTGTATGAGAGCTATCAAAGTCTCAATGGATCTAAATTATGGTAATTTATATTTGTTTTTTGCTTAAAATAGGGGGTATGGCCCTTTGATTGACAAGGGACAGCTTCAGAATTTGAGCCTGGGCATAATCCAACCTGTGTCAGGTGTGTTTGTCCTGCCCGGCACCTAATTTTTGAGTAGTTAAGGGTTTGATGATGTCATATCCAGCCAAAAATCAATAAAATAAAAGAGGAAAGAACTTGCCTAAAAAGAGCATTAATTTGTTAATTTATCTAGAATGACCATTTAATGTCCAAAGTTACAGTAAGCAGACTAAGTTTATTAAGGATGATAAATGTTTTTTGACCTGAGCAGCAGTCTTGGAGACAAAATCAGAATTTCTTTGTTTCTTGAAAGACATTAGACAACATCTTTGACTGATGAGGCTTTCTCTCACCCAGGATCAGATCTGGGTCTTTGATCAGAGGAACTTTCTTGAATTCAATAGCAGAAACCCCTGATACCTAAACATGATGAGGTCCTTCCTTTCCAGCTTATGATGCAAAAGCAGCATCAGCCTGAGAGTGTTGGCTGCATCCACAGCCTGACATCATGGGTTTCTGCAGTGTGCTGGAATAATGTAATCGTTTTATGACACCAGAGGACAAATTGAGTAAGATTAGAGCTCTAAAACACTTTGTTTATAAAACACATTTGAACAGTTTCACACGATTGGTGTCCATGAAGTTCTAGCTTTTAAAAAAAATGACTAAATTTCTGTAACTGCTGCCATCATCTGCCATTTTTCATCCGGCCCCCTCTGCCCGATGGTTACGCTCCCCCTGGCTTCATCTACACTTTTGTTTTTATATTTTTACACCTCATGTCTTACTTTTCTTTCATTATTGTTGCAAAAAAGGGATTCTTCTGAATGGGCCTCAAAACTGAAGTAGGGTGGCCAGCAGGGGGCGACAGGCAGCAGCCAAACGGGCCCCTGTGTTTTTGGCACTGAGCCTGAGCTCCTGCTTTAACCCTGTTTTAACGCCTGAGGAAGCTGCTCCTCTCCACGCTTTACGCCAAAATGATGATGCAATCACACAAAGTAATCTCCAAAGTAAAACACAGCCAGCTGGGATGTGAAGAGCCACAGCTTTCCTGCAACTGAACAAAGTAAAATACTGCCAAATTAAGAAAAACATCAGATAATTTCCAGCAATTTTATTCTTTGTAGCTAAAATGGATTTAACCTCATTTTTGATCTTGCAATTTATTTTTAGACTGTAAAAATAATAATAAAAAACCATATCAAGCTTTCCTGCGACCTGTTTGCAGAAGAGACTGATGTAACACTGAGAGAAAATATAACAAAAGAAAGAAAATTCTCATTTTTGATGTTGCCTTGGTAACTTGAATTAAAAATTTCAAGTACAGACTTACCAAAAACCTCAAAAAACATCAACTACCACATTTTTTGGAAAACAAGTCACATTTTTTGGCAGTTTGGCCGAATGTATAACTAATAATTGTAATGTTTTTTTGTATATTATTCTTATTTGATTGCTTGACATAAACCATTTCAAATCAAATTTTAAGAAACAAATAGCAACAACCGCTAGAGGGCACTGTAGTTGTGTGTATCAGTATTTGATACTGACAGCAACGCAGAAGAAGCGCCACTCAGGTTGTGTCGAAATACCTTCACTACTCAAGTACATAGTGCACCAAAAAAGTGCGTTCGCCATTTTGTGGTGCTGTCCAAATCCACAATTCCAAAATCTAGTGCCCTAGGAATTTCCCAGACATCTCGGCGAAAAACCAGTGTGCATAGATGCTCACTAGATTGACTAAGATAGAGCACAATGCATTGCATTTGAACAATTTTTGTAAAAAAAAATCTTACATTTATTTTAATACGTTATTTTCACAAACCATCCCCGTTTTTACCATCAAACACGGTGAAATCATAAATAGTCGTAAAATGCTCATATTAATGCTCATATAAATCAGTGATGTCATGTTTGCCTTTTTTTTATTTTTATTAGTGAGCATGGTGTCCAAATTGCTTTATAAATCCAAAGGACAATCAATCGTTTTTTTGTTGTTATTAGGACAGGCGGGAATTCAGACATAGCCTCAGTCTTTTGCCGAGATCTGCGGAATTGTTCTAAAGCGATGCAGAGGATGAAAAATTTAACAGATTTAGTGATGTGACGCAATATATAAAAGTTTAGTTGACCTATTAGCAAGTTCCTTATGCTACGGTTATCTGAATAATTGCTCATATGCTGTGCTAATATACTAGATTCCTCTTCTGTTTCATGAATCTAAATAAGCATCAATGTGTTATAGTAGTGGAGCGTGAATATATTGTTGTTTTTAAATTCTGTTATATAATTTACCTTTCAAGATGAAATGTCCGTTCTTATTCCTGTATTTTGTAAAATATCTTCCAAAAGTCTAAATTTTTTCTTCTTTATTATCCATTTTTTGGCTGCTGCGACTTATACTCCAGAGCAACTTATCAAAAAATATGCCAACTAGTGCATATATTTATAGCAAAAAAGCTTTCCTGTGATTATTTAGAACAACACCAGTAAATTATTAGAATATTAAAAGTATTTTAATATTTTAAAAACACCAACACGCTTTACTCTTTTGTTTTTTCCTGGACCTAGAACCCAACATACCTCAAAGCAGGTACACGTGGTATTTCTAAACTTTCATCATTTTGCTTTAGACGTCTCTGGAAAGAATCTGTTCCAAATGACAGGAACCCACGTTCTTGTGTTTGCATTTGTAAATGCGTCTTTGAGCTGTTCCCTTGGAGAAAACGGACTGAGTGGGAGCGCTGCACGTCTCAGAAACATCTTAATTTTAGGCTTGATAAGACTTCAAGGCAACATGCAATTAATAACATGTCTGTTGTTTTATCCATGGAAGTGAACAGATGACCCTTCATTCCAAACAGCTTGTTCTCTGTCGTCGTTCAGCGCTGCTCTATAAGTACGCCCGCAGGGTTGTGCCGTTTTTGGGCGAGATGTTTCTTGTTTTTGCAGACGGTGTAAAGAATATAAGCACTTCTGCCTGTCGGGGAAAAAGAGAAATTTTGGCATCTAATCTGAGGCTGCACATTGCACTGATGGCTCTTTGGTGTTCAGCCACCAGAAATAATGTTCACTTACTAATGTGATGCAACAAGGTATGAGAGCTTTCGTCACCAGCAGAGGCCCACTGATGCTCAGACTGTATTTAAATTGTGCACAAAAGAGAGAAATTTGATTTAAAAAAATGACAGATTTCACATGTTTTGCCAATACTTTGAAATATATTAGTACAAATGTTTAAATATAAATAGGAAGGTTAGCTTCTGTTGATGGTTGTTTAAATGGTCAAATTAAAAAAAATCTTGCGTTTTTACGTTTTTTTCCTGTTAATTTCTAGTTGGGATTTTCTTATTTTGTTGCATTTTTTAGCTTTTCTGCTAGTTGGAGCCTCATAAGTGGATTTTTAAAGATTGGTTCCCTCAGTGTGCTCAAGCTTTATTTTTAGTTCAGTTGTGATGGGAGCATTAATACCACGGTATTGAACTATAGATACCCGTACATTATCAGTTTGGGTATAGACTCCTCTATTAAAGTATGGATTTGATATGTGATAAATGAGAAAAGAAAAGTGCATGTGGCATTTCTAGATATTTTGGTTGGGTGAGCTACTCCAGTATTCTGTGCCGAAACACCCTCCAGCCAATTGGACTGCTCCATCAGTCACGTGACCGGAGGAGCCATGAGTTGTGTGTGTCACCCTTAGCAACAACACTGCACGGCCTGTGTCGGTGAATTTTTTTTTTTTTTTTTTTTTTTTAACTTGTCCTGTCCAACAGCTGGGCAGACAGATGAGAGCTGTGTCATGACTGGTATCAGTTTGCTTGGTCAGATGGACCGTACCATGACCATAGCCGTGAGCGAACCTTTGAAGATTCCTGAGCAGATGACGAATAATAAGCAAACTGGATCCAGCTGTGCAGGAACGATTGACGAAAGACTGAAACAATAACCTCTGATGTCACCTGTAGGTTTTTGAATGGTAAAAATGACCTCATATTGACCAGAGTTTACTCCGCCCACCTCAACAACCTACCAAAAATACATATATACATATATATAGACGATTGGACTAGGCAAAGTATGGGTTTTGCCAATCAAAAACACATCCCAGATAATGTAAAAATTAGAACTCTAATAAAATAAAAACAGATGATTAAAGATAACTTCCCATAGTCATGGTCGTAGTCATAGTAGTCAAGATAAACTAATAGAGATCAAAAATATTTCTGAAACTAAACTGGAGATCATTTTTGGGGTGAAGCTGGACTTTTGAACATGGAAGTCAATGGGATATTGCCCCATAATGAAATAAGACTCTAGTGGTCCTTAGAGGAACTGCAACCTTTCAGCCAGGTAGGCTTCCAAAGCAGATTTTATCATGAGGGGTTTAAAAATGTTGAAGAAAGTAAAAGATGGGAAACATCGTCAAACATGGTAAAAAACCAAACCAAAGAATCAAACCATAACAAGTAGGTATATGTATTATGGAATAACACTAAATCATTTTTGAGTGCAAATAAAAGCTGCATAAAAATGAAGCAAAAATTCCCCTGGGGTTTATAAATATCTATTTTTGACCAATGCTGCACAGTAGACGAACTATTTGGCTGATGGACTGGTCTGGTAATAGCAAAGCTCTTGTAGCAATAATTGGTGTAAATGGAGCTTTTTGATACTTGTGTGCCGTCCTGCCATGTATTCCTGAAGTGCTAATTGCAGCCTTTTGTAAGAACTGCGACTCCTGCTTCGTTGCCTTTTGATGTGACTCCACTCATTACTCTCTCTTTCAAGACCGCGCTCCAGCCATGCGTGGCACGTCGTTTTTCACCGGTGGCCTTTGAAAGCACTGCAGAAGCATTAATTGTTTTGTGCTGTTTGGTGGCCCCTCGCTGTATGGGGGCTTCATAATCTATTGTGACACCGGCGGTAGAGTTATGCGTCACGTCAAAAGCTGATGTTTAGAAAAAGTCATTAAAAAGGGACTGACATTTATAGAAAAAAAATAATTCAGATCTCTTGTTTTTTGTTGAATGAAGGTGACATAGTGCAAACGATGAGGAAATATCAGTCCTTTTGATGGTATTAGCATTTTGGCTGTCATGTGAGACAAAGTAGTCATAAATACATGAAGTCAGAAATAAACATTTGAAAACGCAAAAAGGGAAGTTGGTTTTGACCAAATAGAATCAAAATCCAACATTTATGTTTACATAATCTGATATAAAACAGGAGCCACATAAAGTTTCTAGGAAAAACTTTTGTTACAATCAATCAAGTTTTTTCCCCCCATCTTTCCATTATCAAAAATGTTTATTGTGAAAAAAAAACTTTTTCCCAATACTGATTTATTTTCTCCTTGCGCATTCTTGTTGGTCATCTTTTTATGAACTAATGTAGAGTTAAAAGTGTGACTAATGTCCTTTCCATTGCACAGAAACACATATGGGTGTGGTGACATTTGTTAATATTTAGAAAAGACTTTAAAAATGTAATCCCTCCTTAGTGAACTGATTTAATTGAACAAGCAGCGCACCAATGAACATTTACTTAAAAAAAAAAGTTTAGCTAAAAATCTGTGTTTTTTTACACACGGTTATTTTAAGTCTCTGTCATATTACAGTATAACTGTCCCCAATTTAAAACCCTTCTTTAATATAACCTTTTGGAATCAGAAACAATTGTAATGTCCCAATCAATCAAATGTGTATTTTTTGAATGATCATATTATTTTTTACAAAAAATCAAGTTTATAAATGTCTTTTGTTCTGGACTGGAAACAATAGCTTTTCAAAAACGTCATTTAGAGTTTTAGAGTCTATAATCACACCTGGGTTTGTCAAGAACAGGCAGACGGCTAGATCCAATTGCAGCAGGTTTATTAGCTCAGCTGAAAGTCCACAAAGCTAAATCAGGGTTAGGCAGGCAGGGTTCGATAACTGGTATGAGACCATCAGAGGAGAGATGGGGTAGTCAGGATCCAGGCGAGAGTCGGGGCAGGCGAACAGAGTCAGAAACGGGGTCAGGAGACAGCAGATCAGGTCCACATACAACGCTTGGTCATGATGGCAGAGAGGTGCAAACAATACTTCGCACTGAGCTTCACTCAGTGCAGAGTAGAGGGCTGCATTGGGATCGGTTCCCGCCGGGTCCCGCGGGACCCAACCCAAATCTCGCGGGATTGGGCGGTTTGAATTGTGCTGCGGGCGGGAGCGGGCGGCAAAAAAAAAAAACCCGCGGGATCAGTGCTGCCATGAATATCTCATGAATATATAATAGCGGACTACGTTAGGCTTGTGCGGCTGTTGGATTCTTATGTACTGAAGCTCCGTGAAAGCACCAGGTAGAGACGCCTAATGGCCTCTGTCATCTAACCTGTTGTTGGGGGTGTGCAACGCCCCACCTCTTACTAAGAGCGCGCTTCAGGCCGTCTGTATACGCGCGCACACACGCACACTTTTAACCGAACAGGAATGTGAAAATATATTTAATATTTAAGTTGCACATTACACAAGAGGAATGCATGAAAAGATGAGGCTGGAGGAGGGACATGAATCTCTATAATAATATCAATACAAATACGTGTTTTTTTCCTGCGGGACGGGACACGATACAAAATCAATGCATCTCTATTACTGTGCGGGACTAAATTCTATGAGTTTTGCGGGTGCGGGCGGGAGTGGACATACATATTGCGGGAGCGGGCGGGAGTGTAACGCATACGTTGCGGGAGCGGGCGGGATTGGTCAGAAATTCAGCGGGCGCGGGCGGGAGCGGGATGAAGAAAATAGTCCCGCGCAGGGCTCTAGTGCAGAGCTTAAGTATGCTGTGGATGATTGAATGAATAAGAGTCAGGTGTGCGGCATCCAGGAAGTGTTCACTGGGGATTCTGGAAGCTGCAGTGTGACTAACTCTGAAAACGGCTCCCGCCGGTGATCGGAAGAGGAGACGGAGCTCTTACTTCTGACAGGGTTTAATTTGGAGTCATCACAGCGCCTCTTTATTTATTTTTAAAAAAAAAAAATATATATATATATAAGTCCATGATTTTAGATACCCTTTGACAAATTTTTACATGCATGCAATATGTTAGTATGACATTTTCTCTGCCAATTTAAGTTCACTTTGAAACTGGATAATTAGAGTTGAAGCCAACAAACTTGGTTTTTAGTCTGTAGGTTTATCACCCGGCACAGTTTAGATTACAGTTAACATATTTCACAGGCAGTTTTCATTAAAAGAATATAGCTGATGATCTATCAAAAAGTAAGGTTCTTGTGTACAGTAAATAAGGTGCTTATGGTCAGCACATCCCACCAGTCTTGTTCGACATATAACTATTTGGGAATATTACATTTCAGAGAAACATGTTCATTTTGCATTTATTTATCTAATTTAAAAGAAAAGGTCTGAAAGGCACAATATATTGGCTTGCACATTAAGGTCGCCTTTGTCAAATCCTTGCCACCATCTCCTCTACCTGCTTTTCCAAGTCCCATCTGACTTCAGCGAGGTTTTGTTGTACAAAATCCTATTTTCTGTCAATAAAATAAGATTTTGCTTTGAATTTTTGTGCCCAGTAGGGTGAAAAATGGTAACAATGAATCCAGAAAAGTTTGGAAGGCGGCGATCAGCTGCCCGTTGGCACATCAAAGATCCCCAACGGCCGTGGGGCTGGGGTGATTAGTGTCTCATGAGTTGTGCAGGTGCTGGCGTGTCTTTGAGGAGAGGAGAATCCAGGTGAGCTCGTGACCACTGGCATGTTGGAATCAGTTTAATTGGACTCTGTTTGATTTTCTCCGACAACAACCACTGACTCCCCCCCACTGCCCCCAAAGGTTCCCACTGACGGGGGAACAAAACACAAGTTTCTCCAAACTTACTGGCAGAGCTGTGACTTGTCAGAGTTGACAGTGACCTCGCTGCTGGACAGAAGCGAACGGCTCAGGAACTCCTTTGATGTGTCACTGACTCGCCTTTGGTCTGCCTCTTTAAAGAGCTACACTTCAGTCTTTCTGGACGAGCAGCTTCAAAACAAACTGACACCTGCAGTCCTCTGAGCCGCCGACCCCGCCGCCACCAGCGAAATTCTTTACTTTAAAAAACTCAACCATCATTTAACGCATTCCACAACAAAAATGCTTCACAATCTTTAAAATAATGCTTTTGAACCCGAAAAACAAATGTTGATGAACAAAAAAACAAAACAAAAGAACGTTCAAATAATGCATTAACTTGCTTAAGATATTTTTTTCCTTTGAGCATTTTGTCCCTTTTTAAATTTTTAGTACATCGTGTTTGTCATTTGATCTTGCATCGGAAAACTTTTATTTTGAAACGTTCACTTTGATTTCTTGTAAAATTTTCATACTGGTGTCAATTACTGAATTAGCACAGGTTCCCTATTATTCTCAGAGTGCAAGTAAAGTGAAAAACCATAGTATCCTCCTTTAGCTTGTTTAAAAAATGTTGAGTGACTGGAGCCAAGTCAGTTCACTAGGAAACCACTAGGTGTCCTGTTACACAATCAGGGCATTTTTTTCATTCACATTAACATTCACATCAAACAGAATATACACTTACCATCTGGTATCCAAAAGATTACAACAAAGATGGCATTGATCTCTGGGCTGAAAAAAGCTGGCTTCACATCGTTTCAAAAGAAACAGTCAGTGACTTCACACACGTTTTGCTAATCTTATACATTCTGTGCAATATCTGACACAGGATCTGCAAAGGGTGAAGACCACAGGAAAGTCTGACACATCATCTTCTTTCAACAGTTTTTGGAAAAACTCTAACAGAGTGGTTACATTTAAAATGATAAGCTATTAAAGTTCCGCTCAGATCATCTTTTGATTTATTTTAAAAGTGGTCTTTTAATCATGATTGTGCTGTTTTTAGCCAAAAAAAAAACCTGCTTAGTTTTCTATGACATAGTTTCTGCAGAGTGGCAGTGGTTTATCAGAAATTCGCCTCCGAGTTGTGGGCGGGACTGTTGGCACAGACGAACCCTGGCCCCACTTCCTGTCACCCATCTGTTCACACGCTAGCTTACAGTTTTGAGTCAGATATCAGCTCAGACGAGAAAATGAATACGTACACGGATCCATGTGTCTGCAAGCCGATGCATCAGAATGGAGCGGAGCAGGGAGCTTGTGGCTTTTGGCTGCTCCTCAATGATCACGATTTGAATAAAGAAATACAAAGAAATTGAATTTTTTAATTAATATTCTTTATAGATGTTCTTTATTGTTAAAAATGCCACAAGAACACGCTAAAAACAGAAAAAACAAGATTTTCGTCAGAGTGGGTCTTTAATTTCTTTAACCTGAAATGTAAAATTGTTTTAAAGACTTTTTACTCTAAACTTCCTTTTATTTTTCAAACTGCTTTATTGAATTCAATATTTTGAAGATTCAGATATACCAGAGAGATAGATAGATAGATAGATAGATAGATAGATAGATAGATAGATAGATAGATAGATAGATAGATAGATAGATAGATAGATAGATATGTTATGGCTGTCTATTGGTCCATTCACATAAGTAAAAAAAAAAAAAATAGCCAAGAATCATTCAGTGTGTTCAAAAATGAACAAGAAACATCCCATGGAAGTATGCATAAAAAGTAAGTTGCAGTTTGTACACAAAGACATACTGTCAAAATAAGATCAATGAAAACCTCAATGTTTAAAAAGTCAAATTATTGAAATCCCCTTTTTTTTTTACATAGTTATTATGTCAATTTTGGAACAGTTACTTTAGTGTTATGTAGAAGAATTTACGCAATAAAAGCACGGAACTTTACAGATTAAACTATTCTAAACACATCACATCAACTTAAACTTTTAAATCCTTCCTTACAACCATCCAATTTATGGTGATTATTATTTCCATGACTGCTTTGCTGCTAATTGGAGCAGTTTGCGCTTATGAAGTGGTGATCAGATGAAGTAGAGCGCTGGTATTTTAGGTGCTGCTGCCTCACTGATGCGTCATGCTTGCTGGACATTTTACCATTTAAAGAGGCCAATTAGGCCACCAGACCTCCCTGCTCATCACATGCCGATCAGGTTGAGGGCACAAACAAACACACCCAGGGCCCTATTATTCTCACACACTCTTCAAAGCCACTGGATCTATTCATGCCTTATTGCCAGAACCTGTCACTGCAAGCAGCTTTTTTATTTTTTGCATTAAAAACATCTACCTGTTTGCTCTTTTTGGAATCACAGGTTGCAGATTTTATGTATTTGCATCCATGTTTGAAGAAAAAATGAAAACACATTCAAATGATATGAACATTTATGTTCTTAAAAAAAGTTCCTTTAACTTTTTAAAATTTTTATTTTTGTAAAATTCTTACTGAAAATTTTACCTGGCATTAAATACATGGAAGAAAACCCAACAGCCTGCTTGGGTCTTCTCAGCAGCTTTTTAGAAGCTAAATTTGAATAGAAATGAAAGATAAATGTGAAGATGCCAAAAGTATTATTTCTCAACTGTCAATTCATCAAAAAAAAAAAAAAAGAAAAGAAAGCAGTGAGTTGATAACTGTGGTTCTTTGAAGGTATTCTGGGGGATTTCCAGGCTTTATCCCTCTCCTCTGCCATGTGTTGTGGAATCTGCCCTAAATGAAAGCACATATTTCTTCTGAGGCCCGGCCGGACCGGTGTCGGGGTGTTTTGTGCCGCCCTGTCAGTTGTTGTTCGTGAATCAGCTTGAAGACAGATCAAAGAGTTTTCTCTCCATGAGCTGGAATCTGGTCGGTGAGACACATGGGCTCCTTCACATCAGCTGAGGATCCGACCATCTGTCCTCTGCTCACACCAGGCATCACTGTGTTGGACCACCACTGTTCAACTTATCCTGCAGGGCTTAAAGAATTTGGCGGAGGCTGAAGATTTTTCACTGTTTTCAGTCTTGTAGATCCAAGATCCCCCATTCCCTGGGCCTTGGACCGGTACCGGTCCACTAATAACTTGGTACTGGGCACCTTCTCCAAAATTCCAACTATGGGTGAGCCTGGTGGCCATGTTTACTACACTCCTTGTAGACCCTTACCTCTCTTGGGCATCCTCCTCCTGGGCAAGGGTGGCCGGCCCCTGCCTCGCTCTCTCCTTGACCATCTGTGGGCTGGGTGGGTGGCTGCCTGGAGCGTGGGGCAGGTCCCCCTTGGGGGCCCTGGTCTGTGCCTGGGTTTGGGGGCCCATGTGGCAGTCCTGCTGGCCCTGGCTGCTGTGGCGGGGGTCTTGATGTTGGGATGAGTGGGTAGACTCCCTCCTTTTTTTTACATTCCAACATTCACATGCATGTGTGAAGTAGGGATGCAGTCCAGAAGAGGTAGTCTTTAAATGATATTTCACCTATAATGAAAACTGAGTTGATAAATATTCCTTTTGCTATTAAGATCTCTGAGCTCCATGGAGTCAATTGAGAACCCCCACCAACATTTATAAAACTCCCTTCCAGATAAATTTGGCTTGAAAGATCAAGCATCCTTTCAGATTATGTTGGTGATCCTGTAATCATGAAAATATTAAGTTTAGCTGCTCAAAATGCCAGTGTTTGCTTTAATTTAGTTCTTTCCTTTAAAATAAAAAAATAAATAAAAAAGAGTTGAGGACTTCTGGGTAATGTTGGTACATTTTTAAATATCTGTTCTGTATTGACATTTTGGGCCACCAGCATACAAATCTCTGTAACCCCCTCCACTCCCCAGAAACTTGGCCTCCTGCAGCCTCTCGTTGCTCCATCTCCACCATATCATCCCCTCACACACACACAGCATCATAATTAGGCCATGTACAGACTTCCTGATAACGCGTACAGTTTATTTTCTGACTTAATTCTTTATCAGATGCATCGATCGTGGAGCTCGTTGACGGATCTGTGGCGGCTGTCTGGAGAGCAGCGATAAGCCTTTTGGTTGAGAGGGTGTCTGTGTGTTTCAGCGCAGCTCGGCCTGGGTGCAGGGCCTCTGTGGAGAAGAGGAGGGAGTGTGTACGTGCATGTGCATGTGGGGGGGGGCAACCACCATGGATTAGCACCTTCTTTACTCTGCAGCCTTTTTTTTTTTTTTTAGAAAAAAAGAAGCCGACACTTTGTTGCCTAACTGACAAAAACCAATAAAGACTCCAAAAGAAATGCCGGTCCGCCTCTTTAAGAGATGCAAATCTTCCAATCTCTGTAAGGCAAACAGGATGGACAGATTTCAATGATAGTGAAAATGAAATAAAACATCTGAACATCCCTATAATAGTGAAAGGTAGCAGCAAATTTCTTCTCTGGTTGGTGCACCCATCACTTATTGATGCCAGATGATGATGACATACGTCACGTGCTGGGAGGGGCTATGCAGTGTTTTCATTGGTTCCAAATCCACCAATAAATCAAAAAGAAGGAAATCTTGGGGTTAAAAAAATAAACATAGGATTAATTTTTCATCTATGGTCGGTCTTGGTATTCATTGGGGTTTGCAGTTTAATTTACATTGTGGATTTACTCATTCAAAGCTATTAATACAGAACCTGCGATGTTACCTGTCGTGTTTAGTGACTTGTACCGAACCAAAGTGCAGCGAAGCATTTTCTAGCTGACACCCAAAACAACACAGCCTTGGAACAGTTCTTCTCTGGTAAGTTTGGAACAAAGTGATCATGCTAACCCCGTAACACCAGAGCTTTAGCTCCACTGTTGGCAATTTGTTAGACTACTTTAAGTCTTCAACCGTTTACACAATTAATGTATTGATATGCAACACTTTACAATAGTAAAGTGTTTATGCAATCATTGTATATCAGCTGAGTCTGACGCAGAAAAAAAATGGACTTTACACATCTGCTTTGCACCTGTATGCAACGCTTTAATGAAAAGTGTTGATTCACGTTGATCATGTTAAAGGTCGGAGATGTACGGTAGGTCAAAGAGTGTGTGTTGTTTAGGTGTCGCAGTCATCATCTCCAGTGTAAAAGGGTTCATAAACTGCAATCTGGGCTCATTTACGCAAGCAAAGTTTGACACGGACCAGGTTCTTTCCTGAGGTAGCATGAAAACCAACCTGAACTCTTGGGATAACAAACAAAAAAACAGTGGTCCACTGAAGACCGAAGTCTTAGTTTTGAAAGTTCAAAGGTATTTGAAGTGAGTAATAATAAAAAACGGGACTAACAAAAAAGTTGGAAAATCTCTAACAGAGTAACAAGGCCTTAGGAAGGAGGTACATGGCCTCATTGCTACTCCATAATTAGAGGATTAGTGGAATTAAAAGGTTTTATTTTTCTTGATTTAATCCCTGACTTGATTATCAAACACTAAGTAAGCAACATTTAGAAATGCAGGAAATCTTTTTCTTCCTTTGATTTCCTTCCCCTCAGTAGTCTAAGGAGCATTCATTCTAAAGTGAACTACACCAGGGTTCATTTGCAAGTGGACAGAGGTCCTTATTCTCAAGCAGACCAAGTTTAAAGTGAACTTTCAGAGCTTCTAAAGGAAGCAAACTTTAAGAGGAAACCATCCCTTCCAGAGTGAGTACAGCTCTAATTCTGTTGGTTCATTCAGAAGTGGTTTGCTGGTTTCTGATTTTTTGTCTTGCCGCATGACACACGACTTTTTGAGCTTAACCCTTGTGCTATCCTAGGCACTTTAACATTGGGAGTTTGGTCATCTAGACCAGTAGTCCCCAACCACCGGGCCGGGAAATGTTGACACCGGGAGGCACAGAAAGAAAAAAGTCATTTCCATTTTATTGTTTTTTTTTCGAAAGAAACGTTTTATTTTGAAAAGTGACCGGATTCTCTCTGTTACATCCGTAACACTTAACGCAAGTCAAAGTCGCGACATCAAACATCAGGTGATACACACCTTGCGTTGCACCTCAGCCCCCCCCCCCCCCCCTTCCCCCACCGGTCCGCGGTAAACGTGCCTTGCGTTGTACCGGTCCGCGGTGACAAAAAGGTTGGGGACCACTGATCTACTGATCTAGACCCACTAGACCAGGGGTGGCGAACAAGTTTGACACCAAGAGCCGGATTTTTTCACTGCGAGAGTCAAAGTGCCACACCACACACTGACCTGCCAAGACGTACACAAAAACACATAATTAAAGCCGTATTATTTTCCATAACACACTCCTCTCCCTACAACACAACAGCAAGTATTGTACTTGTGTTTATTTCAAGGAAAGTGTCCACCCTTAATAAACATTAAATGCAGCCTAGCCAGAGTTAACACAGCGACTACCTGGTGTGATGACGATCAATTGACTGCATTACAGAGTTTTTCGCGCCCTTTCTGTCTAGATTCAGAACCCATTCACTTCCACACACACTCAAACAGCCAAACAGCATGGACCCCACTTCTGCTCATAGCTCCCTGGCTCATGGTTTTACACTTAAGATTCCCTACTTCCCATGAATCTTAGGGGCTGAAGGCGGGGCTAACCCCTGGGCCAGTTGTAGCCTCTCTGAGCAGTTCCTTTACATGCGTGTCAGTCAGAATGGACTGATGCCTTGATTTCGCGTGTTTCAACAGGGACTGGCAGACATATTTATTGAGGAGAACATTGACAGCATTCTGAGAGCAGCTCTTTTACACACAGGGATTTTTCCTTCTTTTGACTTCTTTCAAAGAGATTTCAGCTCAATCATCTCTGGTTCGCTCGCTGCCTCATCAGTGACAAGCGGGGATCTCAGGCAGTCAGTCACTGCATTAGAGGATCCATGAGAAAAGTGATCTGCGGTCGTTTCCATCCAGTTGCGCAAAAAGCGTCACGTTCTGCGCTTTATTCATTTGGATTTTAGCTTTGTGCTGTGAGCTCCGCAAAGAAAGACAGTGGGACAGATTGCAGTTTTGAATGTGCACTTTGAAAAGCTTCAACTTGTTCATAAAGGAGACAATTTGTGTCAGATCAGGAAGAGTTTTTAATTTTCCCGGGGATACGTTTTGTTTCTGTCATGAAAAATTTTACTGCTTCCAAAAGCTCATAATAAGAAACATAACTTGCCATTCTGTTCAGTAAAAAAGGAAGAATCTTCCCATTATTCGCAGATCCAATGTTGACTTGTTTTTTCGGCATTGGGCGTAACCTGCGCAAGTGATTGGCGGTCATGTATGTGTCGGGAGCAGCATCAAACACACACACTGCCAAATTACTTTTATTATTATTTATTTTTAATACCCTCTGATGGATTTGAGTGTGTTTTAAGAGGGAAAAAACTATGAAATGAAGCACATTATATAGAAAATATGATGAGACGCAAAGAGCCGCACGCTCATTGGCCAAGAGAGCCGTGTTCGCCACCCCTGCACTAGACAATGCGCTGAACCTATTTTCTTCAATGATATGTGAACATCACTGGTGTCCATGGATTACATGAAATCTTTCCACCTTTATCCACCTTTGTCATGGTAGGGAGAACACGTCAATGCAAGGGTGGGGTCATCTAAGATAGCACAAGGGTTAAAGGCACAAACTGATAAAATGCGAACAGAGGAGCAACCCAAGACTATCCCACTCATGTCTTCCTCTTTTTTCTGTTAAGTTAGTTTGACTCCATGGAACAGGACACACCAGAATGTTTCTCTTTTGTCTCATGAGTCAACATATTTGTCCAAAGGGTTTGGGGAATCAGGCGGATGTTTCAGTCAGATTCGAAGTGAGTCTTCGTGTCATTTTCCTTGAACTCTTCCATGGATTCATTTTTGCCATGTTCTCTGACTTTATGACTTAGTCACAACTGCCCTTACGGGTGGATACGGACTGTCTACGGGCAATAAATGAGCAAACGTGCTATGAGCTTGTAAGGCGAAAATATTTATGCATATTTTCTACTACCATGCTGCTGGCAAGAGGTCACACCGAAGACTTATCCAACAAAAAAGGGAAGTATCTGCTGGACTATTTAAACATGTAGTTGTAGAGTTAGATAAGCTAATTCTTCTCTAAGAGTTCTGGTACATTGCCTGTCCGTCCTGGGGGAGGATCCCTCCTTCATGTGGGCACCCCTGAGGTTTCTTCTTTTTTTCCAGAATCTGTTTAATTTTTTCAGGAGTTTTTCCTTACCGCAAGGGAGGTCTAAGGGCAGGGATGCCCAGTTGAGTTTAGTCTGTTTAGTTTAGTTCAGCCAATACCTTTTGAATTCTATGACTATGTGTTCCTTATGATTCATGTTTATTACATAAACAGTAAACATGGACATGTAACAGCTGTAAGATTAGCTTTGCTAAAATAAATGTTAAAAAGAAAACATTGGTGCTGTTCTCCATTTGTCCGTCGTGAAGAGGGAACCTTTGATTAGCCACGCTACTACAACCCAGCTACTTCCATGCTTGTTTCAGGGATGCATTTCTTTTCTTTGTGCATAAAAAAACTACAGTGTAAAAACAGAACAAAATACAACATGGAATTTTAGGAAATATTAGCTACACGAGTGACATGAAAAACAGGCTGATAATCATGAATCACCAGGAAATAGTTTTTTTCTGAATTACTGTCCAAACTTTCATTAACTGCTAACCCTTCAGGCAACTTTTATTTTGACAGCATCTTGTATGTGTGCCAAAGTTTCCATCCACTTGAATTGATGAGAACTCTTTTATTTAACAAATGTACCAAAAAGGGGCTGTAAATCTGGAGTTCTAACAAAAAAAAGAACATTTGGAACCAGATTTTAATCAGTAAAAACCAAAGGTTTAACCTGAGAAAGACTTTATTTCCATTTGTGGGGGGTTCTGGGGTAATCAGAGAAGCCTCTGGGTTCACAACTGTCAATGGACTCCCATTTGGACACCGGTATTGGGAATCCTTCATTAGCATCTCCTGACATTGTCTCCTCAAACAATGGCAACAAACAAAGCATTAACATGGAAATGAGTGAATTGTACTTAATTAGTTTCTCTGCTGGCATTGTTAAGCAGAATAAAGATGCTGCTAAATTGCTTTGGGATCTGCTTGTGTGAGTTCTGGAGTTCAGTTGGCAGAAACAGTCGTATTATTATTTTCAGGTTGACGTCTTAATAAAGAGTAAAAAAAGAGACATCTAGAAATTCAAAACCTGCTTTGGGATTTAGGATTTATGCAGAAATTTACCAAACATATGAAGGAAAAATTGTTTTGCAAGAAGGTTTCAGCAAAAGTAATCATATTTTAAGCCATTTATGGTTTAAATAAACGAAATCTAAAGATGAACTGTTTTTTAGTAGAAATTTACCAATTTAAGACTTTTGACTGTTTATGCTAAAAAACATTTAAGGACAGGAACATTGCTTTTAGCATCACTGTGGTTTTGTTTCCTAATATTTTCTCTTTCATGCTGGTTTTCTTTTTTCTCGCTGCACCTTATTTTTCCTGCTTTGAAAAGCAAAAACCGACACGTGGCAGACAGGAGACATGGATGTTGTTTTTTTTATGGTGCTGCTAAACTCCCACTTGTACCACAAACCCTTTCCCTTCGAAGATAAAAAGTTTCAAACAATTTTTCATTTTGTTAAAGGATTTAAGAAGTGTTAGAACTCTTAAGCTGCAGTCAAAGCGAACACGATTCGTGTGTCAAATTTGCTTCTTTTTTGATGGCCCAGACATCTGGGTGTGAGCTGCCACCAAATGTTTTCACTACATGGAGCGGTGTCTGTGTATATCTCATTGCAGACACTTATGGGAAATTTCTAGGGCACTCGGTTTTGGAATTGTAGATCCCGACAGCACTACAAAATGACAAACGTAGTGAGTAATGAAGAAATGTTGACGCGCCTCCGAACCTCTGATCGTCTCTGTACATTGACTTAACATTGAAACTCGACGCCTGTGTGAACGCAGCGTCACATTGACCTAATTTTAAAATGGCTCTTTGGATTCATCCAATCCATTCCATAAATCCACTCCACACTTTGATAAACACATTTTCTTTTTTCAGTTTCAAACACAAATTAAAAATCAACACAGTGGTTTAAAAAAGAAATAAAACAATACAGTGTGCTTGAAAAGGAGTGGGTTGAAAAGAAATCTTGTCTCCTCCCACCCCTTTTTACAAAAGCTGATGATGCGTATTCAACACACGTGTTGCTATTTACAGATAGGAACAAAACATTCACGGTACAATTCTGTATGGCAACTGCTAAAGTGACATTTTTTGTTTAATTAATCGTTTCTGGCCTTATACAGTACTATTAGATACTTCTTGTAGGTTTTTTTGAATACATGTAAACTTTTGGTTTGTTTTAAACCTTCATCCAATCCATTCCATAAATCCACTCCACACTTTGATAAACACATTTTCTTTTTTGTTGTGCGAATGCACTGCTTTTTGAAATTCAGTTGTTTTCTTAGATTGTAACTCCCATCTCTGTCATTTGAACATCCATGTTCCCCCTTGATAAAATGTATTCATATTTTTATTATCATCTTCTTACTATAGTCTTTCTAGTGAGGGATGACGGTGGCCCTGAAGTGCAAATCACACCAACAAATCACTTGACGCAAAAACATATTAAAGATCACAACGAAAATTAAAGAAGCAAAACACAATTGCATAAAACAAAACAAAAAAATGAACCATTTTGCAAAACAAACATAATTTCCAGAAATCAAAATGAAATGTTAAAATCTAAAACCCAAAAAGAAACTGGAAAAGGTAGATATACTATGGGACATCAATAATTGGATGACAACGTTTGATTTTTTAAAGTTTGAACTTTTTCCAATGCGTCCACATTTTATATAAGTTTTTATATTAGTACGGAGCAAATCTAGTATCGCTTCGAGCCAAAAACCTTAAGGATGAAATAATGGATAAATGTCACCACCCAATCAGTGATGTCCCTTTTAGTACCTACCTTTTCCAGTTTCCACAGGAAAAAATAAATCTTTCCGAAACAAAGGTAATTTCCAGAAATCAATTGAAATGTTAAAAAGACCAAACCGTTATTATCTTTAACACGTTTTCGATGTCCAGTGTTTTGTTGATGTGATTTGCACTGTCAGATACACATCTCTTTCCTGTTTTACATGACTCTTCATTTGGTTGACTGACTGATTTATGTGCTTTTGGTGTTCAGAAAACAAAATCATTCTAGATTAAATGA
The DNA here is from genome assembly GCF_053564925.1 of Oryzias latipes. Lineage (NCBI taxonomy): Eukaryota > Metazoa > Chordata > Actinopteri > Beloniformes > Adrianichthyidae > Oryzias > Oryzias latipes. The sequence continues at coordinate 34,979,577 of NC_136237.1, read as the reverse complement.
AGAGGAATTACGTGGAAAGTGGATCTGCTTCCTTTCCATGCAGATAGCGTGAGAGAAGTGTCTTTTTCATAAAAATCTGAGCTTTAGGTCAATTTTTATTATTCTAGTCTGAATTGATTGAACTCCAATGTATTTTTGAAGAGCAGTGAAGGTAAGTGGCGGCGATTTGCAACAGGTTTTGTTTTCAAGTCCACACAATGAGGGCTGGGCAGTAAACTGATGGTGGATCAGCGCCTGCAAAGCCGAGCTGAAGAGCCGGATTAGGCCTGTTCTTCGGCTTTAACGGCCTTTAATCCTTAATCCAAAACCATAACATACATCACACCTTCAGTGGGCTGTCGCTCACTGCAACATAAGATAAAACCACTGCACAAACACCTCTGTGTCAGAGGCCATTCAAATAAGAGCTGTTTGGTTTGAGTCCCTGGAGTCCAGTGCAGGTTTAACTGTGAGAGCATAAAGAGAAACAACAGATATGAAACCCAGAGGGATTAAATCCAGTTTTTATGCTGTAAATGAGATGCTACTGGATTTATACCAACAGTGTCTGTATTTGCAGAGGAGCAATTTTAAAGAAAACAGCTGTCAAGTGTGTTGATGCACAGAGAAAAACACAAAAAATATTCTTACAACTTATTCTATTGTAATTTCACAAAAACCCAACTTTTATGATCCATTTCTTTAGGGATATGAATAAAATAAATGTCTTATTTTCCGTTTTAAACCCAATTTCCATTACGACATTGTAAATATGTCTTCAGCATTTTCATGTTTTGCTGTTTTAAATGGTGTGAAAGTCCCTTTATAAAATCTTTACATGTGTAAAATTTATGATATTTATCCAAAAATCTTTTAAATCAGCTGAAAAACAAGTTCAGAAAAGCAAATTACCTTATTTTGGAACGCTTTGGTTCAGAGACTGATGAAGAATTAAAATCAGAATCAGTGTCAGAATTACTTTGATACCACACGGGAAATTTGTAAAAGATGACCCATTTCTGTTTAATGTTATAACACCTGTTTTTAATGCAATTTTTAGACACCTTTTTCAACAGTTGCTGAAAATAATAATTTGGGAAAAGAAACTAATGAAAGAGAGGGTAACAATAGTCTCTATGCTTTGTTTGGAGTTCACCACGCTAAACATGGACCATAGTAAGAGAAGAGAATTATGTCAGGAACCCAGAGAGGAAATACAGCTGCAGGTTAAAAAGGCTTTGAAATTATTGCCAAGAAGCTCGATGTTCCGGCAGCTGGACAGATTGTCTAGATGTTGAAGGTCTACAAGACTGAAGTTAACCTGCAAGGGGAAAGTGATGCAACAAATGGTAATCAAAGAGCCCAGGATGACATTAAAAGTCAACTGATCAGTGTCTTATCAGCTTTTAAGTCAAGATATCTTGACAAGACGATCAGAGACACCACTGTTGGAAGCAAATTCCCACTCCCTCCATCTTTTGATCTGTTGTAAAAGCGTTCCTAGTGGTTTTTTAATTATGATTACCGTATATCTTGTCCGGTCTCTTATAGATGCAGATTTTTTAATAAACAGCTGGTCTAACAGGTGCTCTTCATATTACACGCAGGTCGCTTGCGGCCGAGCACCAATCCAAGGGTCTCCTGACAGAACATTGAGCCAAAACACCCGAGATTGACAGAGCAAAACATTGGACTCTTAATTCTGAAAGCGTCTTTCTATCAACCCTGATCTAAATCCTGCTGAACATGTGTGGAACAAGCTAACGATGGCGCAGAAGTTTCAACGACAGTTATAGGAGTTTTTGATGATTTTCTCCAACGTTTAATTATCCAAAACATAAAGCTGCCATCATTAAGTGATGAATGTTTTAAAAAACTATATTTTTTAATATCGCATCAAAAGCGAAGTGTGATTTGGCCACAGGTTTTTAATGTTAAATGCGCTTAAAAAAAAAAGAAAACTTGGCTTTAAATGCGAAAAATCTGCCCTGATTTAAAATGTTTAGTTTTGACTCTGAAATGATTTTGAATCCCAGGATTTACAGCTGCTGCTGCTGAAAGGCTAAAAGGTCTGATTCAGCTTCTTCCTGTAAAAGCAATTTTAAAAATGCTGTCATGATGGTTTTGAGCATTTTCGGGAAGATTTGAACTAAACTGGATTACAACAGTTGTAAACTTTTACATTTACTTGAACATTTTTCTTAGTTTGGTGTTTTACTTGCTTGGGGATATTTTTGTTCAGTTTAGTTAATTTAGAAAGTGAGGCTTTTGGTTGAACTGTTGTCACCTGAGTGTTAAAGGGCAAGCACTCATCACACATCGAACACATGAGCTGTGAGCAAAGATAAAGAGAAGGAACTCCAGCAGAAAAGCTTTCTTCTCCCCCTCGTCTTCCGCAGCAGTGAAAGTTCATGAAGGGCGTGCTTGAAAAGACAAGAGAGATAATGGTGACGGACCGGAAGTTAACGATGAGCGCCAGCCACGTTAAAGTCGTTGAGGCACAATAGGGGAGGTTACACGGGTGACGGCTCAGTGTTTTCCTGTCAATTTGTCAGGCGGACAAGCTGCTGATGGATCGCTAATTAACAACCTGATAATGTCATCATCAAGCAGCTGTAAAAAAACAAAACATCAATAGATGTGAATTCTCGCTGCCCTGAAGTTAATCACCCCATTGAGGGGCAGAAGTCCCCGGAGAGTGCTAAAACCGCTGCTGTTAAAACTGAGTGAGTTTTTGGTTTTAAACTGGGTTAACTAAACTGGATCAAACCATTTTGTCCCAGTTTGTAGCTCCTCTGTTGTCTTTCTTTCTATGTATTTAATTTTTGGTTTGTAATTTTCTAATTTTAGGCCAATTTCTACTTCGCTTTTGAATTTGAAAAAGTTCTGTTTTGGTGAGCTCTGTTTTTTATTTTTACTTCCTATTTATGTTCACACCAGGTTTGGCTGAGGGGGCAACACTTTCCCTTCCTTGTTGACGGCTTTGCCAACTTGGCAACTTTATTTATATAAATTTAGATATTCTTTAACCCCACATTGACTATTTGAAAAAGGAAAAAAAAAAGAGAGACTTGTGGTAAATCTAGCATTTTTTTCCAGGCGACACTGGAGGCTGTTTTTTACTGATGTGAAAGCAAATGCTCTCTAGCTCAGATGCTGCTGGCATAAGCTCAGCTCTCATCATGTGTGTGCTTTTTCTTTGATTTTAGAAGCAGAAAAGTGGCAGTTTTTCACTTCTTTGCATTTAGGCCAATAATGAATTACTTTAAAAATGGAACTACTCTGGGTCATGACCGAAAGAACGAGGTCCCGAATACAAGCAGCTGAAATGAGCTTCCTCCGTAGGGTGCCTGGACGCTCCCTTAGAGATAAGGTGAGAAGCTCGGTCACCCGCGGAGAGCTCGGAGTAGAACCGCTTCTCCCCCACAGCGAGAAAAGCCAGTTGAGGTGGCTCGGGCATCTAGTCCGGATGCCTCCTGGACGCCTCCCTGGAGAGGTGTTCCGGGCATGTCCCACTGGGCGGAGGCCCCGGGGAAGACCCAGGACACGCTGGAGAGACTATGCGTCTCAGCTGGACTCTGAACGTCTCAGGGTCCACCCCGAGGAACTGGAAGAAGTGGCTAAGGCGAGGGAAGTCTGGGCTTCTCTGCTTAGATTGCTGTCCCTGCGACCTGGTCCTGGATAAGTGGAGGAAGATGGATGGATGGAGATGGATGGACTATTTAAAGCTGCACAACCAAACCATGGTGCTTTTGGTGCGCTCCATGTGATCAACTGGGTAGCTTAACTTACGTTAAGTCATGAGGTGTTATGTTGCCATCTTGTGGCAATTACTGCTAATATATGGAGATATCCTCCAGATGCAGTATTCACTTTTTCCCTCTTTTTGTATGTTGTTATATTTATATGTTTATTTTTTGCATTTCAGAACACAAACAAAATCCAACCACTAACAAACAAGAAATCCATAGTGGTCCTTCATGGTGCCCTAGACCGCCTGTGCTAACATCAACTTACTCAGTAAAGGGAAATTATTTATTTTATTTAATTTAAATATATACTAAATTACTTAAAAAAATATCATAGTTAATTTCTTGCTGCTAATAGTGTTGTATGCTCAGGTAGATTTTTTGTCCAATCACATTTTAGCTATCTTGGGTTGGCGGGCTCAGTGGGGCCGGTGTAGCTCGTGCTGGTTTGCGGCGCCTTCCGTCCGTGAAACCAGGGTCCGAATCCGGGCTGCTCCCTTCTCTGCTGCTGTGCCGGTTCCAAGCCCGGTTGGATTGAGAGGGTTGCGTCAGGAAGGGCATCGGGCGTAAAAACATTGCCAAGTTTACCGTGCGACTCATCCTCGTGGGAGGGTTGTTTCGCTGTAGGCGACCCCTAATGGGAGAAGCCGAAAGTGACAGAGGGTTGTCGGGCTCAGTGAAATCTGCCTGAGGCTTTTTAAAATCCACAAAGCAGGCTGTTCCCTGATAGTGAGCCGAGACAAACAGTTGCGATAGCCAATCGTGCCGTTTCTTGACATTAAAACTCGTGCCAAAAAAGTAAAACAACAAATAAATTCACAAACATGTGTGAGCATCAGCCTCCAATGTCAACAGAAAGTTACTAGCTGATGCACAAGTAGACTGCACAGCACAGCCACTCAAATGTTTCTCAGAGAAAACAGAAGAAGATACATTTTATTTTCAAAGAGGGTGCTGTGAAGAAGAGCCCTTTTAGTGAGTGCCAAATGTTGACTTTTATTTTGAAGAATGCCTGCTCACTGTAGGCATGACGTTTTCTGTTGTTTTGGTCCATTTTTGTGACTTTGCCAAAGCTTTATTTACTGCATTTGTTGTTACTACAATTGATTTTTTTGGTCACAGTTTAGTGTCGTGTTATTAAATGTTACTGCACTGCAATCAGGGACTTAAAGAGCCACTCCAATCATCTTTTAAGTTTTTTTAAAAGCTTTTCCACTGGGCGTTTGATTATGGTTTTGCAGTTTTCTCTGCATGACTTCATCAGAAATTCCCCTCTGAGTTGTGGGTGGCATCATTGGCGCGGAGCAACCCTGTTCCCCTTTACCGTCACTCATGACTGAGAGCTATCTGTACACCCACTCTCCAGTTAGCTTACACCCCCAACCAAACATGACCGGTGCGACAAAAATGGTGAGAAATATCAAAGTTCTTCCGACGTACAGTTTTGATCCAAATTTTTGCTCAGACGAGGAAAACAAAGACGTACATGGATCTATTTATCTGCAAGTGGATGCATCAGAATGGAGCAGAGCAGAGTATTTTCTACATCACAAATACGATCTTTTTCAAATGGCATTTTTCATCCTGATTTACAAGAATTTGAAGAAAGAAATAATTAGAAATACAAATTTAAGCTTACACTTCTTTATATATGTCCTCCATCATCTGAAAACTGCCATGAGAACATGCTGAAAACACAAAAAACACTATTTTCATTGGAGTGGGTCTTTAAAGGGATTGGTTGTGGGGCAGATCCCCTTTTTTAGTTTGCATTAGATGCAGTCTGAGCACAAGTGTAAACTGAGTCCACTGTGGTTACATTAGCGTGTGGTTAACCATGTTAACATGTGATGTTTGTTGTATTTAAAGTCTTGCTAGCTGTAATAATATCGGTAGCAGATACAGTACAGACCAAAAGTCTGGACATACCTTCCCATTCATTTGGGAAGGTATCTTCCCAAAGATCCTTTTCCCACCAGAGAAGTTGCCGGCGACGCCTAAATAACACACACTTTTTGACATACTATAAGGTTTTCCCCTACCCCTCTGTTTCCTGCCTATTGTTCCAATTCCAGGGGCCTTTGCGGCTGTAGTGGTGTCCGAACTTGTTTGTTAAGAGGAAGTCGTGGTGACTTGGGGCTAGGTCTCCCTCCACCGGGAGGGAGAAACGTATTTCTTCACATGGGTGTGCTCCGAAGCACAAAAGTTTACATTTAAACGTAAGTAATGACTAACAAGTACGTTTTAGCATGACTTTCTAAAGTTATGAAACCGATGTTATGTATTTTCTGATTGATGGCAGTTATGCGCCAACGTAGATGACTGGTAGCCATCGATGTCACCATTGAGTGGTAGCAACGTCCGATTTAAAGACACTGTTTTTCCTTAACTGTCCACTTGAAGAGCTAAATTTAGGGGTAGGGAATGAATTTAGATGTAGCCTAACTCTTCGGTCGTTTACGCAGTGAATGGAATCAGCGACTTTCCGCCATAACGTTGCAAAGCCGCTTTTCTTCTCGACAGAATCTTCTGTCACTTCACTACTATGCTCTGTTGTATATTAGTGCAAAGCTGCGTTTTCCCGCTTCAGAGTCCGCTGGATTTGTGTTAATTTCGCAAACAGTTGAAGAATTACGGTAGTCGAAAGAATGTAAATACTGGAGCTATAGCTCCGGTTTTCCAGGGCTATTTAAGTTTATTGAACCAAGAAGGCATGTGGCCACATATTTACTGACCAGAAACAGTGCAATAGCTCCTTTCCCAAAAGTGCAGTGTGATTACACAACAAGCTGTCATTATACTACTAGACCCTCTGTAATAAGATTCTTTCAATTTCGCATAATAGATTGTCTGTTTGTTTTTAAGCATCACAATTGACGAAATAAAACCTTAAAATCCAAAATCACAATTGACATTCTAACAGATTTATCAATCAGCTTCTCTTTCCGTTTTTAATCCAGGTTGTTATTGAGAATTGACTCATTAAAGCAGTTATCGCAGATATGATTGCACCATTCCTCTCCTTTATCATCAAAGCCTTTCATTCTCTCCGCCTCCTCTTTTCGTCCAATGGTAGAAGGTTGGGGAGTTTCTCAGCTGGTTTCAGTGTTGCTGCTTCGGGGTTAATAGGTGTTCAACCCTCCTTTTGTCCAGGAGCGTTGGTGAATCACCAGCCAACTGATGTTTTCCACTGATATCACACATATATATGCTAATGCGGGTGCTTAATTGGAGAGGAGGGGATCTGGGTAGGGGGGCGTGCGGGTTGCGATCAAGTGTAAAATTGATTTGTGAAGGATATTTGATCAATGGTGGAGGCCAGGGCTGCCAGCAGGGGTCCAGCAGTATTGGGTTTTATGTGCAGAAAAATACACCATCTAGTGTCACTTGCACTTTTGTTATGATTATCACAAATTAAAACACAAAAAAGGGTGTATTTGTTTTTTTTTGTTTTTTTAAAAAAAGGTCCTTCTTTTAATATGCTTTATCTCTCATTCCCTGAACCTTTTTCTTCTTTTTTTTTTTTTTTTTTTTTTTTACCAACATACAGTTTCTGAGTTTTCTGATACTTCATGCATTCAAAGTTTCTTTAGAAAAGTATAGCAACACCTGAGCTAAGCTGTGGATCCCTTTGAGAGTTTTTATGAAAACCAATTAAATCCAGTTTTTACATTAAAAAAAATTAAAATCCAAGCACACAATTATCTGAACTAACCATGAAAAACTACCAAAAGTGCATTAATCTGAATTTTTTTTTACTTTCCAGGACAATTGTACCAAGAAAAGTATTGTAACTGACTCATCTTGTTCCATTTTTTGACTGTTTTTTTTTTTTTTTAGTTTTCACACTCACAGACACACTTTAAAAATCTGTAATGTTTTTTGTTTATAACTTAAGTCTGTTTTTCCTTCTTTCACAGTGGAATAAAATTGTGAACCCAGTGTCATTAATAGGATTGGTAAATTAGCACTTATAAGAGCCAGAAGTACCATTTAAATTATTAATAATAGATAAATAAACAAAAAAAACAATAATCCGTAGCCCTAGTTCAATGTGGTCACTGTGAGCCAGGTTTTTTTGCACTCTTAAAAAAAAAGTTTAGCTTTAGTACAGTTTGAAAGATTTTTAACTTTTTGCAAAAACTAGAAATTTGAAAGAATTCAAAACCAAATTGAAACAACCCCTTAGATTGCGAAACAACTAAAAACTTATGATCAAAAGAGGAAAAAAAACCCCAGAAAAGTGTATTTTTTTCATTGTAGCAATGATGAAGTTTATAGAATTGATTCTATGATTGTTGGTTCGTATAATAAATTCATGTACTCCTATATATTTTGAGGATTATTACATTTAAACAACAGAAATGGGTATACAATGCATGGTTTTGAGTACCCTTTAATTAGAAACAACATCATATTAAGCGTTAATTTATACCTCTTAGAATCATTTTGTCTTTTGGTGATATAATGGCGTAAAATTCTGTTAACTTCAAGAAATCCAGGTCTCAGAAAACCCTTAAATGTTCAGTTTTTAGAAATGCTCACAAACTTGACCCATAAAATGTCTTCCTTTTCCAGCGTCAAAAGTCCAAATGATCAACAAAGTTGTTGCACATGTTCCAATATTTCAGGTTTCAGCTCTGACTCTTAATGTGCAAAACAAACATGCTGCAGCAAATATGTTTTCCTTTGATAAGTTGAATTTCACTTCTGGTGCCAGGCTGCGCTGGCTCATTGTGGTTCGGGTGGAAGGTTTTAAGCCGCCGTACGTGAGCCGCATGGTTAAACGTCTGCTGGCTTTGAAACAAGCAGCCGGCAAACGCTATAAGTGCATTATCAGCCAAGTTCTTTTAGCAACGTATTGCTAAAGAAGCTTACCATTTAATTAATGTAACTTCAGCGAGATTACACCCGGCCCAGCCTTGTAAGCAGAGGCGCAGTCTTATTGACCTCCATTGCAAGAGCTTAAAGACACAAGAATGGAGTTTTTACTCAACTTTGATGGGATAACTGGTATAATCTTTCACAGGAATGGGAGGAATAAAGTCTTTCAAACATAATACCCTTCTAAACTCTGAGTGGGCCTGCGTGACACTCAAGTGGTGCTCTGTGAAATTTTGGTTTAAAGTCAACCTTGATTTTTCCGGCTTCTTTGTTTTTTCTCGGCTTTGATTCTGTTTTTTATGTAAAGATGGCACAAACATGATGACATTTCAATCTTTTTTGAAAAAGATGTCCAAAATCATGAAATTGCATTTCATGAAATGCCATTTTGAGATAATTTAATATATTAGACTTTTTAATTTCAGCTTATTCACTTAAATATGTCTAATATTTGAATAAAAGAATGATCTAAAATGTTATTTTTGCTTTTGTTCACACTACAACGCAAATTCTTCACAAATTCGGTCTTTGATATCTTCTTTAATGTCATTTATTGTCCTTTCAGCCATGGTTCTAAGCCCCCCCCAAACCCCCTTTTAGCTCATATACCATCCCAGATGTTACTCCCCCCCCACACCCCAAGATCCCGCTATTCTTTTTTTCCTTTTTGATTCTTTTTTTCAGCTTTCTGTCGCCCTTTCAAACATTCTTTAACAGTGGGATAAAGGCGACGGGAGGGATTGGGGGAGATTAGGCTACGGGATCCTCTAGGCATTGTCTGACAATCTGCAGATAAAAAAAAGGCATCGGTTTGGGTTCGTTTTGGTGGGATGGGGGGCAGGGATGCTCAAAAGGGAAGGGGGTGGAGCCTATACGGACTGGAGGCAGGTGGCTGTGCTGGGTTTGAGATATTTGGCGAAGTCCTTTAGAAATCTAGTTACTCCATAAACCAAAATTCCTGATCAACAGATTCACTCATGTTTCCCGACTAACAAGATTACTGTTTGTGTGTAAAAGTTCTCTTTCAACCATTTGTTAGATTTTCTTTTAAATAAATGTCACATTTTCTTTCCCAAATTACTTTGTTTGGTTTCATTTTCACACTGTACCTTTCTTCCATTTGTGCCAGTAGGGAGAATTATAAGTAAAACGTCTTTTTCCAGTGAAATTTATTTTAAAGGGAAAATTAAGATTCAAATCTAAAATGAAAGAAACTTCAATTTCTGTGGTTAAAAATAGTAAAAGTGAAAATTGTAAAGTAAAAAACGAGAAAAAATTCTTCTTATTAAGTTAATAAATATTTTACAGGAACAAACAGTAAATATACAGCCATTTGCTCTTATGTGTGCAGTTATTATCCTGAAATTCCCATGATCATATATGGTGATGTGGATACAGTTGGATCACTTAAGCTAATTGTTTGGTTCTACCATTGCTTCTTTGTACTCTGCTGGTTGTATGCAACATCAGGGATCATAAATTTAGGCCCCTGACCATTCATATAGCTGTGCATTTAAGTCCACATTTGAGGACATAGAGGGTTGTCAATCAGTTGTTTTGGTCCAAAACGAAGGTTTTTTAAATATTTAAAGACAGTGACAGTAATCCAACCTGCAGGAGATGAAGGTACGAATGCTATTTTCTTAATCTTTTCTGAAGACATATTTTGTACCAGGATTTTTTCCTTGACCTTTCATCCCTAAATGTGAAGCATATTGATCATGTTGTGGAAAATGACTTTATCATCAGCAAACCTGATTGATAGAACATTTTGGAGTGAATGTGTCTCTGCTGGATAGGTGAAGACTTCGAAATCAAATTGAAATAAATTAAATTACATTACATCAAACTTTCTTTATTTTTAAAAATGTGCTTTTTATACCATTAGCTGCTCTAAGTGCTTGAACCACAGCTGCTCCTCCACTGAATGTAAAGATCATCAGTTACTGTGGTTGTTAGCTTGTTTTCTCCGTGCTTACAACTTTTTTCCACTAAACCAAACAAAACGATTCTACAACTACAGACCAACCATCTGCAGCACATGTGTCAAACTCGAGGCCCGCGGGCCAAATGTGGCCCGCCATGTCATTTTATGAGGCCTGCGAGAGCATACAAGTTTTTAATTTCTTAAAATAAAAAATAAGATTGGTGTGTTTTTATTCATATCTAGGGGGAATTGGACTTGAAATATCGGATTGGGCAACTATTGGGCACTGTCTATATAACCTAACCTGTCAGAATTAAATTTAAAATTATTTATGATAGAGTAACAATCAAACATATGTTTTCTATGCAACTGTAATTGTCACTTTAAAAAGTCATAATAAATAAATAATGAGTTATTTAACATGAAGGAGTAGTTACATTATTTATCATTACATTTAGTTACATGTATAAGTTTTGTCTGGCCCTTTGAGGACAGCCACTATGCTGATGTGGCCCTCAGTGAAAATGAGTTTGACACCCCTGCTCTAAAGATAAAGACTGCCACTTATCAGAACTTGCAAGCAGGGTTTTTGTTTTCAGATTTTAGATTTTTTTTTAACCATAAAAAATTTTATTCTATTGATTTCATGAGAAAATGCAAAATTACTTAATTTCTGAAGGACATATTCAAGTTTAAAGATGTATTGGATCGTCTGTTTTGACCGCACCTTCGGTTCCACGTTGCAGTTCCACCAAAAGCTACTAGAGGCAGGTTGCAGTTGGTAGAAATTTCCTATTGACACATACCCTAAAAAAATCAGGGTTTACACCAAAAATAAACACATGGAAATGCTAATAATAATAATAATACATTTAAAATGCGCTTTACATTTTGAGGAAAAATCTCAAAGTGCTACTTTCAAGTTTTTTTAAATGCGTATAACTTTAATTCCTATTCATGACAACTATGTTTGCATGTTTTTGCGGGGTTGTTTTGATTTGTATACATATCTTTTATCTTAAATAATCTGAAAAACATGAAATTTACAACACTTTTGTTTAATAATAGTTGCAACTGTTTACAAAATCTAATGGGTTATTGACAATGTTCAAACATACAATCAAACATTGAACAAGCAAACATTAATACCAGGAGATACCATAGATATGATTCAGTCAGTTTGTTTGACAGATATATGACATTTGTTATTGACTTATTCAAAAAACAAATGTCATTAGAATAGAATAATAGAATATCTTTATATAGCACTTTTACCAGAACGAATCACAAAGTGCTTCACAAAAGGAGCATAAAATCAGATCAAAACACAAAGAAGTAATAAAATACAATAATAATAATAAAACAAAACACAGTAAAACGTAGTAGAGCAAGGAATAAAACCAACTAAAAGCTCTTCGGAATAAAACTGTCTTGATCTGAGATTTAAAAGACTCAACGGAGTCAATCTGACGAGAGGGAGTTCCAAAGACGAGGAGCAACAGCCTTTTTTGCTGCTTCCTTTAGGTGTCACCACAGTAAATCATCTGCCTCCATCAAATCCTTTCCTCTGCATCTTCTTTGCTTATATCAGCCACCCTCATGTCCTCCACTACAACTTCTTTGGTCTTCTTCTAAGATTCTTCTCCTTTTAGGCAGTGTGATTATCAACATCCTTTCACTAACATATCTACCTCCCATTCTCTAATATACGTGTCCAAAGCATCATGTTTTGCATGATAAAGCAGAAAATTACTCAGTTAAAAACTGTTAAAGATTAAACAGTGCAAAATGCATGTTTGGTTTTATTTTGAAAATCCCAAGTGAAATCTTTTAGCCACCGTAAACAAATTTTGTTAAAAAGAAAACTCTCATAGATCAGCTGTAATAACATAGTTTACTGCAGACTGTCCCTTTTTTTTTTAAAGCAGATCTGACTAATTGATCACCTGCTTGAGGTTTAGTTTTTTCTGGCCTGACGGATCAGCAGGTGGTTATCAGCTTTTTATCAGCAGTCTGTTACATTTTCCAATTCAGATGCTCATCAGGTAATTAGCCCCCCTTGAGGCACCCCCCTCCAATAATCCACCTCCATTCACGTGCTAAAGTCACCATACCTTAGTTGTTATTTCCTTTTGTCCTTAATGCATCTTGGTGACAAAACATCCACATGCCAGAAATTGTGATGCTGCTGTTGAGCTGCTGCTTGTCAACAGAATATACAAATATTCTTAACCGAATGTTCTTTATTTGAGTGACTTTGTTTCTAATAGAGTTTTTAAGTGGGGATTAGATCCTTATTTTGCTTTAACTCTTCTTGATTTGACTTCACTATATTTTTCACATTTTTGTTTGTAATAAATCGTCAGTTGATTGTACCGATGATGAGCTGGATTGCCTCCTCCCCAGTGGAATCTTTCGCCTCAAATGCCTCCTTGTCCTAATGGAGTTAGTTCAGCCATTAGCCAAGCAGATTGATTCATTACGCTAATGTGAGTCTAACCCTGTTGGCCCTGTTGAAATGCGTGCAATATGACACTCCTCAAATTTGTTCTAACACATGCCCCGGGGAGCCAAACAGAGCCGTTGCTAATGGGGGAGGAGGAGTCAATTATGCAGAGAGGAGCTGACTGTCAACAGATATCAGGGCCATATCAGCTCTGTGTGCTATCAGGCGGCCCAGCCTCCTCTGACACAACAAACTCACAGCCTTCCTCCAATATGAAAACGAATGACGGAAGGAGAGGAGGCTGGGAAATCCTGGAAACGGTTGAGCGCAGAATTAACAGATGCAAACTTTAAACTCTGGGAATGTTCCAGACATACAATTACAGCTAATGTGGAGCAAGATTTAACTACAAATATAAGTGGACATTATAATAAAGGGTTAGTTTGATGTTTTTCACATCAGATGTCCAAGGCGACTACATGGAGATGCTAAACACTGGAAACCTTAAACATTGAATTTGAAATTTTGCACATGATTTTTTGAATCTGGATTAAGAAAAATTTAGTTAGAATAAGCGAGCATTTAGTTCAGCATGTTAACTTTGTGTTCTAATGGAAAACCAGACCACTAGTTGGCAGCACACCACGTTAAAACAACAAGAGAACAATCTTGCGTTAAATGTTTGCTTATTTGTCTTGTTGTTACACAGCTCAAAGACAGATTTAATGGAAATAGACAGATTTCTGAGTTGGAGATGGTTCACTTTTTTTGTAATCCAGCAGCTATTTGCTACATCATAAAATGCATTTAAGCAGTGTTGGAAAGACTTGGCACCTAATTTCTTAATCATACACAAGGAACCTTATTAGTTTTGGCATATTTGAGTTTCGTTTTTTAATACCAAAATATATCTTGTAATGTCAACCAGAGAACGTTTAGTGATAAAACATGTATTCCGTTTTTTTGTTTTTTTTTAAATCACATGGAATTTGCCTTGGTAAAACTTGAGATACAGTTGTAATGCTTAAAGGGCCTATATTATGAAAAATCATTTTTTTGTGCTTTTAAATGTATTACAATGTTCATTCCTCGGTGTAAACGACCCCAAAGCGGTATTTTGGTCTGTTTCTGAGTTACCCACAAAAACAAGCGGGTTCTCACATAGTGATGTATAGCAGTGAGAACCGCCCCTTCCAGGAAGAGTCTGCACTGTCAGCTCTGCCCCAGGCTAACACACACACACACTTTCTCAACAGAGCTAGCGGTGATGGGCTAAAAAGACGCTTTAATTTTATATGTACAACATGCACAACCATCTTTACAAAAGTTTGGATTTTGTTTGTTGTCATGGACGAAACACTGAGTCCGGCTCTAGGTTGACATCACGAAATAGGCGGCACCCATATGGAGCGACAACCGGTACCTCAGAGATCAAGTCGTCTTACTTCTGTGTAGCAAAAGAACTAACATTTCACTAAAAAAAATTCTTTAGAGTGCTACAGGTAATATATTATCATATATGAGTATAAAGTTTGCTCTGAGAGTCTTAAGAAAACCATGATATAGGTCCTTTAATGCTCAAAAAAATTATATAAAATTTATTTTATACAATTATGTTCATATAAAAGTTTTATTTAGACAAAGGTTTTCAAACTTTAAACATTATAAAAGTGGTTGTATCATCTCTGTGTATATCTGACATGTATATTATGATACATATCGTACCGCCAGACTCTTGCCAAAACACTACCCTACCAAAAATCTGTATCCAGGAGTAATTAAAAACATCAAACAAAAAAAGACATAAAATCATAAAGGGTGTCGTAACTGTGATTTATTAATTGTCTACAAATGTGATCTACAGATTAGATCTATGGAAACACTTTGAAAATACACGTGATCTTTAGTTTAACTGAGCAGTTGGTGGAGATCTCCATGCCAATAGCTTGTGGTCATTTCCTATTAACTGACTAGGAAGACATGAGAGGAGTTTTGAACATAAAGACACTTTACTGATACGATCACTGAGATGATTCGTTTGTCAGGAGAGCTGGTTGACACTAGGAATGGAAACGACCTTCGTGTAGGCCCTCTCTCATGGTTTTATCTTCTGCGGGGAGAGAAGCAGTGGATGCTTTGGGTGGAGATAAGGCCCGTTGCTCTGAATGTGGGGCTGGGTGGTCTTTATTTACCTGTAGCTGAAGGGGGTTTTAGCTCCCTGCAGGCTACTTCTATACATTGTGTCCCCCCACGGCTTTGTCAACAGTCATCCCAAAAACCGAACAAGATCCTGAGAAACATCTGGCCCTGCTCCTCATGCAGACCCTCACAAAGGCAGCCATAGAAATGTGGTGAAATGAGCTCAAAGTCTGGCGGGAAGACTATGCTTCCGCTTTGAAGATGTTCTTCTCTGCTGTCATTTCTCAAATCATCCTGAAAGGTTTGATACAACTGATGTCTAAAATTGCTTTCTTTGCTTTATTTGGTTTTCTATATAACAGCAAAATGTACGTGAGGTTGTTAAAAGTTGATTTTTTTTTTTTAAAAGGAGATGTTAAGTTCTAACGGTTAAGTAGCCTAGAAACCGCAGCTATTAACTGACTATTGCTTTGATTTGCATTTGATTCCAATAACTTTTTGAGATACCAAAGATATTCTAGGACAAAATGATGCATTAAAAAGAGAACCATTTGTCCAATAACCAGTAAAGTTAGGTTTTAGGATGGCCTTGATTCATTTTTTGGTCAGTGAACCGTCTTTCTTCGTGGTAAATAATACTAGGAATAATTAGCGCAGCAGTTTACAAAAACCCAGTGCTCCATGTTTTCAGTTACAGCCAAAGCAAAATGTTTTTCCAGTGTCATGACTTTCCTTGTTGTGTAACCCTAATCTAAATAATGTAATAAGGTATCCTTTATTTTGGTAAAATTACAAAATAGTGCATGGGGATTGGAAAAAAATGTTATTAAAGTCTGCAAATAATTATTATATATTTAAATTATTTTTGGTGTCATCTATCTATAAAACCAATTGCAAAATAGCAGTACTCATAAAAACAAAATGTAATAGTGTGTGAGATTTAATTTTTTTTCTGTTCCAGGGGGTTAAAAAAATATACTAAAATAAAAAATGTTAGTGTTTTCAATTATGCACATAATCATCCAGCTGAATACTTTTGTTCTGTAAGTAGGTTTCATTTATTTTCTCTGAAGTTGACATCACCAATTCTACAACATTCTTTTT
This sequence comes from Oryzias latipes, assembly GCF_053564925.1. Classification (NCBI taxonomy): domain Eukaryota; kingdom Metazoa; phylum Chordata; class Actinopteri; order Beloniformes; family Adrianichthyidae; genus Oryzias; species Oryzias latipes. The sequence goes on along the minus strand of NC_136237.1, from coordinate 34,963,349 downwards.
TTTATCCTATCCATCCTATCCTGAATTATAGGACATCCTATGGAAGACACTGAATGTTTTATTACCACTTGTTCAGAATAAGATAGGTGGGATTTGTTGTTATTTAGATTTTCTTTTTTAACAAAACACATAAAAAGAAAAAAAATGAAGGCGTTTTTTCTAGACAGTTTTATTACTCTTTACCCCTCCATATAGAGTTTATGAAATTAAATGATTCCTTCTGTCAATATTTTCTAACTTTTTCACATTTTCTCAGCAAGAAAACCTGCAGGTCAGTGTCATGCAAATGAAATTTGACCAACTAAAGAATCGTTTGCTTGTTTAAACTTAAAATTAAATTTAAAAATTAAAATTTCTGGCTATAAGTACAAAAATCTAATGAATAACTGCCTGCTGACACCGTTGATGTTAACAGGACGGTAGTTGTTGCTGAAGCTTCAGTCAACATGATGCCCAGAATCAGCTCTTTGTCTTGATCACTGACATACATGTATAGTTTGTGTCAGGAGGATAAATGTGCTTTTACTATGGTTTTGTTTTTAGGGTTTTATTTATATTTGTTTGATTTTGTGATTGTTTTTCTTGTTAATTCATTTAGGTTCTGTTTCTTTTTGCTTCCCAGTTCACACCAGCTTTGAGTTTGTCATCAGGGCAGCTGCTACTGCTTCTGATCGTTCTTCTTCAGTGTAAATAAGCCCACTGCTTTGATGACTTCCTGTCACATCTTTAGTCCTCTGGTTTGCAACTTTTGTTTTGGATTTGGTTCAGATTTTACATTTTTAGGAATTTTCACTTGTGTGTCAGCTTATTTATTTCGCTGTTGAAGTTGTTGCCATGTCCGAACAAACCACATTTAATGAAGGTACTTTTAAAAGAAAATGATGTACCTCTGCTTGGAAAGCGTCTTAATGTACTCAAAAACGAAGAGGACATATTTTTCACTTCGTAGAAACAAACATCCATTGTCTTCACATGGTTCACTGTCAGCTATGCGTAGATCCAATGTGGATTTGATTTCCAGATCTTGTTTTGGATTCTTAGACATTTTTCAATAATAAAGAACTAATATAAATGCTCACATTAATATAAAAGTACAATCTTGTTTCACAGAAAAATAGTTCTTTGGTTTGCTAAAAGAAAGGGGTTGCATTAAAAGAAAAGAGATTTTTGATGTTTTTAGTTTTCAACCAACCGTCAAAGTCACAAAGCTTCTTGGTGTTTGAGGTGAATGTTTTTGACTTTAGCGGTTGAACCTTCATCTCTCCGTTCCCCTCCAAATGCCCATCTGTGAATCTACTTCCTGCCCTGCTTGTTCATTTGTGTGAAGGAGGAATAAAAAGAGGGGGAAGTCAGGCTCCATATTGCCGTACATCTGCTGCTTTCGGTGGCGTTGGGCCTGGCGGCCACGCTGTGCAGGTGCTCGTTGCCCCCCCCCCCCCTCCGAAGGCCACATTCTTCTATTACCATGTGCAGCCTGAGCAAACTGTGCTCCACAGCGGGCTCGTCCCACTGCTGACTGGCCACTGCCTTGGCAACATGCTTTGTTGCTCTATGCAAATCCGTTCACACTGGGACACAGGCTCGGGAAGGGGGTATCCTGAGCTCAGGAGCCGGGATAGAGAAGGGAGGCCGACCAATAAATGAAAGTTTGCCTTAAATCCTCAGGATAATAGAAGCAGAGGTTGGGGCCGAGCCTCGAAGCCGAGATAAACAGAGGGATTACTTCTTGGTTTTGCATCACTCGCTCTCCTCTGGGTGGCCCTTAACCATCGGGAAAGCGAAGAGGGGAGAGGGGTTGGCGAGAGAAGAAAAAACGTTTAACGCATGGACATTCTCACAGCACATAGGGAAAAAGAAGTGAGCCTAATTCCATCAAAGACGGCGAAATTAGCAATTAATTTATTCCAACCTCCGTGCCCCTGCTCCTTTTCTATTTTCAGCCCAATTGTTGGTGAGTTCTGCAACATCTGGTCCAGAACAGTCACTGCGCCTGATGACGGATGCACCCTCCATTAAAGCAGAATGGGAGAGAAAATTTTCCCTTTTTCATTCATTTCTTGTCCATGGGAGATTAGTTTGGTACGATGTGAAAAGTAATCATTAAAAATGTTGCTCTTTTTGCAGGCCATGCATATCCACCACGGGCAGCGCCTTTATTTGCAATTGTAATTTAAAGAATAATTAAAGAAGTTAAATGATTCTGTAAATGTAGAACAACTTGAGTCTTTGTGCTCAGGGGTGCATGAACCAGCGCCTGGTTGCTCTGATAAACTCGGTAATGAAAGAACGTAGCACCCCACTAATGATGAATTTCTGAAGTGTTTTGGATTTGCTCAGCGCCCCGTCTTCTTCGTGACAGCCTCTAAAACGAGCACGTGGTTGGGAAACCAAGCCACACTGAGGGGATTTAAGGGAAAACTGTTGTACGAATCAACTGTCACGCTATGTTTCGCCAATCACAAAATAAACAAGATTAAAGCACCAACAAGTGAAGCTAATTTATTTTAAATTCTGCTTGGCAATGAGGCCATTTTCTGGTTTTGACACAGCAACAAAAAGAGTTTATGTTAAGGTTAAGATTTGTATTTTGTAAAATACTTTTTCTCATTTAAAATTTAATATATATATATTTTAAGAAAAAGTATTCAGAGGAAATACACAAAAAAGCAACAATTTTAACCTGACATTACCTGGTAATATTCTCCAGTGACTGATGGACGGAGTGTTCTGGCTTACATATTGAAGGGTCTATATTCTGCTGGGTTTGACCTACTTCTCATATAAACAAATACTTTCATTTCCACACATAGTTTTAAGGTTTCTTGGATCTTCTGACTCACAGAAATTAAATTGAAAAGCCAGAAATGAATATTTTGAGGGAACTAATTTGTGACAGGAAAAAAGATCCCCACGAATCATCTTTTCATCTGTTGTGAAAGCTTTCCTGGTGGTCTTTTAATTATGATTATGCCTTGTTTTTAACCCAAAATCAAAAAATTATGTGACATAATTTCTGCGGAGCGACAGGTGTTCATCAGAAATTCCCCTTTGAGTTACGGGTAGGACTGTTTGCACAGAGCGACCCCCTCCTCCCCTTCCTATCCCTATTGCTGAGAGCTCTCCGTTTACATGCTTTTCGGCTAGCTTCCACCTCCAACCCTAACATTACTGGTGCAACAAAAATGGCGCGCAATATTGGAGCTATCCAGCCGTACAGTTTTGAGCCAGATTCCAGCTCAGACGAGGAAAACACAGACAGACATGGATCTATTTGTTTACAAGTAGATGCATCAGAATGGAGCAGAGCAGGAAGCTTGCGGCCCGACCATTTTATTTTCTACGTAACAAATAGGCTCTTTTTCAAACAGCTTTTTTTTGTTATCTCCCGATTCACACAGATTTGAATAAAGAAATACTTAGAAATATAACTCTAATCTTATTTTTCCTAAAATATATATCCTCCATTATCAGAAAATATTTTCATCAGTGGGGCTTTAAAGGTTAAAATTAATATTCATTTCGCTTAGGTTACATGGCTAAAATTTCTCATTTATGTTTTCCCAGCAGAAATAAATAAAAAAGAAAAACACCATAGCAGGAAAGTAGAACTTTTCCAACATTTATTTATTGAATAGTTGGAGATTTCTTTTCTGTACATAACTTCAAACAAAAGCAACAAACCTTCGAGTGATAACTTGAATTAAATCAGCAATTCTTTGACTCAGCACCTTTAAATTTAACCTCTTATGGATTCTTTGACCCTAAAAGTGGTGAGCAGAGCAAAACTCATATCAATCACATCAGCCTGCTGTTGAGCCAGTATCACTGCCAGAAGCTTATGTACTGTATACCTCTGTGTCCCCAGGACACACACACATACACACTCCCCCACACATAAGCCCGGCTCTGGTGGAAATGAGCTGTTGACATTATTTTGGGTCATTGTCCATGATAGCAGGGCCAACTGCTGGGATTTAGAAGATAAACCCCCTCCGCTGAGACCTACACCCATTACACATTTCACTACATCAGTTAGCCACTTTATATTGCCTGGTTTAATCCCATATTGTACTAGAGACAGGTTGGCAACATTTGCACAGTTTGTATTAAATGAGGCAAAGTATCCAAGTCCAGCTGGACTGGCTATGTGATGGGCTTCCTGACGGAGGAAGAGGACAAAGGAGAGATGATGTTTCAAGGAGGTGACCTTGAAGACTCATTGGGGCCCGGCAGGTCTGTGATGTCACTGTGGGTAACTGCAGCCAAGATGGAAATATACAGCCTCAGACCTCCTTCCCTGGGGAAATAAAAAAAAAACCAAAACAATACCTCAAATCATGAACAACAAAAAGCTTGTTTTCAAGAAATCCCCTGTAGAATCTGTACTTTCTTTAAACAAGGTTTGTTCAAATCTCAAGGCTAGAGTAACTGCTTTGGATAAGATTAATAAGTTATCATTAAAGGCAGATGAAGCAGCTTTTCATCTGCTAACCCACATCTCCTCAACCTTTTGAGTTACATTCACACTGAGGATTTGATGTGCGTTCCTGAACACGTGTTTAGCCCATGGCGTGCACACTGGACGAGCAGGGAGGGGCTTCTTCTTTTTCCACTATTTACTAGCGCATGTCCGACACCTACAGTTTGAAGAGGCTTGGTGCAAAATATCGAAGCAGTCCAAATCGTGGGAATTGGGCGGGGGGGGACCAAAGACGCATTGGAGACAATGAAAACTAACTGATTGTCATGAGACAAACTCTCCACACAACGCAACAGTTATGCACCACAAACGGACGAGTGGAAATCACACGCTCTTTGACGTACCGTAACTCTTCGACTGTTTACAAGATCAATCAGCTGATTTTGACGTGGAGAAAGGCGGCTTTTTATGTAGGCTTTGCATCAATGCGTAACACATTACTATTGTAAAGTGTTGCATAACAATCCAAAGTCGCTTTTCTATACTTCAAAATCCACTGGAATTACATCAATTGCATAAATTGTTGAAGAAATTTATGGTAGTGAGAAATTATGGTAATGGTAAATGGCGTGTACTTGTATAGCGCTTTTCTACCTTACTCGAAGGCCCAAAGTGCTTTACAGTCACAGATCCATTCACCCATTCACACACTGGTGGAGGCTCCGCTGCCGAACACTGGCGCAAACCTTCCACTGGAGTCAAGGTGGGGTTCAGTGTCTTGCCCAAGGACACTTCGACACATGGGCGGGCAAGACGGGAATCAAACCCACAATCTTATGATTGGAGGTCAACTACCTACCATTGCACCACGGGTGCCCCTTTGATGATGTCAATACTGAAACTTAAGCCATCGTTGTTTAAAGGGTTAAAAAGCTTTTGCAGCTTCTCATATAACTGTTTTGAAGGTCCTTGGTCTGCTTTGATGCTTCCTCCTGTAGTCAGAAAAGTACCTTTGTTGGAATTACTAAAGAAAAATAAGACTTTGAGAAGATGTCCAAACTTAAAATGCTTCATTTAGATGTGCAGCTTTATTTAAGACCTTCCAGGAAATCCCTGAACAAGCCCAATACTACATCTTCCAGAACCCAGAAGCTCATTTTCCCTCTTCCAGTACATAGGGTAGTCACATGTCATCCATCAAGGAAATTTCTACATGTTAAGTGTTAAGACAGGGGGGCTGTAAGTAGAACCACCCCTGATGAATGCCTCTCACTGAGGGCCACTCAAGAGGGGAATCAAATCCAACCTCTTCAATGCTGTGGCAAAATCAGACTCAAAAGATCTGCACGCAAAAAACGTACAAAATAAAAGCCAAGAAGCGGTTTAGATCTTCTGTCCTTTTTTACAAAGTGAAGCTAGTTCAGGAGCAGTTTGCTTTTATAATAACCAGAAATCCATCAAATTATTTATTTTACAAAGCTGTCAATGCTGTTGTGTTCACTCAGACAACACAACACAACACAGTTCTTTTAACTGTTAAAACTTTGATGACTTTTCAAGGAACTTTAAGCTTCTGCTTTTGCCACATTGACCAACTTCAAACCTCCTGATTTTCCTACTTACTTTTTCAAAATGTCAGCTAGGCATTGTGTTTAGGAGTTAGAATTTACCACTATTGACGATGGCTTTACTAAAGTAAACAAAACTTTCCAAAGACAAAGGCAAAGTTAAGCAATTCACAAATGTAAAACTGTTTCAAAAAGCACTTCATGAACCTTTTTTTGCATTTCCATTGAATACTTACGGAGCTATGCACTTTGTGAAATCTCAGCTTAAATCTGATGCAGAAACTTGAAAAAAGCAGATCACAAAAACGTGGGACGACCAATTCATCAGCCAATATTTTGAGACTGGGGAAAACAGACGTTAAATATTTTTGTAACAATTGAGTGTATGGCTGCTATCTTTACAAATGTTCTGACGTTCATTTCTGAAAGAATGGATCCTAGAGTACATCCATTCCGAATTTGATGCCCATGCTACAAAATGCAAAATTTGTCTGAAATAGAAACCTAACCGGCTCCGTTATGAAGAAGATCAGACAATTATGTCTATGTGCTACTTTTTAATTTCAATAAACTTATAAAACAGATAGTTTGGCATTTGTTGTGCACATACACTATCTTGTTTATGCAAAACCATTTTAGTATAAATCCAAGAAAAATTAAAACTTGGGTAATTTCTCGAAATTTTCTGAGTCCGATTCATTGACTACATATTTGTAAGAGAAATAGACTGAGTGACTCCCACCCCTTCACCGTTCAAAGAAGTACCCAATGGCTCCAAGAAGCCAATATCCCATTGACTTCCATGAAGAAATACACAGCTGTCACTCAGACATTATATTTGTCAGAATAACCATTCCTGCACTGTTACCTCTTCTAACATGTTCTTGTTAATCCTATTTTTTTTCATATTTTTCCCCCCTGTAGTGTAGGTTATAAACTGGCCAATCAAATGCCTCAGTAAAAGTATGCGGTCTCACGTTCAAAACATTTGATTGACATTCTCCTGAGCCCGCCTTCCAATGGTCGGGGTGTGGACTTCTAACAAGCGCATTCCTGATTGATGAGAGAGGTTGGCTTGAAATGAAGACTTAGGCCTACTCAGATCCAGTCACTACTAACTGACCTCATCTGGCTCCAACATTGTGGCATCTGCGCTGTCAAAAGTGTCAACTGAATTGCCTTCATTTTGTTGGAGTCGGAAGAAAAACCTTTTTGATGCATGACGTCATTCTCACTTGGTCCAGTTCTCATATGTTCTAAGCCCAAAGCTATTAGTGCAGTGAATTGGCAGCTCTGAGTCCAATTCATGTACCTTTTGTATCTGAAAGACACTTCCAAGTTTTTTTTCTAGACTCCAATGTTAAAATAAACAGAATTTTAAAACTTTAGGTGGTGACATCTCCACGTTACTAAAGTTCAGCCCATCTATAGGTTTTTCAGTAAAGGTGCTCTTTGATCAGGCTTGACTGTAATTCTTGTACCATGTCCAAAGTATTTACCTTTTTCCCATGATCCTCTTTGCAAGGTCCCACCAGGAAAAAGCAACCTGACATGGAAAAAGGAAAATCTTGAAAGGACACAAAGGCACAAAGAGGCGGAGGGCCCAGCGCCGGCCGCCTCGGGCCGCCCGACAGAGAACTCGGCACACAGCCGGGCCACTCCAATTCCGAGCGAATGTTAATGAGATTGCTCTGATCCCTCCGGTGCTTCCCATGTTTTTAACACCTTCAAGGACCACATGGCGCTAACAGCATAAAGACAACTAAATGAGAAATCTGAACGTTTTTTGTGACACTGGGGGCCCTTCTTGCTTTTCAACCTGCCCATCCTTTCAGCACACCTCCCTAAAGGAGAGAAGATAAGAAAGAGGCTGCTGCAGGGGGTGCGGATGAGTAAATTTTTCAGGAAAGGGAACATATTTGTGAACCGGGAGCAGTAATCAATTTATGGCCACACAAGGGCGAAGCCTTTGAAAGAATTGCCGGTTGGGAAAATTGAAAAGCACCAGACAGAATGGGACTGGAGATGCTCAAATTCAGATGCTTTTTCTCACAACCGCTGTAATGAGATCACTAACATCTTGAGCCGGCCCCCGCTATAGCCGGCAAACAACAGGCCCCCAGATGAAAGGTGAATGGGCCTAGGTTCCCGCTGGCTGGTTCAGAAGCACTTTAATAGCACAGCGCTCTATGAAAGGCTCCTGGGCAGTAGCTCATATTAGCAGTGAAGCACACTGCTTAATAGGATGATGCCTTTTGGCTTTTGTCATGAGATGATTAAGGGCTTCGTTGTCACCGCTGCCTGTAAAGCACAAGGCACTACAATCCACTCTGACTGGCTTTTTGTCCAAGTCTGCGTTGAAGATAGCAGCCCTTTTGGTGAAAACACCTCTGAGGGATCCATCAGGTGAAGTCTGCAGTGGAGCCTAACATCTGCACCCTCTTCACAACACCTGAAGTGTTTTGTTTTTCCCTAAAGACCCTTCAATCTGTCATTGTCTCCCGACAAAGACAAATAGCAAAAATGTTAATTGCACTTGTGAAAGCATTAACCTTCTACTAGTCTTTTTTGATAAAAGAAATAATGGATTGGAGCGTTTTGCCTTCGAGCGAAGGAAAGGACCAATATTTGCCAGATTGACGTTAAATGCTGTCCCTCCGTTTTTCGCAATCAATGCATGCCTTTTCAGTCCCGAGAGCTTTATACTCGGGATTAGTTTTGGTGACTTAAGAAGCTAGACTACCTCCATGGCCCCACCATCTGCAACAGCACCCCCCCCTCAACCCTCCTCTTTTCACAAAAATAGCACAAGGATACCGCCATCCTTTTCACTGGCTCCTAACAAGGCAGCTCCAGAGCACAGGCCCACTCCAAGTAATTAAATCAATCCCTTTGTGCTCACCGATATTCCCCTTCAGTGACTGCGCCAGATCTGATTTTGGCTCTTCATGCATATTCAGACTAAACTTGTCAAGAACAACTTCTCGTTTTTAAAGCTCAACAGTCAAAACACAACAATTTCACGCAATTTTCCTTTAATTTTGCCACCAATACCCTCAAATCGATGCTGTGCTTCATCAGGACTCTCAGGAGCGCTGACTTCCTCTTGAAGCTCGAGAATTAAAAAAACAAAAAACCAAACGGAAGAGGAAAAGTTCGGGTCGGAGCCCGAAAGACAAATTGGATTAGCAAGTATTGGATTAAAGGTAAAACGGAGGGATAACAAACAAGAAAAGCTGCCTGTGATCACAGGGTTTAATATATTTCTTTTCCTCTCAGATCCCTTTATTCTTTCCCTCCCCCCTTTTTTCTTTCTTTCTTTCTTTTGGAGGAAAGATCCCAGGCTTAAAACAGGCTTATTAAAACTGGGATTAATTTGTAATGCTCCTCTAACCCTCGGGGTCAACCGAAGATTTGTTATCTAAAGCAAACAGGAAAAAATGTAGTGCAAGAACACGGCTTTAAATGTATCTGTGGAGATTTCAGTGTGTTATCCCTGAGATATTCATTATCCACGGGAGAGAAAACCCTTCAAGCCACTCAGCAAGAGGGCAAAAATGATGCTCTCTTTGCAAATATCTCAATATTTTTTTCATAATAAAAGAAGATCGTTAAATAAAGTAAAGATGTGGAAAATTGTGATATAAAAATTAAGTTAATCAACTTCTGCTATTGACATGTATATTTTTACTTGCTTATAGAGAATTTATGATCCAGAATCAGTTCTGTTTTCCCAGTTTTCTTTGTTTTACACCTAAAAGGTCTGATGACCGTATAATCTGGGATTGCTAAATCTGACGGCCTGATGCCTGACTGTTGTCTTTATAGGAATGATTTTTAGTTTTCTCACAAATCTGTTAATAAACACAGTGCTTTAGTAAATTAAAGAACTAAAAGTGCAATCTAACTACAGATTTATTCTATTGATTTCTTCCAAAGAACTTTTTGGAAAATGTTTATATCAAAGCTATACATTTTACCTACTCATTCATTTCTTTAAAATAACTTCATCAAGCTTTTTTCCAAAGAAGAAGCCAATACTCATTTAAGGAATTTATAAAACTTGACTTTTCAAGAAAATTTGGGGTAGTGGAAGATTTTAAAGTACATGACTGTTCATTTTAGCTTGCAGGCCCTAATATTCTCTGTACACAACCTGTTTGAGCTTAGTAATAATTTTTAAGAGTTTAAAGTGAAACATCAATAGCAAATGTATGCCGATAAATGAATTGTGCTCTTTTTTTTATTGCATATGTGTTAATGAGAGTTTACTAATCCGAGAACATAAATAATGGAAGCCATGTTTGAATAAAATTTAAACATCTGTATATCACCAGTAATTCATTTATAGCAGAATAGCATACCAGTTGTGGCTCTTTGAAGAATTTCATAGAAATTTCTTTGACATAAACATGTCAGTAAATGATGCAGGTGCTGGTCCCAAGCAGACAGAGATTTCTCCAGTTTCTCTGCGTTCTGCATTGTTGACTTACAAAACCTTTGAAGTTTAATGTTAAAATTTGATGTTTAATGCTAATAATTTGTTAATTTTAAAATTATCTCACAATATTTTAGCATTTTCTGACAGATTGGAGAACCTGTCTATCTTCACTTTTACATCAAATCCCGTTACTGACTTGATGTCAGTTCACTTGCTTTTGTCTTTTTTATACTTTTCTTGTTTTTTAATCATTATTAGTTCCTACGTTACCTATTATCTTAATTAGCTGGCATCTTATTTTAATAAGCTGGCATCATTTTTTAAATAAGCTTACTTTGTTTAAAAAAGTGTGGTGTTTTTTGCTTGTTGACCTCAGTGACTCAAGAAGAAAACAAAAAAGAAGAAGAAGAAGGCTGAGCTGTTGTCTGATGTTCGTCTCGGCTGCAGGAAGTGCAAAGTTGTCGCTCCTAGAATTTGCCCGGGTAATCCTCCCCAAATTGCTCTCTGTTGCATGTTTCAGCTGTTTGCACTGGATTAATGTGAGTCAGTGTTCAAATCGATGTTTATTAATGGTTTCTTTAAGTGTTTAAAGATTAGGTCATTAACATATTGATGAAGTTTGTAAAGTTGTTCGGGGAGAGAAACTGAGCCGCTGAGGTGACGAGGCAGAGGAAGAGGAAGAGTGGGTTTCCTCTGAGGAAGGTGGTGATGCTTTTAGGAAAGCAAGTTTTCCTCAGAAGGATTTAGGATACATTTTTCTCCCTCACATTTCCAGTGAAAGTTTAAGTCTGGGGTTTATATTTGTCGGTCAGAAACTGTGCAGCAGCTCACTGCGGCCCAACTCCCTGCGTCATAATTCCCTCTGACACCTGATAAGACGACCGATCCAAAATAAATCAATTCTCATTAGTTTTGTGTTTGCAAGGACTAAGAAGGAGTGCAGGGGCTGCTTTCCTGTCATTCATTCATCAGTCATCTGCTTAGCTGGTATCAGGTAATCTCCTGATTATTAGTGAGGAATATTGATGGAAAACCCTTCTGAACCTGTGACTGCTCTGCACATCAAGGTGGAGAGACATTAGTTTCCTCTCAGCTCATTTTAGAGGGAATTCTTTTCACTTTTAAGTCCCTGGCAGGTACGACACCCTTCTTACCTCTCCAGTCTGGTCTTAAAATATTCATACTCTCTGCCGACCAGTTTGTGGTGATGGTTTCCAGGACCAAACCTAAGCTGTACAAGTGTTGTTTTGGCTCCTAAACTTTGGACTCAGTTGCCACAGACAATTGGAGAGGTCACACTCTTACAGAATTTAAAAAAATATTTGTTTCTCCATTCAGTGCTTTAGCATCAGCCTGTGATTATGCTGGTTTGAATTTCTGTTTTAAATTAGTTTTGTGCTTTTTATTGTTGTATGTTTTATGATTGTGCAATGTTCTGTGTTTGTTCTTCCTGTGTACAGCACTTTGGGCCTCCTTGGCTGGTGGTGGAAGGTGCTGAATGAATGAATGAATGAATGAATGAATGAATGAATGAATGAATGAATGAATGAATGAATGAATGAATGAATGAATGAATTTTGGACACCTTTTATTTTTCTCATGAGAAAGCTTTAATGACAGTTGGCAATTATGAGGAAGAATATTTGAAAAGTCATGTTTTCTCTCTGGGTTAATCATGTAAAAACTGAAACTGAGGACTTGAATGGCTGCAATTGGATGTTTATCTGCATTTGTCTTCATTGTCAGTGGTCCTTTCGGACTCTTGGGAGGCATATCAAGAGGTGCGGTTATTTCTGGTTTCAGTTTGGTGCTGTTGACATTTTCTCTAAAGTCCCAGCACGCCTGCCAGACTCACTATACATATCATGCGTGGATCATTTCTTTGTTTGCAAAAAGGTGCAGCGCCTTAAAGACCCACTCTGACTAAAATTATGTTTTTGGTGTTTTTTACATGTTCTTGAGGCATTTTTTTAATGATGGAGGACATGTTTGAAGAAAATGAAGCTCAAAATTCAACTTCTGAATATTGTTTTTATTCAAATGGTTGTGAATTAGATGTATAGACGACAAATGCTGTTTGAAAAACAAACATATTTTGACCTACAAAATAGGCCAGGCGGCCAGAAGCTTCTCGCATCGAGCCCTCAGCAACGGGGAGGGAAAGGGGGGGGGTGGGATTGCTCCACGCCAACGGTCAGAAGTGAATTTCAAAGAAGTCCTGCTGCTCTGCAGAAACTATGTCTTAGAAAATGACACAAGTTTTTTAGTTTTGGTTAAAAACGATATCATCATAATTAAAAGTCCACTGGGAACACTAGATTTTTAAAATAATTCAAATGATGATCCGAGTGGGACTCTAAAACGCTGCCCGAACTGCAAACCTCACAAGATTATAAGTTAACAGCAAGGAGTCTGCCTGCTGTTTTTTTTTTTTATTCCAGTATATTTTCTTACAATTAATCCCTTTATCATTCTTTCTACCTCAGAGACTTCCTATCTGCTCAATATAAAATAAATGAATTGTAATAAATTGTTTATCTGTGATCCACTTTCGCTTTCACTCCTGTGAAAGCTCCTGTGTTTGTGTGGGTTCAAAATGTTAAGTCTTGAGTTGTTGTTGAATGTTGAGTGTTTTGGACAAACAGACCTCTTTTTCAATGTTCATAAGATTTCAGATCAAATATTCATACTGCTCTCCTTTCACCTGGATATGGGAAGTTGCAGGGGCAGAAATGTTGAGTCAAAAAATCTTACCCCGGAGGATCTGCCTCTCCCTGTGTGTTAAGGGGCTCGCTTACCTTCTCCTGTAAAAACCACAAAGAAACCTTTGTCTCAAGTGCTAGACTTTACATGTGAAGGTTTTTCTAAAATCAAAAACTTTCAGTCGCTTTAAAGATAAACCTGATTTTTGTTGACTGCTACTTGACCAAAAGCAAAATTTTATTAAAGTTTTTAAATGACAACTTTGCAAAAGTATTTGAATAAATTTACTTAATGGGTAACAATGGTAAAGACGCTCCCCACCCCCCTTGGTGGAGTTGGGATGTTAACAACGTGCTGCTGTACCATTGATTTCTCCGGCATTTATTTCTGTTTTGGTTCATGCTTTGGGTCTCTGTATTTGAAAGTTGATGCTCTTCTCTGAAAGGCGGATTCATGCATAGACTTCGCTGCTTCTGTAGTCTGCTGCGGTTTCAGATGATAAGCTTTTTCAGACGTTCAAAATCAATATGTAATCCTGTGCAGAGGCTTATCCGCAGGACCGGGCCATTTGTGAGGCTCTTTGAGCTTTGTTACAGGTCTTCTGGCAGCTCTGTGCCACAGATTGATTAGCTGCAGCAGCAGAATCCTATCAAATGGCCGTCTCTGATGATGGAGCAAACTCTCTGGCAGCCTAGAGTTGACTGGACTTCCAGATAAGGACGGATGGCAATTCCGTTGCTTGTCCGAACTGGGGGGTAAGAAGGCGGCAATTGTTATTGCCCTTTGCTCCTGTGTGGCTCCAAACAGGATGAGGTGGAAGGTGGACGCTCACATTTTAAGACATAAAACTGAAGGCTTTATTGAAAGAGACCCGCTTGAAGTTAAAGGGGTCAAAGAAAAGTGACAGTAAGCACAACTGGTGTGCTATTCTGATGGATCATTGTTTTTGGCATTCATGTTTATTCCTTTTCAAAAATTCTAGACGAAAAAATCATTAAATAAATATTGTTTTAATTATTTTTCATTTTACTAAAATTTAGGTCATATGCTTAGTTTCATTTCATTAAAGGTTGTTGCCTTTTTTTTTTTTTTACAAAACAGATGCAACTTTGTTCCATATTTTCAGAACGAAGGAGATTTGATGTAATCGTTTCCGGTCAAAACAGCAATTTCTAAATTAAATTGGCTCTAAATTAGCCAAAAGGTTTCTTATGAATTTCCCTTTAGTGGCGTTTTTTTCAAACCCTTAATGCTGTGGTAATGGTCAAGTCACTGGAGACTGAGGACACGTCTGATGTTTACAGACTAGAGAAGGGCAACTCTGGATATTTCTTTGACATTTTTTTTCTCTAAAAGCTTTATAATATACCCAGACACAAGCTCCACGGTCGTTGTGGGTTTGAAACATTATGATTTCAATGCTTTATTGGAAGCTGGAAAAATTAGACTGTTGCCTCGATTTTTTTCCTTTTTTGTGATTACACAAGACAAAGTTCCCGCACACACGAGGACATCCGCAGAGTTTTGGGCTGCCTGCTCACTTTGAAGTTGGATTTTAAGCTAATTGAAATTTGTCTTGAGCGAAAACACATTGCAGTATTTCTCGTCGCATACAGAGCAAAACTGTATAATGGAGAACCTACATTATATAGGGGGGGCTGAAGAATGGTGTAGTGGTCAGAACTCTCGTCTTACAGCGAGAAGAGACCGGTTCAAATGGCAACTGCGCCCTTTCTGTGTGGAGTTTGCATGTTCTGGACTGTTGAGTTGTCCAGGGCAGGACTGACCAATGCCGGTCCTCACAACAACCCTGCCCATTTGTCTCCCTGGACTGCGTGATGCTGACTACCTAAATCAGCTGTATTTAGTCTGTTAGGATGTGAAATCCCATGAGTCAGCTCATTAGGAT
The DNA here is from genome assembly GCF_053564925.1 of Oryzias latipes. Lineage (NCBI taxonomy): Eukaryota > Metazoa > Chordata > Actinopteri > Beloniformes > Adrianichthyidae > Oryzias > Oryzias latipes. Next base: position 34,948,308 of record NC_136237.1, on the reverse strand, counting down.
CCCTGGACAGGAAGAGCTGGAATACAGGCAGAGTTGATACTCTTGAGGTTACCAGCTCCGGGTCCAGGGTGTACCCCACCTTTGGCTGGAAGTAGTTTGGTAGGCTGAAGGATCCTTCTGACCCCACACAGAAATTAGTGGGTATGGAAAATGGATGGACGGATGGATGATTAATGGGTGTGTCTGGGCTTTTGAGTTGTCCGTTGGTGACACAAAACCCTAACAGGATCGATCATACTTCTTTTCTCTGCATGCCCAAAAGAACTAGTCTTCATCTCTTTCTGAGCTCTTAGATTCATTTGCATGTGAACCTGCTACTTTGTTTGGATCCTTTTTCCCCCTGCAGAAGCCAATTGATCCCATGAAATGATCTACAACATTCCACGTCCCTATATTCATCTAGGAAAATGGATTTTATCGATTCCAGCACCACATCATCACAGTACCGCCACCGTGTTTGAGTATTGTAAACCTTTTAAAATATTCTGTTTCCTTCTCCTGGGGAAGAATTGTTTGTCACTTGAGACAAGTCTACTTTATCTACTTCATCTATTTGTCTTGTTGCTATCTTGACACGTTTATTTATCTCTGTTCTGATCCACTTTTTGTGAATGCCAGTTTGTTTCTGTGTCCATTCTCTTGACCTATTCATTCAGTTTGTTAAAATTTTTATCCCAAACCTGGCACCACTCAGCAATAAATTAGCAATGAACGAATGTCGTAAACATTCCTGATTAAATTTGGAGCCTGACGTTTTCATTTATGAATGGAAATGTGAGTAAAATCGATCATTTATGAGCCCAAAAGATCAGACACATTAAGAGTTCAAATGTTTTTTCACTTTTCTTGATCTTTTTGCTTTTAATCAAGAATAGTTTAGGATAGACGAACTGTCTAGGACTATTTTGAGAAACTAATGACTTTTTCTGGAGATGTTTTTGAAATTCCAGCAGTGTGAGACTCGAAGACAAACTGATAAACCTCGAAAAGTTTCAAGACTTTAACTTGTTTATTACCTTTAAAAAAAAAAGTCATGTTTCAGAATTGTACATTTTATGTTTACTCGGGTCTCTGCCATATTTAAAAATCTTGATCACTCTGAAATATCTTGATCACTCTGAAGTTGGATTACAATTTCAAAGGTAAAGTGACCTCATCTAAAAAACCTTTTTATATGACGGAAAGTCACAGAAAGTTCTTTTTTTCTATAATAAGCTTTCATTTTCTTTTAGACATCTTGGGAAGTTATTATTATAATTTTTTTTTCCTTTCGGGGAGGGTGTCAGGGATCTGAATCTGTGCATTCCTGCGTGCCTCGCCGGCGCTCACATGGTTACCGCTGCTACGCATTGTTGGAGATATCTGAATGAGCACCGGTCGTGCAAGTTTGAAGGTGATTGCCCGAGGGGCAGCAGAGTAAAAGAGTGAAGAACACAGCCAGAGAGAGGAGAGGAAAGGAGGGAGGGGGGGCATAATCCTAAAAGGATTGAAGTCCACCCCCCCAAACACACACACATGCATCTGAGTAATTCCTTTCACACACCCTCCCTGTGTCTTAGGGGGTGATGGGTACTGGATGGGGTCAGTTGGATTCTGGTGTCTGATTTCTCCATCCTCCACCCCCCCACTTTGTCATTGTTTGCCTTCTTAATGAGAGGGGCAGGGCCTCTGGGCTCTGATTGACAGCTGCATGCTCCTCTCTCAGCTTTCTCCACTGTGTTTCTGTCAGGACTTGCTGCCATCTCTACTGTACTCAGGGCAGCTCGTATTTCTGCTCCGGCTCCCCGGGTGTCTGTTAGTCTGTCAGGGTCTCATATGAGGAACAGCCGCTCTGAGCCACACAAACAAAAAACACAAACAAGCAAATATAAAACCTAAAAAGACCGGCCCTCAAACTCAAATTGTATGGGGGAAATTTTCACGTGAAAAGCCAGAAGCCTCTCCACTTGTTTTTTTTTTAATAACCTTTTAAATCCTTATTAAAGAGCTGTTAGCTTGTTTTAGTGCCCAGTGCAATACAGTGAAGGTCAGTTTGAAAAGAAAGATACAAATGTTAAATATATGAAAAGAATAAGCTGTTTCATTTGCAAATATTTTTTTGTTTTTATTTTTGAGTTATACAGTGTTGGTACCAGAGGCTAACAAACAAAAATTGTGGATATGTTGTAAAAACATTTCCACAGATTCATTCGCTAATGATGGAGTGGGTTTCAATCCCGGACTAGACCCCAAATATTTGTTTGTTTGGACAGCAATGAAAAAAGAAGTTAAACACAGAAATAAAGCTGAGTCTCAATTGTCTCATCACCTTATCAGACTCTATCCATGCTTCACAAAGGAACCTTTCAGCCGATAAACATGTTTGAAATCCATTCTTAAAGTGAACAATTTTATACAAATACCTTCGATTAGCAGGAAACTTGAGATCTACATATCAAAATATGACAAAAACAGCACAGGAACACAAGCTAGACCATCTGTCCACTCAGCTTTGTCTAAAGTTCATCTATTGATGTTGAAAAGTGAGGTAAAGCCAGCTTTTTACTTAAAATGAACTGCTCTCATAAGCCGTGCCTTTAACCCTTTAACACTGGACATGTGACTACTAAATAACACATGCTCTTTGACGTATTGTAAATTTGTAATTGTTTTCGATCAATCAGCTGATTTAATGTAGAGTAAAGTGGCTTTTTATATCAGCTTTGCACCGATATGCAGCACAATACTAACTCAAAGTGTTGCATTCCGGTACAGAGCCACTTTTCTCAGTGACTGTATCTGCTGTAATTACTCTAATTTGGTAAACAGTTAAAGGGTTATGGTTGTCAAAGAAAAGCTCTGGTGTGCGCGGGTTAATTCTGGTTTTATAAGACGTCACAGCTGCGTACTCATTCACCCCCCTTCCATCAATCCATCCCACACATTCATCCATCTTTCCATCCATCCATCCACTTCAGCTTGAGTAGGCAAATAAGGGGGCTTTCAGGCTATACTTTTGCTTTACTTGATCTCTCTGTTGTTGAAAGCATCTAAGATCTTTATTTTAATCAGAAGAAACACAGCGGTTGGACTCTGCTGTAACTCAAACACCCTTTCAGTGTAAAACAGTCATAAGCAAATGGACAATCCAGCTCTTCCTCTTTCAGAAAGATGCCCAGGTGTTCAATGAGAGATATATAATCTCACTGGTGTGACTTCCTTAGCAACTAATATTTTTAGACTCATAAAGTAGAAAGCTGACTGTCGAGTAGAGATAACTCAATAGAATTGATGTTTATTGTCATTAACTTATAGGTTCAAAAGACTGAAATACAAAAGACTGAAATACAGATATGCCATATTTCTTTGTTGACCTCAAACTCTCTTCCTTGCTTGTTTGTGAACAAAACTCCAGGATGCTTAGATGTCTACATTTGGAGTAGCGACCAACTTCTAACCCAACGAGGGCATGTCCCTTTTTCCTAGCTGTAAGCTCAAACTTGGAGGTGCTGATTCTCACCCCAAGAGCTTTAAAGTTGACCACAGCTCAATGAAAAACACGTAGGTTTTGATATTCGTGCTACAATACAACTTGGTTAGGAGTTAGAAAGGGTTTTTGAGCTTTGAAGTTACTCTTTCTAACACCCCTCCACCAGATTAACCTCTTAACCTGAATAGAAACAGGCAGAAAAAGAGGCGCAGGGTAAGCAGGTTTACAAACATGATCCATCCTTCTATCCAGTTTTCTTTCTTGCTATTTTTGGGTGCAGACTAAAGCGGGACCTCATGACTAAAAATGTTCAACAATCTGGGGCAGTTGCTGTCATGGACACTGGGAGGGGCTGGTTTTTAGAGCTTATATCAAACAAAATGAACAACAGGCAGAAGGCTCAGTGCGCTCTGAAAAATGTTGACATAGCAAAGAAATGACTTTATGACTATATTCACTTGAGGTAGCCTTTCATTTATGCGTAAGCTTGATTCCATTTTCTTTTTCATCTCCTGGTAGCCAAATTTTTACTTTTCTTATCCTTTTCAATGTGGGAAATGTTGCTTGTACTGCTCTCTGCTGCCAAAAAAAATTAAATTTGGATGGTATCCTGATGCTCAGCCTTAAACATTTAAGAAAAATCTCTCCAGTAAAAGTAAAAGGGATCTGTTTGCATTATCATCATTTAGGCTGTTTCTTCTGTCTCTTCCTGGCTGTTCAGACCGTCTCCACATGTTGAGCTCCGGCTCAGACCATCTGCTGACGGGGTTTTCGCTCTGAGCCAGCTGTCCCGCTGCATAATCACAGGCCTCTCCAGAGCTGATGCAAGTGTTTCTGCAAAGTGCCGTTCATGAGCGCACATAGAAGCAGCGCTGAGTGGGAGGGTGGAGGTTGAGGTTGTTATGGAGCAGAAGCACAGATTTCCACATTTCATTTATAGTATAACCACACGTGCAGATTAAAGCAGCTAATCTGCGTTTGGTGCCTTTAATCTGTGCCTCTTCAGAGATGGCAGTCAGGTTAGAGCTGTTAAAGGCTCTGCCTTTCATAATTTCTGATGAGAGGTCGCCACTGAGAGGTCAAGTGACTCCGCTCTCCACTGTAAATATCTGCTCTCAAAATCAATTCCCTAAAATGAGCAGATTATGAAGCACATCTCTCATAAGCAAAACGTTGACATTTCTTTTAAGGTAAATTATTTATTTCTGAAAAAAAAAAAGAAAGAGCCCTCAAGCTTAAAGTCTTCTTGAGTTGAAAATGTATTTTGTCAAAAAACAAAAAGCTATAAAAAAATAGTTGTGCAGGATGTCAATAATTATATTAGTCATGTTACTAACTTTAAGGTTCACACCTCCCTTTTCTGTGTTGAAGGTGACAATTTTAAGCATTTCTTTTCTTCAGTTTCTGCACAAGACCGCAAATTAAACTTTTTATTACAAAAACGATAAAAAGTGACAGTTTTCTCACCTGGTAGCCTCAAAGGAGCAGAAATCTTTTTCCCCGTTCTGTCGTTTCAGCCGCAGACAAACAGTTTTGCAGCCCTCTGCATTCCTACATCCTTCCTGCCTGTCTGACAACCTTATGCATCATGCTTTTAATAACTGCCAACAACACTAGCGAGAAGCCTCTGCAAACCAGACCCCCCCTCCATCTCACAGGCTGCAGTTGATCCCTGGATTTAAGGGTTTAGTATTAAGAAAATACTCCTGCAATTTGGGATTAAAGCCCCCAAATCCGCCACAACAACAATGACTCCGTTCATTTGATATCTTGATACTTGTCATCAATCACGGCCCGCCTGATGACAGAGAATGCACATTTCCTATTATTTTAAAAACTGGATACATTCATATCCTTCAAATATGGCTCTTAACTAAATGAATATAAAAAAACAACTTTAAAAAATCGAAGTGATTTTTGACCATGTATTTAAACTCATCTGTTTTAGTAATAACATAGTAAATTGAGATCAATGATTTATAGCAGCTTTAGTGCACCAGCCTTTTCTGCTTCTCAAAAAAATTTACTTTTACAACATTTTTGGGTAAATATAGAAGTGGATCCCCCCCCCCCCCCAGTTATCAACTAATTAAATATGGATGTCTTTAATGAAAATAATTGAAGATTTATGTCTTCTTGTTTATGTTTTCTATGCTTTAACAATAAAAAAAAATACCTGAGCTTAAATTTTCATATCAATGTTGCTGTGTTTTTTTTAAAGCACTCTGTACCGTTTCGGCCTTGACAAATCCATATTCGGCAACTGTTTCTGTTGATTTAAAAGCAAAAAAAAAGACTTTAAATAGAATTTTTTTTTTTAATCCTCAACATATAGTTTTATCCGGTTATTTTTCTTTGTGTGTGTGGCCTTGATAAGGTCGCGTTTTGTATTTTTCTCTGCAACTTTTTGAAACACTCCACGTCACGTGATCCACGTTCTGTTCGAAATGGGCGGGATCTTGAAGTCCAACTCGAGAGCTAATTGGTCACTCCTTCGGCTCCGGTCGTCCTGATTGGCTGGCGTCAGTAAAAACCGCGCGGCTTCGTTGATTCATAGACGAGCTCCGGCCTCGGAGGATTCCGTCAACCTCCGTCCGTCCGAGAGAGCAGCCGCGCCGCAGACCCTCGCAGCGCTCGTCGGTGGAGCAATTTTCGGATCAACTCGGTCGCTTTTTCGTTCGCAGACATTCGTGCGATGCCCGCGGAGCTCCGCCGCTTTACCCTCTGTAGAAATCAAAGCTCCTCCACCTGGATCTATTTCCTAAAAAACTCTGGATCTCACTGCTTTTTAACGGGAATTTAGAAATAAATACTGACAAGGTGAGTGTTTTTACCTAATAATCTTCTGTGAAATTAATTGATTTAGGCCGTTTTTTAAATAAATTGTTTCTCTCATTTAAAGTAACTTTTCAAAATCTGAAAAGTAAAATCCGTCTATAACGTGACATAAAATATTTTTTAATGGTCTCTTATGCTTTTTCCTTATTTTCTTGTTTCTTTCTTACAAATAAATAGAAATAATAATTACACATTTATTAGTTATCTTTTAAAAAGAGCATATTTGTTGTGGGTGAAACCACTAAACTGTATTCAGGTGTGTTTTTGGAGAGGGCTGGTTTGTTGATCTGCAGCCCCGGCCGCAGCGATAAGAGCTCTCCGCTAATTGTGGCGCAGCAGATCTAATCTAAATTGTAATGGAGTTCATTTGCACACAGTTTTGGCGCATTTACATTGCGTAATTCAGCTCCTTCCTGCGGTTATGGAAATGAGGCTGCTGCGCTGTGAGGCCCGGGGCAGTTTTCAGGGGACCCGGGGCTGCAATCTCAGCTAAACGGACCCCAGTGGATTATGGAAATGTCCATCGAAATACAGCAGAGACGCACGAGGAGAATGACACAATTCATGCAGACATGAAAGTTATTTTGCTGACTAAAGTTTGTTCATTTCAGATGGTAATTTAAAAAAAACATTTTAAACAAAAATTTAGCTTTTAAGAAGAAGAATCAGAAGAAACAGCAAGTCCTGCTGCAGGAGTTTCAGGACGTGCGCCAGAGTCACGTTTTTTAAGCCAAATCACTTTTAAGAAATTAACAAACAAAAAAAGACTAACACAAACAGGACAAACTGTGCAGTGAAGTTGGAAGCTGTGAAGAAGTCAGTAAGCTTGAGTCTCCGCAGGCCGATTTAATTATGAGTTATTAAATTAAAAAAAGGTGGAATGGAAATCAAAGCCCTAATTGAATCTGAAAACCACAAAGAATTTTTTTCTAAACGTTAGATTTTCTCAAACATCTACTAAGACTATTTTCTTTTTTTAAAAATAAATATTATCTTAAAAATATGGACTGGAAACAAAACTTTAAGAAGCAATTCCCTGGAAATAAGGCGAGAATGTGTTTTTCTCTTAATAATAACTTTTACTCTTATAAGGATACTTAAGAAAATCTAAAACTAAGTAAAATACTATTAAGAGTGCTTCCTGCATGTATAATTTATAAAAAAAAAATCGTCGTTGATCTATTATATAAGAAGAAGCCCCAAGGAGTAGTTCAAAACATTTCTAATAAACCAATAAAATCCTAAATAAATGATATTTTCTGCTCTTATTTACTATAAACTTGAATTGTTAAAAAAAAGTTTTTATTGTGGATTTTTTTTAAAAAGTTGTTATAAAGCTGCCTTTTTGACTCTCGGACCCTTATCTTGTGCAGGATCCCGCAGCGCTTCCAAACCGCCGGGGCCCCGCACCTGCTCCGTCCCCGCAGACCGCCTTTCCCCCCGCCCCGCTTTAGCATGATGTCTTATCTCAAACAGGCCCCGTACGGGATGAACGGACTGGGCCTGAGCGGAGCCGCCATGGACCTGCTGCACCCGTCCGTGGGATACCCGGGTACGGCCGCGAGTCCGCGAGCACGCGCTCAGAAGCTCCTTTTTAAGGGCCGCTCTGGCGCTTTTGATGTTTAATAATTTATCTGATTTGTTCACATAAATTAGAGGTATATGAATTAGAAGATTATAAACTTTAATAAACTTGCGGTTTTTGTGGCTTAATAACGTTTCTGTTAAAAACTAACTTTTACGCATTTTTGATGCGTAAAAGTTATTTCACGCATCCAATGTGCACACTCTTAAAAGTTGTATTTTTTATTCCATGAGTAGTTTGTTTTAATTTCAGGCAGTTTTTTTAAACTTGTTTTCTTTTCTTTTTTCTCGCAGCCAACCCACGGAAGCAGCGGCGGGAGCGCACCACCTTCACCCGCACGCAGCTCGACATCCTCGAGTCTCTGTTCGCAAAGACGCGCTACCCCGACATCTTCATGAGGGAGGAGGTGGCGCTGAAGATCAACCTGCCGGAGTCCCGAGTGCAGGTGAGACGCCGTCAGGTGCGAGGATAGATAGAAAACTGCGGCAGAAGCAGTTGTAAAAACACCTCAAAAAATTTGACTGTTCCACTCCTCCACTTCCCCAAGTCTGATCATCAACCAAAGGAAAGGGAGTTCTCATAGATCCAGTAGAGACAAGTCTTTCATGAAAAAGGAGAGTTTGGCAGCGCGATCATTTCTTTGATGTATAGAAAAAAAGCTTTTTATTCTGTACTGCGAGCGCGAGGAATAAAGCTGTTTTAACTGAAACAAAACCGCCGATTTAACCGCGACTTTCCGAGGTCACGCGCTCATCATGTCAACCTTAAAGTTTTACACAACAGTTTGGTCCTTGTAACGTAAGAATCAAAACCTTTCTGGGGGAAAAAAGAATCAAAACCTTTTTAAAACTGATGTTAAGTTCTGGCTTGTCTTTAGTTTATTAAAAAAAATAAAAGCTGAACATCTAATTTAAAATAGAAGTAAATTACGAATACATACAAAAAACTTAAAATAAATAAAAGTGAGCAAAATATTTTAGTCACCTTTTTTCTCTCAACAAATAAATGTCCTTATTTTTAATGTAGATTCCAAAAAAAACCTTGAAACTGCACATATAATGTGAAATGTTTAGGCCAAAAAGAAGAAAAGGTGATATGCAACAGGTTCTTACAAAGTTAGCAGAACTGAGGAAGGATTTTAATAAAGAAACTGCTGCAAATAAATCAGATCTTTCTCATTTATTCTTGTGTTATTATCATTTATGTTTAGCAGAATCTTTTTTTCCAAAGACTACAAAAAGTTGAAGCATTTTTCCTTGTTGATAAACTTTTAAAAAATCTGTAAAAATGGCTTTACTGTACAGAGATAATATAGACAGTTTAATATATAGTTTTTTCTTAAATCTGGTTTGATCTTTATGTGTATAATAGCAACTGTTCATTTAACAGAACAGGAAAAACAAAAAAAAAATGTTATTTTCTGCAACCAACCGTATTGCTTTATGCAATGCTCATAATGAGAGTGTAATACTCGCACACCTGTCCTCACTGGCTCAAATAAATAATAAAACAAAATTTAAAACTCAGTTATTTCAAAATATTAAAACAAAAATATCTGAATAGTACAAAGGAAAACGTCTATTCTGGAGGTTTTTGGGCGTCCGAAAACTTTGCTTTTATGTAAAACATCAACTTCAGATTGATCAAATTTAAGAAAAGAAAGACTTTGAGTTAATTGTTTTCTTTCAAGCCTGTAGTTCAAGTAAAAAGGCAAATAGAAATTCAATTTTTAATTTTTATAAAACTCACTTTACAAATTATATATTTAAGACGGAAAATTACAAAGGGTTGTTAATAGATTATTATAGAAAAATGAAGTTTTTGCTGTTTTCTTAGTTCTAAGCAGTGATGAAAGCTGTCCTATGGCAATGTCTCATTCTTCTTAAGTTACCAAATACTTCAAGTATTGAGTAAAAATTTGCAATTTTTTTAGTTTGACCTTGCTGAAACTTAAAAAGTTAATCAGTTATCTTCTTAAATGCCACCGCAATGAAATGTATATGAAACCTGAAATACAGGAAGAGCAGTTTTGGAGAAAAAAAGGGGCTTTTCTAGAAGATCTGCAGATATTTGTGTTTCTTTACCTCAACGGCTTAAAAGCAGCAGCAAAATGTCTTCTGATCCAGTCTAATTAATAAAATATTTATCTAAATGTCGGTTTTGTTGACAAAATCTGCATAAAACCATCAAACAGAAGTGCAGTAAATGTGGCAGCAGAGGAGTTAGGTCAGAGGTCAGAGCTGCAGCTACTCAATGGGATCAGGTGGAAGAGGCGTGGCGGTTCTGCGACCCATCTGGCGTGTGACGGTGACCTTCTCTGTTCTGCTTCTACCTCAGGTCTGGTTTAAGAACAGACGAGCAAAGTGTCGCCAGCAGCAGCAGAGCACCAACAGCGCCAAGGTCAAGCCTATGAAGAAGAAGCCATCTCCGACCAGAGAGAGCACCGGGTCAGAGAGCAGTGGACAGTTCACACCACCGCCTGTGCCTAGCTCCTCCTCCACCTCTTCTTCATCCACCTCCTCTTCTTCCTCCTCCGTCTCCTCTGGTTTGGGCCTGATTGCCACCTCTACCTCCGTTACTGCTCCAGTCTCGTCCATCTGGAGCCCGGCGCCAATCTCTCCGGCCCCGGCGCCGGCCAATCTGCCAGACTCAGCGGTCCCTGCCAGCGCCTCCTGCATGCAGCGCTCTGCATCTTCCTCAACTGCTGGATCAACGCCGTCCTACCCGGTGTCCTACAGCCAGGCAGCTTACAGCCAGGGCTACCCCGCCTCGGCTTCGGGTTCCTACTTCGGCGGCATGGAATGCGGCTCCTACCTGGCACCGATGCACTCCCACCACCATCCGCACCAGCTCAACGCCATGACAGGTGGCTCCATGTCAGGACACCCCCACCACCACATCAGCCAAACATCAGGCCACCACCACCATCACCACCACCCCACACATCACCACCAGGCGTATAGCGCGCCGGGCCTCGCTTTCAACTCCACGGACTGTCTGGATTACAAAGAGCAGGCGGCGGCTTCGGCCTGGAAGCTCAACTTCAACGCCTCAGACTGTTTGGACTACAAAGACCAGGCCTCATGGCGTTTCCAAGTGCTGTGACTCCACTTCTTTGAATGCAACTTGGTTTATTTTGGAGATTCTTCACACTGGTAGAACCTTAGAACTGCTTTCCATAATGTTTGAGGATGCACTGAAACCGTGAGCATGGTGATTATTTTTCTACTCAAGAAAAACTGACCCAGTTTTTAACTCCAAGGCCTTTACCAGTAAAAGATCAGCAGAACCTGTGAGGAACTCTTGGACCACAAACTCTGAGAAACACAGACTGGAGAAAAGAGCCGTCAGCGGACTTCTGATTGGGCTTTTCTTGAAAGAAACAGAACGGTGCGATAAAACGGGTCACACTGTGATAAAAAATCCTTTGGTCTTTAATCTGGATCTGGAGCAGAATCCCCTCCCGGCCTGCGGCTGTCAGTTATGGAGACTGAAATGCGGCACTTGTTTATACAGGGACAGATTTTCCTATTTGTTCTTTGCAGAGAAAAAATACAAATGTGAACTGGACACATGATGTCTGCGTTGCATTGAAGCTCGAAAGATGTACATTCGTGTCGTTATAATAAACTCGTATTGAAATTCAACCGTTCCAGAGAAACATTTTTTTGCGAAGACGCTTCAAAATTAAACAGCAAAGTTTGATGGTGCTCATGAAAGCTACACAAAGATTTAGTTTTTATGAATTTAGAGAAAGTTCAACTGTATTGGCTGAAATCCCAGTTTCACAGTTGTTTAAACTCGTTCTTACCAAAAGGTGGTTGAAATAACATAATTTGTAACATAAAGTTTTGTTAAAACTTTTTGTTAACTTAAAAGACTTTCATCTTGACACTTTTTGCAACAGGGACCTTGAATACAGTAATCTAATGTTTGTTCTTCCTCCAGGAATAAAAGTTTGTTGAAGATTATGCAACCCTCTATATTCCTGCAATTTAAACCAAATATAAAGGTGTTCTTATTTATGAGGGCTGAAAAAAGAAAAGATAATTTATCTAAATAAAAATATTGACAGAAAAGGAGTAGCAGTGAAAGCATGAAATAAAAATTTTTTTTTTTAGAATTACCTAATAAAATAGTGTGCTTAATTAATGCGCTTCATTACAGAAGTGAAATGTACCAAACAGTTCAAACTTAATTTGGCACTAAATAACATGCATTCTTAGTTTCTAGAGATGTGTACGAAGTTCTTCTGCTTGATAAAGTGTAAATATTATTTTTTTTAGGAAATTCTGTTGTTTTCATCCTTAAAAAATAAGCAGACGTTCCCTCATATTCTTTGTAATAAGAAGCCATGCCCACTCTCTCCTCTGGTGTTTAACCCCAAACCACACCTGTGTTTCTGGCTTTAGTCCACAGGTTGATGCTAAACAGAAGCAGGGCTCTTATTCTGTTCAACTCATAGTACTTTGTAAACTATAAACATGATCAAAGAAAAGACAAAACTTTCGCAAAAAGTCAGAAATATGGTTTTGACAGACATTGTTTCAGGTTAGTTTCCCAGAAACCTTGTATTTAAATAACTGAATATATCACAAATTTCTAAATTATTGCTATAACTGAAGACAAAACAAAATTACACGATAAGCAGGGATTAAAACATTTATTTCTTGTACTAAAAAGTAGAAACTGGGCGTGGCTTCGGTCGCTTATACGTTTTCTTTGTTTCTGCAGAAATGTAAACTAAAGCACTTTTTTAAAATCACAAAACGCAGCTATTTACACGACATTTGATCTATTTTTACAATACATCCCTACTGCTACACTGTGCTCCACTTTCTCTTTTGTAAGTTGATATTTGTTGCCCTTCATACCTCCTTTTTTCAAATTCATAAAGTTTTACATGGAAAACAAATCTTTTTAATTTAGCAAATTAACCCCTTGACACCTATTGATGCACTAAACCAATTTGGCTCCAAAATTACCTTAATTTAGCATATGCATGCAAGCAAATGTTTTATTTATACCTGGAAATAAAGGTGTCAAGGGGTAATTAAAAAGAAAAATGCATTTTTGAACATCTGATCACATAGTTGAGGTATTTTCATTATCATCCCGGTTTTAAAAAAAAAGGTTAAAAAAACTTGAAAGGACTGGATCATTTACTGCTTGACAAAGAGGCTTACATGCAGTCATAATGTTTAAAGGATTAATTAAAACAGCTGCAAACTCAGTGACTCAGTTTGTGAAACACGTCACTTACTATAGTTGGAAATGAGGTTTTATTTGTGCATCTATGTACTCTACAGACACATAAACTAATTTGGGAAGGTTTAATGTTTAAAAATGGAAATATGAAGCTCCACCTATAAAATCCAAGCCATCTTTAGCACCAGCGCACTATTTGACACAAAACACTGCATTACTTTGCAAATCGGGTGTATTCGTTTAATTGAGCCTGATTCAAACATTCATTTGTTCTGTTATCTTTGTGATTGTATTAAATAGCTGCATTTATTAACCATGTTTAACCAATCCTTCATATTTGGTACACTTCTTAGGCTGGGGGCAAATTGGATTTCAACTCCTGACAGCAACTTCACGACAGCATGGCCGTGGCATCAGAAGGTCAGTGGAGCCGGTGGATCGTTTACATCTGTCGAAAAGAAAATTACAAAAAAAAAAGCTTGTCATATTAACGCGTAATTTAGAGCCTTATGTGAGCGTGACATGTGTCTCCAAATACCCTGAAAACTCACAAAAAATAATGATCAACACGAAACTGCGTAGAATTGAAATGTGATTTAAAACTCAAAACTTTTCATTTATTGTTATGTAGTGGGAAATGTGCAGAATACAAATGTTAACAGTGGTTAAAAAGTTTCAATGCTTTTCGTAGTAGTAACACCAACTTTGAGACCTAAATGTGAAAAAATGTTATCTTTGAACTAAATCCTTAATGCAGGCTTTTTTATATGAGTGGACTGGCAAGGACCACTAATCACTACATTTTTCTTTATTTATTTATCTTATAGTTTAATATTAGCATTTTAATATGAAATTTGACCTATGATGGAAGAAGGTCCCAAAATATTTGCCTTATGGCATTCCCAAAATAATTTATTTAAGCAATCAAAACTTTTCATTCTGGGGCATTTATAGAAATACATTATGTCATTGTTTTTAAGCAAACGTGTGACCAAAGTTCTGCCCGGACAGCCAATAAATAATTTGATGGTAAACATTGAAATGTGTGCTCCAAAGTTGCAAGGACAACATAAAAAAATAGGAAAATCTAGATCAAACAGTCAGCAGAAAGATTAATGTCAATGTCAATATTTGTCGTGTTAATTTCTGCTATTGAACCAGCTGTCAAATTTAACATATAAACTTTTTAGGCAAAAAAACAAACAAACATAGGTTTATCATCTTTTCAGATGCTATATGAGTGTCCAAGGTGAGCACTGTCTGCTGTGCTAAATATTCGTCAAGCGCAGCAAAAATTTTGAACTACTTTTCCCTTCCGAGGGTGGCAAACCATGCAGGTTAGCAAACATGTCGACTGGCATCCCTGCTGTTTGTTTGGTCGTGTCGTCTATAATGTTCGACTCGTTTGATCCAGGGGAAAAAGGGACGAATCACGATTTTAATTAACAGCCATCCCGCTTCCTCGCTGTGTCCCTTCAGCAGCTGGACAAACAGTTTTTGGTAAACATGGCGTCAGTCAGTGCCGTGTGTTTGCCCGCTCTGTGTCCAGCCGGGCTTTGCCAGTGAGGACCGCTGCCTCGTGTAAACACGAGTCCGGATTTACCACATTAAGACAAACTAATCCGCAGGCCATGTTCAGGCAATATCTGAGGCTTGTTTTGGAGAAAGGACAAACCTCCCTGAACAGCTGTTTGACGTGTCTGATTATTCCGCTGCTTCCCCCTCAGGGCATTCCTTGGCTTTGAGGAGACCAAGAAAGCTAAAAAAAACTGGTCTTTGAGTTTTTGCGGACTGTCTGACTTCTACTGACTTAGCTTCAAATGACTTCACAAAAATGAAAGCAGCAGAGATTGAAAGGAAACTTCCTGAATGGACTGTAAACAATGTTCACGATGCTAGTTAGTAGTGAAAGTTAGATAAAACTTTTTCTTCTCTGTTAATGGTAAAAACTGTTAAGACAAATTTGTCCCAAGAAAAATTACTTTTTGGCTAACTTTACGTTAGTAACACTTCCATTTTCATGTTTTAAACTAAATTTATTTAAAAGTTTATTTACTTGAAAACATACTTATTTGAATGAAACATATAGGAATATATGTTATTTTTTCATTTATTTCAAACAATATGAGGAAGAATTTTTTTTTTTTTCACATTGAAATACGTCACAAACATCCATCTATCCATTCATTCATTTTCTGAACCTGTTTTATTTCTTGCGGGGTCACGAGGCCGTCGGAGCCTAACATGGCAACTATTGGGCCATGGTAGGGTGCGCCCTGGACAGGTCGCCAGTCTGTCGCAGGGCCACAATCACACACCCAAGCACACACACATTCACACCTATGGACAATTTACACTGCTTTTAAATTTTTTTTTTAGTTTTCTTTTGTATTGACCCGTAGTACAAACTACTAAGGTGGACCAAAAAAAAAAAAAGTCTCAGATTATGGTTCACTTGCAAGTGAACTCTTCTTCGGTTCACTACAGTGTGAACATGGATGGGCTGACTGGAAACCAAAAGAGTGAGAAATGTTAGCTTCTTTTGTTGCACCTATGAAAAAATAAAGTGCACAAAGCAAGAGTCTGAAGAATTAATAGAATTGAGTTTATTTTTCATGTATTTATTTTTTTCCAGTATTAACGCTTTAACACTGGGATGTGACCGTTGACACTTAAATACACACGCTCTCTGGCTCATGTTTGGCATACGGTAAATCTCCAATCATTTACGCTATCGACATGGTTCAGCTGCTTCTGACGTGGAGAGCTTTTTAAATTGGCTTTGTCCCGTTATGCAACACTTTAAGTTAGTGCAAAGGCAGGCTCACACGCAACTCTTCACTCACGTTGCATAACTGCGCAAGACTGCTTTTCTCCACGCCAGAATCAGCTGATTTACTGATTTGATTGCGTAAACACTTCACTACTGTAAAGTGTTGCATATCAGCACAAATCTGCTTTTCTCCGCTTCAGAATCCAGTAGAATTACGTTAATTGCGTAAACTGTTGAAGAGTTATGATAGTTGAATGAATGTAAACACTGGAGCTAAAACTCTGGTGTAAAAGACTTTTAGAAAATATATATTTTTTAAGTGAAATCAGGCATAAACGGGGTTAAATGTATTTTTTTCCCCCAAGATTTAAGGGCTACTGGGGTTTTTATTCTCCAGCTGACTGGTTTGCCACCTGCTTTGTGTTTTATTTTTATTGTAAAAAGTGGCTCATTTGTTTCCCATACCAGCCTGTGCTATAAGAATTGTCATCCAATATTTCCCCTTTAGTCCAGCTTCAATGTTGTCGTGCCCACACTGCTCATAACTATCAGGGCCTGGTGGAGGCTCCTGTTTCTCAGCCATCATTTAAGATCTCAGTGTGTACTATTTTCATCTATAAAAGAAGAAACTGCTTAGTAAAGATATGTTTCATTTAAATGGACTATCTTGCTAAGGGGAGCAAAAGCTGGGACAGCATTAGTGCAAATAGATCTAATTAGAAATATTAAACCAACCTGCAAACAGTGTTGTATGTTAAAAGATAGAGTATAGTAGAAAATCCAAAAATTCTATTTTATTTTCATGAAACATATCTTCACTAAGCAGTTTCTTTTTTTATGTACTACATAAACTTGAAGTTTACTTTTTAGATGAAATGTATTGTTAAAATTAACATGGTAGAATTGAGTCTAAACTACCCATACATGGTAGACTTGCTATACTTATATTCCAGTATACTTAATAAAATAAACTTCAAGTGTATTACTTTTTGCTAAGGATCCTTGGGACATATCTAAATTAGATTGGAAACTAGCCAAAGTCCTCTAAACCAAGTTTCGCCTGTAACTGCGGCTGTAACGGCTGTAACTGTGAGCGGATGTAACTGTAAACTAGCATGAACTACCTAATCATGCCGGAGCACAGAACGGAGCCATCACTGCAGCCAAACAAAGTATACTTTGGGGCAAAACACAGAAATTCATGTCACTTATGCACCTAGTCCAGGGGTCTGCAACCAGGCAGCCTGTTTATCCCCCCATTGTAGTGCTTTGGCTTAAAAAAATGAAAATGCTTTAAAAAAAAGCACAATAGATTAGTTAGTTTTTTTTTTACATAGAATGTATATTTAAAGAAACTATATAACAAATGCATATAGAAAAATATAACCCTGTTATAATTCATTTATTGCAAATGCTTAAAATCGAAATGATGAAGTGGGGTTTTGTGGCTCTCGATGGATTTTGCGGTTTAGTGTTAGAGGTTGCAGATCTCTGCCCGATTCCATGTTTAGATGCTTTGCTCACTGGTTTTCTTTGCTCTCACTGCAGGTTTCAGTAATTAGTAATGATCTTGTCAATATTTTCTTGTTCACACTGTGCAAGAGTTTTCTGATAATGCAAGTGGCGCCTGTTAAAAAGTTCTAAGGCAGAAATCTGATTTTAAGATGGATCCCATTCTTTTTTTTTACTTTTAAACTAAAGTATCTAACTTTTAATGAATAAAATTGCAGCTTTAATTCACAATTTTATTGAAAGTTTAGCGGGTTAACACGGAAGTGTACGTCTGATCCACTGATTTTTTTCATCAGAATTTTTGTTAATGGGACAAAGTTTTAATTCTGTGGATTTTCACTTTTTTCACACAGGTACAGTAAGTCGTTGGAAGGTTTGAGAAAGCAGTGGATAAAAAACAAACGATGAGTTATGATTATAAACACCTCCTGCATCTCTGTGTGTACAGTTTCATATGGAAATTGCTTTAGCACGGCGGGTAAATAGATTAGGAAACAGTGAGGGATTAGGGAATGCCTCGCCGCTGGCCCGCTAATCCCGAGCGCAGACTGTCAACAGCCCTGACATGTCCGGGAATCTTCCTGCACAAAATGGCTCCTCGGCTGTTTAAGAAGCCAATCTAGTGAGGCGCACGCACATCGTCTAACACCACCACCTCCTCCACCCGCATGAATATTCCTATCAGGCCTGTCAGCGACGGGAAAGACAATGACGTTCGTCTTCAAAGGGGCGAGATTAGATGCTTCACCAGACAAAAGCAGACTCTTTGAAGTGATTTTAGGTCGCGTTCCAGCAACTTAAACGCACAACAATAACTGTTGGAGTTTTGAAAACTTCTGCTAGAATTCAAACACTTTCGCATCAAACAAACCATGTGGTATTCAGTTTTTGCTTCTGAGTCACTTTGTAAGGACCTTTTGTCCTTTGCATGAAGGTTTGTCCACTTACACTTTTATTGTTTATAGAAATTAGGGTAAAATACCACATTGAACCTATATTTAAGTAATAGCTTAATAAATATAAAGTAAGGAAAGAAACACTTTCTATTTTGTTAGTTGACCCACATTGGAAACAAAATATTTCTTTAGTGATAACTTTTTAGTGATAACTTGGCGTAAACAAAATACATTTAATGCAAGTTTTTATAGGTTTTGTGACTTCATCTTCTTAAAAAAAACATTTTTTAAAATTGCGTTTTAAACAAGATTACTTTCAGAGAAAAATTGACATTTTTTGAGCTACACAAAAAAATTACGAATTGTCAATACATGAACGTTGTTTTAAAAAATAAGTATAACTGTGTCCACAGCTTTAAAAAGCAAAACTATACATCAAAAATATTTAATTTCAAAACACTTTTGACATTAGGCCTATTGCACTTTTTAAAAAAGTTAAGCTGTTGCAAATTGTGCTGAGATTTCCTGATCTTTAGGCACCAATGGTTAGTTGGTCTTACTCCAGAACTTTATGAGCTCTGCCAACATTGGTCTCACAGTTCTGATTGCACCATTTTCTACTTTTACATTTACTGCTAATTTTTGGGAAACATACATCTCATAATGGTGACCCAGGTTGTGTCAGAATTCCTTCACTACTCACTACTTAGTGCACAAGATAGTGCATTCGTCAATTGGTAGTGCTGTCTGAATCTACACTTTCAAAATCGAGTGCCCTAAAATATTCCTAGAAGTCTGGGAAAAACCAGTGTGCATCAATGCTCACTGGATTGAGGACTATAGACCACAATGCATTGCGTTTGAACTATTTTAGCAAAAGAAATGAGCAAAAATAGTCTTCATGAAATGCTCAGTATATTTGGCATTTGAAAATAAAAAAAGTAGTTAGCATGGTGTCCGAATCGCTTTTAAATTCCAAGGCACCAGACAGTCTCGCACTATATTGTTTTTCAGTAGTTAGAGTAGTTTAAGTAGTTGGAGTACAAAGGGAATTCGGACAGAGCCTGCGTATACATTTTTTGAGACTAACAGCTATCAGCATCCAAACAGATGCAACAACCACAATTAGCCAAATAATTGACTATTCGGGAGGCTGGACAAGGCCTGATGCTATAGCTAATATTTATTGATTCTATTGATGTATCTGCATGGTGGCCTGATTACCGCATCAAATAATAGTTTGACTCCAGGGAACCTGTTCTGGGTGTATTCTGTCTCTGGCCTATGATAAGGCGGCCTTGGTGCAGCTGTAGGGCACTCGACCTCTAATCGTAAGATTGCAGGTTCGATTCCAACCTTGCCCGCCCATGTGTCGAAGGGTCCTTGGGCAAGACACTGAACCCCACCTTGCCCCTGGTGGAAGGTTGGTGCCAGCGTTGGGCAGCGGAGAATGGGTGAAAGGGTTTGCGACTGTAAAGCGCTTTGGGCCTTTGAGGAAGGTAGAAAGCATCCGAACAGACCATTTACCATAACTGAGAGTCTCCATCAGCCCCAATTAGGATGAAGTGGGTTAAAGACCATGTCACACAGCCACCATGTACAGTATATTTTGTGCATGTTGTATGGATGAAAATTGGTCATATATTGTGGAAAAAGTGAGAAAAGTTGTGTTTCTTTACGAGAAATATTCAAAGATGTATCACGGATGAACCACGTTAAACCACACGAGTTATGAATAAACAATACAAAGAACATTTAAAACATCGTGAAGATGAACCGTGTGTGTAATGTATTGTGCTGGAGTCAATACATTGAGACAACCACCATCACACAACCACTATTAATACAAGACAGGAGCTACAAAAGGCACAATCAAAATCAAAGGCCTTTACTTTGAGTCATCCTCAGTTTCTTCACATTTCTCCTTATAATCTAGCATTACATGTATTTGTAATTAAATGTTCAAGTGTTTATGTTCTTTTATGTTTAATGTACATACCATGATGTCTTTGCTTTTAATGAAAAAAATGTTGAGATGTGAAGTCCATCTGTGTTTCAGCTTCCTACCTTTGAAGCCTTCTAAGTGCCTCTCCTTTCTGAAGCCGCTCTGACTGAAGCGGGCCTCTTCTTGAAACAAATGGCGATAGGGAATCTCTTTGTCAGGGCCTCGCCTAAGCCTAATCTAATGATTCAGATGACTGGGGGCCATACTTAGCGGATGGCCACTGGCTCGCTTCAAACGGGCCGCTACGGGTGGAAGTTTTCCAAGGATTAACACTTAGAGAAGCAGCAGAAAGAGAAAGAAGGGAGGAAAAAAGAGAGTCGATGCCTTCCAGGGAATCCCCATTAAGTCGGGTCTCGGAGTGGCAGAGTGGAATGTGCTTCTACTGAGCTGTGATCCAGACCCGTTTCATCACTAACTGCTGGGATTTTATTTGCTTTCCTCTGACTTTCAGGCCTTTTCTCCAACTGTTATCATTTTGTCTGCAATGTTTATACATCAAAATAGGCTCAAAGAGGAATTAGAATGACAAAAACTGCCTAAACGCTTGGCTTTTGCAAATGTACTATTTTTGTGCTTCCCTGACAAATTTCAGAAATATTCAGAAAGAGCTTAATTTTTAAAAATGGGAGTTTTGTCATTTTCAAATCCTCTGAATGCGGTCTCCGATCACTTTAGCTGTAGCTATTCGGCCATCAGTCATGTGTCCAGACAGATCAGCTGGTGCTGGTGTTAGCTGGGCTCGTCTGGTTAAACGGGTATATGGTGTTTTTTTGTTTGTGTGCACAATGGATGCTGACGTGTTGCCACTGATGCATGGGTATTGATGTACCTTTTTACTGGTTTACATTCACTGAATGTATTAATTATGCTGGATTTAGAGTCCTCTTTTTTTTAAACTTTAGTTGTTTATTTGCTGAAATTTGTGTTTCACTGTTAATGTCCTCTTCCATTATAAGAAGTAGTTACCGGGGCTGGACGCTGCTCTGCCTTAACTTAAGGCCCTGAACCCAAGCTGAATAGATACAGGCTGATTAAACTGGGCGGTAGGAGGCATATACACCTACACCTCCATATGTCAATCTGGTGGACTTATCCTATGAACATTTCTTGCGCTCAACTTGTTCATCAACGTTTTTTTTCCCTGTCTGAGATGGTATCTGGATCAGAACCGTGCATCAGGATAACATTATTGCTCACCATTTCTGTTGCACTGGTAATGTTAGGGTGGGGTGTTGTGAGTGGAGTTGTGTAATCTAGCGGGAGATGTGTGAACAGATGGATGATGGGAAATTGGGACGGTCTTACTCTGCTGCAATAGTTCTGCCCACATCACAGGGGCAAATTTCGAATGAACTGCCGCTCTGCAGAAACTTCGTCCTTGAAAATAATAGGTTTTTTTATATTTTATTTTGCTTATAAACAGTACAATCATAATCAGACAACCACTGGGAACACTTCCACAGCAGATCAAATGATGATTGGAGTGGGCCTTGCAGCCTTTTTTCAACTCCTCCCTTAAAGCCACTTCCTCTTTCAACTTCCATCATTTCGTTTTCTGATCTGCCCATCTCCTCTTCATCTTCCTCATCACCAGATACATCCTCACACCACCATTCTTATGCTGTCTGCTGATAAAATCAACTTGTGCGCTCCTTTCTTCACTCTTATAGAACACTAAATGCTCCCCTCTTTTCCTGAAAAGGGGAGGAAAAGGCGCCCACATGTCAGTCTGCCCCAATCATCACTTTCTCCACTATAAGGAAACCCTGGCTCTCCTTACCCATCTCTCTCCAGAATTTCTCCTTCTCCTCTAGCACACATCCTACCTAAGGGGCATAACCACTGATAACATTCAACATCACACCTTCTACTTCCAGCTTCCGACTGTCTGGCCATCTCTTCATCTCCAGAACATTCACAGCAAACTCCTTCTTCAGAATATTTCCTTTTTTCTTCTTCTTTCCATCTACACCATGATACAGCAGCAGATAAAGCAGCTCAAACCTGCTCCCAACCAGGCCAGTATGAAATTATGATTTGCATTTTTGATTTGGCTTGGGTTTCACATCAAATGCTCTTTTGTAACACAAATTTCTGTTGTACTCTGCTATGGATTGTACTTTGCTGTGGTTGCATGATTCCCACTTGATTTATTTCTCTATTTTTGCATTGACTCAGTAGAGTCCGCCGCCTCTTCAACAGTTACTTTGTCAATTAGCAACTTCAAAAAGTTCTGTATATTTTTTCAGATTTTAAGATTTTGAGGCTTTTAAGGATTGAAATAATACTTCTAATTTACAACTGGTTTGATTAAGTTAATCTGTTTGGACTGAACTTTTGCATGCCAGAAGACGTTTTAGATTATTCTCTGCTCGAGACCCTCCGTCTTGTATGTAAGCTGCAAACTCAAATTCTGTTTTGTTTCCTGAAATAATTTGAGAATTTTGTTGTTTTTGTGCTAATTTTCTAATCTAATTTCTTATCTAATCAATCTGTGTTGTTCATGTTTGTGTAATCTACAGGAGAGGCCTGTTATCTGCCCTCGTATTACCGCCTCAGGGGGAGACACTCCTTGTCGTTCAAGCTCAAATATTCAGCCTAATCAGCCTGTATCTATTCAGACTCGTTAGGGTTTGTCAGTAAGGAGACAGTAAGCCTTTAGTATCTCAGACACATATGTAGAATGACTGATGTATGATCTGAGATTGTTATCCAATAAATGTTCTAATCCAGATTCCTGTAGTTTAGATTTACCACGTTGTCACTCACACATACATAAAATTCTCACGCTCGCATACGTACATTTTTATTCACACATACACACATTCTCACACATACATACATTTTTACACTCGCAAAAATATCCATTATTGAATATCCATCCATCTTCCAAACCTGTTACACTCCTGTAAGGGGTCACTGAGTTGCTGAAGAGAGTGAAGAGAGAAAGCAGGGTCTATTCTTGAGCATGCCTCATGTATTTGACACTAAGTAAAATCTGAATATCTTAAGCTACATTCACACTGGATGGATTCTCTAACGTGTTTCAGCATATGGTGTTCACACCGGACAAGCAGGGAAGGGCTTCTTCTCCTTTTTGTAGTTTATTAGCCCGTGTCTGTCACCTACAGTTGGAAGAGGCTTGGTGCAAAATATCAAAACGGTGATAATTTCGTGACTTTTTCTCTCACAACTCTTTTCCAATTTCTTAAAGACTTTGTGTCATTAAATTCTGGCCAGGCACAAACCGCAATTAGTAACTTCTCCTTTATGATTAATTTTCATACGGTTGGAATTCCCGTGAATACAAAGAACGTCATCCACAGCTCAATACCAAATGTTAGTCCCTGATTAGTCAATGCTCAATGGGGTTGAATTTCAACATGGTTTCAATGGCGTTTCAATACGTTAGCCTGAATGCACATATACGCGCATTAACATAGACCTTTTATTGGAAGTGGCCGCTTAAATGAAATTAAATAACACCATCTGTCACACACCTAGGTGTGTGAAATTTGTTCTCCGCATTTGACCCATCCCCAGGGGGAGTGGTGAGCTGCAGACACAGCCGTACTCGGGGACCATTTGGTGGATTTAACCCCCCAATCCAACCCCTTAATGCTGAGTGTCAAGCAGGGAGACATTGGGTCCCATTTTTAAAGTCTTTGGTTAAAGTCTTTGGTATGACTCGGTATGGGTTTGAACCCACATCTCAGGGCGGACACTCTAACCACAATGCCACTGAGCTGGTGATGTTGCTGAGGGCTTGTGAACATAGCTTTAGGTGAAGAGAGAATCATACACTAAGACCAAAGTTTCTTTATCATACCTGTTTTGTTGTGATCTGTTGAAGCTTGGACCTCATTTCACTAGGAAGTCAGTTTCATTTCCTGTCCAATAAACTATGGAAATCTTCTCCTCAACAGAAATCATTCCTGTATCCTTAGGTGGTAAAAGAGAAGCAATTTTCTGAAGAAAAAAAAAGTCAAACTCTTGTAGTTGTCACAAAACAGGTAGACGGCTGGTTCCAATTGCAGCAGGTTTATTGACTCAGCTAAAAGTCCACAAAGCTAAATCAGGGTCAGGCAGGCAGAGGTCAATAATGAGCATGGGATTTCTGTCAATGCATCGTCGGCCATCAACCCTTACATAATTTGTTTTTGATGATTTGAGTTTAAAAATAATGAATATAATTAAATTCTGCTTTTCTATGAGGATCAATTTATGACCAAGAAGATTAAAGGATGAGTTGTTTTTTTTGTGGAAAATTCTAAAGGGAAATGTTTTTTTGACTCAAAGGGAATGGATAGAAAAGCAAGAAACTCAGCTTAAATATGATTTTAGTTATTTGGAATGATGGGAAATTGTTGCCAGAGGTAAAACCTAGCCCAAGGGGGATTAAAAAGAATTTGTGAAGGAAAAAAAGGATTCTTGCAGCTTTCTCCTGGTTTTATTTCAGCCCCAAATTTTAACTCTGATATCATGGACTTCAGTCATCACTTATCTTTGCTAAAATGAGTGCACAATGAGTATAAAAACAGTCAAATGTGACTATTATAAAACACCGAAAAGCAAATAACGTTTATTCTGGGAGTTTTGTCCGTCATTTTAAATCAACCAACTATGAAGGAAAAGACAAACGTAAAGAATTTTCAAACATGTTTAACGAAACCTGATAATTTTGAAGGTGTTTTGTTTACTGATCTTTATCCATTGAAGGATTTTTCTGTTTGTTTGCAGCTAACTTTGTTTTTGGTGCTTTCTGCTGACGAGTCTGAGCATGTGCACGGTGGTTTAAGGTGCCCTTCGGTGCTGCTGTCACCGCTTTGACTGACGGGTCTGTGCAACACAAGAGCGCCGGGATTAAAGCCGGCCGAGCGTAAACAAGCACAGAGGATTTTGGGAACAGTTGGGTAGAAAGGGACACATGAAAGGAGTCCCACAGACCTATTAGAATGAAATGATTTCTGATTTCATCTACTGACGTTTTCCTTCATAAATTGTATTTGGTTATTTGGTCAAACAGATCTGGAGTTTAGCCTGAAAAAATCGGCGGCAGATGCTCTGCACTAAAAGATGCCAGGAGCTTTTCAATAAAGCCTCTTTAACGTATGAATATTTTCAAATATAAAAAACATATCTCATTGACTGTTCTGCTTATTTATTGGTCTAACTATGTTTATTGAACTAAGAACGTTTAGGACAACCTAAATAAAGATATCGCCAGCTTTTCACCTAACTTCAAACTTTAAGCTCCAGGTTGGTGGCCGTTAATTCTGAAAGGACTATGAGATTGAGATAATAAATTTAAGAACTGAAAAATGTATCAAACTTTGAAGACCACAAGGTCAAACAGTGTTGTTAATCCTTGTGGCGGGATGATCGGATACATTTCTTTTAGGCAAATTTAAAAATTAGAACATAATTTCATGACTCCTGGGTTTCTTGAAAAATACATGTATATATATATATATATATATATATATATATATATATATATATATATATATATATATATATATATATATATATATGTATTTTTGTACAAATTTATTATTTGAAAAACAAAAAAGTTTATTTTTATTTTTCGGCACAGGCAAAATGTCACCTTTGGAGTTGGAGTCACATTAGACTCCTGTGTCTGAGCGCCTGTGTGATCACAGGAACCGGACTTTAATTTACAGATGAATAAATCAAAAGCAGATTAGAGTTCTTCAAATAACAGGTTGTTTTGTTTGAAATGAAAAAGTTTTATCTGTCCATCTAAAACAGCTTCCATTCATAGACAGATGATGAATGGGCAGCAAAAGAAGAACGGGCACAAAAGGGGATGAAACAGATCTGATAGCACTCATCTTATTCTCAAATGTAACAAGGGATATGCCCTAATCTTATTTATTTAAGAGCTTTAGCAGCTCACAATGAGGAGCTTTATTCGCGGCAAAGCCGCAGCCTTATCATTAGCTGAGCGGGAAGGCGATTAAGAGCAAATTATAAAACAAAGAATTAAGTTCTGAGAACCAATCTAGATGAGATCTCAGTTAAATGAAATCAATTTGGCCTCTCGATGGGTGGGTGTTGGTGTTAATAGATCAAGAAAGAAAAACTTCTACTTCTCCCACAAACTTGGAGAAAAAAGTTTGTGAGCACCTACCTGATGTGCATGTTTAATTTTTAGGATTTTTATTAATATTTTAGATAGTTGTTTTTACTTGTTGATTTTTGCTTTTCAGGTAGACAATTTTAACATCAACAGATGAAAAAAAAACGCCTATGGGCCAGTTCTGGCCTTGCCCTCTCCTTGCTCTCTCCTGGACCAACTGTGGGTTGGGTGGGTGGCTGCCTGGAGCGTGGGGCGGGTCTCCCTTGGGGGGCCCTTACTCATGCCTGGGCAGAGGGGATGCTCAGAACTCCTGGGTGGTGGGGGGCTGCTCGTCTGGGGCTGGGAGTGCTCTCCTGGGGCGGGGCCCCACGTTGAGCCCTCCGGGCGCGGCGGGGGGAGGGGGGGCTGGAGCTTGCACTCTCTGTCCCCCCATGCCTCCCTGCTCTCTGGCGTGGGGGGCCCCTGTGGCTGTCCTACTGGCCCTGGCCTGGGTGGCGGATGTGATTGCTCGACCCTATCTGCTACCATGTGGGTGTTGGGTGGGAAAGGGGGTCCTGGCTGCCGCTGCTATGGCGGGGGTCGTGGTGTGGGGAGCACTGGGCACTCTCACTCCTTTTTAAATTCCATCATTCACCTGAGAAGAACACAAACACTCACTCAGGCACAGGTGTTAGCTCACCTTTGTACAAATAGTTTGCGTGACTGAAATGTTTTACGTGTTGGTCTAAAAGCATAAGAATGCATTCAATTCAATTTTATCTGTATAGCCCAAATTATCAACAACAGTCGTCTTGATGGGCTTCGTATTGGTAATTGAAAAAGTTAAACATGAACTCAAAAGGATCATGAATACATAGAATTCAATAGGAAAATACTATATTGAACTAAACAGACTAAACTAAACTGGACATCCCTGCCCTTAGACCCCCCTTCGCGGTAAGGACAAAAAAAGGGGCACAAAAAACTCCTAAAAGAAACGGATTCTGGAAAAAACTAAGAAACCTCAGGGGTGCCCACGTGAAGGAGGGATCCTCCCCCCAGGACGGACGGCGATTACCAGAACTCATAGAGAAGACTTAACTTATCTAACACTACAACTACATATTAAAAGTCCAGCAGACGAGCTTCATCCAGACGGAGTTGGGGGGACAGTCGGGGGCGCGAGTCTAGCCTGAGACAGGATCCACAGCCAGGTGTAGAAGTAGGAGCAGAGACGAGGTACACGGTCAGGTACAGAGCAGAGTCGAGCCAGAGACAGGATCCAAAGCCAGGTCTAGGAGAAGGAGCAGAGACGAGGTACACGGTCAGGTACAGGAGCCAACTGGAATCTGGAAGCACTCCCACTCCCCAGGAGGGAATCGCACTGCACCAAACAGAGGGAACTAAATGATGAATAAGAATAGATGCATGTGTGCACGTTAGTTGCATTATGTCCATGTTTACCTGTTTTTATGTGAACATTATTGGAGCCAATAGGTATGTTTGTAACGTTAAGTGATGCGCATAAAAAAAAATTAAAAAAAATATATATATATATATATATATATATATATATATAATATTTCGTTTATATATATGTATATATATATATATATATATATATATATATATACATATATATAAACGAAATATTTTGATTGAGAGACTGCAGTTCAGATTGATAACTACTGAAATATTTTAAAAGTAGATTAAAAAGTGGGGCATGGTGGTTAGTGCTTTCATCTCATAGTTAAAGGCCTTGGTTCAAATCCCAGCTGGGTTCTTTCGGTGTGGAGTTTGCATGTTTTCCTCATTCATGTGTGAGTTTTTTCCAATTTCCTCTCACAGTCCAAAGATGTGCTTCATAGGTTAATTGGTGACTCTAAATTGACTCTAGGTGTGAGTGTGTGTGTGTGTGTGTGTGTGTGAGTGTGTGTGTGTGTGTGTGTGTGTGGTCCTGCAACAGACTGTCAACTTGTTTAGAGTGAACCCCGCCTTTGGCCAACAGTATCTTGGTTGGCTACAGCAACCATGTGACCTGGAAAGGGATTCAGTGGGTTCAGAAGATGGATATATGGAGGTTAAGTAATGAATGATGCCAGACAAGGCTGCTATTATCATACACCTCAAAGGGCATTATCCCGCATGATCACTCACCAAAGAAATACATTTTAAATCAAATATTAATACTTTAATCTTGTTATAACTTACGTTTAAGTCATTTTGTATAAGAAATGGTTTATTTGTTATGTGGTCTGACGCCTTGTTATGGTAACAGCTGCCAAGCCTGCATTGATCTTGTTCTGCTGCAGCTGATGTATAAAAACTAACCAGCAGAGCAAATGGTGTACATGCTAAATGTCATGATAAAGTGGTACAAAGCACCTTTTCAGAGGGAAAGTTCACCTGTTACCATTTGTTTTTGGCCTGATGATGAAGCAAACATTTGTGTCAAACAAACTGATTCCACAAGTAGTTTCCTAGATCGCTTTTAGTGCAAAAGATGTCCACTGTGTTTTTACTATGTTCTTGTAGCCTTTTTCTGATGATGAAGGCAATGTTGTCGATGATGGTCAAATTTGATCCTGGCATGTCCATAACAGAGCCATTTGAAGGACAGATATCTTTTCTACTGTCTTACTGTTGTGTTGGAACATCACCAAGTGCAATGGAAAAACGTCGGATTCTAGAGCCACTGGACTCTGGAGCAGTGGAGACGCCTGGAGTGATGATTCACTCTTTTCCATCTGGCAATCTGATGGACAAGTCTGGGTTTTGAGGTTGCCAGGAGGACAGTACATTTGGGACCGCATTGTGCCGAGTGCGAAATGTGGTGGAGGAGGAAATATGGTGTGGGGTTCTTTTTTAGGTTTTGAGCTTGGCCCCTTAGTTCCAGTGAAAGGAACTCTGAATGCTTCAGGATACCAAAACATTTGGACAATTCCATGCTCCCAGCCTTGTGGCAACAGCTTGGAGCGGGCCTCTTCCTCTTCCAACATGACTCTGCGCCAGAGCACAAAGCAAGGTCCATGTAGACATGGATGACGGAGTCTGGTATGGATGAACTTGACTCACCTGCACAAAGTCCTGACCTGAACCCAATAGAAAACATTTGAGATGAGTTAGAGCAGAGACTGAGAGCCAGGCCTTCTCCACCAACATCAGTGTGTGGCCTCATCAATTCGCTTCTGGAAGAATGGTCAACAATTCCTATAAACACACTCATCAACTTTTTTAACAGCCTTCCCAGAAGAGTTGAAGCTGTAAAAGCTGCAAAAGGTGGACCGACATCATATTAAACTAGGTTGAGAATGGGATGGCACTGCATTTCATGTGACTCATCGCAGTTGAGCCAATGCTTTTGGTAATATAGTAAATGTCCACCAATGTTCCAAGTTTATTTCTACCAACTGGCATTTAGGCCAGTGCCATATTATAAAACTTTCAGGTTATGTAGCCAGAACTTCATTCTTAGGTGTCCATTATGACTTTTTAATAGAGACTCTGCAGCCAATCAGAATCAAGTATTCACTCAGGTGTAAAAAGTGCTGAATGTGGCTCCTGAAGGAGATGTTTTGAGTAGGTCGGACCAAGTTCTGCTCACTCTGTGGCGCTTCAGTGCTTCATTCGGTCTGAGCGGGTCCAGAGCTTCAGTTGGAGGAACTTTGTATGACATTGAAATCATGGAAACTGTTTGTGACTGTGGAAGGTCAATTCACTGACTAATTAAAGTGGAGTGAGTGACTGGGTGAAACATCAGTGCCTCTCCACACACTCTCTCCTTTGTCATCTTTAAAGTGGTCGCAGGGGTGTTAATAATTTGACCCCACCCCAGAGTGTCTCTTAAGTGATGGGGAGAGGGTGGGGGGGCTGTTTGAAGACCAACCAGCCCCTCTTGTTTCTGGTGTCTCCCTCCTCCTTCTTTCCCTTTCTTCTCATTCCCTCTTGTCCTGTTGTCTTCTTCTTCTATCCTCTTTCATGCTCCACGGCCCCGGCTCCTCCTTTTCAATCTGCTCCGCTCAGCGGTCGACTCTCACAGGACAAACAGACTGGAACTGTTGCTGCTCTCTCATGTGGGGGGCAGGGGGGCGGGGCGGGAAGAGGTGAGCAAGTGCCTCATCCACCCTTTCTTTTTTTCCCTTCATTTTACCTCCATCTTACCTTCTTCCAGTCTTCCTTGTCACAGAGTTTCTCCCCTCTTCCATCCTCCTTCTTTACTTCAGATCTTTAATCTGAACTTTTAAACCTGCTTTACTGTCAAAACTTTCAAAAGCAAATGATTCAATCGCTTTTTGTTTTTCTGACTTTTCTTGACGTTTATTATTTTCTCAATGGATTTTGATTCTATGATTCAAATATTTGCATTTTTTGTAATCATAAATCTGTCTTTCTCTGATTTATATTTGAAACAAAAAGCCTCCTATAGGCTGCTAATTTTGGGTTTACCATTCAATTAAGCATTTTTCTCCACAAAAGTGACATTTTTCTTTATTATTTAATTCTTTAATCAATTTTTTTACAGACTTTTTTGTATATATCATGCATTAGTTCAGTTTATTGCATTACATTTTTTTAAACATTCAATTTTTAGTTTATTTTAGAGCAAATATGTTACTATCTCATACATGCAAAAATATTTTGTTTCAAGATAAAAATACTTTTTATATAGAAAATTAGACAAAAATGAAACTACAAAAAATAATAATAACTGGCATAAAAGATATTTTACTCTCTCTTTGAGTAATTTTAACTTCAATAAAATTACATATATTTCATATAGTTAGAGATGTGATCATTATGAGCTTGTGTGCATTATTTTATTACCGGTAAGTTTGCTTATGACAGTTTTATACTTAGTTTGTAAATTCTTCTACATTTCTGGTGTAACCCTTATGCTATTTTAGATGACCCCACCCTCACTTTGACGTGTTCTCCCTATCATGACAAAGGTGGATAAAGGTGGAAAGATTTCATGTAATCCATGGACACCAGTGAAGATCATAAATCATTGAAGAAAAAAAGCTTCAGCGCATTGTAAAGTGGGTCTAGATGACCCAACTCCCAATGTTAAAGTGCCTAGGATAGACCAAGGATTAATTGCATTTTCCTGACAAAAAAATAAAAAGATAACTTAGTTGCAGAAATTGATTAAAAGATGCATTTTTAATTTTAGTTTGTTCTTCCTAAGACTTTTTTTTTTATTCACTTCAATGTAAGTGAAAAAAAGACAAAACTTTGGACCTGAGGTCTTTGTATGAAGACAAACTTTTGAATAAAACATTTAGCAATCTGCAACTGCTCTTCCACAGATTTATAAATCTGTTTTGAGAAAAATTAAAAGTTTAATTTAAAGTGTTGGGATTCACCAAATGCCTTTTTTTAATAATAAAAACCAAAAGTAGATCAGTGGCATGTTTTGGTAATCCACCTTTTGTGGGAAAGAAATATCATGGAATCTAGATGAAAATGTGCTTTAATTTTGATTGAAAATGAATGTACATATTTTAAAACAGTACATTTTGGAGTTGTCAATTTAGAACTGTGGCTTTGCTTCTCATTTTAGTGCTAATTGCACCAATTGGTCGATGTCCTGCAGGACAGAAATGCAAACTTGGTGGAAAGTTACATTCAAGTGGTGTTAGATGATCAGAAAAATACGTGTCCAACTCAGAAAACACACATGAACGTAAAAAAACAACAACTTTTCCAGCACCACGTAAATGCAGGATAACTTTTTGCACCTAAACAAATGTCAATTTATTTGTAGAGCAGCATCTCTGGGGCCACAAAACAAAAATAAAAGGTTACCAATATTATTTATTCCAGCTTGGTGGGCCAGATTAAATAGTTTGATGGGTAACATATGGCCTAAGGCTGTAATGTCTCCCTTTTTTTGTGTTCAACTGGGTGTAGTTTTTAATCATGTTTTCTATCTTTTTACTTTGATTAACTTCAACTGAGTGTTTCTCAAGAACATTTCTCCCTTTTTGCCCCTTTCCTCCCCTGCCCCCCCTGTTCCTGGGCACCTCCATCTTTCCTCAGCGTGGTGAGGCTGCAGGCGGTGCAGCAGCAGCAGCAGCAGTCTGCTCGCCGGCTGCCAAAATGGAATTAAGTCGGTTGCCAGGCCGGATAAGAAATTGGATTCTTTTCCTTTTCTGTTATCCCTCTGGACCAGATCCTGTTTCCCCCCGAGGGGATTGTGGGGAAGGGTGGGGTGGTTAGTGGTGATGGAGTAAGGAAGTGGGGGAGTGGGGGGTACACAGGTGGTATGATGGGGTTAGATTTCTGCCAGGTTGCCGTCACCTCACTGAGCCCACATCAGGCCACAACTGCCCCCCCCCCCCCCCCCCCTTCATCCCTTTCAGACTCAGTGTCTGGGCAGCAGCTGCAGCCGGCCTGGGGGGGTGACGACTCTCCGGACGGGTCGAGCTCTTCTCCACGCCACGCCGGCTTATATGTGCTCGCAGGACTCCACCCAGCTGGATGGTAACACAGCTGACATTAGAGGCTTTATCATCTTAAATCTCCCAGCATCCTCAGCTGGCGGCGTGATGAAGGAACAGAGGACAACTCATGGTGCGGAATATAATACTTCCACTGCATGATGGGTAAACAAAAAAAGTTTCAGAAAATGTAAAGAAAAATGTACGTAATCTGAAAATATTAAGGCTCCAGGACAAAGTTTATTCTTTTAGTATTAAAAAATGTTATTATTAACAAAACACATATAAAATTACTAAGGTTCCCATTAAATTAGTCTGCCGGGTAAAACTTAATGCTATGGAAACTATTAGAGTGCTTCTAATTGAGGTCTAATGTTGAGATTCATCCATAGGAATGACAGAGTTAAGTCAAAATGTGCATCTCTCCTCAGACAAATGCGTGTATTTGAACAAAACTGAAGATTCAATTCAGTCAGGCATTATAAAAAGTCAAGGTGGGGCAATCACAGCGAGAAGGCCCTGGTTCAACTCCTGGCTGTGTTCTTGCTGCATGGGTTTTCTCCTGTCACTCCAGTTTCCACCGACTATCCAAAAATATGCTTCATTGGTTAATAGATGATTCTAAATTGTCCCTAGGTGCAAATGTGAGGGTAGTCTATGTGGTTGTGTGGCCCTGCAGAATGACTGAACCTGTTCAGGATGTACCTCACCTTTCCCCAACAGTAGCTGGGTTGGCTCCAGGAGCCCTGTGCCCCTGAAAGGGATGCAGTGGGTTACGAGGATGGATATGTGTCATGTTCATGCTACTTGACGTGTATTTAGCATATAGTGTTCACACTGGATGTGCTACATGATACCAGCGCAAACTCACAGTTGGAAGAGGCTTGGTGCAAAATGTTGAAGCGGTGCAAATATTGTGAATCTTCCTCCAGGCTTTTTTTTCACAGCTCCATTTCGATAAATAAAAGACCTGAAGTCATAGAATTCCAGCTGGGCACAAACCACAATTATTAATTTCTCCTTCATAATGAATTTTCTTACGGTTGGCAGTTCCGCAAATAACAAAGAGGCTCCCTATGTGTGACATGGTTTAACTTTTAATGCGCATTCAACGGCTGCTTTTTTGGTACATAGAGCCTGAAAATGCTCTGAAAATGTACATAGCGATGCGTGAATGTGGGAGTTTTGAACGTGGAAGCCTTACATGCCAATATGCGTGTGCTTACATGGACTTTTCATTGGAAGTGGTTTCTTGAACACGCTTTGCCGAGGGTGGTGCCAACGTAGCTTCAGACTGACTATAAAGAGTTGCCATCTCAGTTTCAGGAGTCATTAAACTCCAGTGGATTCAGTTTAAAATCTGCTTCAAGATTCTTTAAAGAAAACAAAAATCTGAACTGGATCGAACTGTGTTAGGTGTTATTATTTTGTAGGCTGTTTTGCCTGAAAAAACAGAAGTGAGAAAGTAGGATGAAAAATTGTCTTCTCTCGCACTCTGACTATTATAAACTGATCAACAAAGTCCCACTTCGATCATCTTTTTTATTGTAGAAGTGCTTCCCTTGGTCTTTCAACCATGATTATGCTGTTTTTAGCAAAATCACAAAACCTGTGTCATTTTCTGGGACATAGTTTTTACAGAGTGGCTGTAGTTCATTAAAAATTCACCTCTGATTTGTGGATGGGACTGTTGGCGAGGAGCAATCCCACCCCCCTTCCCTCCCCATTGCTAAGAGCTCAACACAAGGAGCTTGTGGCTCGCCCTGCGTGTTTTCTACGTTGCAAATATGATCTTTTTCAAACAGCCTTTTTTTGTCTGCTCCTGATTCGCAACAATTTGAATAAAGAAATACTAATAAAAACTATAAATAACAAAATTTTCTCAACATATGTCCTCTGTCATAAGAAAATTAAACATGTAAAAAAACGTGGACACCAGTGAAGATCACAAATCATTGAAGAAAAAAGGTTCAGAGCACTGTCTAGTGGGTCTAGATGACCCTACTCCCAACGTTAAGGTGCCTAGGATAGCACAAGGGTTACTAAGCCCCCACCCAGCACACCCACACACATTGCTTGTTGCTCGGTCATCTTAGTGTTTCTGGGTTTTCCTAGTCACGTTTTTGTCATTGGTTAAGTCATGTTTGAGTAGATGTTTGGTTTTTTGAAGTCCCGTTTTAGGTTACTTAATGTGTTCCATCAGTTTGTGTCTTGTCTGTCTTAGTTTAGGGTCTCCACAATGACAGGAGAAATTCAGAGGACTGCACCCCAAATTTAAGAGGCGTAGACATTGTGGACAAGAAAACATCTTTTAAAGCCAAAATCTTTTTAAAAAGCAGCCAGTCTGAATCTTTTTCTTTATTTATCATTTGCAAAGTGAATTTATGGAACAATAAGAAACATTTTTCCCTGCACATTTTCATTTAGGACATCAAAGGTTGTCATACCACACTGCAAACTCTTTGGTTTGTTTTAAGTTGCTTCACACTTTTCCAAGCTTTTCTCAAAATCCGAACAGTCACAAATCAGAGCAGCCAAAATCAGAATATTTGGAGAATGTTTCGTCACTTTAATAAGATCTAGAATTAAGGAAATTGGGTCAAAAATGTGTACAATTTTTTTCTCTCTAAACTCTTGACAGTATAAAAACGTGATTTCGGATTTAAAAAACTCAGATTACTGTAATTTTTTATTTGGTCTTTAGGATGTTACTTTAAAGTTCAAAAAAGTTAGACTCTCATTATTATATCTGCTATTGTCATTATTTCAAAAACAAAATAACAATAATGGATTAGATTCGCGCCTATGGTCCCTCTGACCATCATCGGGACATTCATGCACATTCACACCCCAGTGGAGCTACACTTGAGGTAGAGACGGTGAATTGTCTTGCCCAAGGACAGTTGACTGGGGCAGCGGGGATTGAACCGCCGACCCGTTGATCATTGGATGATCTGCTCAACCGCCTGAGCTTTTTTAGCCTTTTTTTCTCTTTTAAATGCTTGTGTTTCACTCCTTGTTCATAGATTTTTGTATCTTATTAAAGATTTCTTGATAAGTAAAAAGATAATTTATTCACTTAATTTTTTTCTAGTGATTTTCTTAGTGTTCTTTTCCTATTTTTTGACTACTTTTCTTTACGGGGATTCCGTTTTTTCCTCCATTGTCACCCCACCCAGCATTTTCCTGCAGCCCGTGCAGCTCCTTGATGAACTTGAACAGCCAGTGATTACAGACTTAGATGATTAGTGTAGATTCATGATAACCACCTAAATAACCTCAGAAAGAGAAATAACAGAAATGACTGATAGAAGAGGAAGAAGCAGTTGTTTCTTCAAGTGTTCCTTCAGTGCTGTGGATTTGAACCTCATCCCCTGGAACAAACAGAACAAACGGTTGATTGCGGATGCAGGCGAGAGAAAAAAAAACTTTATTACAAATAAACTTTACAGGTTCAGAGAGGCAAAAACAAAAGTGTATCTCATGCAAACTTTAAATAGACTTTTCTATAAATATGTTTGCTTAAAAACATAAAATGTTAGATCTTAAAGAATCCAGTTGCAGATGCAGCTTTTCCAGATAGCCCAATTGTCCAACAGATGTGTAAACAGGCGTTTTAAAACAATCCTTTTGAAAGATTTTGGAGCTAAATCAGAGTTTAGAGCAAAAAGCTTAAGGCCAGGTTGTGGGGGTATTTGGGTATTTCACTTTTTATTTGCCTCCCTGTGCATCCTGTGCCTTTTTGTATGAGAATTTTGACCGCACTGGGTCTCTTCTGGCAGTGAAGGGGGGGCTGCTGAGCCTGTTGAAATGGACCGTTGGACTTCAGAATATATCTCCTTGACTTTTTCATTAAAATGTTATTTTTCCATTCAGCCTGGAATGATTTGGAATTTAAAGTCCTCAGTAATTGGCCCTATATTTTTCCGGCCCGCCACAGCGGCGCTATCAGCGAGGGGTAAGAATTAAGACCACATAGGGAACCAAATAACGTTTTTAAAAGCTGGGAGCTCTAAGTAGAAAATTGGCTTAGCATGCAGATAGCAAAGTCAACAATGGGAACATATATCCCAGCTCTGAGTGATTGAAGTCGCTGTCTTTCTGATGAACCAAGTGTTTGATTTTCACCACGGCTCTTACATAAACTGCTAACTTGATTTCACACCCTGGATCTGAGGGTGACAACAAACACTTTAATTAGAGAGAGATGATGCAGGGAAGGGGCGGGAGGGAAAGGTGATAGACGGTAACAAATCCCCGGCACACTCCAGACAGCCTAAAAATACAACCAGCAAAGCAAAATATAATTTTTTTCTCTCCTACTTTTCATATCTTATTATTTTCTCTTCATTCTCTAGCTTAGAATATTTTTGCATAGCTTAAAGCGTGGCTGCTATCTCACCCAAACCCACGCGCTTCATTTGCATCGTGAAGGGTTTATGCAGGGGGTTTGTGGGACTCGGCAGGATGGGTGTACGCAGCAATTAGGCCTTTGTAGTTGAGATTTGGACCGGACAGTGTGGCTGCCATCATGGCCCTCCCCAGCCTGAGTGGCACCTCGTGGCCCATTGAACCAGGCCCCTCCACGCGGCGAGATTAACCTCTTTCAGAGGCTCTCTGTACCCCAAAGTAGTTGTTTTTACGCCGATAGAAGAGAAAGTGAAGGTAAACGAGGCGCACAAAAAGCAGAAATCTCTCCACAATTCTATAGAGGACAGACAGATCACAGAAAGTGATAAACGCCATCCAATAAATGTGACAATCGCAGCTCCAGCCTTCTTTATAACCTGCGAAACAAACGTCTTCTACTGGTTTGTTTAAAAAATAATCAAAGCAGTTTATTCTCCACCAAGGGGGATTAGAATAGCTAAGCCCACTGGACCAGACACTAGCAGGGAGGCCGGGGGGTCTCCTTATCAGCGCTCTGCTGTTGGATGCAGCTCTGCTACAGGACAGATTGCTTTCACCGTCGCTCTTCAGCTGCAAAGAACAAAGCCGTACCACAGCCATCATAAAGCCCGGACAGCCAGGGATCCAAAAGATGCCTTTATGTATTCATTATACCAAGCAGTTTGCTGTTCCTCTTTTCATCCTGGCCTCCATTAAACAGGGTTAATTTCTTGTTCCTAACCTGCTCTCCTTCAGCTCCTGAACCCTGACCGATGCAGACGGCCGCTCCTCATCATTTAGCCATCAAGGTTTAAGAAAAGCATGTTCTGTGTGCCAGCAGATGTGAGGACAAACATTAGGTTGACTTATTTATGATGACACTTTTCTTTAAAATGATTTACTGAAGAGGGACGTGATATACTCGGGTCAGAAACCAGAATTTTCAGAACTGAATCCCAGGCCAGATCTCAGATGGAAAAGTACAAGACTTGTCTTGACTCTTCAGTCAGAAGTCCAGTTTAAAATCGTACAGCAGGGAAGACCATGTCAAGTTCAGTTGAAGCGAAATATCAGCATTTTGAAAGCAAAATACAAGTCAAGTCCAACAGCTTTACTCCTAAGACCAAATAAAGTGTCAAATCTTTCAACTAGAGTTCAAGATGCAGCAGAATTTTTTACTTTAGACACTGAAGATACAAATGGAGATAATTATTGTGCTTTAGTAATGGCTCCACATCATATCATATAGAATATGCACAGGTGTTTTCATTTTCTGCTGTTTCAGTCAGGAATGGAATATCAAAATAAGTAGTTAGCCAGGGCAGCTGTGGCTACATCAATAGCTTACCATCACCAAAAAATGAATGAGGAGTAAATGAATAATGGAGTCACATTGTGAGGACTTTGAGCGTCTGGACAAGCGCAGATAAATCCAATCCATTATTATAATTAATCAACAAATCAATTTCTATTCACAAGATTCAACCAGATCAATCTGTCTGAGGCAGCATTAAATCAAACCCACCTAAACCATAAAAAAATCCTTACAAGACGAGATAAATCAATAATCGATATTGGAAAACACTATTTGGATTAAGACGTCATAGGTTTATGTTACTATAACGTAAAAACAAAAAAACAAAAAACAAAAAACAAAAAAAAACAAAAAAAAAAACAAAGTGCATCAAAGAAGACAGCACACATTGGATGGCAGGAAAAAAGATCAAGCCATCGTTCCAGTCCGATGTGTGGAAACACTTTGAATTTTGCAAAGACATGTGACCAGTGTGGTAGAATGTTCTAATAATGTTCCGTTTAGATTATTTGGATGTGGAAATAAAACTGGGCTGAACTTCAGGAAACTTAAATGTGAATGAATTTGACATGTATTCTTGTTTACTTATTTGTTTGCCCACATATTTAATTCACCTGCACTGTTCATCACTGTTCATGAACAATTTTGCTCTATGGGCTCAACAAGCGTTTTACAACATACAGGTTTGCCCATTTTTCGCCTACAGACTGCCTGTCTCCATCCATAAGGGCAGTCGTGACTAAGGCCAACAGTCTTTTGAACATTTTTACAGGACACCGATGAATAAAAGACATTTGGAAATGGACCTCCAGCTAAAACGTCCCTAACATTTGCAATATAGTTAGGACACTATTTCCAACAGTTAATCTGATCGATTAATGGAACTGTCTACAAGACTAGGAAAAGACTTGGAAACTGCAACTTTTTTTGGATGATCTGTAATCATCCACTGATTTAATCCAAACTCCAACACAACACTGTGTGTGTGATACTTAGAGCTGAGTCATTTTTTTTTGTCCTGCAGTCTTTGTGTTGATTTTGTGGCTTTAAAACCTCTCTGTGGTGTTGCTCTCTTCACATGTAACCCCAATTTGTGTTCCATAATTTCCAGGGGTTTTGTTTCACCTCTTTTTTCTCCCTTTATGCACATCTTTTACTTCCATCCCAACTTTGTCTGTCTTTGACTCTCTGTTTTTGTGTTGCGTCTCACCCCGAAGGGAACTCGGTCTCCTGTCTTTGTCAGCAGAGAAGTAACATAAAGGCAACATAAAGGAAGAAGGTGCCTGGAGGGAGGAAACATAGTTGGGTGGACAGAGTGGCGCCAGGACTTAGATGTTGCCCCACAGCAGAATGAACCTACAGGTTTTCTGTTTTTGCACTAATCTGTTCACTAATGATCCAAAAATGTGATTGATTATGTATGATATAAAGTTTGCTTTTGCCCTCTGAGTTTCAAAAATTCTAAATATAAATACTTACCATTTTGCATTTGAGTTATTTATGAACATGTTTGTTTTTTGTTTTGTTACAATAGTTAGTCATGTGCGAGTACTGCCTCCTTACTGACCACGCACGCACGGGGTGTGCAGGTGTTACGTAGGAGCCTGTAGGATGTTGGTAGGATGTCTACACAAACTACACTGTTTATTTTAGTCCTTTCTAACAGGCAGGCTGTGTGCAAGGAGCGTGCGCAAGAG
This sequence comes from Oryzias latipes, assembly GCF_053564925.1. Lineage (NCBI taxonomy): Eukaryota > Metazoa > Chordata > Actinopteri > Beloniformes > Adrianichthyidae > Oryzias > Oryzias latipes. The sequence goes on along the minus strand of NC_136237.1, from coordinate 34,908,096 downwards.
GCGCACACTAGTCCCTTGAACAACACTAACCTTTAACAGTGCTAAGGGTTTGGAAGGGTTGAAAAAATGAAAAATCTTTATGACACGCCTGCATCTCACCTACTTCACCCTTACTTACCCTTTCATGTTGTTTAAGTGATCACTGCGAACCATTACTCGCAACATGCATGTAGAAAAATTATCAACGGGTTCCTAGAGTGGTCTACAACCTTTATATTTTGTGCTGGTGCCCCATACAGGTTTGGCTATTTTTCACCCGTAGGCAGCCCCTGTCTACCCGTAAGGGCAGCTGAGACTAAGGCCTTTACTGACTCATCAGTGCTCTCACACTGTCATATTATAATATAGTAGCTTGGTAGGTATGTTTGGAGCGGTACTTAAAAGGTTTTTCTTTTTTTTCCTCTGATACGAGAATTAGTGTTTAAAGCCATCAGAATTCTGCCAGAAAGGGTGAAGCTACGTATGGAGTTCCTCAGGCTTCAGTTCTGGGACCAATATTCTTTTTGTTTGACATTTTGACATTTTTAGTGAGGATCAACCAACAGTTTAGGGGTGTGTCCTACCACGACTTTGAAGATGACATCAGCTGTACACCTCCTTCAAGATCTCTGGGCTCAGGTTCTGACTTCTTGTTGACTGCCTGTGAAGTATCAGGTTGTGGTTCAGTCAAAATGAGCTGGAGGTAAACCCAAATAAAACTGAAAGTGCACTGAGGACTCAGTCATGTTGCCTGCAGTTGATGTATGCAGAGTTTGCAGAGCAGGTTTTTTTTTACGTTTGCAACAACTTCGTTAGAGAAGCGACCCCAAGCGATTAACAATTTAGCAGAACTGGAGAGATCACAACTTCACAAGCTTGACTGAGTTGCAGCAGAGCAGCAATAATAGATTATTCCCCTTTTTTAACTGCAGCAGCATGAGGAACTGCGTCAGATTTACAAAAAAGTCCAAAATGAGTTTCTGCAGCTTAACTTCGGTGTTCTGAGCCCTTTGGTAAAACCAAAAGTAAAAATTGGGGGATACAAGTTTGAAAAAGCTTTCTTGCTAGAGCAGAACTGCAATTAACTGCTTTTTCCAATCAAATACCATCTAGAAATGAGCAGAAAATGATAACATGGTTTGTCTCATTAAGAAAAGAAGACAGTCATGGCTGATTTTTCACCTGACTGATCCAAAAGGTCGGTCTCTGCGCCATTTATTTCTAGAATTCTGACACTTATTTTACTCCTTTAATAAAGTCTCTTCATTGGCTTCCACTAAATATAGAAATACAGTTACTTTTTTGTTTTGCTTTCCATTAGCACGCTCTGCTTTTTATGGTAAATCTGATTCAAAAAACAAAAACTTTGTTGTAACTATGTTCATTTGAATAAATATTTATAACCAAATTTGTTTTATCCCATTAATTTTCAAACGTGCTACAATGAAGGTATTTTATGAACAATTTTTTATTACGAAAAACTCAGAATGAAACATTCTGAAAATATTTCAAGTTTTATGCTGTAATTTTATTTAAAAGATGGATAAAGGCCAACTTTGTGAGTCTGAAAAAAGTGACATAAATGAAAATGTAAACTTTAACTTTAACCAGTGTCTTTAACTAGTGTCTACAGTGTGGTTCTGAGTTAAATTCCTGACTGACATGTGTTGTAGCAGGAATGTGAATGAGTCCCCAGGAAGCTGACAACTACAGGACCTTGTGCATTTTCTGCATACTGACATGTAAAGATCACTTCTGTCAGTCACTTTCAAACCTCCTGATCCACTGCAGACTAAAGGTGACGTGATGGCGGGATGTTACCGGGCCACTGATAGTTTAAGGTCGCAGTCATAGACGCAAAACCCTTCAGGAGTTTCCCTTATCGAGGAGGACGGCTGAGCCAAAGGGTTGAAAAGTTCAAGCATTCCAAAAAGAAAAAGGTAAAAAGAGGCAGTCATGCAAATATCTGACAGGAAATATGGGGGCGGGATTACCCAGCTAAGGTGACAGGTCAAATAATAGGTGGCACAACAGTGAGTGTTTTTACAGAGCAGGTTGAGGTAGCTCAAGTTTACTCTGGCCTAAGTAATTATTGCCAGGAACACTTAATGGAATTCAACCTAAGAGAGACTCTGCTAAGATTTCTAAAATCACAAGAGGAACCAACATTTTGATTGTTTGCTGCATTTAAGTAAAGTCATCTATCTATTGATTTATTACAGATCAGATATATATTTTACCTTCAATTTTGAGGTTTAAGTCTTTGCAGGTTCTCGTAGTTTTGTTATTTCTCAAAATATTTCAATTTTTTTGCTGTAATATTATTTAAAAAGGGGGTAAAGGCCAAATTGGAAATGTATGCAGAAGGAGGAAGGAAAAAAAAAAAAAGGCTCGCTTTGTCCAAAATAAAGACAATATAGGAGATGGGAAGCAGATTTAGCAAAAGGCTGTTTAGAGCACTAAACAAATTTACCTTGGGCTTCTTAGACGTTTTGAACACTTTTTTTTTACTTTCTATTTGCTTCCATTCATTTTATTTTTGATTAAAATGTAAAGCTGCTTTTAAAGTTACTTTAACTGATCAAAACCATAATGGCTAGAGCTGTGATTCTCTGGATTATCTGCAGAACGTTTGCTGCAGCAGCATTTTTGATGGACGTGACGTCGGTTTAGCTCTGGAACAGAATGATCTGCAGCCACTTTAAGAAATGGATGACGACTTTGCATGAGGCTGTTCAACTTAAAAATCCTACTATTCATATGGTTTACAAACAGTTAAATAAAGATCATGAAGCTTCTTTCACCAGGCCACATTGATGCTAGTTAACCAGTTGGTTCTGAGATGTTGGATCATCGCCTTCTTTAAGTGATTTTGCAGTATTGCTCAAAACAAGCTCTAACTCTAGCTCTGACTGAAAAGCAAAAGGATGAAAACCAGCCAATCCCTGCAGAACAATAACTATTACTCATGATAGCACCTGAACCACATTAAATGATAAAACATTTTCCAACTTTCATGACTGACATGAAATAGATGTTTTTCTTTTCTTTCCCTGCTTATCTCCATGTTTTTAGTCGATAGAAGTCTTTCTGCTTTCTGTTTCTTTGGAAGTCAAAGAGAGATCTTTGGCCTCCAGGGTTCTCTTGAGGTTCTCTTCTGCACCAGAGTTAAGGTGAGTTTTCAAGTCCGGACAAACTATCAGATTGTCCAAAGAAATGAGCTCATGTGTAAAGTATGGTGTTGTTTGACAACATTGTTCATGCATTATTAAAAGAAACATCTTCTGTTTCAAACGTGTTGGCAAAGATAGAATCAAGGAATACTCAAATAATTGTCATCAAGGAACATGAACTTGTTAAGCAAATATGTAACATAAAAACTTTATTTCCTTTTTTAAAGGTTGGGTCAAAAATGCCAAACTTACATGTTTTGACCCCGGTTGACACAGGGATGTGACCTGAAGTAAAAGACTGAGAATTCCTTACATTGTTGTGCTTGTTGAAGATGAAACTTTTCTTTTCTGACAGACTTTAAGAAGCAGGGCTTAGATAAGCAAAGAGGTGAATAATTAACACTTTTATTTGTCTGTTTTAACCATTAATCAGCAGACAGAGAGGCAGCATTGGCTTCGGACCAATACTTTAGGGCTGTTTGTCTATCAGTGCCATTACAGGCAGATGGTTTGAGAAAGCGTGATTGGCCGGAAAACCGAGGGGTGAAAAGAGAGAGGATACTGTTGCCAGGAAGCGTTGGGATGAGGGATAAGAGGGTGTGGTGAATGGGGAGTTGCAGGGCATGACTAGTCTTAATTATCCCAAAGGTTTGCCAAGTACTGAAGCTCTTACGAGGTTTCAAAGATGAGCAACGCATTTCCAGCTCCACCTAGCCCGCAGAATGTGAAAACAATCCTTGTTTGTTTTGCTCAGCCCATTTTATAGCATTTCCCATGATATGCAGGAGAAGAATAACCCGAAGGAGCCAGCAGTCGCTATCTCTGAGTTTTAATCCTCGGTTTAGATGAGTTTGTGCGATCCACTCTGCAAATCCCCGTTGGAATGTGACAGCACACACACACACTGCCCTCGCTAAGATACGGATCTATTGATTTGGCCTGCAGAGTGGCCCGAAGGAGCCCACGAACAAAGCCAGCTTGGATATCGCAGGTGCGGTGTAACTGACTGGAATGGCACCAAAATGGTGGACGGGTGTTGTATTTATACGGGCAAAAGGCATGAAATCGCCATGCTGTATGGAGTCACGCAAGGGGAGGAGATAACTAACCATCGCGGGTCAGATCGTGAACATTGAGTTCAGTCTGAGATCAGGTAAAGCTCCCTTATTTCTACAACACAGAAGAATTGGTGCTCCGATGCAATCGCTTCTGTCGTTTTTGTCTGTGTTTTTGTTGTGGCGCTCCAAAGTCTGTCAATATTTCTAATCCCCACACAAGACGCAACAAACAGGACAAGATATTGTGGCGACGCCAGCCTTAGACAGCCTCGATTGTGTGAGATCGTCCAGTGGACACGTACTGTACGTCCTTGAAGTTTGGCATGAGAAATATGGCAGCAGGCGTTCATGTCCACCTCAGAATTCCCTACATTCCTCATCCAGAGTGACAAACTGAGGTGCCGAGAGACGTCCTCAGCGAGGAGTGCAATCATGGGAAAGGCAGTCATCACCAAGTCTGTGTACCCAACATGTCTTTCTGCTCACAAGCCCTTTGGTAAGCCTTGTGGTCAGGTATCACATGTGTTTGGTCATCCAATAATACAAACATAATCTCTTGTGAGTTTTTAATATTCAAACTGAATGTAAATTTTTCCAGAAGGGTTGCTGGTGAATAACTTCTTGAGTTTCTGAGAGATTCCTTATTTTTATTAATTTTCTTTTTATTTAGGTGCTACTGTTTAGATGTTAAAGTTTTAATGTCTTCAGATGATTACTCATTTTATGAGTTAAACTTTTTATGAGCAAGTGAAGTGTCAAAAGCAAACAGCTGTTCTCCAGTACACTTTGAAGAACTTCAGGCTGCTTTTTTACCTGGGATTGTCCCGTTAACTTGGATCCAATAGGTTGTGAATGCTAATTAACCCCTGTGCTATCCTATGACCCCACCCTTGCATTGACGTGTTCTCCCTACCATGACAAAGGTGGATAAAGGTGAAGAGGATTTCATGTAATCCATGGACACCAGTGAAGATCACAATTCATTGAAGAAAAAAGGTTCAGGGCACTGTCTTGTGGGTCTAAATGACCCAACTCCCAATGTTAAAGTGCCTAGGATAGCACATATGGATCATTTTTTATTATTTTTTATTTTATTCCCAACTAATAAATCTGCATTGTTTTAGGACCTAAAATGGAAATAACTCTTTACGAGTTAACAAGGAAGCACAGAAACATTTTAGTAATGAACTTGTTATACTTGTGTTTCTATCTGCACATGTCCTGTGTGTGTTTGTGTGTGTGTGAAAGAGTCTGCCACTTCCTAAGGCATTTGCCAATGACTGACAGTTAAAGCGGAGGGCAGAGATGACAGACAATATGGGGTAATGAGAAATGTGGCAAACAGGCTGAGCCATGCCTCCATCGCACAGGTTACAGCTAACGTGTCATGTCAGCTCCCCACTATTGTGTTTTGTCTCCTCGTCAGATGTCAAAGATGGAGTAGGAGCATGAAGAGGAAAAAACGACACTCATTATGATTGGCTCATCATTACTGTACCTAACACAGACTCGAGTTAGTCTTAAAGGGCCACTTTCAATTGGAATTTGGAGACCATTAATGTGAGCTACAGCTGAGTCCTCTTTTTACATCAAAAACCATGAGAGTGCAACTTTTTGTAAATGCAATGCTCAGGTAAGATGAGAAGGTTTTACTACACAACAACCAAACGTCTGTCACAACCGTAGAAATCCTTTCCTCCTGAAGCGGTTTTAAATAATTAAAGAAGAGGGGAAGTGAAGAAAAATACATAAATTTAGTTACTTTGGCATAAATGTTCAGATGTGCACAACTTTCTCTACAAAACTCATTAAAGTGAACTAATTGGTTTATGGACAAGCTGCAGAGTGGTTGACCAGCGATTGGAGGCAGGTTTGGTTCCCACCTTGCCTCCCCATGTGTTGAAGTGTTTTTGATCAAGACTGAACCCCACATTGTTCAACGTGGTTATAGGTTGGTGCCATGTATGGCATTGGAGTGTGTGAATGTGTGTGAGAGTGGGACTGTGACTATAAAGTGCTTTGGGCCTCAATGAAGGTAAAAAGGCACTATGCTAGTATACACCATTTACAAAGAAATCAATAGAAACTCTACAGTATAAAGACACTCTGGGTTTAACTCTTTAACGTCTTACATTCTTTCAGCTACCATAAGTATTCAACCATTTACACAGTTAACGCACAATATTTTTTTCAGTGTAAGTCGCGTTTTTTGCATGGTTTGGCTGGGGGTGTGACTTAAAAAACGCTCATATGATTGTTGTTTTCCCAGTAACAACCACTAGAGGGCACTGTAGCTGTGTATCAGTAATTGCTACTCACAGCAACGCAGAACAAATAGCGCCGCTCAGTTTGATCAGTAGATGGATCTAAATGTTCTCCTCATAAACCTTAAGATATTTTTCTTATTTGTAGACTACAATAAAAAAATTCCTCTAATTTTGTTATTTTCACATGTTTACTGATGCTTTTGTAGAGCTCTTTAAAATAAATAAACGTGTAAATAAATAAATGGATGAATAAAAGTGTAGGCTACGGTCAACGTTTCCATATAGCAATAAGGTTAAAAGCTTTTGACAGTAACTTCTCTGACACGTGACACCAGCGTCTAGTTTATGAACACATTTTTGAACAAGCGTTAAGCAGCGGATTTGACACACAAATTGCCTTTGGTGTGAACGCACAGTTATGGTGGGCTTAGCTGAGTTGTTGAGTCAACCAAGTTGAGTCGCAGTTTCTCCCCAAACTGTGACTTAGAGTTGATGCTTTGGCTGCTGCTACTGATACTGCTGAACGACTTATAGACCAAAAAATACTGTTCTGAAGAGGAGAAAAGCAACTTTATGCAACACTTTACAGTAGTGAAGTGTTTAAACAGTGAATGTAAATCAGCTTATTCTGTTGCAGAAAAAAGCGGCTTTGCGATGTTATGCAACAGTTTAGGTTAGCAATGTGTATCATATCGGCGCAAAACCAACATGAAAAGCTGCTTTTCTCCACCTCAGAATGCGCTGATTCAGGTTGATTGCATGAACGTTCGAGGAGTTTTGGTTGGTCAGGGAGTGAGTGTTTCTTTGGCGACATCTATGATGTCAGACCTCAGATCGTTGTTCCTACAGTGCATTTCCCCAACTAGCCTGTTCTGCCAGATGGTAGTGAGATGGCAAAAGCCACCTTAAAGATTTCAGAGGGAGAGAAGGAGGTTTTCAGTGAAAAGAACTGAAACAATAACTGGTATAAACTGGGTTTTCCCAAAAACATACATTTCACTGCATATTACATGTATTTATGCATATATGTATATGTATGTACAAATAAAATTTGAATTTAAATTTAAAATCATTTCAGGGGAGGCAAGTCACGTTTGTTAGGTATAGGAAAGAGTAAACCCAAAAGACCCCAAACCCAATCCCAGAACCCCTTAAAATGATGACACATGAATGGAACTGTCAAAAATTAAAAACAAATCCTAAAAAAAAACATTTATTAAGTAAACAATGGTAAATTAACAATTTTAGGTGAAAACAAGGAAGTATTGGCCAAACCTATTCAGTGTTAAACAATGTAGAAAGCCCCTAAATGACCTCAATTAAGGTCTGGACCAAAAATCAGGAAAAACTTAAGACCAGCGTTCCACCAAATAGAGACGCAGAAGTGGGCATGAAGCTGCACATTCAAAGAGTGGACTAGATGCATTCTGCAAGGTCACATTTAAATAGTGTTTGAGGCGGAGCTTCTTACAGCTCAGCTTGACCTACTTTTTTGATTCTGGGAGAACCATAAAACTTGCAGGAAATGTGTTTATGAAGAAAACAAAACAGACGAAGGAGAAAAACTTTAATATATTCATTAATATTTGTGCTGTTGTTTACTTAGAGAGTACATATGGTTGTTAATATGTTCACTTATTTGTATTTATGATTCTTATACAGGGTATGTAACAAAGTATTGAGCTGAACTTTTTTTGTTATTGCAATCTTCTTTCCTCATTTTGTCCATCATACCTATGATGAAAAATACAGGCCTCTCATCTTTTTAAGTGGGAGAACTTAAACTGTCACTGTATTATTTTCAATGTTGTTCACCTTTTGGCATTTCCCTTCAGGGTTCGCCACAGCGAAACATTCTACACTGATTCGCACAGGTGGGACACACGTCACTCCGGATGCCCTTCATGACACAACCCTGTATATTATCCAGGCTGGGGACCGCACAGGGAGACCCAGACTTGGGCCCCATTGTGGCTTCATAGTTAAGCAGTAGTAGGAAGGGTCTTGCCAACTACCCAAAATGAATGAAGCTCATTGCGCATTCTGGGGATTTAACCCTGGTTTCCCATGTTCCACTCTTATGCTTAACCATCTGAGCCATCCAGCTGCATATTATATTTAGTATACTTATACCTTTTCCTTACATATTCATTCATTTTTACTGCTTCTTGTTATATTTGGGGAAGGGAACAAATGCTTCAGTTTAGATTAGAAAGATATACTATTTATCCATGGAAAACATTTATAGTCTACAGTAAGGTGTAAACTAAATATATACATGGAAATGTGCATTTTTTATATTTAATCCAAAGGTTATTTATCAGAAAAGCACATTATCCATCAACTTTCTACATATTTTGGTGTTTGCTAACTTTATGCTTCTGTTTGAGGTTTTAATGTTTTTGTTATTTTGAATTTCAATTTTAAACTGCTTTTATTTATTTAAATTTTTTGTTTTCATAGAAAACTAGATCGTAAAAAGGGTGCAGGACTGTTACAAGCTTGTAGTTTCATTCAGTTTATTCTCATATACTGCCGTAGTATTTTTTACGTCACAGCTGGAAGTTTTTGTAAGCTGCATTTTTTCGTCTGCTCCTAATTCACCACATTTTGAATAAGGAAATACTCAGAAATGAAAATTTTAACTTGTTTTTTTTTCATATATGTCCTCCATCATCAGGAAAAATGCCACAAGAACATAGTTAAAAAAACATTATCGGCGTCGGAGTGGGCCTTTAAATAATGATAAAAGTTGATTTATCAATGAAAAATTTGAGTAGATCTTGTGCAAGGCGAAACAACTCACTTGTGGCTTATTAAAAAACTACGACTGGTCAGGCTAAAGTATGATGTGTTCTAACAGGTGGACTAATCTGACTGTGGAGGTTTTAATTTAAACCAACAACAATTTTCTTCTGCCCTATTAAAGTTCATTAAACAATTTTGTTTTTTGTTTGTTCATTTTGGGAAGCAGCAATTATCAGCAGCCAAAACATTAAAAATAAAATCATAAAAATAACGAAAAGAAAAGATTACATAGACATGAATAAATAATAATAGTGGGAAGCAGTATTTTGTTATGAAAAATGACTTTGAAAACTTTTTTTAAATTTAGTAAACATAAAATTAAAGGTCTTTTCTGTTATTTATATTTTTCAAATGTTCATCCTCAAGTAATTATTATCAGTGAGATCTGAACATTACATTTATTCGGGTAAATTCAACTATGTGGATGAGTTTAGTATGAAAAATCTGTTTTCCTTTTGATGTTCATCGTCGTGAAGTCAAAAAAACTAGAATGCTTTTTTTAAAGTGCTGTTAAAAGTGGGCGGAACCACGTTAAACTGGTACCAGCAAATAAGAAGGTACCTTTAAGACCCACCCATGAAGAAGTAATGAGTGTGAAATTTGTTTTCCCAACAAAAGCACCTTTGGGTTTTGTTAATTACAAAAGAGTCAAGCCTGGCAGACATTTCTTGGTACTAACAACTGACTTCTGACTATGTCACCGTTAAATCTGTTGTTTTACAACATGGGTGGTCAGAGTGGAACCTGCAAACACCTCATTGTGTTGATAATCTGGTTTAAACAGCAAACAAAAACTCATTTAAGGAAAGAAAAGTCTGTTTATGACAAAAAATTATGTTTGACTTCTGCGCCCGTGTCCCTCAGCGACCCAGCAGCCTGTCCCTGCTTGAAACCCGCCGGTGACTCGTCTGACCGCGAGGTGAATTCTGGCATTCCTGGCACAGACAATGCATGATTAGGCAGCCTTGAGTGATTTGCACAGCAGGTCCTAACCTGCTAAATAACAGCCAGTCAGTCAGTCGGTCAATTAGAGCGTGCAACCCAGACTGTGAAAACTGAACACGATCACACACTGCAAAGCGATTCGGTTGAAAGGTTGAACTAAGAAGCTCTCATGGTACTGTCAAGTCCTTTTAGATTACAGATAATGTGATACATTTCAGTAAAATTATAAAGCAATTTCTACCATTTTTGAAAATCTTTTCTATTTCTCAAATGTGAACTGGATTTCACTTGACTGCAGATGTTTTTCAATCACTTACATTCCTCCCATTCTTGCTTCTGATCATTCTGGAATCAATCCAGTGAACTTCTCACCCCTTTTTGTTTATTTCATTAAGGTTTTTGGTGCATAGTGAGTTTCAGGTCACTCCTGGGCCTGAGAGAGAGTCCTGGTTCCACTGAACACGAAAGCCTTAAGGCTAAAACAGCGGTGTCAAACTCATTTTCACCAAGGACCACATCAGCATAGTGGTTGTCCTCAAAGGGCCAGATATAACTTATACAGGTAACTAAATGTAATGAAAAATAAATGTAACTCCTCCTTACTGTTAAATAACTATTTAGTTATTTATTTATTCTAACTTTTTAAAGTGACAATAACAGTTGCATAGAAAACATATGTTTGCTTGTTACTCTAGCATAAATCCTTTTAAATTCTTATTAAAACCCACATAACTCCATAAATGAAGGATCAAACTGTCCAAGTGAATAAAGAAAAATAACATAAAACTGAGCTAGAAAGAGCATGTATTACACGTGTAACATTTTACAAAAAAAGGCTGCACACAACCTTGCATCCAACTGATGGTTTAATGACAACAATTTGTATGCATACGCACATAAGACCTGCAAACATTGCATAATTACAACTGCAGCTACACATAAAAATATGTAATCAACTAAAAAAAAAAACATTTTAAGAAATTAAAAACTTTAATGCTCTCACGGGCCATGTAAAGTGACATGGCGGACATGGGCTAAAACGTCAGACGTCACCATAGATGGAAAATGAAATGAATGAATTTAAAATTGATAAAAGGTCTTAAATTATATTATAATGGGACACAGAGAAACAATAAAAATAATGTTTTTTTAAAACTAATTATTATAGGATGAATAAAAACAGTACTGCTGTCATTCAACTTTACAGACTTTTATAATTTGTTGGTATTTTTTATTTTTTTATGCATTAAATGATCAACATTCTGAAACTCTTTTGTGTCTGTAGGTTCGAAAATCTGTCATGATCAAAATCAAGATTTTTTTTTAAATACTTAAAGAAAACTGATTGAGTTTCATGCATTAATGACTTTAAAAGTTATGTTTGCTAAATCATTTATTTATTTATTGCCATGACTGCCTTTTGGTGGAGTTTTCCATTGACACTTGAAGAAGTGGAAAAAATATAAATGAGGTGCATTAAAAATACTTGCATTGTGTGGAGCTGCAATGAGAAGAATGATCCTCAACAGAGCTGGGTTTTACTCTGACTATTTGTGGGGAATGCCCACAGCAAACCATGCAGAGTCTCTGGGCTTAATAAACCTAGAAGAGCAGTTGTAAATCAGTCTGAACAAAGACATGTTTGAGGAAGAACCGAAGCACAAAAGGCCAAAAGGCATTCAGCATTAATGCGCACAGGATTGGAGACATCGTGTCGAAGCACAAACTAAAACCAGTTCCGCAAGACTGTGTCTGACATGCAGAAGTTTTTTCTGCTCTCAACTTCCTTTCAACCACCTGCAAGAAAACTGAGGTTCTCAGACCAATTAAATGTGCATCTGGTGACCTCTACTGGCCGGTGTCAGTATATCTGTTGTTCATAAAACTGCTTCAAGTGTGTTTTACGAGTTATTTTACTGTTTTTGTCTTTTCTTTTACTCCTCATATTTTGGTAAAATGTTATCAGATTTATTGAATGGATTCTTGTCTTTCATTCTGATCAACAATCATAATTTTTAAAAGTAACAGAGGAATAAAAAGCTAAAAAAGACCGAATTGGACAAATTGTGCCTATTCCTGACTTAGAAAAGTAGAATAAGACAAACATTGCCAGATTTTGGGATATTCTGGGTTTTTCTAAGCAAAATACTTTGAAGTAAACTACAAGCATACCTATATGCTATATTGCAGAAATGTATACATTTAAAAATGTTTAAACATGTTTATTTTTTTAATTATAAATATATATTAAAAAAAAAATGCCCCTCTCACCCTCCGCGGGTGGTTTCTCCTCCAAGCTCGGGTCCTCTACCAGAGGCCTGGGAGCTTGAGGGTCCTGCGCAGTATCTTAGCTGTTCCTAGCACTGCGCTTTTCTGGACTGAGAGGTCTGAGGTCTTTCCAGGTATCTGTTGTAGCCACTCCTCCAGCTTGGGGGTTACTGCCCCGAGTGCTCCAATTACCACAGGCACCACTGTCACCTTCACTTTCCATGCTTTCTCCAGTTCTTCTCTGAGTCCCTGGTATTTCTCCAGTTTCTCATGTTCCTTCTTCCTTCCTGATGTTCCCATCGCTTGGCACTGCCACATCCACCACAACAGCTTTCCTCTGTTCTTTATCCACCACTACAATGTCTGGTTGGTTCACCATTACCATCCTATCAGTCTGGATCTGGAAGTCCCACAGGATCTTTGCGCTCTCATTCTCTACCACCTTCGGAGGTGTGTCCCATTTTGACCTTGGGGTTTCCAGTTCATATTCTGCACACATGTTCCTGTATATTATTCCAGCCACTTGATTGTGGCGCTCCATGTATGCTTTCCCTGCCAGCATCTTACACCCTGCAGTTATGTGCTGGATTGTTTCAGGGGCCTCTTTGCACAGCCTACACCTTGGGTCTTGTCTGGTGTGGTAGATCTGAGCCTCTATTGCTCTGGTGCTCAGGGCTTGTTCCTGGGCTGCCAGGATGAGCGCTTCGGTGCTGTCCTGTAGGCCAGCCCTTTCTAGCCATTGGTAGGACTTCTTGATATCAGCCACTTCAGGCATGGTCCGGTGGTACATCCCATGCAGGGGTTTGTCCTCCCATGAGGATCTGTCCTCCAGCACTGTATCCTCTGCTCTCCATTGCCTGAGACATTCACTGAGCACACTGTCATTTGGGGCCTTGAGCTTGATGTACTCATGGATCTTGGATGTTTCATCCTGGATAGTGGCTTCTACGCTCACTAGTCCTCGGCCTCCTTCCTTGCGGCTAGCATACAGTCTCAGGGTGCTGGATTTGGGATGGAACCCTCCATGCATGGTGAGGAGCTTTCGTGTTTTAACATCCGTGGTCTGTCTCTCTTCCTTTGGCCATCTTATTATTCCTGCAGGGTATCTGATAACTGGCAGTGCGTAGCTGTTAATTGCCCGGGTCTTATTTTTGCCATTGAGCTGGCTTCTCAGGACTTGCCTTACTCGTTGGAGGTATTTAGCTGTTGCAGCTTTCCTTGTTGCCTGCTCCAGGTTGCCATTTGCCTGTGGAATTCCAAGGTACTTGTAACTGTCCTCGATGTCTGCTATTGTTCCTTCTGGGAGTGAGACCCCCCCTGTGTGGACTACCTTGCCTCTCTTTGTCACCATCCGGCTGCATTTCTCGAGCCCGAATGACATCCCAATGTCAGTACTGTAGATCCTGGTGGTGTGGATCAGGGAGTCAATGTCACGCTCACTCTTAGCATATAGCTTGATGTCATCCATGTAGAGGAGGTGACTGATGTTGGCCCCATTTCTGAGTCGGTATCCATAGCCAGTCTTGTTGATTATTTGACTGAGGGGGTTGAGACCTATGCAGAACAGCAGTGGGGACAGAGCATCACCTTGGTATATCCCACATTTGATGGACACTTGTGCAAGTGGCTTCCCATTGGCTTCAAGGGTGGTTTTCCACAGCTTCATTGAGTTTCCTATGAAGGCTCTTAGAGTCCTGTTGATGTTGTACAGCTCCAAGCATTCAGTGATCCATGTGTGTGGCATCGAGTCATAGGCCTTCTTGTAATCAATCCAGGCTGTGCACAGGTTGGTGTGTCGTGACTTGCAGTCTTGAGCGACTGTTCTGTCGACCAGGAGTTGGTGTTTGGCTCCTCTGGAGTCTCTACCAATGCCCTTCTGTGTGTTACTCATGAATTGATCCATGTGCCTATTTATCTTGGTTGCAATGATGCCTGACATGAGCTTCCATGTTGTGGACAGACAGGTTATTGGCCGGTAGTTGGATGGGACTGCACCCTTTGAGGGATCCTTCTGGATCAGGATCGTTCGCCCTTCCGTTAGCCATTCGGGGTGAGTCCCATCTCTTAGCAGCTGGTTCATTTGTGCTGCCAGGCGCTCGTGGAGTGCGGTAAGCTTCTTTAGCCAGTAGGCATGTATCATGTCAGGGCCCGGTGCTGTCCAGTTCTTCATACCTGAGACTCTTTCTTGGATGTCTGCCACTGTGATGGTTACTGGATTCTGTTCAGGGAGGTTGCTATGTTCTTTTCTTAGAGAGACCAGCCACTGGGCATTGCTGTTATGTGCTGTCTGTTTCTCCCATATACTTTTCCAGTACTGTTCAGTTTCTAGCCTTGGTGGGTCTGCTCGGCTGTTTTGACCCTGCCACTGAGCGTACACTTTTGCAGGTTGAGTTGCGAATAGCCTGTTTATTCGTCTGGCTTCATTGTCTCTTGTGTACCTCTTTAGGCGGCTGCTCAAGGCTAGGAGCCTTTGTTTGGCAGTTTCCAGTGCTTCAGGTATGGGCATCTGGCTGTATCTCTTAGGTACTTGCTTTCTCATTGTACCTCTTTGAGCCTCTGTCAGCTTACTCACATCCTTCCGAGTTGCCTTGATTTTGGCCTCTAACCGTTGCTTCCATGGTGGCTACTGTTTTCTTCCATGGTTGCTCTTGTAGCCAAGCATTTCAAGGATCACTGCTGCTGAAGTGTAAACCAGTTCATTGGTTTCTGAGATGGTTGTGGTAGGAATTGCCCTCAATGCTTCATTCACAGTTTCCAGTAGACTTTCATGTACGTCACTTAACCGTTGTAGTTGGTGTCGGGGTTGCCTAGTGTTCATTGTAGACATGATCTTGTCTTTCAGGTCAGTTGCTGCCTCGCTCAGCGTAATTGTGGTTGTTGGGGCTGTGTACCCAATCTCAGGGTGGGAGTGTGGTATAATCTCCTCTCTGACCTGTTGTTCTGGCTCTCCCGTGGCATTGTATTGTATCGCTTCAATTTCAAGTTGTGATAGGAGTTGCCGTTTGTGGATGTTAGAGCACTGAGCTACCAGTTGTTTGGCAGTTAGCCTTGATTGTGGGTTTCGAAGCATCCATTCATTCCACATTCTCTGCATGTAACCCCTCTGGGTGGGATTACTTGAGTAGTAGCATTCTAACAGAACCTTGTTCTCACATCTAGTCCATTTCCGTCTTGTTCCAGTAGCCCACTTTCCATCAGGGTGCTCTGGTTCCTCAGCACCTGACGCAGACCTTGTTTGGCCGGGCGACGTCTGAGCCGGCATGACATGTGGTTCATTGTCTCTCATGTTGTGAGGTAGGCATTAACGTTAAGGGTCTTGCCCAAGGACCCTCACTGGGTGATGTAATTGCCCGTCTTTGTTATGGTAATTGCCCCATTTCCATGGTAATTGCCCCATTTCCATTACCATTAATTGTTCGTTCCGCCCTGGGAATCGAACCCGGGTTTCCTGCATGACAGTCCTGCACCTTACCAACCGAGCTACCCTTTTGTTTTTGTTGATTTTCGGAAATTTAAATCTATACAGATTAAAGTTTGCACTTTGTTCTTTTTTTTTTGGTTTGTTTTGATGAATTTTCTGTCTTTTTTGTGATTTTTGTTCTTATTTATAATCTGGTTTTAGATTTAGCTTATATTTTGGTAAATAAACTTTTCTCTCATTGTTTTTTTGGCTTTACACGTCTTTACAGGTTTTACAAGTAGTGATTTTTGAATGACTATTTAAGGATTAATTCAAAGGTCAGTTGAAAATTTAAGTAGTACAACTTGGAAAGAAAATGGATCCTTTTAAAGTATCTATTAAATCTTTACACCAACAATTATTTTTACAGTTAATTCAACAAGCCCATAATATTTTTCTCCCTCCGATAATATGAGCAGTGTACTGTAAAGTGATTCCTTGCTTTTGCTGAGATCAAGTTTCTTTTAATTTGTCAACGTTACTTGTAGGACTAACGCAAACACTTGCACTGCAGCGTTTTAATTGGCTTATTGTTTTAAGGTGGGAGCTATGACCTTGTTTGTGCTCAGGTGCACGGGCAGATGGTTGGAGATTTGAAAGTAAAGGACTGGCGCTACAAAGTATTCTGCTTTTTCAGGTAAAACTATTTCACCATGAGTCCATTGTCACATCTCAATGAATTTCATGGTTAATAAAATGATGTGGAAAAGAACTGATCATATTTTTTATTACTGTACTGAACTTTGCTTGTGCTGTTTGTAACAAACGCTATTTTTTTTTCAGTAGAATGCTGGTCAGATCAAGTGTTTACTTTTTTAAGAAGCAGTTTTGTGACAAATCCAGACTCAAAAGTATGCTAGTTGATCAAGGTTGCAGCTGCTTTTCTGTCCAGAAAAAATAAACTGCATCCACTGCTGCTGCAGCAAAAAACTCATTTGACAACCAGAATTGGTCGTCTTCAATCTCTTGAGCATTTCAATAAATCAAAACACTTAGAAGATAAACGAAGCACTGATAATAATCAAATAATCTTAGAAAACTAGGTGACATATGCAAACAAATAGAATGACCAAAATAAAAACTTAAATAAAAAAAAAAACGCTATTCTAAACAGTTAACCTTTAAGATTTATTTTTAAAACATGAGTCAAATCAAATGTCCTTTTAAAGTGACAGCTAAAAATAATTATGTTTTAATGTAAGACGTGTTAAAATATGCGATGAGTAACAGCAAAAGAAGATCAAAAAGACTTGCTGTGTTTTTAGTGATGTACAACAGAAGGATGGTCTGCTCTGAGGCCATTTTCACTCTTTTTCTTTTCTATCAGGTTACTTTTGAGTAAACTTTATTGATCTGTTTTCTGACATTTGACAGATAGACAAAGGACCATCATTTGGGAACCAAATCTTTGCTCCAGACAGTATCTGAATGTTAAACTAAAAAAACAAAGAACATTACTTCACTGCAAAATACTATGTTCAGTAACTGATGTCTGGCTTACCACCATTACTGTCTCATTCATTAAGAAATCATAAAAGGGTTTTGAGAACAGCAAGCCTCGTGCATCCAGCTTCGTGCCAGTATTTTTTATGTCCTTCTACACTGAATCATGCTGGCCCCTAATGACAAAATAAACAGGGATCTGTGGATTAATCCACAACATAAACACAGGCTGTGCACACAGCATCTGCAGGCATCAGCGCATCAGAGTACTGGGACTTGCAGGAATGTATTTTCAATGTATAGCTTCACTTCAGACATGAAATAAATCTCTTAACCAAACAATTATTTTGTTATTCCCTTTAAATATAAAAAAAGATAGATTTTTCACAGCTGAACTAATTTTACTGAAAATGCCAAATTGTGCCTAAAGGGAAAAAAAGAGAGTTTTAAAATCTAAAATACTGCTTTTATTTCTTCTCGTCTTGATTTTTGCAACTCCATCCTTACATGTCTAAGTAAAAAATCTCTCGACCGGCTCCTGGTTGTCCAGAATGCTGCTGCAAGGCTTTTAATCAAATCTTCTAAGTTTTTTTTCACACGTCACCCCGTTACTAATCCAGCTGCACTGGCTCCCCATCCATTTCCGTGTGCATTTCAAAATTTTGGTTTTAACATACAGAGCACCGGTCTATATAAAATACCGTGTCCAGCCGTACACTACCAGCAGGTCCCTGAGATCATGTGACCTTGGGTCTGCTTGCTGTTAAGAGAACTCAGCTAAAAACTAGAGGTGACAAAGCTGTTGCAGCGATGGCTTCATCCTAGAACTCCCTTCTTCTCAGCCTCAGATCTGTAGACTCAGTGTTTTCTTTTAAAAAGAAGCTGAAGCTTTTCAATTAGATTTTTCCTAATTCTGTTTATTTTCTGTATTTTACTTTCTTTTTCATTGTGAAGTCTTTTGTGATTTTTGTCTTGAAAGGTGCTATATATATATATAAAGTTTATTATTATTATTGCTAATTTTAACCTTTTGTAGAGATTTTTTTTGTTAAATGTTAAATAAGGACCAGTGACAAATAAAACATAGATCTTGATTGATCACTCAGTTGTTTTAAAAGTTAAAAGTGACACAATTTTAAAATTGTATTTTTAATATCCCAAATTAAAAAAAACAAATCTAACAGCAAATATCCATGAATCAATACAGTCATACCCACCTAAAGCTACGGACACACCAAAAATGTGATGTGTGTTCAAGAACATGCTGTTCACACTGGTCAAGCAGGGAGGGGCTTTCTTCTTTTTCTACTGTTTACTAGCGAATGTCCGTCACCTACAGTTGGTGGGGCTTGGTACAAAATATCAAAGCGATGCAAATCTCCCAAATCTAGCTCCGGCCTTTTTCTTTTACAGCTCTATTTATTGTAGGAACGACTTGATGTCAAATAATTCCGCCCGGGAACAAACCAGAGATATTAATTTCTCCTTCATGATGAATTTTAAAACACTTGACACTTCTGTGAATTAAAAGGGACGTCATCCATATATCGCTACCAAATCTGAGTCCTTCAACCTGGTTCAACCTGGTTTAACTTTAAGCATGCGTTCAATGGCCACACGTTCAGAACATAGAGCCTAAAAACGGTCATAGCAACTTACGTGGCTTTGTGTGATTTCGAGTTTGGAATGCGGAAGCTCGAAATGCGTATTTATGTCCGTTTACTTGGCTTTTCATTTAAAGTGGCCGCTTGACCGCACAATGCCGAGGGTGGTGTGCACGTAGCTTTAGTTGTACATCCTAATGCTTGTAATGTAGGGCAGGCAGAATGCAATACCAGCAAGAAGCCAAACAGAAGCCCTTTTAGTTGAAAATTGCTCTTGTTATTTAAGTTTCTTTGTTTCATGGACACTAATTAAAGAAAGCCAGACTTTTTATTGCAACCTTAAGAAGCTTTTTATGACACAAAATTTAAATGCCTCTTTCACTTAAAAAAGATTTATAAATGTATTTATTCATCCTATATAGGAATTATTCTGACCCAAAGTAATAAAAAAATAGATTTGTTTTGCCCGCCTGTTAGTTACTGGTTCATTTGAGGCATTTCCAGATCGTCAACCCTGCATCACCATCCTTCCAAAATAAAAGACATGAAATTGTTTGGTGACGTCATACATGCCTACCCCCCCCCCCCCCCTCCCCATTTATTTATCTATTTTTTTCTCGCAATTCTTCCGTTTTCCTCCATCAAGTTCACCTGTGTCACACCTGAATAGCTTTAGCCGCCGCTCAGAAGCTATTTGCGTCTGCACAATCTTATTAAGGGACTAGACTGACTGCAGCAGGGTGCGTTTGTGTGTGGAGGTGTGACTTGACTAGAGGACAGGAGGCACCTGACGCCGTGGAGGTGGGACTGCGGCGCGGTGACAGTCGCATTTTGCTCCACGGCGATTACGCGTCCACCCCGCCTGTCTTTTGGTGGTGTCCTGACTCGCCTTCAGTCCGCCCGTCTCTGCATTCGTTGGGTTAACCCACTATTTCTGCACCAGAGGTCGCCGGTTTTGAGGACAACAAACTCCCCGCGGGACCATGCTGACGCTGCTGACGTCCATGTACATGGTGGTGCGGGCCATTTCACCGCAGGTGAGCTAAAAGTGGCTCATCCGGCGGCGGCTATGTTTGACCGCCGTGGCGGACGGAGCTCATCGCACGTCCTTGAACGCACCATCTCAGAGGAATCATTGGGGCTGTTATGAGTTTTGAGTTTAGAGTTACGTTCGTGTTATTATGGCGTGTTTAGGGGTAACACTGCTAAACGGTGTCTTTTATTCTCATTAACTTCGTTTTTAAAAATGACTACCGAGAACCAGCGAAGTAAACTAACAGGTTGCGTACTCTTCTTAAACCTCTAGTTATTATTTCACTAAAAGGCTGCAGGTCTGATTAGAGTTTGAAGATTCCTTGACATCTAAACAGCAATGGATTATCAGCTTCCGCTAAGTTTCTTTCAAAATAAAAGATTCCATGGCGTACTCCCTGTGTTTTTGTGCTTCTTATTATTAAACGTTTGTTGATTAAACTGATCGCAATTATACAAGTTAAAACTGTAAATTATTTTTTTCAAGAATAAACATATGTAGAAAACCTAGCTGGCTGAATATCTCAATGTGTTTAAGCAGAAAGTTTTTAGTAATAGATTAAACACAAACAACGACAGAAATCATGAACTGTTGAATAAATCAAGGAAAAATGTTAAAAGCAGTTAAATAAGCAGCAATTCTTAAAAAGTGGGCCTTTCTTATTTTTTTTTATAAATCAAAACAAACAAAAAGCTAACATGTCCTAAATTTGGCCATTTAAAAATATTTTACAACATTCTACTTTAATTTATTTGATTTTTTTTCTTCTAGCATTTTTCTTATGTTACCATTCAGTTATATACTATATTTCTAATATACTTTTCAAAATGACACTCTTACTTCTAATTTGCTATAAATATTTTTTATTGAGACATTTTCTGTTGATTTTTTAAGTCTTGATCGGGTTTTTTTAATTCATTTTTATTTTACTTTTAAATAATACAGATGTTTTATCCTTTTGATTTTTAGCTATCTAAATATCTTACCTATTTAACCTATTGTATATCTATTATCTATAACTGTTAAATATACATTTTCTATCAGTTTTGGAAGTTTTTTGTTCAATTACTGATTTTTTTTCCCTCTTTTACAACAACACGTAAGCAGCATCCAAACAAAGTGTAAAAATGTTCATTACGATTTAAAACTATAAGGAAAAATCTGTAAAGTATAACTCAAAGAATAAGAGTTATTTTATTTATTTCTAATGATTGATAGGTTTGATGAATCTCGGTGTCTGATTATGTTGATGTTTCTTGAAGCTATCCTTTGCTCAAAAAATGTTTTATTTGGGATTCCATCTAGTCAGTTTTATAGGTCAGTGGGTTAAAACCCATTTTTTTTAGGAAACTGTTTTTCTGAATGAAGACAAAGCCCCATATTGAAACTGACAATATTCACTGTCTTTCAACCCTGCAGTTGGTACCTCAGTGCCTCATGAACAATGACGCCATGGCAACTGTCTGTCAAATCAGTTGTGGAAAAAATATGTCCTTCCACCCACAGAGTAAAAACTGATTCACATTTGTGTAAAAAAAACAAACAAAACCTCTGACCCTCAGGAGGAATGAACCAAGAACCACCGTTTTTTTCTTTTGCATTTTATAGGATTAAATCCGCAATTTGTCCAGATTATTCTTTAGGTTTCGTCCATCAATAATAATAATAGTAAACAATCAGAATCCTCTAGCTGTATTTGCAGGTTTTGATAAAATGGCGGTCCTTCAGTTAGATGAGAGACCTTCACAACGCACAGCTGCTTTGTCTGATCTGCAGACTGTAAAAGATAAAAAAATCGTCTCTAACTGAATTTAAACATCTATCAGGTTGTACAATCTGCACATTTCTGTGGCTTAAAAAAATTGTTGATTAGCTAAAACTGAATTGCAGTATATTTCCTTCAAGCCTAAATTTCTTTTCAATTATATAAAAAATGTTCTTTCATGTTTTTTTCCTTAGAATTGCAGAAAAAAACATAGATGTTGGTTAACATCTGAATGTGACTTCTCTAGCATTTTAGCTCTACTGCCTAGTCTGATGATGGAACTGATTGACATGGGGGGGGGTCGTTTTCTTGAGCTGCTAAGTAGAAAGCCTCTCAACTGTACTGTTTAATTTGGGGTCAAACTCCAACTTGAATCTTTACAACATTCTATTAAGCTTCCTGTAGGTGATGCGTTTGTTCTGTTATTTCTTTAGATTCGTGTGTAATAACTGTTCCAGCTGCATAAGAACAGGTGTTGTGTCTGCATAGACACCAGTGGAGTGGGGTTTCAGTTCATTCCAAAGGTGCTCTAAAACATATCTAACTATTTAAGGGCTTCTCGTTAAAGAACCACTCCAATGAAATTCATGTTTTGGTGTTTTTAAAAAAAAACATTTTTCATGCATTTTTTTGATGACTGAGGACGTATATTTAAAAAATTAAGCTCAAAATTGCATTTCAAAGTATTTTGTGTATTCGGATTATGAATCGAGCAGAAAAAAAGTCGTTTGTAAAAAGGATATTTGTGTTGTAGAAAAATTCACTGGACGGACCACAAGCTTCCTTCTCTGCTACGTTCTGAGGTGTCAACTTGTAGATGACTAGATCCATGTATGTCTTCTTTTTCCTTGTCTGAGCTAGACTTTGGCCCAAAACTGCATGGCTGGATAGCTCAGATTGTTTGCCATTTTTGTAGCACTGGCGAGGGGCTGTAAGATGTAAACAGAGGTCCCTCAGTTATTGGTGATAGAAAGGGGGTGAGATGGCAATAGTCCAGCCCACAACTCAGTTTTTTACTTTGCCTAAAGATCTGCATGATCATAATTAAAAAAACACTTTTACAAAAGGTCCAAAGATGATCTGAGTGGATCATTATTAGTTTTTACAACTTTGAAAACATGTTATGGTTCTGAATGTCTTCGATTGTTGATTTTTTGCTCTTTTGTGGACATAAATAAAAAAAATCCCATATTTTGCCCTCCTCTACCAAACCTTACAGCAATGCTGTCAGTCATCTGACTGCCATTGTTTTATTTTCTTTATTGGTCACTTTTGTTCACCAGCTTCTGAATTAGCATGTTTTTTACACACCACAATGCAAAGTTCGCATTTTTTTCTTTGCCAGCTTACTCTTAAACAGGGCTCTCCAACTCTGGTACCACTTTGTTTTCCAGACATTTCTGCTACTGATTCTGTAGATTTCTCGGTCACAGCCTGGAATCGCCAAATCCAGCTGGTCAGCAGCAAGTAAAGCAGGAATACCTGGAAAACCATTGATAGATTTTGAGGACCAGAATCAGTTTGCAGTAAAACAGCTAAGAAGTTTGGTTTTTACCAAACTTTTCAAAAGAAGGCTTTTACCAAAGTGTGGGTGATGACAATGTTTAAACATCAATTATAACTGATGCTGACTGATTTGACTGGCTGCTCATTTGGAACAAGGTTCACTTTCTTATTGCGTCGTCTCTTATTTTTTTCCTTCTTTCGTTTCCAACTCCAAACTAATTAAGAGCTAAAAAGGCAACAAAAGTGATGTAGCTCCACAATCTTGCTTTAAAACGGGTTAAAATGTCCACATTTATGAAACCTCTTCTTTCTAGAATCAACCTAACATTACCATAAGATTCAGCTTTTTTCTTGCCAGAAAACACAAATCTGCATTTTATCCGTCACTGCTATTCTGGCTAATGGCTTGTGCATGTTTTGACTTTTATTCTGAAGGCTGGAGCGACTGGCTTCCTGCTGTGTTGCTGGAGTTTGCTGCAGCAGAATGTGCAGCAGATTATCAGCACCACGGTCAGTTCCTGTCAGGGTTCCAGCTCTGTTGAACTCTGCAAACGGCACGAAGATCAACATGGCTGCCGGTGTCCTTGACAGGTGACTGTAACTGAAAACCTCACCTGCCTGAAACTAACCCCCCCGCCCCCACATGTCTTTTCCATTCAAAAGGACATGAATTCATTCATGAACCTTTTCTGTGTACCTTTAGCCCCTCTGTAAACTTGGCATTGGAAGCAAAATTCAAAAGTTTTTTTCATTTTGGTCTCAGGGTTCGACAAAATTGACAACATATGAAAAAATTATCCACCTCTTTTTACCCCCCCCCCCCCCCCCCCAAAAAAAAAAAAAAAAAACAAACAATAAAGAAAACCAACAATTGGTTCCTCGTGTGACATCCTGACTGTTGAATGCAATTAAGGTGCTGTTCTACTATATAACCTTAATCAGATCAGACAGCTCTAAGGAGATTAACCTCCCCCCATACTGCAGATAACAAGCTAAACACTTAAACAAGCTAGCAGCTGAATTGTGCAAAGACAAGTGAACTTTGTTCTAAATTACCTTTCAAACTTAGTTAAAAAGAGCGGTCTATAACTGTTAAAGATATATAAATATCACTATTATTACACATTATTAATTACTCATATTATTATTCTCTATATATTATATTATCTCACTAGTGGCTCTTTTTGATTGGTCATGCTGTAAAAAAACGCTGATTTTTGACAAATCTTACTCTATATTTAAATTCTGATGCTAATCTAGTTTTAAAAAGTTGATATAAACTTCAGTTTCTGTGAATAGAAAAAAAAAACTAATAAAAAGAAACTATTTTTGCAATTAAGTTACAAAAAAGGTTTTTCTAAGGTTACAAAAGTTTAATTTTGGTGTAAAAGTGGGGTTTTCAACATGGAACTAAACGGGAAATTCTTCTTTTCTGAAACCAGCCCCCAGTGGTCATTTCAGGAACTGTAACCTGCGGTATTTCCGAGGTGGGTTAAACCTAAGATTTTTGTGATTTACAGTCAATTAAGTTAACTTCAGGCCTCAAATGGCTGACTTGGGACATCTTTTTACTTTATCTTCTGGGTTGTTTGTAAGCAGTTTTTGCTTGTTCCCTTCTCAATATAATACAACCACATATGCTTAGGAACCACAAGAAAACTGTTGGTGCAAATATGTTGTATACCTTTTAATGCATCATCCTAAAACAGCCCACCCCCCAGACAAATGTTTAGCACGGCAAAAATGTGCCCGTTAGGTCACCCGGCCATATCTTTTTCACCTCACAACCTGGTCAAAGCAACATTTGTGGAGTTCTGTCGCAGTTTTAATCATGTTTTTGCTCTCATACTACTACTAATTTGTTATCATAGCTTCTTGGGAAGTTAGATTGTGCGTTTGAAGATAGCATACTGGGTGTGAGGGACTGATGCCTCGTTCACATTCCCCTGTTTGTCAGTTCTTAGACATAATTCGAATAAATCTGCTGATCATTATAGACTCAAGCCAGCTGCAAGAACATTTAAGTTACTGCAGACCATAGGATACATCTGATCTACTCCTAGATTGCGTTTCATGTAAGTTGACAGACCTCATGAGTTAATTTGGGGTTTTGAGTGATTAAAAAAAAAGGTAAGCTGTTTGCATAATGCAAAGTTACCTGTTCTGTCTCGTGCTCGATTATTTGTTCAGCTGCCGTGATGTGATGTGATGTGTTCGGACACAGTGAAGTGAATGTGTTGAAGCCGGACTGCAAACTTGGTTTAGAGCACGGTGCAGTTGACTGGTAAAGTAGAAATCAGCTGTGATCTCTGAATGGATGGGATTCTCCAGATATAATCCGTCATGCAAATGGCATTGTCCTCTACAAGACAAATCATAGTGGCACATATAAATTGCAGTTATAGCTCTAAAATAAATTACAAGCTATGAAACCTCTTTAATAATTTATAGTCAATGAAAATGGCACAGATTGCCACGCACTGAATGGGGTGAAACGGCTGCACCCGTGCTCAGCCCCAAATCAGCAACAATGTAAGACGGAACAGTTTGGTATAAAACGAGTAATCACTAACTGCTTTACAGACCACTGTTAGGAGGGTTTTTATTTAGTATGAAGTACTTTTGTGTCTTCTCTTGATTTGTGTGCTTGATTCAGGTCCCATTTTACTGTTCTCACACAACTGAAGGCATTTATTCTCAAACATTTTTAAACTTCTTCTCTTCTTTTTTTTTTTTTTTTGCATATTTCCTCTCCAAAAGACTGAACATTTCTTTACAACATATATGATATGAATAATTCTGATCAAAAAACAAGAAAACAAATGTAAATCTCAAATTAAATATACCTTAAACATACATTTTTGTTGATTACAGTTTAATTAAAACTGTTGGGAAAAGGAAAACCAATCATTATTTGATGGAAAATAATGAATAAATCATGCATGTGCTCTTCTTGGATTTGTTTATTTACTACAGTCATTGTCGCGACCTGTCCAGGGTGAACCCTGCCTTCATCCTAAAGTGGACAGGTTAAGCTCCGGCACCCCTGTGACCCCGTAATGGACAAAAGGGGTTCAGATAATGG
Source organism: Oryzias latipes (assembly GCF_053564925.1). Lineage (NCBI taxonomy): Eukaryota > Metazoa > Chordata > Actinopteri > Beloniformes > Adrianichthyidae > Oryzias > Oryzias latipes. The sequence goes on along the minus strand of NC_136237.1, from coordinate 34,881,702 downwards.
ATGGAATAGAGTTTGCAGTCTGAAAACTGTTGTTGTGTGGGTTGGGATACTTTTATTATTCTTTTAATATGATGTCTCCCTGTCATTTTGGTATTCTGGATGATGGGGTTGGATTTAAAGACATAGGAATGTAAAAAGTAATTGAATCAAAATGCCTCATCCCTGTGGGTTCTTATGAAGACCCCCCCCCCCCCCCCCCAAAAAAAAAAGACATTTGTGAATGTTGTAGAGATTATACATATGTTGTACAGCAATGAAAGGTAGATTATTCTAAACATATTTCTAAAGAAGACAAATCCCTGGAATTGTGCATGTTAAACAAAAACTTACAAATTTCCGATAGTTTTAGTTTGGGAATTCATTTGAATTTATTGAGCTGCATACAGAGATTTCTGGGGTGTGGGAAGGTGCATAATTATGTTTTCCAACAATGTGGAAAAAATCCAATAATCTATAGATAGAAACGTGGGGTGTTGTGGTTTTTTTCATAGATTTCTTTTAATAAACTGTCTCTTTTTATGCAATTATTTGCAATTGTATCAGTCATTAAAATGAGTTGAAAAAGTCTGTGTTAAGTAATCGTATAACTTTTTCCATTGATGTTATTGTAACTTTTGTTTATGATTTCTTCTCATTTTCCAAAATATACAGTACAGACCAAAAGTTTGAACACATAACTTCTCATTCAAAGAGTTTTCTTTGTTTTCATGACTATGAAAATTGTAGAGTGACACTGAAGGCATCAAAACTGTGAATTAACACGTGAAATTATATACATAACAAAAAGTGTGAAACAACTGAAAATATGTCATATTCTAGGTTCTTCAAAGTAGCCACTTTTTGCTTTGATTACTGCTTTGCACACTCTTTGGATTCTCTTGATGAGCTTCTAGAGGTAGTCTCCTGAAATGGTCTTCCAACAGTCTTGAAGGAGTTCCCAGAGATGCTTAGCACTTGTTGGCCCTTTTGCCTTCACTCATCGGTCCAGCTCATCCCAAACCAGCTCGATTGGGTTCAGGTCCGGTGACTGCTGAGGCCAGGTCATCTGGCTCAGCACCCCATCACTCTCCTTCTTGGTCAAATAGCCCTTACACAGCCTGGAGGTGTGTTTGGGGTCATTGTCCTGTTGAAAAATAAACGATGGTCCAACTAAACGCAAACCGGATGGAATAGCATGCCGCTGCAAGATGCTGTGGTGGCCTTGCAAAGCAGTAATCAAAGCAAAAGGTGGCTACTGTAAAGAACCTAGAATATGACATATTTTCAGTTGTTTCACACTTTTTTGTTAGGTATATAATTCCACATGTTAATTCATAGTTTTGATGCTTTCATTTGAATCTAAAATTTTCATAGTCATAACTCTTTGAATGAGAAGATGTGTCCAAACTTTTGGTCTGTACTGTATGTACGTTTCATTTGTTAGATAGTTGATAGTAAAAGAGAGGGGAAATCCCTCCTAATTGTTGTTACATCGTGGATAATAATTTTTGGAGAAATGTTAAAAAATAAATGATTTGTAATTCAAGTTGTGCTCGAGCAGCGCAGTTTTTCTACCAACCACTAGGTGTCGCAAGCGTTGAGCTTTCTGAGACAATAGCGGGGAAAAGGTTCCTTTTTTTTTTTTTTTTTTTTTTTTTTTTTAGAAAAGCGTCGTCAACATGTGGGCGGTTGGAACCAGAGCGATGCATTCTGGGAGAAAGAGTTACTTTAAAAGCAATCAATTTGCCTATCCTGCTACATCAGCGTGTTTTAGGACTACAAATCCCAAGCGTTATGGGGCGGGTCTATTCACCGCCTAATTTCACAAAACACGGATAGAGGTGACCCCCGCCGTCCAGTCCGACTCTGAGCAGGGAGCACAGCCGCATCCGAAACAACCTCCTCCTTCTACTAGCAAAAAATGGTAACGACGACGACATTAGGCTTTATTTCTTGCACTTTATATTTAGATAACCTCCTAAATGTTTATCTGAACAATGGGAATGCAGAGTTTTATAGTGCATTACCGGATGACATTGAGGCGACAACGTCACCATTGCATCTTTTTTAATGCTAAAAATGCTAATATTTGTTTTGGTTGCTAAACACGCAACAGCGTTCAACCCGCGGTGTGAACTTTAAAAATGAACTGAAACGAGACGATGCAACGTTTAGTGAAAGTGCACAGAAGTTCAACGTTCAACTGCTCCTTCTTACTTTTAATTCATCCATTTTTTTAAAGTAGCAGGCGGCGTGGCAGCGACGTCAGATGACGTCGACATCCATTTTCTTGATACTTTCTCGGTCAGCCAATCAGAGCGAGTCTCTGAGGTGGAATCCTGTTTAAATTAAGAAAAAGTCACCTGACGAGCTAGCTTATATTGGCCTTAAAAAAGGTGTATGCCATTGTTTTTCTTAAAAGGTTGAACTTAATTTATTTGAAATAGTTTTGTAGAGTTGATCTGATCATTGATGGCAGAAAATTACTTGATATTTGTCCAAAAATAAAGGCCATGCCACGTGCTCTGGCAGTGACGTGCAAGGTCATTCTGCCTGTTACTGATTGGAGTGGTGGGGAATCTCCTTTCAGAGAAGACTGACCTGCAATTCCTGGTGTTGACCTTTAGTGTTCAGTTTAAATCAGTGACCTTGGGTTTGCTTCCTCTGCAGGCCGAACCAATCCGTGTTGTGGTGACCGGGGCTGCCGGACAGATCGCCTACTCCCTGCTGTTCAGCATCGCAAAGGGGGATGTGTTCGGGAAGGACCAGGTAGGCGATCGGCTGATGTGTTCGTGTCGTGGTGCAGCTGCAGAAGGAGACCCTGTCCTCCTGTTCATGTCAGCTGCACACAGCTGTTACGTAACGGCATTACCACTGGTAGGATGCCCTCAGCTTCCAACCATCCAGCTTTTTGATGCAGGGAAAATCCAGGGAAAGCCCCATTATCTTAAAGCACTTGATCTTTGTATTTTCCTTAAAAGATTATAATCTATTTTGGTTCAATTTGAAGTGAATTGCAGGATTCTCACACATAATGGCACAAGTATCTTTTTAGTGCAGGTGTTAAAACAATTAAAATAAAGATTTAGTCAAATCTGAATATGCCCTGACCCCATTTAAATAAAAGACAAAAACTTCAAATAAAATAAAAAATCGGAACAATTTTGACCTGTTTTATAGGTTTTTTTAATTCTCAAAAAGCCGGCAAAATTTGTATTTAAAACCACATGTATTTGTTTCAAATAAATGGTAAAAAGAAAAAAAAACTTTTTAAAAAGCTTGATTTTATGTTTTGACATTAATCTAAATTTGCACTTGTGTGTAAAACTTTAAAGTTAACATTGCTGTCTTTAAAATTGTGGCTCCTAAAAAAATTAAATCTGACAACAGAGGCTCTAAAAATGTAAAACCCGTGCATAAAGTATTTATGCAGGGCATTAAAATATTGAATTGTTGCATGTATTTTTGCAAAAACTGCAGTGTCACTAATATAATAAAGCAGATTGGATGTGGAATTTATAATTATGATTTTTTTTTTTTTTTTTTTTTTTTTAGAAAATTACTTGTTTAAATTCCTTGTTCATGTCTTATCCAGAGATGGAAACATTTGATTGTTTATTGTTTTTTGACATATGAATCCTAACCAAGCATGCAGAGCTGTTGCTCCTAATTGAGAATAATTTGCAATAATTATTCAAATTATTCCAAAGTCAAAGTTGGAATTCAATATTTAAATTAAGCTAAATCCATATTTTTTTGTATAATGTATACGGTACTTTCTTTGCATTGAATTTTTATGGCATTAAAGATGATTTAAGAAAAAAAAACATGAAATCAGATTGGCTTGTTTCTGAAGAAATTCTGATTTACATTTTTTGGTTTTTGGTTGAAGCTATTTGTGTGAAAGTTTGGTCATTTAGGAAAAACTACTCACTGAATTTGAATGTGTTTTATAAAAAAATAAAATAAAAAACCCATCAGAAAATGACTTCTTTCCTTGTCTTATTTGCTTTTCTTCAGCCAATCATCTTGATCCTGCTGGACATCCCCCCCATGCTGCCGGTGCTGGACGGAGTGGTCATGGAGCTGCAGGACTGCGCCCTCCCTCTGCTGAGGGGTGAGTGAATTCTTATTTTTAAAAGTTTATCTTGAAAAAGAAAAAAGACTTTACATGTTTTAGTTTTTAGACTCGGTTTGCAAACACAAATATTTATGAGCTGTTGAGTTACATGTTACTGTGACATTACAAAACTACATATGAACAGTCTTTTCCCATCTTTATTTACATTATTTAGCATCTGTTGACTGACAGATTTAAAAAAAAGCCTCCTTTTTTGTTGCCTCTTCCCCCTTAAAACCATCAGCTGTTGTAAAAACAACATTAAGTGGTTTACTGTGAATATTACACCTCTGAACAAGAAATATTCTGTTCAGTGCAGTAAAATAAGAATAGCATCTTGCCCTGAAACATAAATACATTAAAATTGTGTTTGATTGTTTCTCCTTCTGAAGCTCCTTCAGCCTTCCTCCTCCTCATCCTCTGCCACTGCATGCAGGAGGAAGGAGTGTCTGAAACAAACCTCCCGATTGGCTGCTGGTTCAGACACCCCAGCAGCCAATCAGATGAGTGCACGAGCAGAACTGAACTCTGACTGAAGTCCAGTCTGATAGCAGCAGCTTCTCTCTAACAAGCAAACGGTTCACCTTTTTCGTCAGCATCTGCTGAGGCGGCAGGAATTGATCATGAAGACGGACTCGTTTCAAACATGAACGATGAACACCTCCCTCTTCTCCACACAGAGGTCATCCCCACCGACAAGGTGGAGGTGGGCTTCAAGGACATCGATGCTGCCATCTTGGTGGGCTCCATGCCCAGGAAGGAGGGAATGGAGAGGAAGGACCTGCTGAAAGCCAATGTGGCCATCTTTAAGACGCAGGGACAAGCCCTGGATAAGTACGCCAAGAAGACCGTGAAGGTGACGCCTCCAAACATCCCACTGTTTTAGTTTTGGAAGGAAATCACGCGACGGTCACTGCAGTCAGGAACCGCTTCCTCCTTGCTGATCGATTAAAAACAAGAAGTGAAGTTGCTTATGTAGCATCCACACACAAACGGCAGGTTTTCAGCTTTCCTACAAGCTCTCCACAATTCAACAGCTTTATTATATCTTATTTGATGGAACTAAAATGACCACAACAGTCACAAAAAATCTGTTTATTTTATCTTTCTGACAAAAGTAAAACTGAATAGATGCAGAGAAAAGGGGATTTTATTGACCAAATGTATAAACTTTTCTATTACCATTTTGAATAGCTTAAGAGCGTAGTTAAAATGAAAAACGTCCAATTTTTTAGCAGCATATTTTCATTTGAATATAAAATCATTTCCTGTAAATCTGCGATGTTTTTATATCAGAAGTTGATCAAAGTGTGTGGAGATGTTTGGCATTTTTTTCTAGCAGTGTTTTAAGGAGATGTGTTCCTCTTCTCTCCTTGAAAAATATTAAGAAAGAAATGAAAGTGTCTTTATACTCCTAGACTCTAGATGGCGCCGTTTGTGAACTTAATTTTTTAAACAAAAGTTTTTTTGTCCTTTTATAAAAACAGTTGACTAGTATTGTTTTATTTCAAGTGATCAATATATTTTTAAGTGTTTCATTTTGCTGCAATTACCTTAAGTTACTGTCGCTACGGTTACATGAAGAAACATATTTTGTTCATTAAGGTTTTAAGATTTGTTGTTTTTACTTGGTTATGCTTTGATGTTGTTTTGTTTTTGAGGTTGTTTTTTTTTTAAATACGATTGTGTAAATTTGTAAAGTTTGTTAAATGTCAGCCTTCAGCTTGAGGCTCTAATCTCTCCTGAGGTCAAAGTTCATGCGCAGATGCACTGTGGAGACTTTGGCTCCAAACATGGCTCAGAAGATAATTTATCTAAAACATTTTTGTCACTTTTATTTTTTAATTAGATTTTACTTGAATATTTGAGCTGGTTTTAAAATTCTTCAGACAAAAATGGAATCAAGGTTTGGCATAGAAAATGGTTCAATGGTGTGGACCTGCACAGTGCAGTTCCACCTACATGACGGCCCAAAGAGCTTTAGTCACAATCACATTTACTCACATTTACAGCTGCCATGCAAAGGTGCAAGCCAGCTCACTACTGTTGTGTTTAGTGCTCAAGGGCATTGGGCAGCAGAACAGGAAACACCTGGGACTTGAAGGTCAGAGGTCAACTGACCTCTGGCTGACCCTGCATTTTTTTTTTTTCTTTCAAACAAAAAATATGTTTTTAATGTAAGAATTCAGAATATGTATTAGTGAAAGTTTAAAGAAACAAAACAGTTTTGTGTCTGACTATTAAATTAATCAAAACCACAAATCCCAGCCAAATAGTCGCTCATGTTAAAGCAGTGCAGTGACCGACACCTCCATTTTATCTTCATCAGGTCTTGGTGGTTGGAAACCCAGCAAACACAAACTGTCTGATTGCCTCCAAGTCGGCTCCATCCATTCCCAAGGAGAACTTTTCCTGCCTGACCCGGCTGGACCACAACCGAGCCTGCTCCCAGGTACGCCCAGGTTCCCCTTGACTGCAGCAAACGCTGGAGCGGTGGGCTCTAGAGGATGCGGAAGGTTGGGTCATAGTTTTCACACTTGGAGGGCAAAAAGCTTTTGGACATTCTCAACAAACTTGTGCATACATTTAATCTATATTTAGTTTATTTAATCAGGTAGGCGAATGTGGTTTTAGATTTCTGGTTTCTCTGTATTCTGACTGACTTGATAAATTCCCCCGAAACAAGAGAAAAATTGTTTTGGAGAAAAAGTTGTCCAAGAATACGACCAGAATTGTTTCTTGCTGCCGTGTCTGCGTCTGTCCTGCAGGTGGCGATGCGCTGCGGTGTTTCCTCCGACAAGGTCAAGAACGTCATCATCTGGGGGAACCACTCCTCCACTCAGTACCCCGACGTCCATCACGCCAAGGTGAACGTCAGTGGCTCGGAGGTGAGCGCCTACGACGCCGTGAAGAACGACGCCTGGCTCAGAGGGGACTTCATCTCTGTGAGTGCGCCACCTGCTGGTAGAAAACGTTAAGGCGAAACTCGTCTCCACAGAGTGTGAAGTTTGTTTTTGTCGGTTCTGCAGACCGTGCAGCTGCGAGGCGCCGCTGTCATCAAGGCCAGGAAGCTGTCCAGCGCGATGTCCGCGGCCAAAGCCATCTGTGACCACATGAGGGACATCTGGTTCGGCACGAAGGAGGTCTGTGCAGAATTTAGGAGCTATTTTCAAAGAACAGATTCTGTTGAGTCCTTTCACCTTTTCGGCATTATCCGAAAAACTGATGTTTCATTGACTTAAACAGGGGGAGTTCATCTCCATGGGAGTTTACGCTGCAGGAAACTCTTACGGCATCCCAGAAGACCTCATCTACTCCTTCCCCATCCAGATCAAGGTGAGAGATGTCTGAGGGCTTTTCTGCTTTAAATGAACGAGAAGAAATGTGAAAATGAAGCAAACAAGATCATTTTGTGGCCATTTTCACCTGTAAAGAAGAAAAAAAGCCCATCATGTCAAGAGTTTTATTCTTTAGGATCATTAACAAAAATAACTGCTTACAGGTCCAAGTCCAAATCCCAAAACAAAGAACTGTTTTTTTCAGATCAGCAACACATGATCTGATTTAACTTTGTTTACATCAGAGAAGCTGCTTTTAAAAGTGAGCTTTTATTCCACTGTTTTGTTCATTATTTTCTTTCCATATATTTTGTTTGTTTATTCTGTTACAAAATAGTTACAAAATGCCACAAATTTTTTGTTTTAATAGAACAAGACCTGGAAAGTTGTTGATGGACTCCCTATCAACGACTTTTCACGGGCCAAGATGGACGCCACAGCGGCAGAGCTGGTGGAGGAGCGGGACACCGCCATGGACTTCCTTTCTCAGTGACTATCGCCCCCTGCTGGCCAGCAGAAGCTCCCAGATCCGCTGCAGACGCACTGCTCTCGGCTCTGAAGTCAAAGCCCTCCACTGTTCTAACTGTTGGAGCTGTGTGTGTGTGTGCGTTAGTTTGTGTGTGTGTGCATGCGTGAATGTGTGTGTGTCACCAGGCCACTTCTTCAGATTCACTGAGAATCTGTCAAAATTTCCACACCTGGCCTCCTCTGTTTGCGGGACAAGAGTCTCCGGTAGATGAAAACAGTAGTTGTGCAGAAACTGTAACAGATCATTTTATCTGCAATAAAACAAACACGAAACTTCATTTGTGAGTCTTCAACTTTTATTTATGGTGTTTAATATTGAGTCTTTAAAATGGAAATCACTGTCAGATCAGCTGTGCTCTCTTTAAAGTTCTAAGATGAAATGGGGAAAAAAGCATCCGAAGCAGCTGCTTCAGGCCCTTCACTCTGCCACACTGGTCAGAGCTCTACAAGACACATTTATGAAATAACATACTTTTCTTTTGTGATTGGATCAACATGGCAACCAATTCATGTTTTGGCTGCCTGTGGGTGACAAACAGCTCTATGTAAATGTTAGAAGAATTGTCAGAAGTTAATTTTTGGCTTTCCTTTGCAACTGAGGTTTTTGGTTGACCACGCCCACATTCCTAATATGTCTGCCAAATGTCTTATCGTTTTATTCACTTTGAGCCAGGGATTCACAAGTTACATTTTCACAATGTTTCCAGTAAAAATGTGAAAGCAACAAGTGCCATTCAAAATCTACAACTACTAAAACTTAACTGATGCATCCACTTAGACGACTAGATCCATGAACGTCTTTGTTTTCCCCGTCTGAGCTGGTATCTGGATCAAAACTGTACAGCTGGATAGCTCCAATATTGCTCGCCATTTTTGTAGCACTGCTAATGTTAGGTTGGGGTTGTGAGGGACTGTAAGCTAGCTGGCGAACGTGCAAACAGATGGATGACGGGAAGTAGGGAGGGGGTTACTCCACATCGACTGACATGTTAAACATAAAACTAAATGTTATGTTCACATCTTTCTGCAAAGTTGTGCACAAAGTATTAATTTGTGCACAAAACTTTGTCTTTATGGCAGATTCCTTACTCCATACTCTTCCGAGAAAGGTATTTATTTATTTTATTTCTGGAGACGCTTTAGAACCAAAAAGATTCTGTGTTAAGGATTGATTTAGAAGTTTTGCTGCACATCTGATTTTGGCCAAAAACGCCACAAAACCAGTGAAGATCACAAATCATTGAAGAAAGAAGTTCAGGGCACTGTCTTGTGGGGTCTAGATGACCTCAGTCCCAATGTCAAAGTGCCTAGGATAGCACAAGGGTTACACAGACTTAGCTGTCAGTCTTTACCAAATTTTAGTTCCATATTACAGAATTATTACAGTTCTTGTATTGATATGTGGGCCAAATATAATTGAATAGTATCATAGTTTATTTTATCGAATTTGTTTAGCTTTTTTTATTTTTCATCCTAACCCTTGTGCTATCCTAGGCACTTTAACATTGGGAGTTGGGTCATCTAGACCCACTAGACAGTGCGCTGAACCTTTTTTCTTCAATGATTTGTGATCTTCACTGGTGTCCATGGATTACATGAACTTTTTCCACCTTTATCCACCTTTGTCATGGTAGGAATAACACGACATATTAAGGGTGGGGTAATCTAAGATAGCATAAGGGTTAAAAATGGGAAAATGTTTGAGTTATTAGTTATTTGAGCCGATCTGTGTCTTGTAGTGTCAGCTTTTGACCACAAGGAGGAAACATTGAGCCAAGTTACCCTAACCAGGTCTGTTTTTAATAAAAATCCTTTTAAAATTTTAGCGATAATATTTTGATTTTTACACAATTTAGTTCAACCCAAACCACAGCCTGTACTTTCTCATTTAATTATTTATTCTAGTGTTGAAGATTTGATCAAAACACAGGGCTCGTGCGTAACAGGTGGATCAGGCAAACTGCTGGGTGATTGACAGGTTTCTTAGCCAATCAGCTGCTTGTGTCGAGTGAGCTCCTTAGCGTCACTTGCCTGCGGGAGGTGGGGGTCTCGGTTGACCGGACCTACGTGCCCTCTGCCGCGGGGGGGTCAGGGATGATGTTTCAGTGCGTTTCCTCCGTTTAGGTTCACTTTATTTCCCGGTTTCGTTCCGTAGCTGAGTCCACCGGGAGTGAGCGGCACGCTGCCCCGTCCCAGGTTGTCGGTGGGGTCCTGAGGCGGGTTCTTTAGGCTGTCCCGTTATTTTGCCTGTGTGTTCAGGTGGGTAAAACTGGTGGAAGTTTGTCCTGTAAAGCTCTATCAATCATTTTTGTTTGTTTACGTCTTAATGGAGTAAAAAAACAAGATTATTTGGGATATTTCTGACATTAATGGTTGAAGCTTCCTCAGCTCAGCGCGTGTCTCTGTGCACTTTGCAAACAGTCATTAAGCATGAAAGCTAATTACTTCTCAAAAAGGCTTTTGAGTTACAATATTTATACAATCTCAAATTTGCCTAAAAATATTAGATAAACTGCTTATTTTGATTGCAGTTTAGGAGTTTTTGTATTTTCAAAACTGCATTTTGTTTTTATTTTAGTGGAACATGTTTACTATAAAAACAGTGCAGATAAAATGTATACAACTACATTTTTTATAAGAATTTGTTCGCAAAAGTTGCTAGAATTTCAGTTTTTAGAAGTAATATTTATTTTCTCCAAATATTTCAAAACAAGAAATGCAAAATTAGAAGTACACAGGACCTCACCCATGTTTAAAGTTTACACAGGTTTGCCCAAAATACAAGACCTTCCCTTAACATAAACACACCAAATATTGAACTTTCACCCAGAATCTAAAAACTTCTTAAAAGATGATGAGTTTTAACCATGTAAAAACAAAAATAACACAAATAAACCATGTTCAGTAGAAGAATTCATATGATGGTATAGTTTTATTGTCAATTAAGGTTAAAATTAAGGTTAAAAACTAACATCAGCCAATTTTCCAGACAGATATAGCTTTCAATTTATTTTTATTGTAATACCATAGTTATTTACATTGTTTGTGTGTTTTATTTTATGTAAATAATAATCTCTCTTTGAGCATTCTCTGTCCCAATAATGTGTCCTAAAATATTAACCCTTGTGCCATCCTATGACCCCACCCTTACCTTGACCTGTTCTCCCTACCATGACAAAGGTGGATAAAGGTGGAAAGATTTCATGTAATCCATGGACACTAGTGAAGATCACAAATCATTGAAGAAAAAAGGTTCAGAGCACTGTCTAGTGGGTCTAGATGACCCAACTCCCAATGCTAAAGTGCCTAGGATAGCACAAGGGTTCAAAGTAAACTCTGTTTGAGGTATATATTTTTTTGGTCTTCTTAATTTTTATTATCTTTTTAAATCACATCAAACTGTCCAAACTAAAAACAAGAAACTTTGTTTTTTACTTTATTTATCTCCTTCTTAGCCTCTTTCACTGTTTTCACACATTTAACTCTTAATTTTACATTTTAACACACCGTTTTCTTAAGCAGTCTGCCTTTTAACTTCACATTAAATGTGTCATTATTTTTTTGGCATCGTTTGGCTCTTTTCAGCTTTTCTGCACTTAAAAAAATCTTTTTTTTTTGTACTTGATTTTGAATCTTTTACCACGATTAAATATTTCTCTGCATTTTGCCATTTTAAATAGTTTTAGGTGACTTACTTCAGAATATTTGTATTTGTTAATGCATTATTTAGAATTCCTCATCCTCTTGTTACTTTTTGGTGCTGCTCTATCCTTTTATTTTTCTGTTTTTATTGCTCATTTGGCATGTTTAGCTCTACATAACATGACTAAGGGAGCACTGAGGAGCCAGTCAGACACTTAAACATCTCACCCACTTTATTTTTTTAGGTGTATTTTTAGAGTCATTTATAATCTGCTGTTTTTAATAGATCTATGGTAACAAGGTCATTTCCTCTTTGTGGGTTCCCTAAAGTTCTTTTCTGTTCTATTCTAAAACAATGTACAGCATTTTTGTCATAGTTTAGGTTTTTTTTTCTTTTGTCGTTCCCCCATTTGTCCCTAGCTAATTAGTATGTAGCGTTGAATTTTTAAAAATCTTTTTATGCTTCATTGCATTGTTCTAATGTAGTTTTTGTGACTGAAACAAACACACACACGTGCTCCATGGGATTGGTTTGTCTGTTTGTGGGCGGGTCCACATTGCGGCTCAGGGCTGAAGCCGCATTCTCACGGGCTTCCTCTGAGCTGAGGATGAGGAGGACGAGTGTTGTTCAGTGAGTGACAAGTCTGGAATCTGCTTTGGGACCATCGTTGCTCTTTGTAACCCGAGTTTGAGCTTTTGAAACCGCAGATCTTTGACAAAATGTCTCTGACTGTAGCAGGTGAGTTTCACCTTCAGCGTTGATCTGTGACCAAATATCTGAGTTTGAATTATTGCAGGAAAGATGAGTTTGCGTTTAAAAGGTTAAATGGTCGTGTAACCATTATTTTAAACGCTGAAATGACTCTAGGCTCATCTGATTTTCACGTGTTGTAATTGATACGGAGCTGCATTGTCCTGCAGTTCTCAGATTCCATCAGACCTTGCAAAAAAAAAGAATAGAAACCCAGCGTTCGAGCGCCTAACACCTGTTCTTTCTCTCTCTGTTCCAGTCACTGATGTGCATCAACAGCGTGGAGATTATACTTGTCTTTCCTCCAACATGTCGCTCAGGACTCTGACCTTACATCTGTGTGCTTCCAGATCTCGCCAGAGGAGCCATGACAGAGTTCCAGGAGAAGCTCCGCCAGCAGCACGAGGAGTCGATGCATCGTGAGCTGGAGGCGCTGCTCGCCACCGCCAACAAGGAGGAAGCGGAGGTGAGGGGGAGCCGTCTCCGAAACCGGCTGAGAAAGTCCCAGCCGGGAGAATAAACTCATGAATTGAGCTTTCAGCACTTTTGGAATAAAGTCTAAGCCTTAATTGTTTCCTTAAAGCAAATGAATAAATGCTTTAAAAATAACCTGCAGCTTTCATCAAGGCCACACTGTTTTTCATCCGTTTGGAGACTCTGGACTCACTGGGACAAATGCCACTGGCCTGCTTGTCTGTCGTTTGTGCTGAGTAAATATTTGAGTGGCTGATTTCTCCGAAAACTGGAGATCAACCTTTACATGCAGCAAATCAGTGCACAAAGCTAGGAAGCACAAATAGGGTTTTTTTAAGAGCAAAACAAAAAGAAATAAAAACAATTAAAAGGACAAGCAGAATCTCGACATCTTTGGATACATTAAATATTATTTTTTTAATAATTTAGAGAAATATTTGCTCAAAATATCCAGAAAGACAACTTTTTCAGCCACAATATTTGTTTTATGCTCTAAAAATATAAAAATAATACTTTTCAAATAAAATAATATAGTAAATCATTTTAAAATAGTATTTTAATTGTTTGCTTTTGGCTGTCTGTTTTGCTTTTTGTTGATGTCTGCGATTATCATGTTTTCTGCTCCAGATTTTTACATCATTGGATCAAAGAAGTCTGATGAGTTAAAGTCCAGTCATTATTTATTTAGGAAAATTTTACTGATTCAATTTACCCTCAGCAAAAAGGAGTAAATAAATGTACTACACTTATACTTAGTCTATACTAAAGGTGATGGAGTATACTTGAAGATTATATTTGATATATTGATTTTTCAAGCCTTCCCTGATGTTCTGTCACCTGAAATGTAGTTAATGGATTTTTTGGGCTTTTATGGTTCCATTTATTTGCTCAACATCAGCAACTAGTGATGGCCGACTCCTTCTCTTTCAGATCTCCAGGAAAGACTTTGACGGCTTCAAGAAGCTCTTCCACAGATTCCTGCAGGTCAAAGGTCCCTCAGTCAATTGGGCCAAAATCAACCGTCCACCCGAGGACTCGGTAAGCGCCAGATAACCCGTCACTGTTTACCGGGCTTCACCGGGGGGCCCTGAGTCAACACGGATCCCGGTTCAGGCGTCAGAGCAGCGGAGTTGAACTGAGTTTGCTGCAGAGTTATGTAACAAAAAGGAGAGAATTCCACTGATTTAAAATTGAATCTAGTTATGTAGTTATGTAAAAAAAATTCTGATGTTTTCCACTAAAAATCGATTCTCCAACTTTTTCACTTTTATTTCTTTGTTTTCTTACTAAACCGTTTGGATCCATTTCACATCTGTTAAAAAGGAAAAGAGAAATTCTCTGCAATAATAAAAGATCTGCTTCCAATTTTCTAGTTTTACTGATACTGGATTAAATCAACATCAAACATGAGTTTAATTTCCACAAAAAAAATAGCTACATATTTTATTTATTGGTCCCTGTGGTTCTGGTTGGGTTAAATAGACCCTTAGAGATTCTAGTGTAAAAGGTGTTACATAACAATAGTGCTGCGATATAGTTTGGAGGTCTGAGGAAACACAAACTGAACTAACATGAATCCATTTTTATGCCACAAAGGACAAAATAAGAATAATTAAGATGCAGTGAAACTTAAAAAGTAGTCATAAGCTTTTTTTATATGAGATGATTACTTAAAAACAGTTAAAAACTAAACTCTAAAAAGCAGAAAACTGTTTTTAAAGGAGGCGGTTTTGTTAAAAGTTAAACATGGTGGCCTCCTTTGGAGAAAGAAAAGAGACGGTAATTGACATTTTTCTGTATACAGTTTGCCTTCATGTCTTATAGTTTTAGAATTTACACATTTATGTGCTTCAGACAAACATAAAATAGCAAAAACCTTATTAATTTAAGCAGTTTTATTCAATCAGTCATTTTTATTTGTGCAGTACTATTCATCAACATGCTGTCGAACCCCCCCAAAAAACTCACATTTAGACATAAATTTGAAGAAAATACATAAGACACATCAGATTAAAAGCAACAACAATATAAAATAGACATAAAAAGGGAGTAAACAATTATTTTTCTAGATCAGAAAACAAAGAAAATCTTGAAGTTTGCAAACAAAAACATCCCGTTTTTTTCCCCCTCCTCATGAAATCTCTCTGTGGTCTGTGAACTGCAGCAGCTTCCCTTCAGGAAATCATGACAAGAGAAACCTGAGCGCACGTGCAAACCATGTTTTCCGTCATATGACTTTTTATTTAAATGATTCAGGAGAGCGTACGTCGTCACTAAAGTTTGTAACCAGAGCTGACAGACGGCACTGCTCAACACCGCTCGCCTCCTTCCTGCAGCTCTGCAAAAATACCCGGCAGAGCGAAGGTTACCACCCAGAATAGTCTGACCGCTGCAGCATTCGAAAGCTGTCGGACCGTCGCTGACATTTGTCTCCTGCAGACGCCCCCCTAGTCCTCTCAGCTGCTCTGCAGTGTCACATGACCGCGTTCAAAGAACATGAAATATGATATCCCAAGTGTCCTGAGTTCAAACATGCTGGTGAAGTTAAGGCCAACTCTGAGATGGATGTCTAGTATGAGTCTCCAGAGGTGTGGGGGTTCTGCTACTGCGCTTCAAGTGTGCTTTACTTTCTGGAACACGCGTGTGTCACATGCCCAGAGATAAACCCTAAAGCGTCCTTCAAGACCAGAAGAAAAACTAAACATAAACGCAGTTACAGTCTCACTGCGATAATCCTTTGATCTATTGTAAAAGCTTTCCTAGTGGTGATGATTATGCTGATTTAAGGCAAAATCCAAAAACCTGTGTCGTTTTCTAGGACATAGTTTCTGCAGAGCGGCAGCAGTTCATTTGAAATTCACCTCTGAGTTGAAGGTGGGACCGTTGGCGTGGTGCAACCCCCCCCCCCCCCCCCTTCCTGTCACTCAAAACTGAGAGTTCTCCATTTACGCACTGTCCTGCTAGCTTACAGCCCCTCAAACCCCAAACCTAACACTAACGGTGCAACAAAAATATTCAACAATATTGGAGCTGTGCAGCCGTACAGTTTTGAGCCAGATTCCAGTTCAGACGAGGAAAGCAAAGTCGTACATGGATCCATTTGTCTACAAGTGGATGCATCCGAATGCAGCGGAACAGGACACTTGTGCCCCGCCCTTGTGCCCCGCCCAGCGTATTTTTTCGACCTAACAAATAGGATCAAACAGCAATTTTTCATCTGCTCCTGATTCAAAAGGATTTGAATAAAGAAATATTTAAAAAAACAACGTTAAGCTTAATTTTCTTCAGATATGTCTTCTATCATCAAGAAAAATGCCAAAGGAACATGCTAAAAACACCAAAAACACGATTTTCACCAAAGTGGGTTTTTAAAGAGAAGTTTCTGCAAAAAAAAAAAAAAAACGTTCAGTCTTCCTTTACTTAAGCGCCTCGTTTTCAGTACAAAATCTAAAAAGAGTTTCACCGAAAAGGAAGAAGATCAGGTCATCTGTGTTCAGTAAATGTTTCAGGTTCTGTGTGTCCTAAGGAGCAAACTAAATATGAAAACATCTAAAAATAAATACTACAACTTTATTTAAATATCTTAGAATTAAAGAAGTTTCACCAAACCACTAAAAAAAAAGTTAGGCAATCATTGCGGTGTTTAGATTGATCACATCTGAGTCAAATATGAGCAGAAAAAGCAGGTTTTTGGAAGTGTCTATGATGTTGAGTCTGCTTTCTTTGATGCTCCATCAGATCCAGCCCTATGACAGGATCAAGGCCAAAGGACTCCCTGATGACATCACCACCAGTCTCAACAAGCTGGTGGTGGTCAAACTGAACGGAGGACTTGGAACCAGCATGGGCTGCAAGGGCCCCAAGAGCCTGATCAGCGTCCGCAATGAAAACACCTTCCTGGACCTGACGGTGCAGCAGATCGAGGTGCAGAAACACAGAAACCAAGTACGAGTCGTGTTTTTAACTCCCGTGTGAGACTTTTTCCTCTGATCTTCCAGCATCTGAACAAAACGTTCAACACAGACGTGCCGCTTGTTCTCATGAACTCCTTCAACACTGACGAAGACACCAAGAAGATCCTGCAGAAGTACTCGCACCACCGAGTCAACATCCACACTTTCAACCAGAGCAGGTGCAACACACATTCATGTCATCACTTCCTGAAGGGCTACTGTGAGAAACTGGAGAAACTCTTCTTAATATCATTAGAACTCTTATAGCAGCTTTTAGAATCAGCTGAAGTCTCTTTAGGAGTGGAACCAGCCCGTGCATCACTTTGTAACAGGCTGCAGACTAAAAAAAAAAAAAACAGCTAAATGCAAAGCCCAAAGCTAGCAAAAAAAAACAATTTGAAAAGGTTCTCTAGGTAGAAAAGAGCCACTGAGGAAACAGAAAAATCCAGATTTCAAAGGAAACTTACTTAAAATGTATTGGGACAATTGTTCCCACACACCATAGGAACATAGGAGAATTCTGACAAACGCAGGAACTGTCTGTGACGTCCCAAAGGCAAACTCGCTCTGCACAATATGCGTCAACCAGCTCTCCAATGTTACAAGGATGCTGCTGATAAAGTTCCATTCACTTTGAATTTAGGTTTATTCTTAAGGGTGTAATGATTTTGATTAATCAACAAATAGATTTACGTTCCGACGATCCAACCAGATCAATCCGTCTGAGACAAGTTGTTAATAAAATCAACCGATTCCATTTAAAATCATTTCAAAATGAAATTAATGTAACCCTTGTGCTATCCTAGGCACTTTAACGTTGGGAGTTGGGTCATCTAGACCCACTAGACAGTGCTCTGAACCTTTTTTCTTCAATGATTAGTGAACCTCACTGCTGTCCATGGATTACATGAAATCTTTCCACCTTTGTCATGGTAGGGAGAACACGTCAATGTAAGGGTGGGGTCATCTAAGATAGCACAAGGGTTAATTTAACTGATATTAGAAAATACCATTTGGATTGAAGTATAGTAGGTTTATTTTAATATAACGTAAAAACAAAGCAAAACAAAGCATAAAATGATCCGTGCATCATTCCAGTCCAAAGTGTGGAAACACTTTAAATTTAGCAAAGACATGTGACCATACAGTGTGGTAGAATATTTAAATAATCTTCTCTTTGGATTACCGTATTTGGATGTGGAAAATCAACAGCAGGCTGAACTTTTGGAAACTAAAACGTGAATGGATTTTTTTATTAATTCTGGTTTGCTTGTTTGTTTGTACACATTTATTTACATTTGATTATCTTGCAAGAAATACAAGGAATCCTGGAAAACTTCACCTGCTCTGTTCAGTAACAGGTACTGGTTGAGGTTTTGAATGAAGATGTACTGAATCCATTTTAGTGATCATTAAAAGGAACCATCATCAACTATGAATCCAATCAGCACCTACAAATAATGATAGGAATTAAATCGTCGGTGAAAAGAATCATTACATCCCTATTTATTATTGATCTTCCATCTGATCTTCACCCGAACTTCAGAGGTAAATTAGGATTTTTGTTTGTTTTCGTGCAGATATCCAAGGATCAACAAGGAGTCTCTGCTCCCGATTGCCAAGGGCATGGGTCTGAACGGCGCCAACACGGAGGCCTGGTACCCACCGGGTCACGGAGACATCTACGCCAGCTTTCACAATTCAGGACTGCTAGACAAACTCCTCGCCGAAGGCAGAGAGTACATCTTTGTTTCCAACATCGACAACCTGGGAGCCACGGTCGACCTCTTCATCCTCCACCATCTGATGAGCCTGCCGGCCGACAGGCGCTGCGAATTTATCATGGAGGTCACGGACAAGACCCGTGCCGACGTAAAGGTCAGTGCAGAGCTCCTGGTTTTCCAACAGAAAACAGAATCCATTGTGGATGGAAGCTCAGGCTTTCCTCTGTGCAGGGTGGAACTCTGATCCAGTATGAGGACCATCTGAGGCTTCTGGAGATCGCTCAGGTCCCAAAGGCCCACGTGGACGAATTCAAGTCTGTCACCAAGTTCAAGATCTTCAACACCAACAACCTGTGGATCTCTCTGCCCGCCATTAAGAGGCTACAGGAAAAGAACGCCATGGACATGGAGATCATCGTCAACCCCAAGGTGGAAACTGTCCCAATACCTAAATTCATTACCAACAAAATCACACAGAACATTTTTTTAAATCTTTTTTTTTCAAAACCTTTATTGTGCTTAGAAGGAAGTCAACACATGGCACACTCCTCCCCTCTGGTTACTTTCAGAAAAATCCTGTTTTACAGACATTTTTCACAAGATACTTTTATTCTCCTGATGCATACTTAAAAAAATTGAGCTTTTCCAAGGGTAAACACTATTTTACTTGGATAAAAAAAGTTAACAAATGTTTTGAAATCTAAAATATATATATTTTTTAATTTAATTTACATTTAAATGATTGTTAAATAAAAAAATACTACCCCAAAAAAAAAAAAAAAAAAAAAAAAAAAAAAAAAATCGCCTTCTTGGCATCAAAAAGAAAATTTTTAAAATGTAAAAGGGAATTAATTAAAAACGGGCCTCCTTAATGAAGGTGATGGTCCTTTGCAACCATTTCATTTTCTTCACATCTGAAGCTGGTAAATATTTGTGTTGACTTTAGTGTCTTTACAACAAAGTAAAATTTTAAATAACCCTAGCAACCAGCGTTCCCAATTAATATGCCTCCAATGGTTACCACGACTACAGTAAATGATACATTGATGCATTAGAATGGGCATTGTTTTAGAGATGAGAAATACAAGTTCCAACTAATTTACACAAAAACCACAGTGACCGACAGACCAACATGACAAGAATTTCTGATTGGTTGGTTTGAGCCTTAAAATTAACTAACGTAACAACTTTTACTGCTGGTATTGCTGAAAAATGTAATTGAAATGATACAATCTGCTAATTTAGATGAACATGTTTGAATTAAAACTGTTTTCAGAGGTGCAGCCATCTTGATTTATTGATCAATGAGGCTGAGACAGTGGTGTTGCTTCTTCAGAAATTTGATAAATGTTTCAAGTATCAAAAAAAACAACAAACATGTCAGTGGATGTTTTCTCATACCTCGCCTGTGGAAAATAAGGACTAATGCACTAAAAATAATTCTGGTGCGAATACTTTAAATAAAGTTTCGAAGAACTTTCCTTTTTTTTTAAGACACTTTGGGTTAACGGGTTGCGCTCTCCGCAGACGTTGGACGGCGGACTGAATGTCATCCAGCTCGAGACAGCGGTGGGCGCCGCCATCAAGAGCTTCAAAAACGCCATGGGGGTGAACGTTCCCCGCAGCCGCTTCCTGCCGGTGAAAACGTCGTCCGACCTGCTGCTGGTGATGTCAAACCTGTACAGCCTGGACGCCGGCTCGCTTACCATGAGCAAGAAGAGAGAGTTCCTCACCACGCCACACGTCAAGCTGGGGAGCTCCTTCACCAAGGTCAGCCTGAACCCTGCTGGTTGCCATGGTGATTTGAAGCAGGCAGGGTCACAAAGTATCTTGAGTTTTGAAGGTCAAAAGGGAGAAGCTTTATCCCTTCAGGAGATGATGCTGAGCGTGTTTGTTTCCTTCTGCAGGTCCAGGAGTTTCTGAAGAGGTTTGAAAACATCCCAGACATGTTAGAGCTCGACCACCTCACGGTGTCTGGAGACGTCACCTTCGGGAAGAACGTCTCTCTGAAGGTGAATGCCCCCGAAAGAATCCACGTGTGAACGAAAGGTTTCCCGCCCGTCAGCTCTGCTTCCAAACGAACTCAAATACAAAGCAGCAGCTGAAACTAGAAGGAATATTTTTCAATAATGTTGATGTTTTTTTGTTTGTTTTAGATTAACCCAAATGCCCCAACAAAAACTAATTTTAAATATTGTTTCAAACCCTTCAGAAAACTTAAAAAGGAAGATTTGAAAGTAAATAACTGAAATGAATTTTAGGCAGAAGATTGTAAACTAAGAATACGTTTGTCGCCCCCTTGTGGTAAAGTAATGGATTTCTTCTTGCAAAAACCTTAAACTACTTTAAATCTTGTATTTGAGCTCATTTTAGCTTTTTAGCTAAGTGTTTGTGAATTAATTAAATTAGAAGAGTTTTCTTCTGTTGGTGGTTCACAAATGGCTCATTCTGAGGCAAACCATCTTCAAATTAAAACTTTGTTACAGAACCATCTTGGAAGCACGAGTCTTCCAAAATTTTAGAATGTACAAAAGAAGTCCTTTTTAGAAAGTCTAGGTCTTTCCCCCCCCTTTCTCACTTGCATAGTTTTTTTTCTTTTAAATTAATGAAATATCTTCTTGGACAAATCATAAAATCAGCCAAAATCATCATTTTTTTTCCCCTCTCCACCTTTAGGGTACTGTCATCATCATTGCAAATCATGGCGACCGCATCGATATTCCCGCCGGAGCGGTGCTGGAGAACAAGATTGTTTCAGGAAACCTGCGGATCCTGGACCACTGAGGATCCCCAGAGAAAACTGCCATCAGAAACAAAACCGCGAGCACTCGAAGAAGAGACTCGAATTCTTCTGAGGACTGTTTAAATGTAAGAAGGTCAGCCTGTCGGGTCTTTAATGTCTTCTCTGTAGACCTGAAGCTCCTTAGAAGGAAACTGGGTTGATCGCTGCTGTGGCCTCTTTTTTAATAAAGAAGGAAGTCTGGGTCAGCAGAGCCTCTTGTGGTTTGTTCAGGATTCACCTGAGAATTAAACTATTGAGCACAAGGGTTAAGGAATTCAGATAAACATGTTTGCTAAATCTAATGCAAAATTTCAAAGCTAAATAAAAGTTGGATGGTACAGAAACAGACAGACAGACAGCAGGTTTCTCCCTCATCCGGTTTATTCACAGCAGCGCTGAAGTGACTGGCTTCACTCGGACACACAGTGGAAAGTCAGGCACACTGTGGGGAGAGCTCACGTCTCTGACAGCAGATCCAAAGTAGGCACTTCTGAAGCAGACAGTGATGGGAGTTAATGCCTCTGTCGCGTCCGGTTCACATCTGCGTGGGAATCAAACTGCTTCTCAGCAGAATTTTCCTGATTCATTTTTTCCTTCAACTTTTTTAATTCCTGGTTGTGAAACAAAATCAAATCAAGGAGAAAATAAGGAACATTTGTGTTTTGTTTTGTTTTTTTGGGTGGGGTGGGGCAAATTTCTTCAAGCCGCAGCATCCGTTAAGAGAGAAATCTGACATTTGGAGCTGCTGCAGACCCAACCTCCATCATGCGGTTGATTTGTAGCTGCATCGAAACAAAGGATGGAAGAGAACGTGTGCATCTGGAACAGATATGTGAAGAGCTGCATTTGTGCCTCGTGTTCTGCAGCCCTCCAGCATATAAAAAATTACCCCCAATATGACCTTCCTGTCGTTTGTGGATCATCACAAAAGAGAAACAACTCTCCTTCAGCGTCACGAAGCCGATCGCTGTAAACCCCAGAACAAAAATGCAATTCGAGTATAAAAATGTACCAAAATCTCCTCAATGTTGCAGCCTGCTGAGGAAAACGTCCAGTAAAGATTCAAAGAGGACAGAAAAATAAATTACCCCAAAGTCTCATCACCATCATTCCATGGAAATAATTTACTAGTGTTCGTCTGTGATTGCACGCAGAGATGGGGAGGCAGCAGCAGCTTTTGGAAGCTTCTCCGTTTCTGCATACAGCTCCGCCCTGCGCAGTCAGGTGCGTTTTTGGTCCCCAGTGGACCGCCTCGGTTGGCGGTCGGACGGCGCCCGTCTGTCCTTCTGCCCATCGGGGCTCTGTCCACATCACCTTTTCTGCTCCCAGATCTCAGCCATGTTCAGGTCGAGCCGTTCGAGGCTCCGGAGAGCCTGGATGTTCTCGGTGTAGAAGGCCACGTCCACCACCACCAACCTGCAGACAGAGCCGCCGTCAGTTCTCAGGCCCCGCGGGTAAACATCAGGAAAAGGTCATGGAAAAGAATCCACTCATGACCTCTTTTAGTCCATGGTGTTTACACTGGACAAGAGAGAGGAACTTCTTTTTCTTTTTCTACTGTTCACTAGCACATGGCTGCACCTACAGTTGGAAGAGGCTCGGTACAAAATATTGGCACACTTCGTTGGCCATTAACCCTTGCGATTTTCGCAGATTTTTGCGATATGGGTATTGCACAGCTTGAAATTGCGATGATGATAAATTTGCGATTAATTGTGCAGGCCTAGTTGACGTGAGAATCTGTGCTCTAGTATCAGGAACAGGTGCTTTTCTGGGGTCGCGCTCAAGTCATTTCATGTTTTTTCGCTCTCCTGTTTGGGTTCATGAATAGAAAGGTTAGCTTGTGTGTATACATCTGTTACCCGTGCTGTGGTCCGCCGTCATTTACGACCCCCAGTCTGGCCAGCTGCCTCTTAAGGTGCATTTTGAAACTGGCGTTGATCCTCAGGAACAACATCTGTGCAGGTCAACACACCTGTCTCTTAGTGAAACTTCCCCAGACTCGGAGCTTCTGACACATTCGGTTTGAGACAGGAAGCGGCAGATCCTCACCTGCGTTTGTTCTTCCGGCAGAAGCTCAAAAATGGCTTCGTGCATCTTCGCCATCTGCTTGCAAACGTTCCTAAAGCAGGTTGACGGCATTGGAGCCTTCACCTCGTACTAAGGAAGGAGATTAGTGAAGCAGTTTGGAAGAAAACTTTCTATTATTGAGAAGGTAGAATCACAGCAAAGCAAGCAGGACAGTTTTCCTCTTCCTTTCATCTCTTCATGAATACTATATTTCTTTATGGTATATATAATTAAGAGGAACCACAAAACAAAAGAAATAATGAAGAACATCCAATATTTACATGATAACATTAATTATTCTGAAAGGTTTTACCATTGCTGTCTTAATTAATCAATCATGTCTTTGAGCTTAGATTATCGCAGGTGTCCCGCAGGGATTAATACTCGGTCCTCTACAATTAACACTTTACAATAGTGAGCTTTCATTGTCCAAACTGTAGCATTAGAATGGAGATAGATGATAAAATACTGTTAGTTACAAAATTAATTTGATAAAAAATAAATTAACTTTACCAAAAATACCATATTTTTTTAACACATCATGAAAATACATGTAGAAAAATATTTGTCAAAACAGGTAAACTGTATAATAGCTAGATACAAGTTTTAATTGCTTTTTTTTTTAAAGATGACCCATTCATGTACTTTACAGCCACAGGAAAGCTGAAAGATTAGATTTGTGTGTATTTATACAAAAAATGGCTTTGTATAGAAGCATTTGAAATTTATTTAGGCAAATATTTAAAAAAAAAGTCAAATAATTTCTGGTGTTACAGTTTTTAAAAAGTCAACATGCCCATTAATTTTCTTCTAAAAAAGCTGCAGTTTGATTAAAGAAAAGCAGTGGAACATAGACTGTAGAACAGACAGCAAGCATGTGATGACGATCAGGAAGTTCTCTTACCCTGGATAAAACCCTCTCAAACAGACTGTCCATGATGGCCACCAGCTTGGCAGAGATCTCTGCAATGTGATCGTTATAGTCCTGAAAAACATGAGACAGTCTCAACTGCATAACCAGGACAACTGCACCACCTTCAGGTCTCACAGGTTTCAAAAGCTTTTCCTAGAAAAAAATAAGTGCGTCTCATTTCCGACTACATGGAAGCAGCCATCTTTGGAGGAAAGTGGCATCACATTCAATGAAATCCCTTCTTTTGTTCCTAAAGTCTCACTCTAATCATCCGTTTGATCTACTGTAAAAGCTTTATCAGTGGTCTTTTAATTATGATTATGCCGGGGTTTTTTTGGCCAAAGTAAAAAACTCTGTGGTGTTTTCTAGAGCATAGATTAGGAGCTGCAGTAGTTCGTTAGAAATTGTAGGTGGGACCACTGGCAAAAGTAACTCCGCCCCATTTTCCCCCTCACCCATAAGTGAGCTATTTGTTTACACGCTCTCCCACCTGGTGCAACAAAAATAGCAAGCGATGCTGGAGCTATCCAGGCGTACAGTTTTGAGCCAAATGTCAGCTTGGATGGAAAAACAAAGACCTACATCGATCCAGTCGTCCACAAGCAAATTTATCTGGATGGAGCGGAGTGGGCAGCTTGTGGCCCACCCAGCCCATTTTAACGTCACAAATGCAACCTTTTTCAAATGTTCTTTTTTTACATGCTCCTGATTCACAAAGATTTGAATTCAGGAAAACTCAGAAATTTTAAGCTCAACTTTCTTTACATATGTCCTCCATCATCAGAAAAATGGTACAAGAATATCTTAAACACACCAAAATGACTATTTTTTATCATAATGAGTCTTTAACATTTTAAATCTTGATTGAATCTTCGTAGAGAAGCAAAGTTTCATTTAAAGGTTCTTTTGATGGCGTTGTTTTCTACACTGCCCCCACCAACACCTTGTGCTTTATGAAACCCAGTTATTTCCATGGAGACCAGAATCGGTTAGCAGCCCAGAAAGAGGAGAAGGGGGAGGAGAAGAAATAAATGTAAAAGTAGAAGTATAAGATTAAGCCATAGGAAGGAAAGAGCAGGAGAACAAAACAAAGCAAAACTAAAAGAGAAGAATAAAAAGATCAGAGCACAGGTGTGCCGCAAACCTCACAAACAAACCCTCTGAGAAAAGAAAATCTCCATGGAACTAGGGCTGGGCGATATTGAATTTTTCATATCACGATATTGTTTTTTTCATATTGTGCGATAACGATATTAAAAACGATATCAAATAACTATATTTTTCAAAGTAATCTTTATTGCACACAGTTTTAAAAGACCACAAATAAATTCAAATGTTTGAACTTTCAAGTTTAACAGAAAAATAGACAAAAAATTGACACACAATTATGTCAATATAAAAAAATGTGCAATAAACTAAAAAAATTCCCAAGAAACTCATCAGTTTCTTTAAAATGCTCTTCAAGAAATTAAAGAAAGCTTAAAAAAAATGTTCTTATTTAAATACTTTGTGAAATTTCGAATAGCTTTCAAGACAAGTCAAAAAAGAACAACAGATCAACTTAAATGACCTCCTATTCTGTGAGGCAACAAATAGGCACCTTGGTCAGTGTGATTTCTGCTAAATGAACAAAAGCCTACAGATTGCGGGCAAGGAAGACATGTGTATCAACCATTTCAGGTTTTAAAGCTACCCTTTGACAGGTTACAATATTACCCCCTGTACTAAATACCCTCTCAGATGGGGTGCTGGTCGCAGGGATACACAAATAGCGCTTTGCCAGGCAGCTAATCCCCGGGAAACTTTTCTATCCGACTTAGATAACCGAAAAACGTCCACACGGCGGAACTTTTCGGGCCGGTCCGTTCTACAATGCCTCTTGAACCTTCATCTGCGCCCGCTTGGCTCGAGTTTGTTAACTTCTCTTCAGACGGAACATTCATTTTCTGCAAGTGTTAGGATTTGCAACATATGCAGATACTAGCTTGCATCCTAGCTTGTAAATAACGTTCACTCTAACTAGACGTGGCGCAGTTTATTCAGTGATTGGTCTAGCCCTGTGATACTTAATTCTGATTGGACAAGAGGGCGGGTCTTCCGGGGGTTTCTCCCGTGTTCATTTAAAACGAAAGTTTATCGCAATAGACTCATTTCACTATCGAAAAAATGTAATATCGCAATAACGATAATTATCGTTTTATCGCCCAGCCCTACATGGAAACCAAACAAGCAGGTGTGAATGCACCCTAAATATGTATCCGTGCCTCCTTATCTACCTCTAGACCAGGGGTGGGCAAACTTTTTGACCCGTGGGCCACAAAGGCTTCTTAAATTTGTCAAAAGGCCCAGATCAGGAGCAGATCTGTGTAGTGTTTTGATAATCCACCTTATAAAATTGCGTCTGGACAAATGAAATAGTTTAACGGGCTGCATATCGCCCAACACTGTCCTAGACTCTTCAGGAGTTTGTTACCTTGGTGATGTGGTCGAAGTGTCTGAGGACGCTGAACTGTTTGGGCTGCAGTTTGGTCTCAAAGTGGGCTCTGATGATGGGAATGTAGTGAACCACCAGCTGCAGGCAGCGGGAGGCTAAAGCTGCACAGAAAGACAGCGTCAACAGGAAACCTTCCCTCCGGAACAACACAGCTGCTTCGGGAGCTTGTGTTTACCCAGGTTTCTGGTTGTGATAGTCTTCAGACCGACGACCTGCAGAGCTCCGGCTCCCAGAACCAACTGGCAGCAGCGCGAGTTGAAGTGCTGCCAAAACAAAACAGGAGTTTTCTTTAACCAATGATTTCTGCTCGACAGTTTGTGACCTGAAGACTTTCCGTCAGATGATGAAGAGTTTACAGCTCTGCTGGGAGCTCTCACCTTCAGCAGGTCTGACAGACGCGTCAGCATGTCTGTGGTGATGGACGGGATGTCGTTCACACACCGGCAGTATTCCAGAAACATCCGTATCAGCAGCAGAACCGTTCTGAACAAACAGAGATGCCGCCGTCACAGACAACCTCATCAGAGAGAAGTTCCTTGTTTGTAGAGGAAGACTTACCCAACGACGGCGTACTTCTGTCCATTAACTAACAGAAACTCAGCAGGTTTCCTGTCATCTGGACCTGAAAGGTCAGTTTTACATCTGTCAAGTCTTTTGGTTTTCAGTAGAAATGGATGAAGTTCAAATCAGCAGATAAAAAAGAACATAATCTGAATCACAAAATCAAAATCAGATAATTCTTACAGAAAGTGTTCTGCTTTAAGTACAATAAATAAGAGATCTGTTGTTGTTAGTCTTCAACTAAAAGAAAAAGAAAAGTCTCTTTATTTTTAATTATTTTAACCCCCCAAATAATCCGTTTCAAAATAGAAATGAAAAAAACATACTTGTTTATTCAGTCACAACATATTGCTTCCTCAGAAAAGAGTTTGTTTGGTGGATAGTTGTAGAAATGGTCAAAGTGTTTGCAGTTACCTGAGGTTTTGCGCTCTGGTAGTGTAATTTTGCCATCAGCGATGGAGTTTACCAGATCCTGAAACTCTGTTGGGACCTCCGCCTGCTTCCAACGCTCGTTATCCAGAAGGAGGCTGCAGGAGCAAAACCATAAAAGTAATTTCAATTATTCTGGTTTTGTACATTTGCTCCCAATTTTACCATGAAATCAGAATTCAAGTTTCCAATCTGAGCGTGAGGATACCCGAGTTTGGTTTTGCGTTCTTCGTGGAAGCGGTGGACGAAGCGGTTGGCCTGGCTCTGCAGGGCTCCCCGCAGGGAGACGCTCCTCCTGCCGCAGAGATCCTCTGTGTCTTTGACGAAGCCTTCAATCGTCCGTGACAGAGACACAAACTCAGCCGAGCTCAGGCGCTCCAGGGAGCCGTCCTGTTGGAAACGAGAAAATCTAAAATCGAGCAGAGACTCCCCTGAATCTGAACAGCAGTTGGCGATGATCGTCCTACCCGCGCTCTGGCCGTGAGCACTTTGACGCAGCGATCGTGGCTGATGTCAGACGCCGTGTGCAGCAGCTCCTGGATGTGGCTCATCACACGGTTCAGCTCCACCTCTGTGGGCATCAAGCTGTCACCCGACCTGAACAGAAGCACAGAAAAGAGGTTAAAAAACCAACAAAAAAAAGATTCACTCCATCCACCTTCTCCTCATTATTGTGATTAAATGCTTAACATTCCCTGATCAGCACCATCAGTTGATAGTGGACTGCTGGCTTTACCTTATTTCTCTATTGACTTACACAAAAGCTGATCGCATCATTTGAGGAATATGTTTTAGAATTATTTTTAGTGGGCCTCTTTTGCAGTTTAAAGAGTACCGATTTAAAAGATTTGGTCATTCAGATATTTTTATTCAACAACCCTCCTTAGAAATTCAGGTTTCCTTGTTTTAAGTTTTTGTCTAATAACTAAACTAAACAAAGTGCTACCTGGACCTGAAAACAGACAACTGTCTGTAGACTTTAGAAATAAAAAATAAGACCTTTTAGAATGTTTGTGTGTCTTGTGCTTCATGACCAAACTCTTCCTTTTGTATGTGGCATCCATTAAACTTTCCTTTGTCTATTTTCTTCCTCAAAATCCTCATCCAGATTACCTGTAACGTTTATGGTCCGGTTAAGATTCAGGTGTGGATTTTCAGGAAACATTGATTTGCACCTCATAAAAACAGAAAGTCAGCAGTACCGTGATGGGTTACGCACACATTCTGACCAACACAGAACCAGCATGGCTGCCATAAGAGGAAAATACATCCCTCTGCCACTTTATTCAATAACATTATGTGGGAGGTAGTCAAGCATGCATCAGTTTTTTCTGATCCTGAATGTTACAAAGCTTCCAAAAGGCCTTTATCTAG
Source organism: Oryzias latipes (assembly GCF_053564925.1). Taxonomy (NCBI): domain Eukaryota; kingdom Metazoa; phylum Chordata; class Actinopteri; order Beloniformes; family Adrianichthyidae; genus Oryzias; species Oryzias latipes. Next base: position 34,852,570 of record NC_136237.1, on the reverse strand, counting down.
TGTTACTTTAATTGATTTTTACATCCATCCATCTTTTGAACCCGCTGATTCCCCAAATTAGGATCATCAATTAACATTTTTGGACTGCGGGAGGAAGCGGGGTGCCCAGAAAAACCCCCCCACACATGCATGGGGAGAACATGCAAACTCCACACAGAAAGCACCCAGCTGGGATTTGAGGGATTTTTACAAACAGTTCAAATCAATGATGTTGCTGCTGTGACACCAAACAACAGCCATTTCTCCTGCAGTGTCTTAAATACTGAGCTTTTACTTATCAAGTTGTCCATTTTATTCATTTATTCCGTTTTTTTTTTTAACCTTTTAGTGCTGCACGTCTCCTGCATCAACAGAGCATTTTTGTTGTTGTTGTCTGCAGTAAAACAAATCTCTGAAGCTCAGACAGTTTCATTTTCTAAACTTTGCAGGTCTGATGATCAGCTGCAGCAGGACAGACTCGTCTTTACAGCAGAAGACTGATCGTGCATCACGTGTCCTGTGTGTGTTAGAAGTAACTTTAAACATGGTATGTGGATCAGTTTTTCTCATTTTGTTCATCAAAAACCCAATTTAATGACAGTTCCTTTTAAATATCTTTCTCCCTACTAACTAAAAGTTAGGAAAAAGAGGTGGTGCTACAAATATAAAGATTATGTATTTTTGGTCTGGATTCTGACTCTACATCAGTGTTTTTCAACCTTTTCTGAGCCGCGGCACACTTTAAGCTTAAAAAAAATCCCGCGGCACACCAGCATCCAAAAATGAAAAAAAAAAGGAGAAACTCATAGTCTGTATTGATCTACAGCCCCTCCACAATCTCACATGCATTTTTGTGATAATTATTGCAAAAAAAGCTGGAAGCTGCAGCTGTTTTTCTAAAAGATGCAATAAAAGTTAAGTTAGAAGATTTAAAAAAAAGTTTGAAGTGTGTTCGTTGTTTTCAAGACGTTTAACAACAGAACTCCTTTTACGCTGTCACTCTCACAACCCAATGCATCATGGGAGATGTAGTGCATAAAAACGGCCGGCGGAGATCGCTTTTCGGAGCTTCATGGTTTTGTTCACTTGTTCCACGGTCTGATACCGGATTCTGTGGAAAGCTACACCGCTAAAGACGAGCTTTAGCTGGTATTTTTGTTAGAACTGAGCGACTTTACGAGCTAAATCGAGACAAGGAAGTGAAGACTTTAACCACTTCTGATTGGGCAGACTGATGACATGTGATTAAGCCTTCAAGAATGATTGGTGGAGACAGGTAAAGGGGCGGGACTTTTCCTAAATACAGCCGGAGCTGCAGCTGAATCGCGCTGCCGTCATTCTTATCAAAATGTCTTTAATAAAATAAAATAAACGCAAAGAAAAAGTATTTTACGATCTTTTATATTCCTAACTCCTCGGTGTTTTATCAGGGCCTGTTTGGATGAACACAGAGCTGAAATCCTGGAGATGGGAAATGTTTTTAGATCAGTTATTGAGGGCAATTTCCCACGGCACACTAGTGTGCCGCGGCACACTGGTTGAAAAACACTGCTCTACATCATCAGTTAATTCGATTTTTCATTTAATTTTCTCTGAATAGATTAAATGTGATTATCACCTGATCCATGAGTGTTCTGGATTTTATTTTAGCATAAGAAACATCTTCACTAAAAAGGAGACATTTATTATTAGGAGCATGACACCAGAGAAAATCTGCATTTCTTTCTAAGCACATCCAAATCACTTTAACCTGGCATCACAAACGTTCTGAATTCTGAGTTTTTCAGTCACATTTGCTGGGTTTAGCATTTTCTCCACCATTTCCCTTCTGCACTTAAAAAAAAAAAAGTGGTAAAGTTTTCTTTCTTTGGGACCTGCCAGCCAGCGAGCTCCCAATCGTTTCGTAGTCTGACATTTCTGCACAAAGCAGCTCAAAATCATATTTTAGGAAATTTAAGGTGTTGTTTTTTCCTAAATCTAATAAATTACTAATAAATTACTCTCAGGCAAGAACCCAGCAGGTCAGCAACGTCACAGCACTGCAGTTTGACATCCGAGGACAAAGAAAAAAAAAAAAAATAAAAATGGAAAAAAGAAAAAAAGAATCACTCACATCAAGCTTTGCTCTCTGCTGACAGAAATCTCTGTGACCCCACAGGCCGGGATACTGCCGGCAGATTCGTCTCGGCTCTGCTGGACCCTGACGCTAGCTGCAAAGTTCTGATCCTGACCCGCCTGCTCCTGTCGGGCTTCACTCAGGGCATCACTGATGAATAAGCCCTCATGGGTGAGGTATGCCAGCTCAGCCTCCCCCTTTAAGAGCAGGGGATCCTGGGAAACCTCACAGCTGGATGCTGCTGAACTGGCCTCTGCCAGGAGCCGGTTCTTATGGTTTGAGTCCAAAGCCTCCAGAACCACATTTCTGATCACATCTGAAGTAGCCTGATGGACAAACATGAAAACAACAGACGGAGCAAAAAGTTTCACAAACGGCTGAAACTTTCAGGTCATACATCATATTTTGCTTTGTTTTCAAGAGTTTTAATGCATTGGTGCAGTTAAGGAGATTGTTGTGGTGCGTTCACTGACCTTGATTCTCTGCAGGAAGAGAAGGAAACAGTCAAAGATGTTTTTCAGCAGTTCGAACCACTGAGGAAACGCCATCAGACGCATCTGGTCGGCTAGCCTGAAAACGGCAAACAACCATTTTTTCATCAGATCCGTTGGAGGGTCTGACTATCTGAATAAGTTTATTCTGTTCACCAAGACTTTCAGTTTTTCTACACTGCAAACAAATGTTTATGAAAACCGTCAACATTATCTAACAAGAACTTAAAAGTTTGGTTGAAAAACAGTTTTATGGATGAACAGAAATGTATGAAATTAAACAGCTCCTCGTGAAATCAACTAAAAACGTTTGAGGGGAAAAACTCCACCTGTGTGAACAAAGACATTTTCCTTCCCTTTTTTTTTTTTTTAATAGTACAGTTCACACTGATGTTGCCTTCAGGTGAAAAAAAAAAAAAAAAACTTAAGTGCCTTTTTTCTCAAAGAGGATGTGTGTGAAGAAAATGAAGCCCAAAATTGCTTTTCTGAGTAATTCTTTTATTCAAATGATTGTGAATCAGGACCAGAAGAACAACATGCCGTTTGAAAAAGAGCTTATTTGTGACACATGCTGCTCCGAGCTCTCAGCAACGGGGAGGAGAATGGGGGTGGGGTTGCTCCACGCCAACGGTCCCGCCCACAACTGAGATGGGAATTTCTGATGAACTACTGCCACTCTGCAGAAAACATGCTCTGCCAAATGACAGTTGTTTTTTTTTATTTGGGCTACAAACGGCATAATCCTTATTAAAAAGACCAATGGAAACACGTTGACTACAGATCAAAAGATGATCGGAGTGGGACTTTGACTAAAATAGATCAATTTTAGAACAGAGAGACAGTCGGCGTTCTAAACGTTAGATTTAGTATCGAAAGCATTTGCGCAGCAATTTATTTTGATCAATTTTGTTTTATTTCATTTTTTTGAAAACTGACAGGTGTGACTGTTCCATTTTGAAAAGGTAAGGGGATGAGTTGAAAATATGACCATAGGCCTCGCCCATTTTCAAACATATGTCAAAGACCAGGCTCACCATTTTGACTGTGAGGGGTTTTTGAAAGCAGATCATAAATGCATGTATTTCTGTTACAAAGGTGGGCCACTCCACACTGCTGTGGACAAGAACCTCTTGTTCAACAAGTGGTTACCTGGTGACCTGGCCTGACTCCAAGGTTAGTGTTTAAACCTCGTGGGGTTACCATTTAACCAAAGATCAAGCTGTAAAAACTTTAAAAACTGAGGATGCAAGAAATGAATGATTTCCTTTTATTATGTCTGATCTGCTGGAACTTTGAGAAATGGCAACAAAAGAAAGTATGAGCATAGAATCGTGTTAAAGCTTTGAAAACGTCAGCAGACTGACATGCCAGCATTGATTTGTTTAAATGAGTTTATGATGTGTAACATTCAACGTTAACAGGATCTAAACTATGAAAAATGCCTTAAAATAACAGAGCCATGACAAGATTATGGCTAAGCACTCATTAGAATAAACTCTGGATCAGTCATATCTGTGATAATTCTATTACCGGTACTTGTGTATTTTTCTATTTGAGGAACATTGTGTCTTTGAGATGTCAAGGAGTAAAATATGAGACTTACTTAGTAACGACTTCAGTGTCAATTTCTTCAATGTTCACAAGACTGTCTGCCACACACTGCAGAACAGACAGATTTGGTGTCATTTATTGCTCTGAAACCAATTCCCATGTGCCGTTTAGCGTCTGCAGGAGCACCTGTGCGACGATGGCTTTAGCAGCAATGATCATCTCTTCACTGTAAATATCCAGAAAGTCCAGCTTCCTTTGTCGCAACAGACCAAACACCAGCGACTCCAGACGCTCCTAAAACAAACAATCATAAAATGAACCTTAACGACGGCTCAAATGAGGTAATAGGCTTAAAAAAGGCAGAGAAAAGGTTTCTGATTATTGACAAATTAAAAGTCAAAGTCATTAGGAAACGTACATCGAGATCTCAACCTTTTCTGAAGATCTAAACATGTAATAATTCAAATAATGGTACTACATCTCCAGGTCAACAGATGTGTTCTTTGGCAATGAGACTTATCTAAAACCCATCATAAAATTCACACAAATGCTCTAAATCTTTGATTAGAAAACAGTCCATTACTTCACTTTGTTTGTTTAAATTGTCATGGCAACCAGACACTTTTAGAAAATTACAATTTTTGTAAAAAGTGGTGATAATAGGGCCATGCTACAAAGCAGCAAACTGTCCAGGATGTACCCTGCCTTCACCCAACAGTAGCTGGGATAGGCAGAAGAAACCCCATATTCCATATGGAAAATGGATGAATGGTGAAAATAGCTCCGCCACCTGCGGAGGCCGCCTGGTTTAGACAGATATAAAGGCGCTGCTGCGACACTGGATTTGGATCTAATAGATGTATCTGTGGACCATTTGAATAAATCAGAATGTGTCATGGTGTTCCACAGGGTTCCAAACTTGGACTTATATAATTCCTCCAAAACATGCAGATAACACCCAGCTTTGCATAATAAAACTCACCAATTTAGCTACTTTTAATTACCGGTATGTTCCTATGTAAAATTAAAGCACTCTTGATTTATATATATAAACAATCGGAGTGCTTCACAGTCAATCACTTTGATGGATTAAACAATTAATCCCACAAGAAGTTTGATTAATGAAGAAGGAGGTTGGATTTTTCATTTGATTTTCATGAACGACACATCTTTGAAGAGTACAGCCAACCTTTTGTGAGACAGCATTTGGTTTGGGGACCTGTGATGAACACAACAGTAACATAAAAGTGGTTTCAGTGCCAAGCAAGATTTCCATAGAAAATAGACTACAGCTACTTTTTTTTTTAAACCTATTGTTTTAAATATAGATACATTTAAAATAATTTCAAATGTATACATTTTATGAAACTACGTGGAAAATGTAACAATTCCCAAAATCTCGTTTTTAACTGATATTTTTCCTTAAAACTGACAACTAAACCTCACAGATCTGAAGGCAACAGAAAAATTTGGGTCATTTAACATTGAAGTCAGTTTTTAAAGTTTCTGTTTTTTTCTAAATTTAGATTGCAAACATTCTGTATTTAATAAAAAAAAAATTATTAAATTATTAAAATCAGATTAAGTCTGAATTAGCATGAATGCTATTAAATTTGTTAAATAGGGGCGAAATAAGTACCAAGGTTTCTGGATTTTTTCATACAAATGTGTAAAGCGTCACTTAAGTCAAACTGGGGGACCCGTTAAAAAGCTTTCAAGGTGGCATCTTCTTAAGTGAAACTTTTTTTAAATTCAGGCTTCAATGGATTAAACTGATGCCTCTATGGCAGAAGATGAAGGGTAAGAGTGGTAAGGGAACACTCAGACCTTCTCCAGGACCTGCTGCTCTTCCCTCAGACTGCGGCTCAGGTCGCTGCGGGCGTACATGCTGAAGTCCTCCACCATCATTTTATCGATTAGCTTCTCCAGCTCACACAGCTGGGAACCCAGATGCCTGAGGAAAAAACACTTGGCGTCAGTGTTTTTCATTCATGAGCTTCTCTTCAACTTCAGTTACCTATCAAATATTGCTTCTGCTTTGTTGAATTTTTTTCAAAATACAACAAGAATATCTGACAGTTATTGAAAAGCAGACTCTACCTGAAGCTGTGGATGCCCTGCAGCTCCTGCTGCAGCACCTCCTTGGTGGTGGCGATGAGCTCCAGTGCCCCAACAAACTCTGAGGTGGAGAGCAGCAGCTGCACGGTGGGCTGCGTCTGATGCACTGCGGCCATCAGCTTCAGCTTGTTGTGCAGCTTGATGCAGTTGTTGCGGGTCAGAGTAGTGCGGAGGGCCTGCAGAGGCCCCTTGCACATGATCCGATCCATGGCAGCGGTTTTGCTCCGAAGGACAGCCACTGCCTGCTGCGTCTCCTTCAGGCGGTCCTGCAGCTCGTGCTGCGAGGACATGGCGTGGAAAAAAGCATCGGAGCGCAGAGAGATCTGCCGAGCGATGCTGACCTCCACGACATCCAGGTAGTGACTCAGCTGGAGGGAAGAGTGGGGGAAGAAAAGTCAAAACAAACTTCCAAAACCATTGGTCTCTTTATATCAGAATTTTTTAAAAAGCTTAAAAAAGATGTGCTATAGATGTGCTTAGCAAAAAGCTCACCTTCTCCTGCAACAACTTTGAGGAGGCCCCATCTCTGCTGCTCTTTCCTCCAGCACTGGGAAAGTGTGACCACGGAAGGACGGCGTTAAAAGTTGATGGATCCTCCAGAGCAAAGTTAGGTCTCATAAAAATCTTAAACAAATCAAGGAAAACCAGCAAAAACCACATTAGACTTTGCTAATAATTACTGGCAGGAGTCCTTTCCTAAAATTCCGTGAAATCCTCCAAACAAATGATTCTTGGTCCCAACAAAAACAACATAATTTCATAAGGTATTGACGTTAAAAATCCATGTTAGAGAAAAAAATACCTTTGGGACTTGTTCCAGCTCAGCTCTGGATTTGTCTGCAAAACAAAAACACTCACAATGAATTATTCGCAGTTTCAAGAAGCAACAAACATTAACATTTTATTTTGAACAACATGTCCAAACACTAAGATTTCCACATTTGGAAGCCAATTACAGAAACGGCATTTAAGGCAATGTTATACAGTATAATATTGTCTTTAATTACATGTAAGTTATGATGTTTATTATTCAGACTTTGCATCGCATCTCTTATGAAAGATATTCCTTTTTTGATTCAAACTAGGATTACGTGGTTGAGGTTTATGCAGTAATCTCAACACGTCTGTGCTTTGATTCACAGAACGACAGCCTCTTCCTGTGCTAAATTTAATCTTTAGTTTCAGGTAAAATCGTCTCCTTCGTACTTTTCTCTGTGAATTTATTTAGTAGTTTCTGTAATATAATCTAGTTGGGGGAGATATATTTTAAAGATGAATAAAAGATGGAACATAATAAAGTAAAATGAAAAGCCCACTCTTAAAACATCTTGAAAAAATACAATCAAAAACAAACACCTCGCCTAATTTGAAAAATTAATTGAATTATGAACTAGGCTGTTTGAGGACATGTATAAAATAATTTAACCTCTTGAGACCTGGCGTCCACATACGAGGACATCAAGTTCTGGGTTTTATTTTCACTTTAGTTCATTCTGATTTCTGTGACTACAAAAAACCAAAAGAGCTTGGGGTCTAAAGAGGTTAAGATTAAAACTGCGTTTTTGAGTATTTCTTTATTCAAATCTTGATGGATCAGAAGCAGACAACAACCCCTGCTTTGAAAAAGCTCATTTGTGACGCAGCAACTACAATGGGCAAGCCAAAGTCTACCTGCTCCGCTCCAACTCTAAACGCTTCACTTAGACAAATTAGATCCGCTAACGTCTCGTCTGAGCTGAATTCTAGCTCAAAACTGTACAACTGCATTGCTCCAATTGCTTTCATTTTTTTGCTACGCTAGTGTTAGCTTAGGGTTGTGAGGGTCTGTAACGCTAACGGGAAAGAGTGTAAAGAAAGGCATGCCAGAATATCAATGTTGGGGCTACTTCCACACCAACCGTTCTGCCCGGAGGCGAATTTCTAATGAAGTCCTGTTCTGCCGCAGAAATTATGTCTTAAAAAAAACACATTGGCTTTTTAATTTTACTAAAAACTTCATAATCATTAGTAAAAGACCCCCCCAGGAATGATTATATAATGGAAAAAAATCTAGTTGGAGTGGGAGTAAAAAAAAAAATTAAAAAATGTGTTGCCAGGTAAAAATAGGAAAAAAAAATGACTAAACACTTCATGATTTAAATGATTCTTGAAGAACCTGAGTTTTACAAATCCTGTTAGTGGTTTAACAATTAAAACTGCTTTGAACTGCTTTTAAGTGGCGAGCACAAAAACAAATATTTTAAAAACCTATAATAACATTTACAGAGCAAAAATTTGTCATTTTAAGGACATCTAGCATCATGTTCTCCTGTTACTGAATTAATGAGGGCTTCAGGCTGGTGCAGGCCTGTAGCATTAAATGATTTATTCATACCATGGTTGATACTGGAGATGGAGTCAACGTCGTCTTTGTTGGGGCAGATCGTCTTACAGCGTTCATGAACTCGTTCCCTCTAAATGTAAACCAACCACACACACAAATCTTTAGACTTCAATATTAATCAAATTTAAGCCTTGTGTTTGTTTTTGGTGGAACAAAAAGACACAAAAGCAGAATTTAAGCTCAACAGTGTTATCAATTGAAAGATTTAAAAAAAGTCTGAACACATCCATGGTCAAATGAGAGATTTAAAAGGAGCAAGAAGCAGAGAAGGAAATGTTTTAAAAAGTCATTAAATATTGTGAGAATGCTGGTCTCATTCTTTTCTATTGTGAAACTTGAATGAGGAAATTAAACCAACCCTGAAGACAGAAAGTCACATGATTGGAAACTACACAACTAACAGAAACTGAAAGATATTTTATATCAAAGGGAATTCATAGAAGACAAAACATCCTGGTTTAATCAGGGTTCTTTTAAAGATTACAAAAATTAAAGCTTCAGATTTTTTTTATTTTGTTTTCTTTAAATCGAAACAAAACAAGATGCAGCTTGTTTAAAAAAAAGTGTTAAAAGATAAGGTTAAATAACTAACATGGATGAATAAAATCAACAAGACTTGCATTCAGAAACCCATTTGACAGCAAATTAAACTGTGGTGAGTTTTTCTAAGTGTGTCTGCTGTGCTGCTCAGAAGAACCAGCACCGCAATATATCCAGTACAGACCAAAGGTTTGGACACATCCTCTCATTCAAAGAGTTTTCTTTATTTTCATGACTATGAAAATGGTAGAGTCACACTGAAGGCACCAAAACTATGAATTAACATGTGGAATTATATACATAACAAGAAAGTGTGAAACAACTGAAAATATGTCATATTGTAGGTTCTTCATTGTAGCCACCTTTTGCTTTGATTACTGCTTTGCACACTGTTGGCATTCTCTTGATGAGCTTCAAGAGGCAATCACATGAAATGTTTTTCACTTCACAAGTGTGCCCTGTCAGGTTTAATAAGTGTGATTTCTTGCCTTATAAATGGGGTTGGGACCATCAGTTGTGTTGTGCAGAAGTCAGGTGAATACAGAGCTGATATTCCTACTGAATAGACTGTCAGAATTTGTATTATGGCAAGAAAAAAGCAGCTAAGTACAGAAAAATGAGGGGCCATCATTACTTTAAGAAATGAAGGTCAGTCGGTCCGAAAAATTGGGAAAAATTTGAAAGTGTCCCCAAGTGCAGTCACAAAGACCATCAAGCGACACAAAGAAACTGAATCACATGCGGACCGCCCCAGGAAAGTAAGACCAAGAGTCACCTCTGCTGCGGAGGATAAGTTCATCCGAGTCACCAGCCTCAGAAATCACAGGTTAACAGCAGCTCAGATTAGAGAGCAGGTCAATGACACACAGAGTTCTAGCAGCAGACACATCTCTACAACAACTGTTAAAGGGAAACTGTTGGAGTCAGGCCTTCATAGTCAAATATCTGCTAAGAAACCACTGCTAAAGAAAGGCAACAGGCAGAAGAGACTTGTTTGGGCTAAAGAACACAAGGAATGGACATTAGACCAGTGGAAATCTGTGCTTTGGTCTGATGAGTCCACATTTGAGATTTTTGGTTCCAACCACTGTGTCTTTGTGTGACGCAGAAAAGGTGAACGGATGGACTCTACATGCCTGGTTCTCACCGTGAAGCAAGGAGGAGGAGGTGTGATGGTGTAGGGGGGCTTTGCTGGTGACACTGTTGAGGATTTATTCAAAATTGAAGGCATACAGAGCCAGCATGGCTACCATAGCATCTTGCAGCGGCATGCTATTCCATCCGGTTTGCGTTTAGTTGGACCATCATTTATCTTTCAACAGGACAATGACCCCAAACATTCCTCCAGGATGTATAAGGGCTATTTGACCAAGAAGGAGAGTGATGGGGTGCTGCACCAGATGACCTGGCCTCAGCAGTCACCGGACCTGAACCCAATCGAGCTGGTTTGGGATGAGCTGGACCGCAAAGTGAAGGCAAAAGGGCCAACAAGTGCTAAGCATCTCTGGGAACTCCTTCAAGACTGTTGGAAGACCATTTCAGGAGACTACCTCTATAAGCTCATCAAGAGAATCCAAAGAGTGTGCAAAGCAGTAATCAAAGCAAAAAGTGGCTACTTTGAAAAACCTACAATATGAAATATTTTCAGTTGTTTGACAGTCAGCATTAAGGGGTTAAATCCACCAAGTGGTTCCCGAGCGTGGCTGTGTCTGCAGCTCACCGCTTCCCCAGGGGATGGGTCAAATGTGAAGAACAAATTTCACACACCTAGGTGTGTGACTGTGATTTAATTTAATTTTGACTCTTTCCCCAAAGTACCCACCCACCCACATGGACTCTGCCCCTACCCCATGTACTCTGGCCTTCCCCAATGTAATCTGCTCCCCGTGAAGTCATCTACCATTTTCTGATTCAGCTTACAGAGATGCAAAGATGTTACCTGGGTCATCTCCTGTAGGTAAGGCCCAAACTGTTCTCTGGTGATGATGGGGAGGTAGAAGGAGGGCATCACCTCAGTCTCTGTGAAGTCCAGCCCCCAAGTTTTGGTGAAAAAGTCGGATTCCCGTTTGGCAAGCCGCGGGTCGTTCAGAGCAGCAGGGAGGTTCACCTTCGAGCTGTACACAGTCCACCGGTCGTGCTCCTCCACCACAGAGGGGCCGTTACACAGGCTCCGCCCCTCACCTTACACAAAGACAAAAATGTTTTTGTTTGGATCAGAAGATGGTGATCAGCCTCCACTGTAATTGTTTAAGCCTGATAAGCATGTGACAGTGTCACATTACACTGATGTTGTACAAAACGTAGTTCGAGAGAAATTCTTAAGACAAGGTACCGTCATGAATTTATGTTTTGTATATTAAATGTATGAATGTCCTCCTGCCATGGAAAAAGTGGTTGCCTGTTTTTTATTTTAACATAAATTATTCTTTAAAAGAAAAAGAACTAAAACAAAATTAATGGGGAAACTTCATTAAGAGACTAGACAAGGCGGTGGTGACGAGACAGCGGCACTTCCTCGGAAAAGCCAGTGAGGGGTGTGGCGCGAGGATTTCCCCATTCACACCTACTGGCCGCGAATAACAGTTCCATAGGGGGATTTGTTTGGAGTGAGCTCAGTGATTTTTTCGGACGCTGAGTGCTTTGACGGAAAAAGGAAGAAACCCACCGGGGCCGGGTCGTCAAAAGTGGAAGCATTACCGGGAGGTGCGATTCCCACAGCATGAGACCTGCTTTGTGATCAAGAGCAGGAGGGTTTGCTGCGAAATGTGACGCCAGAGATCCCGGATTCAACTCTGGTGAGATCGAACCATTTTCTTTTAGTTACTGGTATACCAGAGCACAGCGATTGCTTTAGGGATGTTCCTTTTTTTGACTCTCCTCATTATTTTTGGAATAACTTTCTGAGTTCGGAGAGTGGTATTGAACTCTCTTAGACTGAATTAAGACTGGGCACGCTTCATCTAAAATGTTTGCTCTCGAACTGACCAATGATCATTTTGTTTGAACTCTCTAATTTAAGTGAAGGTATGGAATGATGCAAGGGTCGTATCTGAAAATTTCTGTTGTGTTTACCTGCAAATTGTTTCTCTACATTAAGACACTCTTTATTGTTTAATCTCTTTTCGTGTATTTATTCTTTAGTAACAGGACTGGTTATCCAAGTGAATTGTTAAAAGCTCTGGCAATTTTCTTGTCTTAAATATTTTCTAAAAACCAACACTTCTGTAAGCTCACCTGGCAAGATTGTCAATAAAAAAAACCCACAACTGTTTACCGTTTGGTCAACGGTAAACAGTTTAAAAAAAGTTTTTAAAAAAAGAGAGAATTTTCTGCCAAAGAAGTCCTGGTTGAGGGCTTGTTGTTGCGTTGCTAAAGAACATTGTTGTACGAGTTGGATTTTTTTTAGAAAAAACCCACAGAACGGGAATTTTAGCTGAAAATAAAACTAACAAGTTTCACACTGTTTGTTGCCTCAAACAATGTACAACATTTAAAAGTCTATTGAGCTACATTTTTAAGTGGAACTAATTTATCCTTTAGTGAACTGTGTCTATAAAGACTCTCATTCATCCAGGTTGATTCCATCATAGTAGTAGGTTTAGGGGCTGTCATCTGGACTTAGTTTTTAAAGTTAGAAGCGTTTTTCACCTCTTATCCAAAAGCAGGGCTTCAGACTGCGACCAAATGGTCGCATTTTGGGACCCAAATTTGAGAGTGTGCGTCTGAATTTTACATCAAGTCGCACATGTGCTACCAGTAAATTTGCCTCCCCCACCCTCCGTATTTTTTTATACATTAAACGTGGAGGAGGAACGTCAATGATCAATGAAATGATCGATGAGACGTGAGCGCATACGCATGCAAACACACACACACACTCGCACACATACTCATGAGACGCGAGCACACACTCGGGGGAGGGGCCTAGAGATAATCGAGCGCGCGTAAACATCTGTGGGAATATCATCACAAGCCGATTGGGCGTGCGTCTGAGCTATGAGCAAGCGAACTATTGATTCGCTCTTCCGACCGGCGGCTAGTGTACACCTTTTCATTGTCGTGCGCGGAGCTGACAAAGCAACCAATCACAGTGGGGTAAATGACTCTTGGGGGCGTGACATTGACCGGGCTTGAAAGCAGGAGAACATTTAAGGCAGGACACCTGACAGCCCCCTCCCCGGACCACATTAAGGAGTTCCTTAATTTCCTTTTTAGAACGTATCTATTCGATCGTAATTTTCTAAATACATGCAGTCCGTGCTGAACTTTTCTCTGGGCCGCACGGAGCCGGAGGAGTGTTACGGCTATGGTGCCGGTTTGGCGCGCGGCGGCACGGCTGTCACTGCAGCACACTGCTCCCGCGGGAGATGGTCAGCTGAGGAGACACACCTACATGCGTGACAGCTAACGGAGCTTGAACATTGAACATGTGCGAGCAACAACAAGATTTAGTCTTAGACGCACTTAAAACACGTGGGGAAAATGCAACGATAGACGTGTTTGAGGTGAACCAGCACCGCGCCTGGATCGTTAGCGAGACCAGTATGACCTTAGTATGATCTGTGTTATTATATATTTTACATTGATTTGAATGTTTTGTAATGTATGTAGCCTTTTTTAATCAATTGGTATTTTAAACTATTTTAATTGATCACCCAACTACAAAAACCCATCAGGACACATGTCCCATAATGCATTGTTTTGTAGTCATTAGGGCCGCTTTTCAGTCAGCACATTACTAAATTTCCAGCTGTGTTCACGTAGGTTGGGGCCTTGCTCCCGCCCCTTTTCTCGTGATATTTTTGTGATGATTGACAGGTGATGTTGGAGCAAAAAGATACGTCACACACCAGGTGATCTGCTCAGCGTTTCCTCCACCTGGGTGATCTCAAACACGCTTATTGTGCATCTTGGCTGCACTTATTTGATGTTACCAACATAAATTTCAATCAGTTTTGGAGCTTTTCTCAAGCACTTTTTTTTTTCATTCTGAATGTATGGTATTTTTTTTACTATTTGTACTGTCATGACAGCGATGGTGCTGTCAGTTTACCTTGTTGCATCACTGTATTATTAGTAATACAGTGGAAATTAGTAGATTTGGTTAGCATGTTGATTTACGGTATGTGCCCCTAAATTTTCTGGTTGTGCCCCTAAAATTTTCATTTAGGGGCCACAGTGCTCCTAGTGAAAAAAGTTAGTCTGGAGCCCTGAAAAGGCTTTGTCCATTCTGAATTAGCTGGTAAAAGAGCTGGTATTTATGCGCTCATTGGGGAGGAGTCAGACCTGAAACTGGATGGAATTGTCAACTTAGCCTACATGGTTTCGGGTCATTAAGAGTCCTCAGCTGGGGGTTGGGGAGCCAGTGACTCCCTTTCCAAACTGGTCATCTCTTTCAGCCACTTACTTTGAAGTCATTTTGGGGGAAACGTTACCGTGAACTGCTGATTTTTATTTGACTACGCAATGAGGAAGTGAAACAAAACCAAAATTAAAAACCCAACATGAAGTCCAGCTTTAGCAGTAGACTCAGGCTGGTGGGACCAAAAACGAAGGCGGAGAAAGTGCCATTCAGAGCTGCTTAAAAATTTACAAACATTATTTTTAAAGCTGAGGTCAGAGGGCAATTTTAACTATGGCACCTTCTTAGAGCTGCAGTGAATAAGTTCTAGTTTTTTTTTTCCTTTTATTGTAGGAGAAATGCTATTGTTTCTTAGCAGCTGTATTAGTCTGAAGTCATTTTCTGATTTGAACAAGATGGATGGATGTCAAGAAAGGAACAAACAGTTGATCCTCACCGGTGGGTTCCTTGGGGCAGACATCAGGCAAGGAGCGGATGGCCCGGATGTGAGGGGCGGAGGGACCCTGCTCCTTGTGGAAAATCCCATCTCGACCTTCACTGCTGGGACGAGGCACTGGGGAGGAGCTGTGACTGGAGGCCATGGCATTGGGACTTGCCTCCTAGGAGGCTAGCTGGAGGAGGAAAACGAATCATTATGAAAAACAACACATTTTAATACCAGTTTGGCTCGTAGTTTGATCATCTATCAAAAGATGAGGACCATCCTAAAGCAGCTTGAGGCTGTAACCTTAAGGATGTTCTGACATTAAATGTAGAATTTACCGCTACCAAAAAGGGTGGCCCTCCAGAGGAAGGAAAATATTCAGACCCTTTAAATCTTTTTAGATTTAAAATAAAAGTTTTCTTTTAAAGAATGTATTTAAACATAACAGAGAACCTACAGACAGATTGACTTGTACTTCTGGTGTTTGCTCTTTGAAAGAGAAAAGGTTCCTGGTTTAAAGAAAGTAACTTCAGTTCATGTCTGCTCATACTTTGCTAAAAACACAAATAAATGAAAAAGTTTAGCAGCAGTTAGGCCTGCACAATATACCGCAAATTTATCGTTATCGCAATATCCAGCTCTGCAATATGCATTTCGCAAAAGACAGTGAAAATCGCAATAAATCGTAAACCTTAAATGTGTTAATACAACCTTAAGGCAGCTTGAAGCATTTAACGAATCAAATAAATCCCTTTATGCATTTGACCAATCGGATGGACGTCTTCACCTTGTTGACCAATCGGATGGAGGCCTATTATATTACATGTTTGTTTCCTATGTCAACGAGGGTCATTTGGAGTATAATTTTTAAACTGTTGCAATGAAATGGGAATGATGTTTTGTTTATTTTGTTATTTGTTGGTATACCGCAAATTATACCGTTATCGCAATATTAATCTTAAATATCGCATATCGCGAGTTTTCCTCATATCGTGCAGCCCTAGCAGCAGTTCAAATACATTTTCCCTTTTGTTCATCCCTAGAGTGAAGTATCCCTCAACCTTTACCATTTCTTCCCTGGAGGACCTTCTTTCTGTGGTTTAGGGTTTTTGTTGGGGCTACATGCTCAGGTGAGTTGGTTGTTTTCAGGTGATTTTCATCAGAATAAAAAAAAAAAAAAAAAACTTAAAAAGGCTGTTTGTTTTTATTAACCATGCGATTTAATTTACATTTTAGTTCAGGAAATGCAGTAACCAAAAATATTCATTTTAAATGTCTCGAAAGGCTCGTTTCCTTTGTTTGTTTTAGTCGTTCTGGTTTATTAAAAACACAGCAGCTCTTATTTAGGATTCTCAAAGCCCCACTTTTGACTAACAACACATAAAGTTGGTGACATTTTTGTTGGTGGTTGGAACTTCCAACATAAATTATTTTGAGATGATTTTCCTGATATTGTGCTGACAGTAATGAGACGGGAGATTTTTCCTGTAATCCCCTCATCTCTGTGATGAGATTAACAGCAGAGGGTCTTATACGTCTGTGCTCTTAGTGGTCAGCACAAAACATTAATGCTTCAGTCCAGCGTTAGTCTGCAAGATGCTGCTTCAACGAACCGCTTCAGTGAAGCTCCAGAATTTTCATAGTTTAAATAAGTATTATATCATACTATAATAGGTCAACAGTGACAGTTTTTTATTGCATCTTATTTATATTATACATTACAGAAATGCCTTAAAATAAAATGCTATTTCAGGATATTTTGTTAGGTAAATAATAATTCCATGAGCCTTTATATTTTATTTTTCTTTAAGGCAAGTGTCATCCTAAATGAGTAAAAAAATAAATAAAACCATCAAGTCACAGATTGAATGATTTTAAAGTAGCAGCGCTGTGCGAGTTTCGGTGCATCAGGACTATTTCTGCACACTTTCTTTGCTACATCACAAACATTAATGAGCAAAAGTCTAGGAAAACAAAGTGATGTAATCGAGTGCATAAAAGTGCAAGTGCTATTTTTGACTAAGAATATTTGCAGGAAAGGGAGGAGATGGTTTAGGGACAGCAGCACTGAGTAAAAGACAAGAGAGCGAGCTGAAAATGTTTAGATTCTCTTTGAGAAAGCTGAGGATGGATAGCATTAGGAGGAAGAACACTGGAGTGAGTTCATGTTAAACGTTTAGGAGAGAAATTCAGGCAAATCCAGGCAATTCTGACAAAAGAAAAGAATTAAGGCTGCAGTGAAGAAAACATGAAGATGCAGACTTATTTACCTGGTAACAACCTTTCATTCAACTCAGTTTATTTTACTCTAAAAAGTAGTGACAGTGGTTGTCTTAAAGCAGCAACTCAAAGCATTTAGGCATGTAGACATGATCAAGATGATCTGTGCAGTTCAAAGCGAACACAAGAATGTGATTTAAGTGACTTTGCATGTTGCATTGTTGTTGGTGCCAGATGGGTTGGTCTGAGTGTTTCATTCACTGATGATCTACCATGTCTAGGGTTTATAGAGATTGGATCGAAAAAGAGAAAATATCCAGTGATTGGATAATAGAAGATGGGAAAAACAATAGAAGATTGAAAAAAACGTTGTCTGGTCTGATCAGTCTCCATTTCTGCTGTGACATTCGGGTCTGAATTTGGCATTAACAACATGGATCCATCCTGAATATTGTTGCTGACCATGTCAATCCCTTTATGACCACAGTGTACCTTCTGATGGCTACTTCCAGCAGGATGAAGCGCCATGCCAAAATTAGTTTATGTTCATTGGACTCAAATGGCCTCCACAGTCACCAGATATAAACCCACAGAGCACCTTTGGGATGTGGTGGAATGGTAAATTGGCATATAGATGTGCAGCCAAAAAACTTGCAGCAAATGCATGATGCTATCATCTCAATAAGGACCAAACTCTGAGGAATGTTTCCAGTACCTTGTTGAATCTTTGCCACAAAGGATTAAGGCTGTTTTGAAGGCAAAAAGGGGGGGTCCAACCCGGTACCAGTAGGGTGTACCTAATAATGTGGCTGGTGAGTAATCAAGCATACTGGGAAAGGAACTGATAAGAAATGAAGTGAATGTGAACCAAATACATAACTAAAACAGAAAAACTACATTTACCATCTGATGTGATCAACTCAGAGAAAAGACAGGAAAGAAACAGTAGCTGTGATGCAAAGGTAGGTGGAGGGCCCATGTTTCGAAGGTTGCAGGTTCATTTCCTGCCTTTCCTGCTCGAGTGTCCGTGGGCAAAACACTGATCCCCTCAACCTTTCCACATGGTTAAAGATTATTATTGTAATGCAAAACACTTTTGACCTTAGAAAAGCCCTATATTGATATATAAATAAGTAATTAACAGCCATCATGGCTTCAACATTCATGAATGTAAGAAAGCAGACAAAAAAGATCTGGAGTACAAATGTCCAATGTGCCCTGAAGCTCTCACCACTAGTATCTGTTTTAGTCTGTTTATAGCAAGATAACCAGAAGCATAGTGGGTCACCTGAATTAACCTTAACAATCATCTTTATAAGATTGGTTTTATATAAAAAAAATTCCAGAACTAAAACGGGAAACTGTTTTAGAATTTAAATTAAAAAAGAAAAACTCAAAATGCTAATTTTAGCATTTTAGCTTTGACAACTTTAGAAGACAGAAGCTTTTAACAATGTCTTGACTTCAACTGTAGGCTGAAACTAATTATATAAATGAATACAAAGAGAGTGTATAAACCCACTTTTTAACTATCCCATGAAAGATTAATTAGACTTTTGTGTTACAGTTTAAATGCTCCGACCTGAGCTGTCAGATTTGCTCTGCTGCTAACTAGCTAGCATGAGCTTGTTGGTAACTTTCTCATTTTTCTGTTTTTAATAGAGTTGACATGAAAGTGTACCTTACACACCGATACAAAAACTCGATTATTTTTTAATTCTGCGCTGAAAGAGAAGAATATCGCAGAGTTGCTGTCAAAGCTAAAGCTAATGTTGACGGTTACAAACAGAGCACAGGGCTAATGCTAGCAGAGACAGAAGGAGGTTCCGCGCAGACACCAAACAAGCCGAGATTCGTTTGGCAGCCTCGGAGTACCGGTCGCTCGCCTACCTGTCGTGTGGAGCGCAGCAGTCGGAGTTTCCCTTCTTTACCATCCCAGAAACTTCACAGGAGCCGGGAGGAAAACAAGCTGGCACACTGTGCAGTCAGCACCGGCACTCCGACCATCATGCAATGCGGGGGAACACAGCGACGCGGCTTCTCCTCTTTCACATTCACACACAGACTGTTAAAACAACGCACTCACACCAGTTGTGTCTGTGATTTGAAGCCCAAAGCTCTCTGCTGCCACCTGTCGACCATACCGGTAACAACTGTTTTTCCAGAAAAAAAAAGTTTCAATTATACTTTTCTTTTTTTTAAACCAATTTAGATGCAAATATTGAACAGAACTCAAATATTTAAAAAGGCCTCCTTCTAAACTAATATATTTTTACATATGTCAGTAATTTTAATATAAATATTGGACAAAGATCACTTCAGGTAACAGAACATGCAGTTTTTGATCATTACATTGATAATTGTAATCTGAACTGTTGGAAAAACAGCCTCCATTTTGTTTTACTTTCTTTGTTGACTTTAGAAACATGTTAAAATCTCTGTTTAAATGCCTCTTCTGCTTCTGCTCTGATGAAACAGGATGCAGTTTCTAGAAAGGTCCCGTTTTGTGACAATTCTTTTGCTTAGTTGCGTCTTGGAGTCTCCCATGGATCTATTTTTGCCCAAAAGTTTATGTGAACTTTGACCTGAGCGAGTCATGTTAGGCCTGCCCTTTTGCAGTTTCTTTTATAACTTCCTGGTTGAGTCTTTGTGTAATTGGGCCAGTCTGCATATTTCTAGGAAAGGTTTTCCATCCTTTTGGGTTTATTTCATGTTCTGTGTCTTTGTGATCTTTCATGCAAAGAAACAAACAAAATGATAACGTTTATCTAGAAGGAAACAAACTGTGTCAAAACCTCAGCAGTGTTTTTTATTGTTTTCCGTTGGTACAAAAACAGTCTGAGGCAAAACTGCATAGCTGTGATAACAAACCAAGAGTCATACATAAACGCATTAAAATGACAAAAAGACAAAAAAGTCCATTAACTAGTGGTTAGGTCAAGAGGTGCCTGTTTAGTTAAAAAAAAACAATCTATCTTACTTTATTAAAAAGCTGAACTTCTAGAGAAGAAACAGTCACAGTTAAATGAAGATGAGTATCAGGAATGACCTCATGGGGGCTACTAGAGAACACTATACAGAGTTCAAAACTAAACAATGCTTGTTTAAAACACCTTTTACATTTTTGATTTGGTTGGAAGAAACAAAAAAACTCCTTTTCAGATACTTCCAGTCGCAAGCAGCTTCACAAGTTTCCCATAATGCACTTTTCATATGAATTAAGGTCAAAATGAATAGACAGATTAGGCAACAGTTTACCTGATTTCAGAGAAAGAAGATCCCAGAGTTTTGAGTTACATTTCACATTTTTTGACACTCCAGTGTTGTCCAGAAAATAGATTTTGTCAGATGTTTAGGAAAAACACAGGCAACTTTCCTGCTGTTGAACCGATTCACTAAAGAGGCACAAGAATAAATAGAGGAATTAAACTACAACTTTTGCCAAAAGGGCTTCCACCTGCAAACTGAGTTAAATAGAAGTACAAAAAAATCTGTCAGGAATCTACCAGATGAATGCACTTATTTGGAAATTTAAAAAAAAGGTTTACTTAAGTTACAGCCCCCTCCCTTTGTTGGTTAATGCTGTGAAGTCACAGGAGTTTTCTAGTCCAGCGGGCTTTGGAAGATGAGTCTGATGCAGGGCGTGTCGGCGCTCAGCGGCTGGATACAGAATGGGCAGGCCTGCGTGCCGTGCGGCAGCGGGATCTGACTCCAGTACGCCGCTGTCTTTTCAGAGCAGACATGTCCACACGGGACGAAGGCGTGGGTGGGGGGCTCCGCGTCCACGTAGAAGCCCGGCTCGCAGCCGAGCCACAACGGCACGTAGGGCCCCCTCGCCCGACACATGGGACACTCCCAATCCTGATGCTCCGCCTCATCCGCAGGGCTGCGGCGCCCCGCCCAGCCGTGGTACCCGTGCACGTGGCCACAGCGCAGATACACCCAGGGCTGCTTCTCCACCACCACGGCCTTGTGTCGTAGACTGGGGAAGGCCAAAGTGTTGAAACCCACGGGGCACTGCGGACGCCCGGCGTTGAGTTCCTGCCGCAGCGCCTCCAGGTGTTTGATGGTGGGGGTGAGGGCAAGTCCCTCCGCCGTGCGCCATAGCAGGGTGGCTCCACAGAGGTCGATCAGTGAGCCGTCCACCAGCTCATTGGACTCTGACTCCACCTGGATCAAACAGATCATGTAATTTACTCTTTAAGCCTCCATCCATCAATCTTTGGAACCATCTGAATCCTTTTCAGTGTCTGCGCCAACAGTCCCACCCACTAATCAGAGGCAACTTGCTAAAGAACTACTGCCGCACTGCAGAATCTATGTCCTAGAAAACAACAAGTTTTTGGTTTTAGCTAAAAACAGCATAATCATATTTAAAAAAACACTGGGAATGTTTTTTTTAAAATAGATTAAAAGATGATTAGAGTGGGTTCTATAAGAAAAAAAATGCAAATATGCCAAAAGTCTTCTAATTCCAGGACAAGGTTTGCAAAAACAAACAATAGGTTCACATAAAGATCAATAAAACAAATAATCAAGAATGAAATCTCAAAGGAGAACAGAGTTTTCCAACTTGCCTTCAGTTTTCCTATAGACCATGTGCTGAAAATTCTATTGTTCTGGCACAATTTGGTTCAGTATCAGGAAACGCAACTTTTTTCTGCAATTTTCCAAATCATGTTTTACCCCAAAACATAAGAGGGATTTCCTATTTGATTGTCATTTTGGACAATCAAAACCCCACAAACTGCACTTGTCTGTGCGTACCACTCACCATCTTCTCTCTGTGCTGTGATGATCTGGTCTCCCGGAGCGCAAAGACATTGCCGCACACAGAGATTTCCCTCCACAAACCGGGTTTGGAGTCCTGACTGAAGCCGTTGTGAGGATGCATCACCAGCACACCGTTGGTGGTCAGTCCATCCATCTGACCGTCCCGCATCCTCCACTTGGCTGCCTTCTCCTGTGAGGAACAAAACAGTTTTTTTCTTTTAGCACCATCAAACAGTTGATTAATTAGTAAATCACTCGATCGTTTGCTGCAGTGATCTGTTCGTCTGACCCCGAGGAAGATGTTTTTGGAGGAGTCGAAGCCTGCAGCGTAGATCCGAGCAGAGAAGGGAGGGTTTCTCTGGCAGATGATGCGGCAGGCGAAGCGGGAGATGGTGCTCTGAGTGGTTTGGTTGTCAGTGAGGATCTGCCCTCCAGGCAATGTATCAATCACCACGAAGTCAATAGGACTCTCTGTGGAACGACCGATCTGTAATTATTAGAACAGGAGAGCAAAGGCCTCACGTTTCTGTGTTTTAGTGGCATCTTGACAGGAGTTTACCAACCATAGATCTTCACAAATTACTGTTTATGCTCCAGAGACACCAGGAGGTTAAAACACTGTGACCCCCTGCGGACCCAGTCTTCACTTTCACATTCATGAGACCACGACGACACCAGCGCTCAATGTCAGTTTCAAAAGCTTGTAACAGAGATGAAAGTTTGTTTTCAGACAAAGAGCTTCAAGATTTCACCTTCCTCTAGTAAAGGGGCAGAGGTCAAAGTGTAAAACAAAGCCTAAAGAAAGGCAAACAGCTCTAAGGAAAATAAAAATGATAAAAAAAAAAAAAGAAAAACACAAATTATTAATCAACCTTCAGACGCAGAATCATGCTAAACGCACGAAACAAAATGCTTCTAACACTAAACTACATGATAAGGTAATTTAAAAAAGGCCAAACACTACGTTATTAATGCTAAAATCCTGAAATGAAATGCTAAGCTACATTCTAATGTGTCCTTCCTCCCTCTCCTGTCACACACTACAATCATGTAAATGTACATTTTGCATGCCATGCTAATAGAATGATTTTAGCTCAATGTTGGCATTATCCTCTCATGATGACCTAGATGCATCTCACCTGGAACATGTCGGTGTTGCTGTCATGTGTGTACTCCACCACCACCGTCTGCACTCGCGAGAGAGTGTATGAAATACTGTGCTGCTCCTTGTTGCTGACAGCCTAAAAAAATAAAAATAAAAGAGGGGGGGGGGGGGGCACAAAACTTCAAGATGTTAAAAGCATGAAACACACGAAGGGGTTGTTTTAATGTCTCACTATTCTTGTTAAAAATTCCATAGGCAGTTAGTGTGTAACGTAGCTTTCTACAGAGTGGTACTGATGATACATCTAAGAGCAAAGTAGAAAAACATTTCAGAATTCATTTATCAGTTGAGTTTTACCTTGACAGCCTGTGGCGTGCTGGATGTGTGAACTGTGCTGGGCTTCACGCCGTTGGCCTTGGTCCTACGACACAGCGCGAAGCGACTTTTCTGCCTCCCTTTTTCGCCACCGGGCAGAGAGCCGTTACATCTAGAGAGAACAGGCGCAAAATATTATACGGTTAAAAATGTGAAAAGGAAATTTGGATTTTATTCATCAAATTGACATTGTTTTTTTTTTCCTCCTTCAATTCTTAAATGTTTTTAGTCTGAGAATTACATTTACAGGCAGAGCCTGATGTCTCCATGAGTGTGTATGATATAGGCAGAATTTTTCTATGTCTGTTTTGGAGAAGTTTCAGCTTTGACAGTGTTCGTACATCCATATTTGGCCGTTAGCCTAAATTCAGGCTGACTAAACATACCTTGGACTGGTTAACACTTTATTTGAAAGAGTTTTAATCCGTTTCTGAAGGACTTTAGCAGTGTTTGGGAGGGCAAAAAGAGGCTACGACCAGAATTAAGAGCCGTGGTTATGAGGTTTACTATTGCTCAACTGGACCTCACTTAAATAAAATTGAAACAAAGATTAATACTTTCATTCTAATACTTTGAGCCCGTCTTAAAGTGCAGCGAGATTCAGCTGGGAGTGGATTTAGCTGAAGGTTGCCCTTTAGAGCCAATCTGCCGCCAGCCGAGGGTTGAACAAACACAGCTTCAGTTAAATATGGAGCCTTTCTTACTCTGGATAAGCACACTTCCTGCATTTGAGATACAGAGGCAAGCCCAGACCTCTGGAACAAGCTCTACTGCTAGACACAAAACTGGTGTTTTCACAGCCTACAGGCTCTTCAACATGAAACCAAAATGAGCGCGGTAACTGCAGGTTACAGTTTGTTTAAATCCACACGTAGACACAGTCCTGTGAAAGCAAACAAAAGGTTTGAAACCAGAGGAGCCGCAACTTTCCTGATGCCCCCTGACCTCCTGCAGCTAACGGGCTTCAGCCAGGAAGTCGTTTGGGGTCAAGTTTCTGAGCACTTTCCTGAGTTTAGATCGAAGGCGCCAAAAAAGAGCTGACGCTGAAGGACACGGCTCAGATCGACGGTTGTTCTCACAGTTAGGCGCTTCGTGCGGACTAATCCCAGGACTAAACTACCAGGTTTCAAACATGCATCAAGGTGTGGAGTATTTAGGTGAAAAACAAGAGGATCATTTTTTCTGTTTGAAGCCTGCTGGGGGGTTTCACCAGGAAAGAAGAAACGCCTTAAGACACACACTGTGCTAAATGATCAGACATCAAAGAGATCAACATGAATAATGTGATTTCCTGCCGAGCAGCACCACAGACATGAAGTCAGTCTGGGCTTTTTTTTACATTTGCCTGAAGTTTTTTTTTACCTTTGCGTCTTCAGGTCCGCAGCCTTTGCAGCACAAAAACCTTTTGTGAAAAGGAGTTTATGATCCTTGGAACTCACTGGAATAAATGAAATCATCTTTTCTTTTCATAGTTCTTGGGTTTGTTGGATAAAGTTACAGTTTTAATATCAATTAATCAAATCCATTCATAGTTTTTCTTTTAATTTCTTTAGTTAAGCAGAAGAATTACAATTTAGTTTATTATGAATAAAATAATTAATCATTGTAATAATATAAAATAAACCTTTGTTCATTTTAATATAAATACTTAAGTGAAAACTGTTTTATTGTAAAAGCCTTTCCAATGGTCTATTAATTATTATTATGCCGTTTTTATCCTCAAAAAAACCCTGTGTTGTTTTCTAGGACAAAGTTTCTGCAGAGCGACAATAATTAAGTAGAAAGTTGCATCTTGGTTGTGGGCGTAAATGTTGTTGCGGAGCAATCCCGCCCCCCTTCCCGTAACCCATAACTTATTTAAGCAGTTTCTTTTGTATTTTATTCTAGGATTTGAGCATTATTAGGCAGTGTTTGGCCTTTTTTAGTTACATTATGTAGTTTAGCATTGAAAGCATTTTGATTTTTGCATTAAGCATTATTCTGCACCTGAAGCTAGCTCGTCTGCTAGCTTACAGCCCCTCGCACCCCCAACCTAACATTCCCAATGCAATATTGGAGCCATCCAGCAGTACAGTTTTAAACGCTTCTGAAAATGGAGCAGAGCAGGGAGCTTGTGACCCACCCATCATAGTTTCTACGTAACAAATGTTATTTTTAAAACTGACTTTTTTTGTCTGCTCCTGATTCACAACGATTTGAAAAAAGAAATACTAAGAAATGCAATTTTAAGATTAATTTTTATTACATATTTCCTCCATCGTCGGAAAAATGCCACAAAAACACAATTTTCTTCAAAGCGGGTTTTTAAAATCTGATATTGGATAAACCAGATTGATGTTTAGGATCAATGCGTTAAGACGTTTCTGCAGATCCTGATGTTCTGTTGTGAGAAGGTGATGACCGGTTCTCCACCTGCTGCTGCTGTTCAGTCGAAAATGGGCGGAGCTGCAGCAATTTTTTGTTGATGTAGGTTGAAGATGCGTTCTACTGCAGTGATTCCCAAACCACGGGCCGCAGACCGGTACCGGTCCATGAGACAGTTGGTACCGAGCCACGAAGGGGGAAAAAAATAACTCAAATTTTTTATTTTGGAAAACTACTGGACTCTCCACCACATCCAACTCATTCTTGACATCTGTCAAGTCGCTCGGTAGTGTGTTGAAAATCCATCTGCTTCTTTCCTAAAGCGGCCGCCAAACTCTAAAACGACCAAGCTAGCAAAGTTTAGCTGAAGAGAGCAAGAGAGGAAACAGAAGAGCCTTCAACTTTAAAGAAAAAGAAAACTGCCTTTAACAGACAAAAACCAGGAGTCTTTACTGCAAATATGGATTTATTGAGACACTTGTTTCCACTCACTATGATAAAACAAATGCATAATATTCAGCTACTAGCTGTCTAATGTACGAGGACGCGGCTAACAAAGCTGTTCAAACTCTGGAAAATACCAGGTTTAGTCTCTGTTTTTCTTTGTATTTATCCGTCACACCTTAAAACTCTGAAAAGGCTGAAGTTGGCATCGGATTTTAGCTTCAACTTTGACAATTATGGGTAAAGGGAAAACTTGCGTCACAATTTAGGGATTCCTACATGAAATCTGGTGAACAAATAAACTTTAAACCAACTGTATTAACAGAAGATGGACTTTACCCTCAAAAGTTAAGAGAAATTAGAAGCTAAAATAATTCAAATTAAAATTAAAAAATCAGACGGCCACTTTAGCCTCATACAGGCCAGTCTGTGAGAATATTGTCCGACACTAAACCGCTCCGTGGCCTAAAGAAGGTTGAAGACCACTGTTCTGCTTAGTTTCTACAGGTGTACTTCCTCCTCCTCTCTCTTCCGAATTTGTTTAATTAAAGTTTAAACTTCATTTCCATGTTTGTGTTTGATTTTCTCGACCTGGATAACCAAACACTTTTTAATTGATCTAAACATCTTTGAGAAGTCAGAGCTTGCAGCTTCCTGTTCTCATGTTGGAGCCTCCTTATGTATTTTAATTTTGACAAAATAAGACAGACAGTGCGAAGTGGTTTAACCCCATGAGCAGCAGTCTTACCCCAGCACGATGAGCTCGCCATATTTGACTGGTGCTTTGGTGGACACCTTGGAGGTGGAGATGTTTTCCTGACCCAATGAGAACATCTGTGAAGCTTTCTCAGTGAAGAAAGTGTGAGGACTTTCCTGTGGCGTCACCATCAAAGCACCGCCATCAGCTCAGCTGCACAGCAGATCACCTGTGGACAAACATCAGATTCAAAAATCAACTCTCATGGTCTTAGCTGCTGACAAATGAGACATAAAACATCTTCATCTTTAGAGAACGTCACTTTAAATATTCTATTCAGAACTTAAAAATCGTCTTTTTGCATTCATAGAGGAGAACAAGAGGCCTTAAACACAACACCACTCAGAGCTACAATACACCCACAACGCCTTTGTGCGGCGAGCAAGCGGACCAAACAATGTAGGTATTCACTCCAGCACACTGAGTGGGGTTGTTAGGTGTAAAACAGTCGTTTGCATCCATGACTCACACGAGGAACACTGCAACTGATGTGAAAACACATTTATGTCCTCAAAAAAACAAACAAGCAGAGCATTCATTTAGCGACACGGCTCCACGTCACAAGGCTGAGGGGAAACCGTCACAACGTTAAACCGCGTCAAACTCTGCACTCATCTTAACCTGGGTTCAAATTTGTTTCTGGTTATTTAAAAAAAAAATTAAAAAGTCACCGCCAACAGGATTTTTAGAAGAGTTAGTTATGGTCAAATATTGAGGCCTTACTCTGTACTTTATTCTGAAAATATTGAGCTGATTTTCGACATAAAAGCTACTTTAATCAAACCTTTCTGCAAGTCTTTACCCTGGAGAAACCATGGGGTCAAAATTGTTTGCCATTCCCCCCCCTTTTTAAATTTTTTGGCGACTGTAAATTGCTGCCATCCAGAATGAACAAAGAAAATGATTGTTCTTGGGTTCTCCAGGGAAAAGTATTACTGACAGAAAGTTGATTCCAAAACCAATTGAAATACTACAATGAGCAGATTCAGAAAAAGTTTCCTTAATGTCGTCCAGACAATCATTAAAGAAAGCGTGTCTTACAGGAAATGAGACCAACAAACTCAGGACATTTGATGTGTCGACAAAAAAAGGGACAAAAGCAGGCTTCTGTTTTCAGGAAAAACTGAAACATGATTACGTTATTTACCCATAAATATTACCTTTTATCTTTTATTGCAGATAATTTTAGAAAACACTCAACTGATACAATCAGATTTTATGATTTTAATCCAAGAGAATAGATTCCCCCCCCCCCCCCCCCCCCCCAATGTACTGATCTGCACAAAGTTCGTAAGTGCACTGAGAAAGTTTCCAAACGTACTTTTGCTGCTCTAGATGTTTTTGTGTTCCCAGAATGTTCGACTTGTGGTTTTTACTGGTCTTGCTCAATATGTGCACTAAACACTGAACTGAGATTACCTGCAAGTAAACTGAGATCTTTGTTTTTAATGGAAATTGGGGTTTTTTAAGACCCACACCGATGAAAATCATGCTTTTGGTGTTTGTAACATGTACTTATGGCGTTTTTCTGACGATGGAGAACACGTCTAAAGAAAATTAAGCCTAAAATTGCATTTCTGAATATTTCTTTATTCGAATTGCTGTGAATCAGAAGCAGACGAAAAAAATAGTGATGGAAAAAAGGAGCTTATTTGTGACGAAGAAAAAAAGCAGGGCGGTCAACCTTCCCTCATTCTGATGCATTCGCTTGCAGACGACTAGATCCATGTATGTTTTTGTTTTCCTCATCTGAGCTGCTATCGGGCTAAAAACTGTAGGTCTGGATAGCTCCAGTTGTTGCTCAGCAGTTTTGTTGCATCGCTTATGTTAGGTTGTGGGTGTGAGGGGCTGTAAACTAGCCAGATAATGTGTAAACAGAGAGCTCTCAGAAATGCGGAGTTGAAGGGCGGTGGGCGCACTTTGTCCCAACGGCCCCGACTATCGGCAACAACTCAGAGTTGAATTGCTTTGAATAAAAACAGAACAATAATAATTAAAAGTAGGCCTGCACAATATACCGCAAATTTATCGTTATCGCAATATCCAGCTCTGCAATATGCATATCGCAAAAGACGGCGAATATCGCAATAAATCGCAAACCCAAAATGTGTTAAAACAATCTTCTAGCAGCTTGAAGCATTTAACGAATCAAATAAATCCCTTTATGCTTTGACCAATCAGATGGACGCCTTCCCATTGTTGACCAATCAGATGGAGGCCTATTATGTTAACCCCTGGTCCTGAAGAGCCTCAACCCTGCCTGTTTTCCAGCTCTCCGTAACCAGCTTGCTGTTGATTGGCTGACTCAAGTGATTTCACATCCTGATTGACTGATTTTGGTTATCATTATCGAGCAGTCTAGGGAGAATTGGAAAACAGACAGGGTTGAGGCTCTTGAGGACCAGGGTTAGCCACCCTGACGTTTGTCCCCCATGTCGATGAGGGTCATTTGGAGTATAATTTTTAAACTGTTGCAATGAAATGGGAATGATGTTTTTGTTTATTTTTCTATTTGTTTATTTACCGCAAATTTATCGTTATCGCAATATTGATCACTAATATCGCATATCGCAAGTTTTCCTCATATCGTGCAGCCCTAATTAAAAGACATTTGGATTTGGATATTTAGCAGCTTGTCAGAGTCCACTGCAACTCCTCTGCACAACAGTATATTTCAGGAAACTAAATAGGGTTCTTTGTCCACGAAAGAAAAAACACAAATCAATATCTGAGGATCAAACTAACATAAAATCTGCTTTGAAAATTGAAATTTTTTTAGTTTAAATGTGGTTTACCGTATGTTTTATAAGAACTTGAGAAAGTCTTGGTCTTTTTTCAGCAGCGCATCACAAACATTTGTTCAACTTACGTTCTTTATGCACATTTAGCAGTTACATTTTAGTCAGCAGTCATATGAATACTGAAATTAATTATTTTTTGCTCTTATTTTAAAGGCTTACAACAATAAAACTTAGGAGGTTAAGATAAAATATTTTACTTTAGTAGTAAAAAGTTACTTCTATTTGAACTTATTTATTATAAATGCTTTTGAAGACAGCTTGCTTCAAGAATGACCTTTATCATAGCCGAACAAAGATGAATAAAAATGAATAAAAAATGAAGTGCTATTGTCCTTTAAATCAAACGTATGCATATAAGACTTTAGGAATGTCTGACTACATTTTTTAGCTTGAATTTCCCTAATTTCAGCTCATTTTCTGGGACATCTTTTAGCTGAAACCTTTGTCCTAGCATGAGTAAACAGCAGCTGATGACGCACAACTGTGAGTACCATAAAACAGAGCAATCAGCCCAAAACGCCGCCTCCTCCTCCACCTCCTCCTGTGTGTGCGCCTCACACACATCCAGAGCCTGACCAGCTCTCCACCCACACGATGACTGCAACTCACCACCGCTCTGAGAAACATTTGGTGAACCGCTGTTTTACTGCTCCGATTTATGGCTTTGAACCGTCATTGGGTTCACAATTTGCTTCCTGAAGAATTCTGGGAAATGCTTTTAAAGCATTTCCATCAATTGGTCTCAAAATGACAAATTGTTCCTCTCCATTTTTAAACAGCATAATTACTTTCCCCAGTGGATTCATAAGAAAGTGGGCCTGGAATTTCCTGACAGCTGACAGGTTGAAGGTCTTCACCCTTTTTTTGCTGCTTCGTTTAAAACCACTTTAGTTGTGTTGTAGGTCAATCTTTAGTTAAGCTTGGCATGCCAGCCTAGATCTGACTTCTGCAGACAGTCAGACAAAAGCGCAAAGGCCAAAGTTTTAGAATAATAAAAAAGGGGACAAAAGCAGCATCTGTGGGGGCAGATGCTTTGGTGAGGATGGGGTGTTAATCATTTTGCTATGCAGAACAAAGGAGACCAGCTGGGCTCCACAGACAAGGCAGAGCAACCACAACCGAGAAGGATCAGCCAAATAAGAAACCCATAGGCTTTAAAACCCAACTATTCACATTCGGAATCCCCAAATAAAGCGTAACAAAATGTTGTTGTTTTTTTAAACATAAATATACTTCACATTCACAACTACTTTACACCTCAAGTTTGATTCAGAGTCAGTTGAGAAGCAAATACAAAAGAAAGTTTAAGCATTTCAGGAAAAATAACATTCATTAAAATTTTGATTTTATAACAGCTATATAATAAACCTGTAGGAAGGAAAATGTGTAGCTTTAAGAAACATCACGGTTAATCGAAACTACAAAGACGTTTTTACATAAATCCCCTATGAAAATTTTAAAACGAAACAACTTTAGGGATCCAAAGGAAATTAAATAATCTCCCGTTTACAACAAGTTTATTCTTGAATTAGTGTTAATAGACACCAGTAAGCTAGCGTTAGCAACTGACAAAAACTAAGCTAAGCTCTGAAAAGTTTTTGGTCCAGTACAACAGCAGCTAAAAAGGACATTTACACAATTTTTGTTCTTAAAGCCACCAACATTCTCCCAAAAAAAAACTTTTAGACAAACAAAGAATAAGAAACTTAAATATTAAACTCACCTACGTTTTTTTTAATGTTCAAAGTACTCCAAATTTCTTCGGTGACTGAAGGAGCGATAAAGACGGTGCTTCAATTTTAAAAAGAAGGTTTAAAAAAGTCGTTCTTCATGAACAATTTTAAATGCACGCCACAACTAAAAACAAAACAAATAATAAACTCCGACGTCCTTTCTTCTCTTTGAGCGGCTGTAAGTTTCTGTCCCGTCTCTGCTCTTCTTCTTGGTGTTTACTGGCGGCACAATGCCAAACGGAATGGTGCACTTCCGCCACCTAGCGGTAGGAGTTGGGACCGAGCTTACCTCGTCAGAAAGGTTGGTTAATTTTTGAAAGATTTGAACTGAAAATATATTTTTAATTTGAACAAGAACACCAATAAAATAATACAATTTTAAATCAATCAATGACTTATATTAATTAATGTATTTTTTTAAAAAGTACTTAAAATAAAAAATTAAGACATTTTTGTTATTTTTTTAAATGGAATAACATTTAATTGAACTTGAATAGAAACAGAGAGATCAAAGCTGACATTTTTTAAATCAATAAATGACAATTATTGATTGACAATTGACAAATGATAAATAAAAATAAACATTGTTAATAAAGAAAAATATATAATAAAAATAACACATTTTTTTACGAGAAACAGCAAAACTAAATTAATAAACGGTCACCATACCAAGGGTTCCAGTTCAAATCATGGCGGGTGTAGACTTTGCATTAATATATATGAGTTTCATTTGTGGTACTTCTTCTGTACAGTAAAAAAAACAAAAACAAAACATGTTTCATAGTTTTAAATGGGTTTTCTAACCTCCCACCCATCCGTTCCACAATGCCAGCTTTTGCTCTTCTTTAATGGGGTTACTACATAAGTCTATTTAAGTTGACCTTGAAGAACACTGTGTAGTACTTTTACATCCTAAGTATCAGTGTTAATCACTGTCTTGTATTCATTCTGCCCAGAATTATGACATTTCACTGAATCACATTTAGGTTTCCTCTCGCTTAATTGTGTTTTCCTTTTTATTTTGGAGGGAAAACTGTGTTTTTCTTTGACTAAAAAGAAAGTTGTCATTATTTCCAAACATAAATGTTTTTTTAATTGTCCACAATAGACTAACACATAAGGGGGGGGGGGTAATTTTTTAACTCAGCCCTGTCTGTTTTTGCTCCCGTTTGACCTTCCATCTTGCCAGTAATCACTGTTCTAACAGAATTCCCACAACTGACGAGCTTCCTGATTTTTTTTTAGGAAATTACAACAGAGGCTGTGTGGATGTTTCAGGTTATTGTGACAAAAGTCATCACAAGATCATGAGCCAAAAGAAAACATAGGAACCTGAGCTGTAGTATAAAAAGCAAAAATGCTTTGGTGTTGTGCAGTAAACTGTGTGCAAACATGCAGAGCAAGAAGAACCAGCGTGGCAACAGAAAACGTCACAGCAACGGACTTACGTACCTATGGTGGCATGAAGAATACACAATGTTCCACAAAGATCAGATTAACATGATTAACTGGAGAGACAGAAAGCAGCTCAAATATTACAGTTTAGAAAATCGACTTTGACTTAAAACTATTGAAATTGAGTCTGGCTAAAAATAGACCTGAACAGTTTAAATTACTTAGATATCATGCTTGGAGAAAACTTTTCTAAATCTTAATTTTTCCAAAACATTGACCAATAAGTGTGATTCACAACATAATTGATGTCTGACGATACGATTCATTGAGATCGGTTCTTTTCGAATGGTCCCCTTTGATCCGAGTCAGTGACCTAAAATCGATCCAGGACATACTGAACAGTGCATGTGAAGTTTTCCAGATTACTTCTCTTTCTTGTAAGAAAATCAAGTGTAAATTAGATGTCTGTACAAACAAAATAATAGTTTTTTGAGGAAAAAATGCACCTTTGCAATAATCTCAAACAACAAAAAGATTTTTAATATTCCATTTAGCTTTACTTGAACTTGTCAATTAAAAATGCAACAGTGTTGGAATCATATATTTTAACATTCAATTTTCATTGTTGCTTTATTTATTGCTTATTTATGGCTGACTTTTTTTCCGGCGACATGTAGTTTATGTTAAACCCATCGATCGGACTCTGTCTCCCCCTGCTGACCACAAATAGAAATGCAACTCAGGTTTCTAGGTGTAGTTTTGTTTTGCCTTAACCCTTGTGCTATCTTAGATGACCCCACCCTTACTTTGGAGTGTTCTCCCTACCATGACAAAGGTGGATAAAGGTGGAAAGATTTCATGTAATCCATGGACACCAGTGTATGGAGTCCCATACTGTTCATATAGGACTCCATGTAATCATAGTACAATTATAGTCTTAAAGAAATGTGCATGCCTAGCTATGAGGAAATATGCTTCTTCATCTCTTTTCTCCTTTTCTTTTTCATTATTGGGCGCCAGATGGCTTTGACCTTTTTTGCTCAAGTTCCTGACGTTTTAGGCATTTGGCAATAAACTTCCCCACCAAAGGCGTCAAGTCCATCGACTAAACCAAATGTCTCCGTTTTGTGTTCTTTTCATTTGGCCATTTCACACAAAATGTAACCCAAAAAAATTATTTTTTTATACCTATATTAAAATTTAGATCATATAATGTCACGATATGACTGACTTTAAAAAAGGTTTCATAAAGTAGATTCCCCAGAGTTTCCCCAGCCTGTACACTGAATTTGGACGAGACCCACAGTTGGATAGGCTCCCTCACCCCTCCCGTTTTAGCTCAAACACATTTCCAACAAAAGCCAAGCGCATGCAGCTGCAACTCAAGGGGCGCCAAGTCGGCTCAGGACGTGACGAAAATCCGCGAAATTTGCCCGCCTTTTTTTCTTTTTTTCTAAAGAAGCCGCCAAAAACGGGTTCATACATTAAATTGTCCTCCAGCTTCACAGCACCGACCCGGTCCTCAGAGCACACCGAAGACCGACCGGAACCTTCGGGTGAGTCTGTGTTTCTTATCAACAAGTAGGATGTGAGTCGGCACGTGCTTCTTCTCAGTTTTGCAATGAAACATTCATTATGTCAGGTGAATAAATGGGCATTTACATTCTATCTACAGAAATTGATACATTATAAAGATACATTTCAACTCTAAACTGTCTATTTAATCATAAAAATATTGTAAATCAACTAAATTAAATGGTGGAAGAAAAAATATGGAAAAAAGTAGATTTTCTTTGAAAGGTATTTTTAATTATTCAATTAACATTTCAGCACCTAAACTGTTACAGTTCGTTTTAAATTGGATTCTAAATGATAAAAAAATAGTTTTCCAGACTGAATCTGATTATATTTGCTTAATTAAAATACATGTTTTTGTGGAAATAGTATACACACAGCAGCTGACATGTATGATAGTAGCATAAAAAATATTCAAATAAATTTTATTTTGTCTTAAACCATTAAAATTTAAGGCAATGTTTAGCCGTTTCTTTGTTTCATTTAATAAAGTTGTACACTTCCTCCTCTAACGGCATCGTGAGTCAAAGTGAAAGTGAAGTCAAGTTACAATGAGAAGTAGTAATTGTAGTAAAGGTGACCTTCTTGAGGACTATCACATTGTGTACTTTTATACATTTCATGCCATTTTAAGCTGCATTACATGGGTAGGGTCTAAGAAAGACACATAAATGCCATATAAATGCTATTTATGGTGTCTAAGGGGTTTAGGTGGGCGGTATTTACAGTAATCATCTATTGATGAGTTTTTCTGCCATGGAAATGACTCATGTCTGACCAACTGTTATGTGGATGCTTTTAAAACGACAAAACTCATTTTTACAGTCAGTGATTCCAGTTTTTAGCTCATGTATGAAAAAGATCCTCATGCATGTAACTGTAAAGCATCTCACTAAACTGCTTTTGAAGCCTAGACATAATCTTTTGCACACAAAAAATGATAAAAAAAAGCTTCTGATTTCATAGTTTTTCTAAATGCAATTTGAGATTTAAAGAAGTATATTTGATAAAAGTCTATATTTAATGGCGAGAAAGTGACTTTCCTAAAAAGAATTCTGTAAAAACAAATCTTTAGAATAGAATAGGGCTGCACGATATGAAGAAAACTCGCGATATGTGATATTAGTAATTAATATTGCGATAACGATATAATTTGCAGTATATAAACAATTAGCAAAACAACCAAAAATATTATTCCCATTCCATTACAACAGCTTAAAAATTATACTACAAATAACCCTTGTTGACATAGGAGGCGAACATACAACATAATAGGGCGCCATCCGATTAGTTAACAACGTGAAGGGGTCCATCTGATTGGTCAAATGCAGAAAGGGATTCTTTCGATCCAATAAACACTTCAAGCTGCCATAAGATTGTTTGGCCACATCTAAGGTAACCATTTATTGCAAATTTGCTGTCTTTTGCGATATGCATATTGCACAGCTTGATATTGCGATAACGATAAATTTGCGGTATATTGTGCAGGCCTAGAATAGAACAGAAAAAACTTTATTGATCCACAAGGGGGAAATTACCTTGTTACCATAGCTCTGTTAACAAAAAGTAAATAGATAATTAACTTTAAAATATTAATTTATAACACAGAAGAGATTTAATCAATAAGATATTTCTGATGTAAAACTGGGAGAAGATGCAACTAACAAAGAGATTTGTTTTTCCTTAATCTCTTTTTTTTAAATGTGAAAATATGAATTACCAACTAATAATTGGTTGCATCTATTTGGGGTTTTATTTCTATGAAAATGAAGGAAAAAAAGGGGGCTTTCTCTGGTTTAAATCTTTTTTTAAGATAAACTTTCTAGATTTACTGGATCACTTTTTTTCATTCTTGAGGTTTGTTTAGAGAATTTTTTAGAGACCCACTCCGATCATCTTTTGATATATTGTAAAAGTCTTCCCAGTGGTCTTTTAATTATGATTATGCAGTTCTTAGCCAAAATACATAAAAAACAAACCTGTATCGTTTTCTAGGACATAGTTTCTGCAGAGCGGCAGTGGTCTTTTAGAAATTTGCCTTTGAGTTGTGGGTAGAATGTTGGCGGAGTGAGCCGTCATCCATCTGTTTACATTCTCTCCCACTAGCTCTACCCCTCACAACCCTGGTGCAACAAAAAAGACGAGCAGTATTGGAGCTATCCAGCAGGACAGTTTGGATCAAAATGCTAGCTCAGATGAGGAAAAAAAAAGACATTATTTGATCTATTTGTCTGCTAGTGGATGCATCAGAATGGAGCGGGAAGCTTCTGGCCCGTATTTTCTACAAAGCAATTTCAATCTTTTCTAACATAATTTTTTTCGCCTGCTCCTGATTCATAACGATTTGAACAAAGATATATATTCAGAAGCGCAATTTTAAAATAATTATTTCTTCATAAATGCCACAATTATATGTTCACCAAAAACAAAATTTCCATTGGAACAGATCTTTAAATTTGCTTTGAGACAACAGGGGGTTCAACAGGATAAAATGCTGAAGGATTTGATCTGAATGTTTCCTTTGATACAAAAAAGGAGCCAGAAGTCCCAACATGTTGAGCGAAAAAGGAGCCAGAAGTCCTCCCTGTGATCGGTAAGTGTTTGTTTCGCAGAAGCGTTCGGTCTAATTTGGGTGAAATCTTTTCTAAGTTTTCTTGTTTCCACAGAGGTCAGGCTGTTGCCATCATCTTCTTCATTCTGGGGGTGGAAACATTACTGCCCTGGAACTTCTTCATCACGGCATCAGAGGTTCCTTCATCCCCCGTCTCTCTCACTTATATCGGTTTTGGTTTGAAACATGCTAAATGTTTACCCTGTTTTTGTTAGTATTTTAATGGACGCCTCAACAACAACAACAACAACAGCAGCAGCCGAAACGCAACAATGATGGACGCGTCAAAAGGTTACAACTATGACTGCTGGATGTCTCTGCTCTCCCAGCTGCCCCTGCTGCTCTTCACTCTGCTGAACTCTTTCATTTACCAGTGGTGAGTGCTGGAAACTGACCATGGAAAAAGTCTGAAAAGAATGTTAGTACTAAAACTTACTCAAGAGTGTTTGATGAGCTCTGTCGCCCCCTGTTGAGCACTCTTTGATATGACCTCACTAAACACCACTCTATAGTGGTACAGGAAAGTTTTATGTTATGTTATGTTATATTACCAGTACATGTGTTTGGTCCAGATCAGAACGTCCTCAGAATTCACTCAAAAAAAGTTCTTCTGTTGGTGTCGTCATCAGGGTGAAGGAGCATCTGCGCATGGCCTTCAGCATGGTCGCCATCTTCATCTTCTTCTTGCTCACTGCTGCTCTGGTCCAGGTGGACATGCAGCCGGACACTTTTTTTTCCATCACCATGACAACCATCTGGTTCATCAACAGTAAGTTTTGTGCACGCCTCCAGAAGCTCTTTCGATTTCTATCAGATTTACCTTATTAGACTTACTGTTTTTGGTGAAATGAAAATAAGAAAATGTGTGTGTGTGTGTCTGTCCAGTGTTTGGAGCTGTTCTGCAGAGCAGTTTGTTCGGCGTCGTCAGTCAGTTCCCTCCACGCTACAGCACTCTGTTCATGAGTGGTCAGGGTCTGGCGGGGATCTTTGCTGGAATCGCCATGCTCTGCTCTATCTTCAGTACGTAGCTCCTCCTCCTCCCTTCAGTTAACTTAAACTCATGTCGTAAGTAAAGTTCACCTCCTGCCAGTTCGGTTAGCACACCCTAAACAAGGGCATTGCCACATGTTAAATATAATTTAAGGGATTTAAGATAAACAGGAACAAAAGTGTCTTTTCATGGCACTCGGATATCTCATGACACAGACAAAGGCAAACAAAGATGCACACACTCAGTGCAAATGATTTTTTTTGCGATATCATCCTATTTATGAGATGTAAATAATATCAATTATGACATGTTGGGGGATTTGGTATTTTTTTGCTCAGAATTATCTTAATTTAGGGTTTAAAATATTGAGATGACTGTTCAGGTAAAAGCACCCTATTTACCCAT
The DNA here is from genome assembly GCF_053564925.1 of Oryzias latipes. Lineage (NCBI taxonomy): Eukaryota > Metazoa > Chordata > Actinopteri > Beloniformes > Adrianichthyidae > Oryzias > Oryzias latipes. The sequence continues at coordinate 34,814,057 of NC_136237.1, read as the reverse complement.
TGTCTCAAATTTGATCCATACCATTTTTCCCTTTAAGAATGGAAAAATGTTAAGCAGATTCTCAATCCAAAATACATGTATTGGGAGTCTTGATAGTTGTGACAAAACTATTTAACAACACAGAATATACATTTATAGCATTCACTAAGTGACAGAGGCAGAGAGAAGCACAGCAATGACTGATTTTGACCTTTCAACCCATGCTTAATGACACACACTACATGTCGAGTAAGTTATTATACTACTTTTACATGAAAATCATGTCAAGACCTACCTAGTCAAGAGTGGAAGAAGTATGAAAGGACAGTTAGAACAAGTACAAACTGCACATAGATTTATTATTGACTGAACTAAATGTTTGTATACAGGTAATCCAGATAGAACATCGGCTGCACTGGGATACTTCATCACACCGTGTTTTGCCACGCTGGTGTCTTTGGTCTGTTACATGATGCTCCCACGCCTGGTAAGGACACTCCACTCTTCAGACACATGAAATCCATGCCACTTCACTTAAATCTACAGTTAAAAACCTATTAAAGAAACCTTTTTAAGGTGGAACTGTACCTAATGTGCGGAACTTCTCTTTTAGGAATTTGCACGTTTTTATCTGAGTAGAAATCAATCCGATAAAGGGGAGGCAGCACAGGAGCTCATCAGCTCAGGTAAGTTTAGTTCAAGTGTCCTTTAGCTTTAAGCTTATGGTTAGGCAAGTTTTTTAGTAATATTTTTGTTGTTTCATGTTTCAAAGACCAAAAAGTATTGAGCTCTGAGAAGAAAGACTTGGAGGCCAACGGGAAGATCACGAGTCGTGGAGCAGAGAGGGAGCAGCGCGCTTCTGTCTTTGCAGTCTTTAAAAAGGTGAACATTAATACTCAATTATTTTAAATGATTTTCATCTTAAAATGTTTTCAGCTGCACTTTAAAATATAAGAACGATTTGAATAAAACCCACAATACAAATCAATCACTAATGATTGAGAAAAAGTCAAAACAGATTTAGAGTAAACCCCTTACCTTTCTGGTAATTTAACATCTGCTTGAAAACAAAAACCCCAGTGATTTTTTTTTTTCATAGCTCAAAATAAATTCAAGCATTAAGTAGCCCACCACATCAAAGAATTGACAGATGAGTCAAACTTTTAGGGAATTAAGATGTTTTCAAACCCTTTAATGAAATCCACAAACTATTTTTTGCAATATCATCGTTTCAATCAATTATGATACTTTGGGGGATTTTGTATTTTTTTGCTCAGATCAATCTTAATTTAGGGCAAAATTTCCAAACTTTTTCTTTTAAACCCCCCTTTGGAGTAGGGGGTACTATTAAACTTTGCTGACAATTAATACATTTTCAATAAAGACAATAGTTTTTGAAAATATATATTTTATATAACTTGTGTGGTGTTTTTTTCTTATCAGCTCATCACGGTTTCTTTGTTGTTGTATGTTTCTCCGAAACACTTTTAATTCTTCAGCATGTCTGTTGTGTGCCTGTCAGATCTGGGTGATGGCTCTGTGTGTAACCTGGATCTTTGCCGTCACCCTCGCTGTGTTTCCAGTCATCACGGTCCGCGTTCAGACGGTCTACGTGGGTTCCAAATGGGGTGAGCCATCATGACACTGTGGTCCAGAATGGAAAAAAGTGTTATTTGTGTCCTAATTTATTAAAAGCAAGTACATAACGTAGCTGATTATCCAATGGGCTTTATTCTCCCTAAAAGTCTTGACAAACCTTTTTCTTCAAATATGAATTCTAAATCTTGTTGCATGTAAAATTTCAGGATGAGTGGTTTGACAGTGGTGGACATGAACCCTTTAACACCGGAGATGTCGCTGCCAACAGCAAAATAACACACTCCTAAAGCTACTGAAACTCTTTTTCTGTAATTCCAATAGATTTTGGTGACACCTCTACAGCTGACTCTACTGCTGTTAGAAACCTGGGGGCTATTTTTGACAGCTGTTTTAAATTTGACAAACAGATTGACAATATCTTCAGACCGAGCTTTTATCATGTGCATTAAAGCTAAATCTTCCCTGAGTCGCAGTGATCTAGAAACAGCCATCCACGCTATGATCACCTCCCGGATAGACTATTGCAACTCTCTGTACTTCAGTGTCACTCAGCGATCACTGAACCGTCTCTTCATTAGTTCAAAATGCAGCAGCACAACTGCTAACTGGAACATCCAGACGAGATTACATCACTCCAGTACTCAGTTCACTTCACTGGCTCGCTGTTAACTTTAGAATTTAGTTTAAACTTTTATAGCTCATCATGGTCTCGCACCAATTTACTTAACTGAGCATTTAACAGTCTGCAGCCATACTAGAGTTTTATGGTCTGCAAATCAATATCTGCTTAATTTGCCCAGGTCACTGGGGTGACCGTGCTTTTTCCTTTGCCGGCCCTCAATTATGGAATTACATTTCTGCAGAACTGCGCAGAATATCTGACCTTACATACTTTAAACGTTAATTAAAAACGTAACTTTTTAGAATGGGTTTTAGTAGTCCGTGGCATTTTTTTTTATTGGATTCTTTTATCTTTTATGTATTTTATTGCTGACTGCTTTTTGTAATTTTATGCTGTTTTTAATTTAAATTTAAATTTGCCTAGATTTAAACTTTCCTCTGTGTCATGGTGCCTCTGTCAGTTCTCCTCCCCCTCCCTGCTCTGCTCCTGACTCCACCAGCTGTGACTACTCACCTCATCAAGACTCTGCTCTTCTTAAGGAGACCCAGCTCCAGCCTTCTTCGCCAGTTCGTTAACCCTGATGGTGCCTAGTCATCTTAAAGACTCATGTCTGGCCCCTTGTCTTGTTCTCTCGCTAACCTTGTTTTTTTGTTGCCTCAGGAACTTCATGCCACGAGAGTCACCTGAGTCAGACGCTACCTCGAGCAGCAGCTAACCTCCTGAATATTCACAGGAAATCACTCCTTCAAAATTTGCAGCTGTGCCGCTCGCCAAGAACTCCAGCCATGCCACTCGCCAAGATCTCCAGCCACGCCACGAACCCCTACCATATCTGGACCTCCGGCCTCGCCTCGGTCATAGCTCCGTCAGAGCCTCCAGCCACGCCAACTCACAAGAACCTCATCGGATCACAAAAAAATATTTTATTACTCACCCAATCACTTACCTGTCTCCTCCTTCCGGGTTACAGCATCTGGGTCGGTCTCGTTTTTCGGATCATGACAGAACGAACTGGCCAACTTCCCGAACCAGCTGACCCGGAGGGCCTACCCCCAGCAGTCAACCAGCAGGGCATCATGTTGGGACGTCAAGCGGATGCCTTAACCCAACTGGCTTCCGCCCAGCAGGATCTTTTTCGACGCCTAGAGGGTGTATTAGAATTAACGGGACAATTCCTTAATTCCACGGTTTCAGCTCCACTTCCTACTTCCGGTAACATCCCCACGTCTACTTCCGCCTCAGCCCCGGAAAACTACCGTCTCCAGCCGGAACCTTTTTTGGGTGACGTCGAATCCTGCGGAGGGTTCATTTTACAATGTCAACTTTTGTTTCAACAAGCTCCCAGATACCACCACACAGATCACAGTAAGATTACATGAATTGTCAATTCTCTCAGGAACAAAACTCTACAATGGGCCCAAGCTTTCTTAGCGGGCAACCCCATCATGCACCTCCCCTTTGTACGATTTATCGAGGAGTTTCATCTAGTCTTCGAACAACCAAAAAAGCAGGAAGAAGCCACCAGACGATTACTGATCCCACGTAAACCTCCAGAAGAGCCAATGCAGATCGGGCATTCTAGATTATCTGCCGAAGAGCGTCAAAAACGCAGAGAGGAGCGGTTATGTTTCTACTGCGGCAACCAGGGTCATCAGGTTTCACAATGCCAACTACGTTTAAACTTTGGAGCCCCCCGCTAGACGACAGGCCGCGGGAGGGTCAGTTGGTCGTTTCCACACGAAAAGACTTTTTATGTATTCTTGTCAAGCTATGCTACAACTCAGAGATCACTGAATCCCTAGCCCTCATTGACTCTGAGGCCGAACAGAGTCTTATCGATCACAGCCTGGTCAAACAACTTGCTTTGCCCATTGAACCCCTTAACTCCCCCATTAAAGCTACCGGTTTGGGGGGACAACATCTCTCGCTCATCACCCACCAACTAGCAGACGTTGTCACCAGAATCTTCAATCAGTCCTTACAACAGTGCAGCATCCCAGCCTGCCTCAAAACCTCCACCATAATTCCGGTTCTCAAAAAGCCAACAGCAGACAGTCTCAAAGACTACAGGCCAGTTTCCCTCACGCCTGTAGTCATGAAGTGTTTTGAAAGACTGATAGCAAAACACATCAAAGATAATCTTCCACCCACCCTCTACCCGCTCCAGTTTGCCTACAAACCAAATTGCTCTACACCACTCTTCACTCTGCCCTGAGCCACCTGGACCACCCAGGGAACTACGCAAGGCTGCTCTTTCTGGACTTCAGCTCAGCCTTTAACATCATCCCAGACATCCTGACAGAGAAACTGCTTTACCTGGGCCTTTCTTCCCCCATCTGCTCATGGATTAAAGACTTTCTGTCAGAACGACCACAATCTGTCAAACTTGGACCCCACCTTTCATCCACCATTACCATCAGCACAGGATCACCACAAGGATGTGTACTGAGCCCACTCCTCTTCACGCTCTACACATCGGATTGCACGCAGACCCACACCTGCAACACCATCATCAAATTTGCTGATGACACCGCTGTGGTCGGGCTGATCTCAGGGGAAGATGAGAATTTCTACAGGGATGACGTCAGCAGACTGGAAAAGTGGTGTTCAGGAAACAACCTCCACCTGAACACCACCAAGACCAAAGAAATAATCCTGGACTTCAAGAAGAGGACAGTGGACCCACCCCCACTTTATATAAATGGGGTCAGCGTGGACAGGGTCCACTCTATCCGCTACCTAGGTGTGCTGATCACAGAGGACCTCTCCTGGACTGCAAACACCACTGCGGCAGTAGGGAAGGCCCAGCAGCGTCTCCACTTTCTGAGAATACTCAGGAGGAACAACCTTGAGAAGAAGCTGCTCGTGACCTTGTACAGAGCCACCATCGAGAGTATCCTCACGTACTGCATCACAGCCTGGTATGCAGGATGCTCGGCCGCAGACAGTAAGGCGCTGCAGAGGGGGATCAACACGGCCCAGAAAATCACAGGCTCCCCCCTGCCCAGCCTAGAGGACATTGCTAGCCTTCGCTACACGAGCAGAGCCAGGCAAATCATCAAGGACAGATTTTTCTGGCCATCTATGGACAAAGACGCATGGGAGTATGTCGCCGCCTGCGCCACTTGCGCACACTCTAAATCTTCAAATTCTCCCCCTTCTGGTTTTCTGCATCCTCTGCCCACACCTAATCACCCCTGGTCTCACATTGCTGAGATTTTGTCACCGGTCTTTCCCCCGGGGGGGCAAGTACAGTTATATTGACCGTCATTGACCGTTTTTCAAAAGCTGTTCATTTCATACTCCTTCCTCAGCTGGCTACAGCCACAGAAACATCCGACATCTTGGTCCATCATGTATTCCGTCATCATGGGATTGCCTCAGGAACTTCATGCCACGAGTCACCTGAGTCAGACGCTACCTCGAGCAGCAGCTACCCTCCTGAATCCTCACAGGAAATCACTCCTTCAAAATCTGCAGCCGTGCCGCTCGCCAAGAACTCCAGTCACGCCACTCGCCAAGATCTCCAGCCGCGCCAAGAACCCTTACCACATCTGGACCTCCGGCCTCGCCTCGGTCATAGCTCCGTCAGAGCCTCCAGGCAATCCAACTCACAAGAACCTCATCGGATCAGAAATAAATCTTCATTACTCACCTAATCACTTACCTGTCTCCTCCTTCTGGGTTACAGCATCTGGGTCGGTCTCGTTTTCGGATCATGACACTCTGTCTTCCTTTTATTCTGAAGCACTTTGGTACCCTGAATGTGTTCAATATAAATAATCACGAACGCTGAAATCAGGATTGATTTTAAGGCTCTTTTGATTGTTTATTAATGTTTTTATGGTCTTGAGCCTTCATATACGTACATCTGATATGATTTTAATGTGTGACCCTTTGCTGACCCTGAGGTTCCTTTGGTGTCTGAAGTTATTCCTAAAGTCTGAACCAAAACTAACAGGGAGGCTTCATTGAGTTATGAACTTCAACTTTTTCTTTTTCTAAGAAAGTCTGTTTTGCTTTTCATTTTTAAGTTTGTTTTTTATTCTGTAAGCACTTTGTGTTATTAAGGTATGAAAAATGCGTTATTGATCAAGTTTGATTTGATTTGAAGCATTTGATTTTGGAGGGGAATGTTTGTCAGCATTCACATTTTTATGACATTTTTGAGGATTCACTTGTTATCCCTCTGTGTCCTACAGCTGATGTGTTCACCTGTGTTTGCTGCTTCATTGTTTTTTACATCATGGATCTTCTGGGTCGTGGCGCTCCATCTCTCAAACAGTGGGTGAGTCTGTAGGAAATGATCAAAGTTTGATTTTTAAAACTCATCTCTAACACTTTGAAAATGTTTGCAGCCATCAAAGGAGAGCAGCCTGTTTCCCATCGTCGTCTTCCTCCGTGTGATCTTCATCCCTATGCTCATGATGTGCAATATCAAGGACTCCAAGCTGCCCATCTTCTTCAGGCACGACTCTGCCTTTGTGGTCATCATGGCTCTGTTCTCCTTCACCAACGGATACTTGGCGTGTCTATGCATGTCCTACGCTCCACAGTGAGTTTTTTATTTTTATTTACTCTGAACAAATTCATACTTAATTACAGACTGGCTTTTATTTAGTGAAACGTTTTTGGAAATCTTAAAACTATGCAGCTTACACAGCATCACTATCAAATAGAATGACTTTATCTTGGACAACCTTTGCACTGACTTTGCACCTGGCTCCCGTCTTACCAAACTGGCATTCACTGACAATTTGAATCTGGCTCAGGGCTTTATAGAGATCCAGTCTTGAATTAATTGCTGCACTAAAATCTAAAAACCCCAAGAAAGAAAATCTACCTGCACCTGGAGAACTGACACATTTAAACAGTAAGTGACATTGCAGGCCTGGAGAAAAACAAGCTTCCAATAAACCATCAGTTATTTCAAAGCCAACATAAATTATGCAATAAAAATGCTAAAAAATACCAGGAATTCATGTTCACCTGTAAAAATAAAAAATATACCTCCTATCCACAATTGTTTATTTAAATAACTCTTAAAGGCCAATTTCCACTTTGTATTGCAAGACTTGACCTTGACCTGACCAGGTCAGGAACAAAACTGTTACTCAGCAGTCTTGCATCTACACCAGAGGATTAGGTTTCTACCATTAGATGTTTTCACCCATCTACCGTATTTTCCATTTTACAGGGCGCACCGGGTATTGAATGGTCTATTTTCAAACTTCTGTAATTTGTGAGATCCATCAAACTAAAATGCACATTGAGACACAAGAGTCAGAGATAAGTCAGTCAGACTTTATTGACTGCATTCACACCAAAACATCCAACTTTATTTGCAACACGTAAAACAGACTGATGCCACTAAAGCAAACATTACTTAACTACAGCCCTTCTCACACAAGCTCAGTTCCTCTACCAAAGGCCTGGGAGCTTGAGGCTCCTGCAGTATCTTAGCTGTTCCTAGCACTGCGCTTTTCTGTACTGAGAGGTCTGAGGTCTTTCCAGGTATCTGTTGTGGCCACTCCTCCAGCTTGGGGGTTACTGCCCCGAGTGCTCCAATTACCACAGTCACTACTGTCACCTTCACTTTCCAGGCTTTCTCCTGTTCCTCTGAGTCCCTGGTATTTCTCCAGTTTTTCATTTTCCTTCTCTATGATGTTTCTGTCACTTGGTACTGCCACATCCACCACAACGGCTTTCCTCTGTTCTTTACCCAATTCTCAATGTCTGGTTGGTTCGGCTTTACCATCCTGTCAATCTGGATCTGGAAATCCCACAGGATCTTTGTTCTCTCACTCTTTACCACTTTCTGAGGTGTTTCCCATTTTGACTTTGGGGTTTCCAGTCCATGTTCTGCACACATGTTCCTGTGTATTATTCCAGCCACTTGATTGTGGCGCTCCATGTATGCTTTCCCTGCCAGCATCTTACACCCTGCAGTTATGTTACTTGGTAGAAGACTTTCTGTCCTTAACCTTCTGTGGACTGTGTTCTCTCTTGCAATGAGTCTCATTTAACAGGAATGCAAACGCTCAGGTTTGAAAGTGTTTCATAATTCAGTGTCAGGTCACGACTTGTTCTTTCCCAAGAACATTCATAGGGGTGTTGTAAGTTCATCTATCTACCAAGTTTCCTGAAGAAGAAAAAAACAATGGGAGAAGGAAAACGTGTCAGAGATCAGGCAGCGTTGAACCTGCATGTGATCAAGGCAGATTTGTGCTCCTGCCTCGCCCCTCCCTGCCCATTTGTGGTATTGCAGTCTGGTCATTGCACATATCTTCTTTACCTTTCAGCTGCTCCTTTTGAGATCTTTTCCGCATCCCTCTTGCTCACTCCAAACACCCTCATGTCCTAGCCTACATCCATGAAACTCTTCTTTTGGCCTTTCTCTAGGCCTTTTTCCTGGCAGCTCCAACCTCAGCATCCTTTCGCTGTTCCTAATCCTTAACATGTCCAAACCATCTCGCTCAGTTTTCCTACCACCATTTAATAAAGTCAATCATTTTTGGACAAACAAAAACAACTCTGTCTGCTCTGAAGAGAATCTGTCAAGAATAATTGATAGGGTTTCGGCTGTTAAGCCCTAATGAAGGTGCAGCACAGCTCAAACATTTGCTGAGCCTCCAGAGTCCTTCAAAATAAAGCTTTTGAGACACTGATGCATGTCACTGTGTGTGTTTGTGACAGGTTGGTGAGGTGTAAGGACTGCGAGACGGCCGGCTCCCTGATGACCTTCTTCCTTGCGTTGGGGCTGGCTTTGGGAGCGGGCTTCTCATTCCTGCTCGGTGGATTGGTTTAGCCAAACTCACCAATGGTCAAGATCAAAACCACATTTGAAATTTTGTTTTTATTCTTTTATTTGTATTTTCATTCATTCATTTTTTTTACTTGAATATAATGTCAGATTTGTTAAGTGGCAGCTAAATCAAAGCTAAACCTGCTAAAAGCATAACAGTGTTGGGTAAAACGTGTCATACACTCACTCACAAAGCTCCACTGGTGTATGAATGTGTACGAATGTCTCATTATGGTAGGCGCAAACTGGCAGCCACACCTCTGTCAGTCTGCCGCAGGGCAGCTGAGGCTTCATCAGTAGTTACCATCACCAAGTATGAATGAGGAGTGAATGACGAATGGACACATTGTAGGCACCAAGAAAAAGCGCAGAGAAATCTAATCCATTATAAACTAAAAAAATAAAACAAAAAAGAAGTGATATTTTCTTAGTATTAAGACATAAAAAAATGAACCTGGAGCACCACTGAGGAAAAGGTCTGAAATTACTTCGAATAATTCTGGTGCCCAAACTTTGTAATATTCTGAAGGCCTCTCTAACTGTTCCTGTTTCCTGTGGAAACCTCAGGTTTGTTCTTGCAGCTTGAAAACAATTTTTGTGACTCAGACACATCACTTTATGGATGTGAAAACCCATGGTGGTAAAGCCCACCATTTAAAAATGTATTTCAAATTGAAGTTAAAATTCGGTATGACATGGAATCGTAAAAATACCTACCCACGTATATAAACTCCTGATATTAAAATTTGTCACCTTCACAGACACTGCCATTTTCAATCCAAGTTTGTTTTCCTGTCAATGTATATGTTTTTTTTCTTTTCCATCAGCTCCTTTCATTTTTGTTAAGGCAAACATCTTGAACCAACCAAAAGGGAAATATGAATGAACTGATGTCAATTTTATGTTCTAATTTTTTTTTTTTACTTTTTTAATAAATAAAAACTGATTTTAGTTTTATGTTTGTGATTCCTTTAAAAAAAACAGTTTGTGACCATTAAATGATAACAGATTCTGCTAGGTATACATACACTTTATATTCTCAGTTAGGTCATTGACTGTTGCAGGAGTAGGTCAATAATTTAAAAAGTTAACATTCAATTTAACAACATATCCCTTTCTATGTAAGACCCACTAAAAATCATGGTTTTAGTGTTTTTTCTCATGATGGAGGACATATATAAAGAAAATTCAGAATTAAAATTGCATTTCTGAATATTTCTTTATTCAAATAGTGAATCAGGAACAGAAGAAAAAGTAAAGAACGAGCATATTTGTGATGTAGAAAATACCTGGCCACAGGCTCCATGCTCCGCTCTTTTTCAATGCACCCACCAAGCAACAAAAGCTACAGGTTTTTGATATTGGCTAAAAACGGCTTAATTATAATTAAAAGACCACTGAGAAAGCTTTTAAATAAAATGTCATCTATGGTATTACAATAGTTTTGCTTTGATTAATCTTGAATAACAAAATAGACATTTGGGTCTAAGTATAAATTATTTCTTTGCTTGAAAAAGACCCCAACAGCTTTAAAGTGCTTTTAACATGCTTTTAATGTGACTGTAAATGTCTCATTAAAACACACAATGACATGCTTTTAAGCTGCTCTCTGCATTCCTCTGTCATGCAGTGGCTCCGCCCTTTCCTCTGAGGACTTCCTTTCATTCTTTCTCCATCACAAAGTCATGATGAAATAAAAAAACAACACATGAAAATGAGCTTCTTTGTTCAGCTGCAGACTTGGTGAGTAGTTAAAGGTTTAAATTCAAACTATTTGTGCATGGAGATGTGTCTGGATTTCTTTGGTTTCATTGATTACATGCTCACATATCTAATTCACTGCAGTCATGAGTCTAAAGTGTGGAAACGCGTCGACTGCTGACCCGGAAAAATCTGTTAAGTAAGAAAAACAAATTGGCCTTTTGAAGATAAAAAGTTGCTTTAGTTTACTTCTGCTGATATATTTTAACAGCTTTTTTTCACCTAAAGTGAAGTAAATCAATGAACAGGAGTTGAGGAGAAAAATGTATTTTGCAGCATTTTAAGCTGTCCTGGCATCTTAATAGAATTTGTCCTTAGCATTTCTCAGTTTTTTTAAGTTAACTCTTCATCTGTGTCTTTTTTTTTGCTGCATTCAAAACATGAAATTAAAATTAGCATCTACTTTAACTCACTTTAGTTAGCCTATCAGATGTTTCTGTTGGAAAAGTTTTAGCTGTTTCCTCCAGTATATGGAGTCTCACAATTAATTTGTGTAATTTTATTTAGTTTTCTTTTATTTTTTTTAGCATTTTTTAATTTGTTTTTGGCTTTATTATCCCATTTTTGCATGCAAATTGTATGACGTTTTTCTAACATTTAGCTTTGTTTAGGCAACAGCTGATGGTTTGCATAACATGATGCAGGTTGCCCAGCCTTATTCATCTTTTTTGTGGATAATTTCAGAGTTAAAAGATTAAAGTAAGCAGCATTTACAGCATACAGTTTGTTTTTTTGTTTTGGCCTATCTGTCACTATTCCTAACATTTTGTAGCTGAAATTGTAGCGTTTTTTTTTCAATGTTACTTAGCACTTTATGTAGTTTCTCCAACCATTTTTCTACTCCTTACGTAGTTTAGCACTTAACTTTTAATTATATCTTGTATTTTTAGCTCTGGTTTTGATCAGCAGCAATTTTCACTATTTTGAGATGTGTTTAAGTGATGTTTTGTTGTTGTTTCTATTTACATAGAAAGAAGTGAAGTGAAATAATACTACTACTAAACCTTTTTTTTCTCTGGGCTTGTCTCAAATTCAGCACAGATGAGATTTTTTAGACTCAATAAGGGCTAGAATCCACAAATAAGGAAATTATAATCAAAATGAGTAAAAATCTGTTTGCTTCATACCCTCGACAACAGGAAAAATGTGATTTCAGACTAAAAAAAACCCCTCAAAGTACTGTAATGTTTGGTACAGTTTTAAGGATGTTTTTCTAAAGTTAATTAAATATTGATAGTTAGAAAAGCATTCATTATTATCATTTTGGAATCAAAAAGTTGGATTTATGCTCAGAGAATAAGTGCTAGTTTTAGATTTTATGAGGATTTATTAAGATGGACCAATTTGTACTAAGATATTATTCTAATTTTGTTCTTAAATTTGTCATTTCAGATAAAAATGAACTATAATTAGGTTCATAAACATGTAAAGAACACAAACCATTTGCTTAGAACAAGCAAAAAAAAACTACCTATTATTGGGCTGTATAGCATTCACTTTTAAGTAACTAAAAGTTTTTGTAATTTATTTTTCCCTCATTGAATGTTTGTGTTGAACTCCTTGTTTTTAGTTTTTGATATTTCTTATCAGATTTGTTGTTTAAAAAAACTACAAGTAACATGAAAAGATACTTTTCTAGTGGTTTTCGTCTTAAGATGAATGTTCTTTTCCTCTTTTTACAGTGTGTTTTATTATTTAGCCACCATGATCCTAAGCTTTCAGGTCACTCTTTGATTACGTCACATCTTTGGCATCATTTAACTTTTTCTTATCTGTTGTTTCGCTCACTTTCAGTTTAAAGAATGAAACAGTTTTAGATAAAAGCTGTCTGGAAGATTTTATTGTTGATTCAGATCAAACCTTTCCTTTGGTCAAGTTTTTAGGGAATGACCTGTTTTCCCAGAAGGATCACAGCAGAGGAAGTGGGGGTTTTACTGCAGTTGCAGCTGAACAAAGAGTCTGCTTGTTGGTGACCTGAGCGAGAAAGGCGTGCAGCTGATTATCACAGCCGGGTTCCCGAGGGCTACAAGGCAGCTTAAAGCTCTGCCATAACAGCGGTTCAGACAACAGCGGACGTCAGAAGTGGAAAAACTGGAAATGAAGCTTCCATCTGCTGGCTTTAGGTGAACATGGCTGAATCCCAGAGAGTGACAGCGCAGGGCAGGAAGGTGAGTCCACACAGCTACAAGCAGCAGTTCAAACCAAAACCAGTAGAAAACATTTTTACAAACTGCTAAAACTTTCACCTTTTGTTAAAAAGTACTTCTTTAGTTTTAGACACAACTTGAGGAATATTGGTTTTTAAAAGTGTCAAGTTGGCAAAAATAAGCTGCACCTATTATGGGTAAACATAAAGTTACCCGGTGTACTATCAAAATAAAAGTCTTTGTCGCTTAGAGGAGAGCTGGCTTGAAACCTGCTTACGTTTTGTTCATTAACTGACGACTACTGTATTTTATCCTAAAAACACAACGGTCATTTTTTAGTAATATCTAGTTTTTTCTAGTATTATGATTTTTGAATGTTGATGATGCTAATGAGCTAAAGTAAAGAGAATACCAGCATTAATATCATTTTGGGAGTTTTAGCTCTGTGAGGAGTGTTAGGGGGAAAAATCTTTGACTATGACTAAAGTAACTCAACATACATGAAACGGTTTGACTTCTCTAATTATTTTCGCTGCCTTCCAAGTAGAATTCAAAATTCCCCCCCTAAACATTACAACAAGAAAGCTAGAAAAGGAAAAAAAAACTTAAATGAATTATTTAACAATGTTGACATTCAGAATATAAAAATGCAGGATGTATTTAAATACAATATGAGGTAAATTATTCAAGACAGAGCTGTTTAAAGAGTGAAAATTCAGCTTTCTTTTAAAGTTTACCTTGTACAATAAATGTCTAAATTCTTTTACATATTTTATTAATAACTTCTTAAGCCTTAAACTCTCTGTGAAAAAGAAGGTTTACTTTATGTTTCAAATTCCTTTGATTGTTGCACTCCAATTCTTAAAGTTTGAAAACAGATTTAGCACATTAGCATTAGCATTAGCATGCTTCATCAGCTACACAGTTAGCCTTTTTCAAATGCCAACACTGTTGGAAGTTTTTTCGATTTGTTTGAGTTTTATTTTGAATTACATACCTGCAACTTCCAGTTTTGCTTTAACATGTTTGAACTTGACTCTGGCTTCATAGAACGGCCTCACAAGATAAAACAAAGGATTCTGGGAAATGTAGTGAAATACTAACTCATTTGCTTTTAATTTAGAAAGCCATATTTCCCAGCTGAAATCTGATAAGGGCTCACAAAAAGACAACAAGAGTTTGACTGAGAATTTTATAAACCCCTGTTCTTTTTCAGAGGTGGAGTTTGCCACAGAGAAGAGAGACTGATCAAAGCAAAGCGAGTTCGTGCTGCCCTGACCAAGAAGATCCAGGAAGAAAACTGGTAATTCAGGCAGCCTCAGCAATGAAAGGACAACCTCTGAGGGGCTAACTCTCATAAAGATGCATCACTATAGATCCTAAATCATTACAGTTCCAGTTCAAGAAATACACAAAAAACACATTGCTTGTATTTTATGTTTCACAAGCATATAGAGATTTTATGATGAAAAAAAGAAATGGGCTATAAATATGAATAAATAAGCAAAAATCTGATGTTACATTCGCAATAAAATAACAAATTAGTACATTTAAACCAGCATTTTATGTACCTAATGCAAATGTTTTGAACTGTGTTCTCTAATTTTTTATATGTTTAAGTTCTAAATATACCAGTAAAATTATGTTTTTCAAACAGCATTTTTTCATATGGTCCTGATTCACAATGACCTGAATAAATAAATACTCAGAAATACAATTTTAAGATTTTTTAATACATATATGTGTCTTCCATCATGACAAAAATGCCCACATGTTAAAAACACAAAAAACAAGATTTTCTTAGGAGCGAGTCTTCAACAGCTTACTGTGATTTTCTAGTAATTAGAAATAGAAAATTTAATTTTAAACACATAAGTTACAATTGCTTCAGCATCTCTAGCAGCCACATCACACCACATACCAGTTTAGTTACTTACAAAAATCAGTCAGCAGTCATCTTTTCTTGCCTTAAAACAAAATCCATTACAGACAATTACAGACAAATGCAGATTTATAGTATTGATGACAATGCTCAACTAGTTTACATTTTTGAAAGAAAAAAAAAACACACACACAAAGAAATGCATTTCAAATGTACCTTATATTCTAAGTATTAATTTCTGCCCTAATTTATTAATTAGGTCTGCATGTCTGTTTATGCGTTATTAACCCATGAGAACCCAGACTCATTTTTCCTGAAAAATAAATAAAGTAAAATACACCACAAACAAAGTGGATCACTAAACACATTTCTGATATTTTTCTGTTACACTGATGTCACCATGGGTTCTCACGGGTTGCATTTCTCTGGTGTTCCATACACAGAATTATTATTTTTTTAAATGTTCTGAAAGTCACATCAGTAATTTTGTCAATTTATTGTATCATAATTTTATTTTCAGCTGTTAATGCTCAGGTCCCTTTTCTCTGTTGTCCTCCAGACGGTTCCTTTCCGAGGTCAGATCTCTGGTGGGTTACATCCAGGGAAGAAGATTGTTATTGTGGGCATCGTGGATCCTCACCCTGATCGGTACAGTCATGACTTTTACTGTCTTTGATTAATTTAATTAATTTGCACATTATTTCATCTTTTTTTTCTGAATGGGTTTAGCGCGTCATTAAAGATGATTAATCATAAAAATCCTCCTCAGAATGAACAATATTTTGCTTGGTAACCACAACTATAACATGGACTCCCACAGTACAGAAGCTTGCTTTGTGCTACATGGATGGATACTTTCATGGAAGAGTTGGGTTTCCATCACTGGTGTCTACACTCTGCTTATAAAGTTGTAATTTTTAGCAGGTGAAGCATTTTGGAAACAGTTTAGTTTAATAAAAATTTCAAGCAACTTCAGTGTTGCTTAAAATTGCTTTTAAAAGAATTCCAAAAGAGGAAATCTCTTAACTTTTGTAACAGTGTTTTTAAGGAAAGTGTTTTTTGTAATAAAAATTTTTTTTTTTTTAGAATTTCTTATAAACAACTGTTACATTTGTGTTCAAATTAGGCCTTTTTCCCCATTTTCAAAGGTTTTTTCTAGCTTTGTTCATTGAGTTTCTCTTCTTTTGAATCATACTTTATAAACAAACTCCTGTTCTTTTTTGTTGGGAATTTTAAAATGCTACTAAACAGATAAAACGGTTCAGATTTACACCTTCTTTTTTTAGGTTTTACATAGCTCTGACATGTGGCCGTGGGACATCCAGAGAGCCTCCACCCAACGTTGCGCTGGAGCTGTGTGTTCGATTCAAGGACCAACAAGTTCTCCGAAAAGCTTGCATCTCTGGGTCCTGGGGAGAGGTGGAGAAAGCTGTTCCTTTCTTTCCATTCATCAAGGACCAGCCGTGTAAGGTACCAGTTGAACCATTTAAATAATTAGAAATGACAAGAGTGGCAAAAAAGTTTATGCATGGATGGATAGGAAAGCCATCAAAGTTTAAAAAGAGCTTGTACTAATGTGCTGCAGTTCTAATATTTCTATGAGGCTTTTGTTTCAAAAGAAAGTAAGAGCTGAAAATTAGTTAACAGTTAAACAGTGCGACCACAAGAATATTTGTGATCAAGACAATTTTCCATCAGGTTTTGTGCTTGATTGCACGAAAATACGTCCAAATAACATCTGCCTCAAAAAGGAATTGCTTTTAAAATCCAGGGCACTAGATAGTCCCTTAAGATTTAGTTTATTAGTAGTTAGCAGGATTTCTACATGTTTCTTCTAGTAAAATATATGACTTGTTAAGACCTTTTTTATGACCTTCAGTATGAGAAAATAAGACCAATGGAGGAAGAAAAAAATAGATGGATTGATAGATAGATAGATAGATAGCTTAATCTTGATGATATGTAAAAGGTTATATAATCTAGTCTTTTTATATCACTTACCAACAGCAGTATTTTTTAGATAAAATGATTCTGCCTTTCCTGTTTGATACAATTTCCTTTTGTTGGTTCATATTTTTAAGGTATTACGCAGTGGGCGTTTCTTCTTAATACTGGTTTTAAAATTGCTGCATTGGTTCCCTGTGTGTTTCAGGGTTGACTTTAAAGTTCTCTCAAAGGTTTATAAATGGGCCCTGAGCTGCTCTGTGTCGGACGGGCGCTGTGGCGATGACCCCTGTGGTCGGGCTGGGCCTTGGAATAAATGCATCCCCATTATACCGTTTCTGCACAGCAGTACCGAGTCAGACTGCTTTTTGAAGCTGTAGTTCTTACGTTTTTGTTTCAGTTTTGATATAAGGGTTTTATTTGGGGGAACCGGGTGGGTGGAGGGAGGAATCTGTTGAGGAAGTGGCGCCAACTTTCTGTGGTTGTCCTGTGTTTTCTGTTTTAATTAATTTTCGTTTTTAATGACTATTTTATTGGCTTTTATGTAAAGCGCCTTGGGTGTTCAACTTGAATGACAGGCGCTATACAAATAAATATAGCTTAAAGTTTAACTGGCTAAATATTGAAAGGCGAGACCCATCATGGGCAGGGTGCACAGCAACACTGCTGGGAGGGGGGACATATAAAAAAACAATAAGCCTAAAATTGCATACCAGAGTATTTCTTTATTCAAATTGTTTTAAATCAGGAGCAGATAAGAAATGTTTCTGAAAGATTGTATTTGGTGTGTACAAAGTACTCTGTTGGGGTCACAAGCTCCCTGCTCTGCTTCATTCCAATGCATCCACTTGTAGATGAGTAGAACCACTAGTCTTCATTTTCATTGTCTAAGGTCGTTTCTGGCGCAAAAATGTACGGCTGGATAGCTCCAACATTGTTCACCGTTTTTGCTAAACTGGTAATGTTAGGTTTGGGCTGTAAGCTAGCTGGAGAGAGTAGAAACAGAGAGCTCTCAGTCATGGGTGACGGGAAAGGGGGGCCGTGTTGCTGCGCGCCAATGGTCCCGCCTACAACTTATAGGCAATTTTTTTAATGAGCTACTGCTGCTCTGCAAAAAAATGACACAGGTTTGTTTTATATGTTATTTCCCCCTTTGCTGACTCGCTGTTTTGCTGATTTCTTTTCAGAGCAATTTTGCCTTTTTGTTGGTTGTTGTTTTTTTGTTTTAACAGTGTGTTGTGTTCTGCATCCTGATTGGCTGTAGGCCTTGTTAACTAATCTCTTCCATGCCGTGTCTCCTTTTCACTCTAAAGGTTTGAACTTTGAAGAGTGCTTAAACAAAAGAGAATGTTACCCCTCGTGCCTACATTTATTTCCCATTATATAATATGACATTCTTTAGTGATATATTCATCCTAGGTCACTTTCACTGGACATTTTTTTTAAAGTAACTTCCATGTAACTTCCGTATGCCATAAATGTGTTTCTTCTGTCCACATGGGCATGAGTCTGTGATTTCACAAAGCAAGAAATATTGATAAGGTCATGTGATTGCCCCGTCAGGAAACCCCAAAAAGTTTTGCAAATGTTTTAACGCTCTTAAAAGTTTGGTCCTAAATACACCAAAAGCTCAAATTAATATGATTTTTTTAATGAATTGTCTCCTTTAAATCTTCAAACTGTGAACCCAAATGCTGCCGTCTGTCCACAGATTGAGCTTCATTGTGAAAACGGACGGTTTCGCGGGATTGTTGACGGCCATCGGCTCTTTGATTTTGAGCACAGACTGAAGCCGCTCAGCAACATCGACACTTTATGGATTAAGGGCAACATAACTCTCACCAAGCTGGCTTGAGGAGGAAGCTGCTCCCAGATTCACCTGTAAAAACGGAAAAATCCTGTTTTATTTCCCAACATGCACTTGTTGGCAGAGACTCTTGATGATCACAGATGTAATCAGATGGACGCTTGTTTTCTGTTTCCCAACTAAAAGTTGGCTTTATTTTGTTACTTTGCTATTTTGAGAAGCCAAATCTGTCCTTTAAATTTGTTATGTTTTTGTTCTCAATCCTCAAAAATATGATTGTATTATGAGATAGAAATATTATTATAATATATTATTAATATATAAATATATTATAATAAATTATAATTTAAATATTGAAACAAATATTGTTATACTTTGAAAAACAAATTCCTTTTATGTGTTTTATTATTGGAATTTTGTACATTTATTTAGGCTTGAAAATGTTTTGTAAATATTTTGAAATTGAGAGGTTTTAGGCTTTTATGATTTCAAATAGACATTTTAATGACAAAAACTACCTCACATCCTGCTGTAATGTTGCCTGTCATTACTTAAGATGTGTAATTTAATTAATATGAACAAATAAAAAGCACTTTTTTGTACGATTTTGTTTTTGAAAACCAATTGTTTTTTTCTACCCTTGATCACAAAAATTCAAAAACAAACATTTTTGTAAGTGTATTTTAATGGGAATACATTCCAGCTTTTTTTCCTTATTAATATTTATTTAAATATTATATTAAATTTGTATTAATCTTACTTCTAAATGCTGCTAGTGCAAAATTTGCCTTTGTTGACGTTAGACCTATATTGCAAACAATGAGTTATCTTTTTTGCCATTTGATCATCCTAATATTTTTAATTAAATGGTTTAATTGAAATAAAGTTGTGTTAAATTAGATGTATTAAAAACTCTTTGGTTTAATTGAAATAAAGTTATTTTAAATTGATTTATCAAAAACTCTTGAGATAGTTTTTCATATAAGATTTTGAAAGTAATTTCCTAGATTATTTTTTTTTAGCAATTCACTTTTTTAGTCAAGGAAAAACTGATTTCTAAAACAGAAAAGAAAGATCTGTTTTCTATTTGTTTCTGTCAAGATCATAGCTGTTAGGAAACACTGGTGTTATATCACAGTTTGGCCCACAGGGGGCAGCAGAGTTTGAACAGATGAAGCACATGAAGCTCTGAAACAAATTTACTTATAAAATCTAAAATATTAATATAAATTTTGCTGAGGCAAAGATATCAAATAAAATATAAAAAAAAGATTACATTTAAACGCCTTCGTAGACTGAGCTACGTGAGACTACTAAAAATAATTAGCAATCATCTGTTAATGTTTGTGACTTTGGTGTTCAATCGCCTCACGCTAGTGTAGTTTTTACCAACCCAACTGGAAAACTGTGACAGATCTTTAATATTGTGGTGAATATTGATGAAGTTCAGACAGTTCTCTTCTTTGGTTTCATGGAGATGCTCCTCTTCGCTTCCTGCTTATCCTCATCAATTATCCATCACAGCCACAATTCACTGACCTGCTGCGGGCCCAGATTAACAAAAACCATCTCAGTTTTTGTAGAAGTCATGCATCTCCTAGGATGCAGTTTTGCTTTGTCATTTGTTCTAAAGCCTCCTCCACTTGTTTCAGATTTGCTGCAGGGTTTGAGAGGCTCTCATCTGGAGTAATAGAGAATAATTAAGACTCAAAGAACACAACTATGGCTCAGTCCTCATCTGAAGTACAAGTTTTTGTTTTACTCAACATAAACCTCATGAATAAACACCATTTAAACTGTAAACAAAGGTTCCTGCAGTTAAATTCATAACAAAAATTAACTTCCTTGGATATAAGTTGTCATATTATTCTATTAGATGCTTAATAAAACTTAAATGAAATTTGAATTAGCTGAAGAAAGCCACAAGCGCATGAGCAAACCAGAAAATAGGCAAGGAAACAGAGTCAGTAACTGAACAAGCTAAAAAGAGGAAACTATGAATTAATTCTGTCATGTTGTGTTTGGTGCTCAGTTATAAAAGCACCACTCTAATAGTCTTTAATCGATTTTTAAAGCGTTCTCAGTGGTCTTTTAATGAGGATTACAATGTTTTCAGTAAAGATCCAAAAACCTTTGTCGTTTTCTAGGACATAGTTTCTGCAAAGCGGCAGCAGTTCATCAGAAATTCACCCTCTGAGTTGTGAGTGTTGGTGGGAAGTAAGCCTCCGCTAACATCCCATCATCCCTTTGTTCACACTCTCTCCGACTAGCTTACAGTCCCTCACAACCCCACGCTAACAGTAAGAGTGCAACAAAAATGGCAATTAAATACTGGAGCTGTCCAGCTGTACAGTTTTGAGTCAGATGCCAGCTCGGATGAGGAAAACAAAGACGTTCCTACGTCGTGGTAAACCGCTGATAGTTTCTTTGCCCCGCCCTCATAATACCCGACCAATGAGTGAAGAGAACTTTAATCATATGGTTTTGTTTATAAGCTATGGTCCTAAACAGGAAAGTCCCCTCGGCAGCAGTCTGAACACGGACTAAGGTTCAGGACTCGGTTGGGACCAAACGATTTTCCTGGTCTGAATATGCATTTTTTATTCAAATATGACTAAAAAAAATCCCAGTGTAATATTATTTTAAATTAGTTCTTTGTTTTTCCTCCATGAATAGATTTGACATCAAGAGGTGATACATATTCACAAAAAACACTAATGTGACCTTGTTGATGAATACTTGCTCTTGTTGTGAATATGTATGGTCAACCATTACGCCGTCACAGATGACTGCAACGCATTGCCAAGTTCCGAAAGCTCAGAGGTGCACAAACCTGCTCGTTTGTGTAAAGCGATCAGGTCAACAACTAGAACATGAAACCAGTTTTGAGTTTAATGGAGTGAAACACTGAGTAAACACAAGACAAGATGCCACACACACAGAAACACACACATTCAACCCCCACACACACCTCACTAAGATGGCTTCGGTGGCCAGGCTTCTTAAGCGGGCGTTTCTCCTCTAGCGATATAACTCATTGGTCATCTACACCCCACAAGACAGTGCTCTGAACCTTTTTTCTTCAATGATTTGTGATCCTCACTGGTGTCCATGGATTACATGAAATCTTTCCACCTTTATCCACCTTTGTCATGGTAGGGAGAACACGTCAATGGTCATATTGACCCCATCAGACAGAACAAGTGTTAATGACCATCCTCTGAGTCTGTTTAGCTCCAACTCTTCCTTGAGGTGAATTTCTAATGAACTTCTGCGGTTCTGCAGAAACTATGTCCTAGAAAAAAAAAAAAAAACGTTTTTTTTTTTTTTTTTTGGCAAAAAACGGCATAATCATCATTAAAAGACTGATGAAATGCAGTCTTTTAAATGCATTTCATAAACAAGCACAATGCTTGTTTACGGCTGCATTTTTATGTCCCAAACAAACATTTGTATTTGCAACACATTTGTTGTTCAAAGATGAGCTCAGGATCTGTTCTGGTGCACTGCCACGACTACATCACATTTATGATATGGGGAACTGAAGCTGACCTCCCATTTAGACTCCAGTCCGAAGAAGACCCAACAGAGGGTTTTTTTCCTGCGTCACTTAAAGAAGTTCAACCTGCCTCACGAGCTGCTGGCTATCTTCTACTCAGAAATAATCCGGTCTGTCCAGATCACATCCATCGCGGTCTGGTTTGGATGTGCAACCAGACGGACCAGGTAAAGACTGCAGAGAACCATCAGGACTGCAGAGGGGATTACAGGTTTCAACCTTCCCTCCATCCAGTCTGTACCAGTCCAGGTTTATGAAGTGAGCTCCACAGATCCTTCACTTCCAGGGACTTGCGGTGAGATTCACGGCCAGTGAGGTATTGACGTCATCAGTGCTCCACTAGTAGCTTTTCCACCATTTGATTGCCCACCGGAGCCGGGCATTATGCGATGTAAACAGAGTGGCGGAACAACAATGAGACAATAAAATGTGGTCGGATGAATGCAGTCTCATTAAAACGACTTTTCACATGATACACATTACTTTTCATGTTTCCCCCCCCCAACAATCTATATGTAATAAACCCTTATCAGTGTACCCCTCCCCAACAACCACCTTGCAGCATGCCTCCGCCGTACCAATATAGCAATTACAAAGTGTTGTATCTGACGTTGATACAAACAATCAAAATTGGTCGGCAAAATATAAAGTACTCCGACAAGGATTGCAAAGCGTAGGACTTCCATCATTACTATCACCCTAATATGAGCAACCCCTTCAGGTCTTGGTACTAGTTTTACTGGCGCTGCAGGAAGTGTGTTTGGATCTTAGGTGTTTTTCCTTCTGCCTTGAATAAAGCATGCTAACAGACCACTGAACCAACACCATTCCTCTTTCCTGACTGACAAAGGGCAGTAACCCTTGTGCTATCTTACATTGAGGTGTTTTCCCTACCATGACAAAGGTGGATAAAGGTGGAAAGATTTCATGTAATCCATGGACACCAGTGAAGATCACAGACCATTGAAGAAAAAAGGTTCAGTGCACTGTCTAGTGGGTCTAGATGACCCAACTCCCAATGTTAAAGTGCCTAGGATAGCACAAGGGTTAAAGTCCATAAACAAAAGCTCTAAATGTGTTTTTAAAAATCCTGTTGAGCTCGTTTAACAGGAAGTGAACTTCTGAGGCGTTCAAGTGTCTTTTTTAGAGCCAGTTTTTTGTGTCGTTCTTTTCTTGAAAGGCAAGTTTAGAAGGACTTAAAAAGCGTCGGCTGTGATAGAAAAAACAACTTGCACACAAAATTATTTCTACTTGTCATTTTATTGGCTTTGTAAAGAATTACAAAAAAGTCAGCAAAGGATCAAAAAGACTTTTTTGCTTCCAATCATGTTATTTTACAATAGAGTTTTCATTTTGACCATTTTTCTTGTATTTGACAGCACAATACTTTTATAAAAATATAAAAATAAATACCCAGAGCAGCTTAATCAATTTAAAGTGAAAGAAGAATTTTAGAACAAAAGGATTTAATAAACAAAAAAACAAACAAAAAAAAAATCCAGAAACATCTGAGCTGAAAGGAATGCACCTGATTGGTGAAGCTTTTAGGAGCTCTTGGTTGTAAACTGTAGGTTTGTTCTTAAAGTGAGCTATTCAAAAAAACACAAAAATACAAAAAGAAAAATAAATTGACCTTTCAAATGGAAAGTTAAATGAAACTAAGCTTCTTTTTATCTTAACCTTTTAATTTAAACCTTCAGGTCTTCCTGTATCTTTATGAACCAATGATCAAATAAACTTTTACAACAGTTAATGAGGCTTTCAGAGGAAAGTGAATTCCTAAACTTCGTGTTCTTGAGTCATTATTTTAATGATATTCTCAAAGTCCATGAGTCGTCCAGCAGCAGATGGTCCTGAAGGGATGAGCTTCATGATTTGTGCAGAAAAGATTAAATTGATGTCTGATGCAGCTCAGGAAGAAGGAAACTTTTAGAAAGACTTCCATCGAATGGCGGACAGGATGGTGTGGACAAAGTACAGGAGTGTCGCTGTGTACGAGAACACCTAAGAGGAAGAAAAACAGTCATTTCCTTAGGAAAAGCACAAGTTAAAATATATTGTCTTTAATTGTCACATGCTCTGCTGCACAAAGATAGGACTCTGAAGGATTAGGTGTATTTACTTTGATAAAACTGGATAGAATAGTGAGGAAAAGCACAAACTAGGTATATATATTTTTTAATTTATTAGGTATGGATACTTTTTGTTTACTGATGAGTTTTGTGTTTGTTAGCAACAGAAATGTGGAAATCTAGTGCTCAAGGTGGATGTAAACTGGACTTTAATAACTGACTAAAGATGCATTATAAAATTTCAAGTTTGCATTTTATCCAGAAATCCTTTATTATGCCACCTAGATATGGAAAAATCTTTTTTTTTTGTTATTTTGACCATGAAATACACAAGATGCTCAAAAATTGATCTAATTTTACTTTTCCCTGGTGTAAAACAACTAAACAGACAAAAGGTAGATGTGAGGTAATATAAAGAAGACAGGTTGCAGTTATTTCATACAAGTCCAAGTCTGATAGTAAAGCTGGTGTGAACGGTTACAGTGGTGTTTGAGTTGAGATTTCCAGTAAATTTGCAGTATTTTTTATGTATCAATAATGTCATAAAGTTATTTAAAAGCAGTCAAACAAACAATCGCTGTTCACTGGTCCCAACCCACAAATCTGAATTAAAATTAAATTGAATTTAATGGGCAGAAATCTGGTTTCTGTAGGTAGCAGATGTCTGAATGCACGAAAAATTATAATTAAATGAGGAAACTAATAAAGGAAACCTAAAAAAACTCAAAAACCTGCAGTTTCTTTAACAGTTTTGACCCTCTGTTTAACCAATATGTAGTGGGTAATGTCAACTGCAGAAGCAGACTCACCACAGCAGAGATGTCCAGCTTGTAGTTCTTTGAGTCTGTAGCTGTTTGGGGGTTGTTCATATCCAAAGTCACTTTAGCCAGGTGCACTGAAGCGCTGAGGTAGAGCATGGCTGCAATGCCATGGTAAACAAAGTCCTAAAAAAGGAGGGGGAAAAAATAGAAGGAATGTGTGAGCAAAGAGTTTTTTTAGTAAACCATTCACAGCTAAGTCACAGGGTCAGTTCAAGCATCGAAAGTCAGGTTTTTCAAAATAAGAGTTTTTAGTCAGTACTTGAATAACTCATGAACACAGTTTTGTTCTAGTCAAGCATGTTTTTTAAATTTTATTTTATGCATGACTATTATTTATCTGCACATGTATCAGGTTCTTCAGCTAATTTTTATATTTTTAAACAACTTTCTTATTTTCTTTTACTGATCAAAATTATTTTAACACAAGACTAAAAAAATGTGGTTCTTTCAATAAAACCTTTTAGATTTGCCTGTTATTTAACTTTTCTTAAGTTGATTAAGCATCTTAATGTAGTATTGTCAACATAGTTCAGCATATTTTAGCAGTCTATTGCTGTTATGCATGTTTTATATTAGTTTTGTCTTTAGCATTTAATTTGAAGTAAATCAGCATAACTAACGTTTGTCTTTGTTGCAGCGTTTGTAAAACTATTTTGTGTTTTCTTCTGGTATGTCAAATGCTACTTTGTGTTTTATATCATTTTTTGTGGTCTGAAATTGGATTTGGCTAAACAGGAATTTATCATTTTATTTTAACATTTCTTGTATTGTTAGCTCCAAAATGCTTCTTTAAACTATCTTTTGAACTTTTTAGGATCAGTGCAGTTACATTTTGTGATATTTTACCTAACTTTCAGCAACATTCAGGTTTTAGTTTTTTTTTACTGCCACGTATTATTAAAAAAAAACCCTTTTGTTTAATTAATCCTATATACATGACACACTGTACAGTTTTGAGTTTTTTTTGCAAATTTAATGTAAATCAGCCAATGTAGCATATTAGTATTGTTCTGCTACAACATGCTAGCTTTTTTGAATTAATATGTTCTATTTAAATATTTATTTTCTCATTTCACTTTTTTTTAAAAGAATTTAATAAAGTTTGTAGCAAGTTTTCCATCAATTTTTTAAACTTTATTCATTCAAAACTTTTAAATGAGCACATTTAACAAAGTTTAACATCTTAAAGCTACTTTGAGGTTTAGAATTTACTCTGAAATTTTCCTCCTAGTTTTAAAATGGGAGCTTTAACTGGGTAGATATTTTAAGCGCCATTGATTTTACATTTTTTATTACAATGAGAAAGGATTTCAACGTTTTGTACTGTATGATTAAATCTTTATTCTTTTGGCATTCACACTGCAGCAAACCCAAGTTTTCCTGATGGAATTGTTGCTGTACACAAAACGATATAAATAAGGAATCTTTTGCCCCTTTGTAGTTAATAAGCATTTTTAACATTGAGATATTTAGATTTGAATCAAAAACACTTTAAGGTTTCCAATAAATAAATATATGAATGAATAAATTTACCTTAAGGATTATTTTGGGTAAATATACTAAAAATTAAATACTAGAAAATCATAAACAACTATTACTAACGTGAACCAATAAATGTATAAATAAAAACACTTACCGCTGCTGCCCAGTTGCCCCTGTTGTTGTGAGTACCGCAGGCGAATATAAACAGCCAGATGAAAGTCATAGTAAAGCAGAAGATGGAGACAAACATGACCCAGGCCTGGGGATTGTGCGGCACCACGTATGTGCATGCAACCAGGATCCACACCAAACCACCAAAGATCTACAGGAACAGCAAAGAGACAGGAGAAAACGGTGAGAAACTAATCTCATTTCATCTTGTTTTGATGCAGCAGGGCTGCAATAGAAGGCTGCTGCTGTGTCTTCCTGTCTACCAGAGAAAAAAATTTTTTTGTCCAGTTAAAATTTATTTAGATCCACCAAAAACTTACAATTCTAAGAGCCCCACCCCTTTACATTTCGTGTCATTGAAAAGCCCCAGATGTCCTCTGTAGATACCAAAAGGAGTTAACTCGGTAGTATGGGGGGTACTCTGGTTTAGAAATGTCTTCAAGAGAGGACTAATTTGTACTGCTGGTAGTCCGGAGGACATTCTGACTTTAAGTTTAAGAGTTTAAACTCCAACTTTAATGCTATAAAGATGACATGGTCTTTTAGAGGGAGAAGAATGGCCACATCCGTAGACTAACCTAATCACACAAGGATTTGTAGAGAGCTTTGACATCACAAATCCAGATCAGAATGACACTTTTCATCAAAACCATCTTTACATCCCTGAAAATTAGTAGTATTTTTTTTAAAGTACAACTTGCAGAAAAGATTGGAGGTGCTGTAATGGAGTATAAAAACAGCTGTTGTGTAAGTAGAATTTAAAAAGTAAATTTCTTAAAGTAAACATTTCTGCCGGATGTTCGGCAATCATTTTAGCTTTAAAATAAATTTATCACCTTCCATGTGACATTCTAATATTACTTTCCAAAAAAGAACCATCCATCATTATCTTCCCACTACTCTGATAGTGAGCTCACAGAGGTGAAAATGATACCCATCTGGACCAGGCGACTCAACAGGGGGCCAGTGATCCACAAAGCTCTCATTCACGTTTAGCCCTTGGAGGTCCTTGTTTAACGGCAGACACGTGACCGCAGCTTGTGTTTCCCCTCATTTTGTCCAGCCTGCATTTTCAGCTTGATCGGCAGGGAAGAGCGGAGTGTCGCAACCAGCGTTCACTCTACACCTCCAATGACTGACACGCTGCATTATTCACACGGCTCGACCCTCCTCCACCTGCTAATGTTCACTTTCTGCCTGAGTTCATGTGGGAAAACATTCCAGTACTTTGTAAGAGTTTTATTTTCCATGCTAAACGAAGCAATCAGGCCACGAGTCTTAGGTTGTCCTAAAAACTGCAGCTCCAGAGACAATTTATAAAATTGGGAGACATTTGAAACAATGGACCTGTATTACTGCTTGAACCAAAACTAAGCTGAGGAAATAAAAATGGTCTGAAATGAGGAAACATTGGCAAAAAAGCATGTAAACAATGCAAATTCTATTGGAATATTGTAAAGACTACAAAGCAATGGGGCTGACAATCATTGTCCAAACTGGTGTAAAGTGGCAGGACACAGATATATATGTGCACAAAGGAAAATAAAACCAGAAAAACAGGAACAGAAACGCCCAAAAAATGTGAAGAAAAGATCCTCAAGTCTTGATCTCATGTAATGATAACTGCATTGCTGCACTAGTTTGTAACTTGTAGATTCAATGGTTTGCACCCATGTAGCTTCATCTGTGGTTTCTTAAGGCACGCAAAACAAACAAGACATCATTTTTCATTAAAACTTGCTTTGGAATAAGCTTGACTTGACTCTGATGTCTACAGCTCGAAAGTTGCTGGTTTGATTGCTTACAATCACAAGAAGCAGCACACACCGATCACATTTGGTGAATCATTGCATGCGTACAAAACGGACAAAATTCCCTCCTGGTTCATGTTTCCTTTCAAACATCTCATTAGTTTCCCAGAAAGCAGAAACAGATGCCAAAGAAAGTGATTGACCTTGTCTTAAAGAATGAGACCAAACCTGTTCTGCTTCTTCTTTTATGCAATTTAGGTCTTTAAAATATACCTCTGTAGTAATCCACATGGTTTATATTTGAGCTACAAGTGGAATCATGTTTAATTTGTTCAAAACAGAGTCAAACCGAGTAGTTGAAGCCATTATCTATGGTGCTGTCACTAACTGATAGATTTTCCTCTTTAAAAAATCCAGCAAAAATATTCTGAAAGTCTTTACCAGTTCAGGGATGTAGAGGATGTCGGGTATGGTTGTACAAACTGCCGTTCCGCTGGGAAGGTTCCCCATGGTTGCCGTGTTGGATGCCATCCTGATGCTCTAGTTGCTGCTCCTGCCGCTGCTGCCGCTGACACTGAAGAGGAGTCAGACCTCCTGCAACTTAAACAGGGAGGAGACGACTGGAAAAACCGGAATCCCCATCAGTCGAGCGCAGACACGCCTGGCGGCCTGAACACGCCGGGAGATCTCAGGTAGGACGAGGAGAGCCAGAATAGAGTGATGGAGGGTGAGTGAGGGGAACACTTATCAATGTTTGACCACAAAAGCCTTTATCACCATAGCAACCCAACACACATAACACCACCAAAGAGACGGACAAACAACAAAACACACAACTTAATGTGCATTTATTTTTCAAATCACACTTTTTCACTTCAACAAACAATGGTCTGAGACGCAATTATGATCATACTTTACTTTTTAATTTCTGTAAGAACAAAAAAAAACAAAATAAAATAATAATCTACCTTCTCAAAATCCCAACATTCTCAATCCAAAATCTTTAAGAAAAAAGGTCACAACTGATTTTATGATTTTGGAAATAAATAGACAAACATTTAAAACATTTAAGGTTGGTTAATTTTTTTATTTGAGAGCACAAACAAGTCCAAATCTGTTTGTGACTCCACTTTTTTACACCTTAAACTGTAAACAACAGAGCTATGGAAACTTCAAACATCACAGACTGGGCAAGGTGAGCTGCCAGCCAAACACCTCGAATAATCGCCACGCTGGATCGAGTTTCCTGCTGTTATCCTATCCTGCGGCCTGAGATGTTTCTCTGAGTGTTTCTCAGACCAAACTTCAGTCATGCAGGAAACAGTTGCTGTCAATTCCTAGAGTCTCAGTGCAAAGTTTCCCATCTCCTTCTATGATAAGACTGCCCACCAAGCCAGTTTTTCTCTGGAGCTTGAGATTTCAATATGAAAACCATTTTCACGACATAGTTCCATTTCATTTTCAAGCATTGCAAGAGGGAGAAGACCAATCTACCAATCAGCTGACATACATTTGCCCCCAAACTAAAAAAGTAAAGCCGCAAATATAAAAAAAAGTGTTCAAAACCAGACTGTACATGTAAAAGGTTTACCCTGTAACCCTTGTGCTATCCTAGGCATTTTAACGTTGGGAGTTGGGTCATCTAGACCCACTAGACAGTGCACTGAACCCTTTTTCTTCAATGATTTGTGATCTTCACTGGTGTCCATGGATCACATGAAATCTTTCCACCTTTATCCACCTTTGTCATGGTAGGGAGAATACGTCAATGTAAGGGTGGGGTCATCTAAGATAGCACAAGGGCTAATTGTTTTAAAAACCCACTCCAATGAAAATTGGGTTTTTGGTGTTTTTTTAACATGTCTTTGTGCCATTTTTCCTCATGATGGACGACATATATGAAGAGAATTGAGCTTAAAATTGCAATTTTGAGTATTTATTTCTTCAAATTTTTGTGCATCAGGAGCAGATGAAAAAATGCCATTGGAAGAAGTTTGTAGGTGTGATGTAGAACTTGAATCAGCAAGCCACAAGCTCCCTGCTCTACTCCATTTTGTTGCATCCACTTGTAGACAAATAGTTACATCTTGGTTTTCCTGATCTGAGCTGGAATCTGGCTCGGAACTGTGTTTACTTTACATCTTAAAAGTGATCAAGAAAACTGCAAATATTCATTTTTTAGCATTGAAAATGATTCATTCTTGACAAATATTTATTACACATCAGGATCTTCCATGAGACAGACACAAAACTCCTGTGAGCCCAACCTGGAGGATGATGAAACTTCATCCTGACACACTCCTCCTCAGAGGTGGCTCCTTCCTTCCCGTGGGAATGTCTGCACAGACAATGAAGGTTCACTGTGTGACGAACTTTAATTAAAAATTAGTTGTTCACTTACATTGTCTGAGGTTTTAAAGGATAAGAGTGGGTGAGAGGTTGGAGCTGGCAGCTGCATTCTGCAGGGTGTGTCTGGGTGAAAAGTTAGCAACCTGAAGGCAAAAATGAAAGAGTGCAGAAGGAGTCAAGACTAAACCAGAAAAACTAAACAGCACTATTCTAGCAGCAAAATAGTTTCAGGGTGATGGATTACAAAGAAATAAAAACAGATAAAAAAGGGGTTCCTGGCAAATTTTGTGACAGTTAAACGTTAAGAGCTTCCGTCATTGGGTGAATTTTTTAGTGATTCACAGGGTGCAGCAGTGTTCACGTTCAGACTAAAAACTGTCTAATGAAAAAGAAGAAGTTCCTTTTTCAAATACTGATCATACCAGCCAAACTCCTTTCTCTGCTTTACGTCAATGTCTTAGGAATGATGCAACTTGTGCAGCAGGTAAATCACATTTCGCCCTTCAGATCTTATCTAATGGTGCAGCATTTTTTCAAAATGTAAAGATTTTAGCGTTAAGTCTTGAAGGAATGAAACCCTGCAACAATGGTTATCTCGTAGAACTACTGGACGTCTTTACGGCAGCATTACATGGATGACAGACGCATTTAACTGACGAGACACAAAGGAAAGCAAATCTTAATCTGCAGAACAACCAGTTGAAGTAAAGATGTAGATTTGAAAGGTCATAGAGTCGACATTCGGGAGAGAAAAAAAACGATTTTCAGGAACCAAAATGATCACAACAGAAAAAAGCACCTTAATTGTCATCATACAAAATGACAAACTATGAGAAAAAAAACACACAAGCGAAAAAACAGCAAAAACCCGAACACAATCCTGGTATCACAATGCAATTTAGAAGTGAATAAATATATGAATATTGAATAAAATAACAACACTTGTGTCAGTAAGTATTTGAAGACTGAAGATTTAACCGGCAAAGAGGCTGGTGGCCTTTAGGGTATAATCAGTCTGTTAGTGTTTCCTTAGAAAGCTTTTCCTACTAGAAACCTTAAGAAACTGGTTTCTGGGAGGCAACGACACCCAGGCTTAAACTGGATTTGCATTTGTTCAGTTGATTAACCTGTGAATGAAAACTTTCAAAACTTGAGATTCATTTTGTTAAAGGGGGCTATAGGTGCAGATGTAGACGCAGATTTAGATCTTTTTCTTCTGTTTCCTCGACATCAGCACGTTTTTTTCTTGTCGGTTCATCTGGTTCACTGCCTCCTTGACGGACAAACCTTCTTTGGAATCTAACGAGCGTCCCGTCCAGAGATCTTGTCTCTGGACAACGTGATGGCACGGTTTGCGTTTTTCAGATCGATTAAGTCTGTGAGCTCACGAAACCATTATGTACTCTGTGACGCCTCTGATACTAAGATTGAACTAATAATCTTCAGATTCCCAGTTGTTTGTTAGAAAAAGACGCCAGATTTTCTGCTGTCCCTGATTAATGATCTCCCCGCTTTTGTTGTTGTTTAACTTTGTAAATGGCGTTTGACCTTGAGTAGCACAATGCTGAACACAAACTGGAGGCTTTCCAACATTCTGCAACACTCAGATTTCATGTAATTGTTATTATTATGGATTAATAGTGTTGACTGTTAAAATAGGCTCTGTTCCATGAAATATATTATATTTAAAACGTTTTTGGAATGTTTTCTGAGCTTTGAGCTGGAACAAATCTTTTTTCTATAAAAAAATGTGGACATATATCACAACTTCAGCTTTTGCTAACGTTTTTCAAACTTATCCTCCAATTCTTGAAGTTAAAAGAAGTTCCATTCCATTCCAAAATTCCATTGAAAATGGAAAGGGAAGAGGGGCGAGGTTGCTCTATGAAACCAGGTTTTGGGATTTTGGCTAAAAACAGCATAATCATAACTAAAAGAACACTGGAAATGCATTTAAAATAAAATAACTCAAAAGATGATCTGAGTGGGACTTTAAGCTCCAAAAAAGAGAGAGGCTCTGCACAGGAACGAAGAGAAAAACGTCACTTAAAGGTTTTTGCAAACATGTTCCTATTTTCTGCCCAACAGTTACAAAAGAGCATTAATGCAACTCGAAACACTTACCTTGAAAATTTATAACACTGCTGTTTTTATGGAAAAAAATATGTTTGATTTCTCTTAAAGCAATAATTTAAGGGACAGTGGAAAACAATTTCATAATCCAGGAAGAAACAACATTCAGTGTATTAATAGAAACTGTGGGTTCTTCCTCTACCATATATGCCAAGTATGGAAGCATCTCGGTCTCATATTTCGAGATTAAAGTCTGTACCGGAAATTCTTTTTCATTTTCGCAATAAAGCTGCTTTCATTGACTCAAAAATAAAATGAAAAATCAATCCGCGAAAATGAAAAAGCATTTCCAGTATAGACTTATTTTGAATTATGAGACACGTGCTTCCATAGCCAAGCAAACAAACAACCAACCAACCAACCAAACAAACAATCAAACAAAACCAAAAAAACAGTTGTTTTGGATTTTTGGAGTTCAAATAAGTACAACGTTAGAGGTCCTTTGTAGATTGGGAGGTGAAACTCTCTTTACTTTGTTCCACCCAGCCACTGGTGACATATGGTTGGGTTGGGTGCGTGTGGAAAAGCATTTATAATGCCCATCCTACCTCTGGCTTCATATGCACTTTGGATGAAATCAGAGATTAACCATTCAGTGCATATGTGTCTATGATTTATGCATAATTGAGATAATGGAATTTAAAAGAATAAATGTTTGTTTTCGTGCAGTCTCTGGGTTCATCAAATTTTCCTTTTTTTAATTTAGTAACTTGACTCAGCTAGATACAACTGGATGAATTTAATTTTTGAATTAATCTATATGAATGTCTTTAAATGTCTGAACTACATAGAAATGCAGCCAAAATGCAGGCTGACACGGACAGCAGATTTTCTGATTGGTTAACATTTTCTTTGTGCTACATAGCTATGCTATCATACTTCACTAATTCAATCTACTACCACAAAACTCCCTTCTTTGTAATTAAATGTACACACTCAGAAACTTAGATTACATTTTAAAAGCCTCAGATTGACATACTGTCCCTGAAACTTAATTTGCTCATAATCTGCAGCCACATTTAATAAAAGTCCTCAAAATAGGGTTATCCATTTACAAACAGGGAAAAATTATTTAATTCAGATCAACAAGTGCAAGTGTCAATCTTCTCGCTAAAAAAGAAAAAAACACTTCAATTTGCAGAATTTTAACTAGTTTAGTACCTTTAGTCTAAATACAGCAACAACTGACTTCCTTTATTTTCATTTCCTCATTATAGACTATTTAGGAATAATTGTCTATAATAAATGGAAAATTGCTCAATTCTAACTGAAAGTTAAAGGCTAGTTTTCTATGGTTCACCAGTTTAAACTCAAAATACCAGCATAAGTTAAAGTCTTTTATTCCAATCCTTCATTGTTGTAAGATCTAAACAGTTGTGTGTTTGTGTAGTTTTAGAGGATAAAAGTAAACAGTCAAGCATAAATAAACTGTAACAAAACAAATCTCCCTCAATCTGTCACAGTCAGTCATGCAGTTCAAAAGCAAAGCAGAGCATTTACTGTAGTAAACTCACAAAAGTGGTACAATTTTTTGTGTTGACCACCAGACCCGTGAGAACAATGATACATTTTAATAATACACTTAATAAAACCCTGTTGGATTGTTTATAAACTATTTTTGTTTCTTCATAACTTCAACAGAACGGTGTTGGAATGGATCGGTCATTTTCATGATAGTTTTTTTGTCTTCCAGCGCCATCTGCTGGTCGGCGGTAGCATGCCATGTTACGGCCGTACGCGCAGCTTTACGGCAGTGTGCTGCTGCTGGGCTCCTGATGGTTTGTACGAACATGAAAGCTGGCGTCGAACAGCAGGAACTCCACAGCTCTATGTAAGTAAAAAAAAGATCTGTTTTAAAAGTTGGGAACGACGATTTCCGACCAAAGATCGCAACGGCTGATCTGTAACTTCCTGCGCACGGAGAGGTTTTGTCTTTTGATCTAAAAAACGACCGTTTTGTAACTGTCACGTTTAAAAATGAAGCGACTGACGTTACGATTTGACAGAATTGAGCAGAATCGCCGTCTTTTGGCGTTTAACAACCATTTTTAATCTGAAGAGAAGCGTTTAAAAGTCGACCATCTGTCCCTGTTTTCGACACACAAAACACCACACAGACAGTTCCTCATTTATTCCACCCAAACGTTCTAACTGTGTTAAAAAACACGTCACCTGAATTTATAAACAAATGTTTAGGCTGGTAAATTTGTACACTGTACTAAACGCAGGAAGTCTGTCTTCGACATTTAATTGGTTTGCAGGTTCTCCCAGCGTTCCTTTCTTATGAAGTCACTCAGACCAGTTAGAGTTTTCACTTCTGCAACCGTTGCCATGTTGAAAAAACATGACGTCAACTAACGGTGGACTTTCTAGAAAAAGAGCAGGGGCGGGGAAAAAAAACATGGGCGGAAGTTGGGTGGGACAGGTGTCCGAGCACCTCTGACTATTCTTTCAGGGGTCTTACTACAAGGTTTCAAATAATAAGTTATGGCCGTAACAGAATTTCCACCTTAACCCTTAACTACTAAAAAACTTTATAGTGCTGGACTATGTTTTGTTTTGCTGGATTTTAAAAGCACTTTGACACCATGCTCACTACTTTAACCCTTGTGCTATCCTAGGCACTTTAACATTGGGAGTTGGGTCATCTAGACCCACTAGACAGTGCTCTGAACCATTTTTCTTCAATGATTTGTGATCTTCACTGGTGTCCATGGATTACATGAAATCTATCCACCTTTATCATGGTAGGGAGAACATGTTATAGTAAGGGTGGGGTCATCTAAGATAGCACAAGGGTTAAAAAAAATATTTTTATGGCAAATGAGTGTTCTCTTTGTGAATCCACTTTGTTTTGATGATACAGACGTGGCTCATTTAAAAAAAACACATTTAAATACATTTTTTTTCACAAGAATTGTTCAAACCCATGGTGGTCTAGATTCGCCAATCTAGTGAGCATCGATGCACATTGGTTTTTCGCAGAGACTTCTGGGAAATTTGTAGGGCACCGGATGTTGGAATTGTATATTCGGACAGCACTACAAAATGACGAACGCACTATAAAGTACACTACTATTTTAACTTGTTTATTGTTTTTAGCATTTTGTGATTTTATTGTGTTTTACTTTTGAATCTGTACAGTGTCTTTGGGTGTCTTGAAAGGCGCTTTTAAATAAAATGTATTATTATTATTATTATTATTATTATTATTATTATTATTATTATTATTATTAATACTTAGTAGTGAGTAGTTAAGGAATTATGATGTTGTGTCCAAATTCCCTTACTGCTCACTAATCCCTGAAAGTGCCCTGGATACACATAGTTTGTATATAGATAGTCGATATCTATTGATCAATCAATCCACATCTATCTATTGATTGATTGATTGATAGATAGATAGATAGATAGATAGATAGATAGATAGATAGATAGATAGATCTCCTAGCAAGTTAGTGGGAAAAACCCCCACAAAAATTAGCAGATTTTTGTCTATCTATCTATCTATCTATCTATCTATCTATCTATCTATCTATCTATCTATCTATCTATCTATCTATCTATCTATCTATCTATCTATCTATCTATCTATCTATCTATCTATCTATCTATCTATCTATCTATCTATCTATCTATCTATCTATCTATCTATCTATCTATCTATCTATCTATCTATCTATCTATCTATCTATCTGTCGCTCTCTCTCTCTCTCTCTCTTCCTCCATTGGTCTTATTTTCTCATACTGAAGGTCATAAAAAAGGAAAAGAAACATGTAGAAATCCTGCTAACTACTAATAAACTAAATTTTATGGGACTATCTAGTGCCCTGGATTTTAAAAGCAATTCTTTTCTTTTTTAAGGCAGATGTTATTTGGACGTAATTTCGTGCAATCAAGCACAAAACCTGATGGAAAATCGTCTTGATTGCACATATTCTTGTGGTCGCACTGTTTAACTGTTAACTAATTTTCAGCTCTTACTTTCTTTTGAAACAAAAGCCTCAAAGAAATATTAGAACTGCAGCACATTAGTAAAAGCTCTTTTTAAACTTTGCTGCCTTTGGAGTTTTGGTTTGACCATTGCACTGCAGAAACTTTTATTGCCATGCTGTATTTTAATGCTCCTTAGACTTTAAACATGTAGTTTCAGTTTTTTTACAGCTCCGTTTGTTTTTGTAAAGGCTCTTTTTATTTTTAGCCTTGAGGCTTTTAATCTCAGCAGCTGCTGGATTGTTTCTGGGCGTCTCTTTCGCAAAAGCGACATGTTTCGCTCAACTATAGTAATCTGACTCAATCTGAAAGAATGTGTCTGAGGTTAATCTTTCCTGCCGAAGATTACCTGGATCAGGTGTGATCAGTCAACCAGTCCGCCGCTGTAGAAGTGAATGTAAGAAAATGTGCAGTCAAAACAGCGGGGAAAAAAATGAACTGAAAATTCGAATCAGATTTAAAAAAACTAAAATAAAGAAACAAGAAGCTGGAATAACAAAACGTGTTTGAATAGTTTTATTAACAAACAGAGAAGGTGTTTGACCTGTGAAAGGAAAGCGTTTCAAAGTTAGAATCGAATTGTCAAAAGAATTTCCTTTTTGCTTGGTTTGACGTTTACTTTCTACGACAGAGTTTTAGGGCCACCAAAAATATGTAAAAAAAAAATTAAAATTACGAGATTTTATCTCGTAAAATCTCGTAATTTTGCGAGAAAAAAGTAATAGATTAACAAGGAGAAAACACCGAAGTTGTCTGTTTTTTGGAGCGTAGCTTGAAGATTAAATATGTGGAGCCTTTTGTGAAGCTTTATTTCCGGATTATTATAGGTGTAAAACAAAGAGATTCTGAACCTTTTGGCGACTCAAAATCAGATTATTGTCGGTGGAGCCGGCTTTCTGGGGTTCAGTGTCAGTAAAGCAGAGTTTCATCTCTAAAATAAAGAGCTCAGAAACACGTTTGGGTGTAGAGAACCGCTGCAGCCTTTATTTTCCTTTTCATTCACATAACCTGAAGTTTATTTGTCACATTACGTCATGAACCTGTCATCAGATCCGAACGCCAATGCGGAAGTAAACAGTGTTCCATACGCCCACTCCTCCAGATGGAACCTCCGTTTCAACATAAAACAATAAAGAGGAATGAAAATAGTCTGTTATATTAGCATTACAACGTTGAAAAAGGCAAAAGTGCTCCTCCTCGGACGGAAGCGTCACACAGACGTAGAGATCTGGTCTTTGGTGGAGGAAGAAAGGATTGAAGTGGAAAGCTGCTGGGATACCGATGTCTTCATCAAGGGGTTGCAGAGATCCTGCAAAACAACCATTAATAAATAAAACATTCATAAATCGTAAATCAAACAAATGAGCTTCCAGACATTTGGAACGTTATCAATAAACATTCAGCTCACCTGTTCAACTGAGTTTAGTCGGTCTGCTGCGGCGCGGCGTTCACCTGCCGCTCTGCATGTTCACTTCCACTTTGATCGTAAATTTACGAGTTTTTTCTCCTAAATTTACGACTTAAAATCTTGTAAATTTACGAGTTTTTTTCTCATAAATTTACGATTTTTTTATCTCCTAAATTTACGATATAAAATCTCGTAATTTTACTTTTTTTTTTTTGTAGTGGCCCTAATACTCTGTCGTAACTTTCTGTTTGGCGTGTTGCTTGTTTGTGATTTGGGCTTTAAATGCAGTTAAAAAATAGTGATGCGCTCAACTTTGTGTAAAAATGATAGTTTTTGCAATAAAACTCTTTTTTTTTTTAAAACTTTGTTTTCTTTTTCCACAGATGTGAGCGACACAGACTGAGCTGAAACTTCCACGTCTCTTGTTTCTGAGCAGAGGTTCCAGGTTTCACCGCCTCGGGTCCTCTTTGTTTACATCCAAAGACTTTGGAACCGAGTCTGCTCGTCTGCCATCAGATTCATAAATGGTTGCATGCAGGACTTTCCCCTGCCAGTACCTGCGATGGTCCAGAACTGCGACCCAAGCCCTCATCCTGTCAGTGCTCACGTTTTGCGTGGTTCTTCCTCTGTGCTGCCAGCACCTGCTGTACTCTTACTACTTCCTGCGGTTCATGTACCTGGACTCCATGAGCGATGTCGCCCTTGGCGACAGCCTCCATCAAGGTCAGGAGGCTCTGCGCTTCTGGGAAAACAGCGCCGCCCCACCCAGCTTCAAGGACATGAGCCACAATCCAGAGGTGCTGGTTACCGTGGTGACAGCCAGGAGGAGGGAGGCGCTGGACTTCCACTACCTCCTGCGGGTGATGCGGCAGCTTAGCGACATCCTCGGAAGCTGTGGGCGGCGCCGATGTGCTGAGGTGCTGCTCTGCGACGTGGAGAGTAGCTCTATGGAGAACGAGGACGCCAAACTGCTGGAGAACCACTTTAAGGTCATCCGGCGCTCCTCTGAAGAGCAGAACCTCCAGGATCAAGTCAACACCTTCGAGAAGGAGAAGCGGGACTACGTCTTCTGTCTCCGCAAAGGATGGGAGCTGGTTAGGCCCAAAAACGTGATCGTCCTGGAGGACGATGCTCTGCCCAGACAGGACTTCTTCAAAGTTGTGAAGGACCTGCTGTCCCGCCGGTTTGCCCTCCAGACTCTCTACATAAAGCTTTATCACCCCGAGAGGCTGCAAAGATACTTGAACCCAGAACCGTACCGGATCTTGGAGTGGGTGGGGCTGGGTTTGGTCTGCGCAACAGTTTTCCTCTGTCTATTGCCTTACTGGAATCCTTTGTCTTTCTCCTTCACTCTGTCACCCGCCCACCTCGTCTTCTTCACCCTCTACTTCATGCTTGCTGCTGAGATGCTGGGGAGGCACTACCTCTTAGAGGTGCGTAGAATCTCCCCCCAGCTCTATGCGGTCTCCCCAGCCACAGAGTGCTGCACTCCTGCCATGCTCTTCCCCGGAAACTCCTCCCTCAGAGTGGCGGAGTTCCTGGATGCCTCGTTCTGCGTCAGAGGGAACGCCAAAGACATGGTTCTGTACCAGATGGCCCGGACCACACCCGGGGAGCGGTCTCACAGCGTGGAACCCAACCTCGTCACTCACATTGGAGCCTATTCTTCAGTCAGACCCAATCCGGTCCGGCCCAAACTCATCTGACAGAACCTGAGGAAGGTGACACTGTTTCACACATATCTCATTTTCTCACACTGGTTTGAACAATGTGAACTTTTGTTGGTCTGGAGTTTTTATTTTTTATTTTTATTTTTACTTTTTGCAGGTTTGGGTGCTTTAGATTTTCCCAGAGTTGCTTTGTACGTTTTACAAACCACACCTGAATATTTGGAAGCAAAAGAGTTTTTGCTAAACTTTGCTTTGACCTTTCTGAAAATGTTCTTCACTAGCAGCTCATCAGAAGCCATCTGTGAGGTTCGATCCAGGGTTTATATCTTTATGCTGTAATCTTTTGATAATCATTTGAGGGAACTTTCAGTTCAGGTTGTCTGGATTTTGCTTTTCAAACCAAAAAAAAATGTCTTTAAAGCCACTTGTTTCTGAAATGTTAGCTAATCGTGTTGAAGCGATAAAGATGCACTTTGATTATTATTATTTTTGTTTAATGCTAATGCACATTTGAAGTTGTTTGCATGATAACTAGTGATGGACAAAAGAAGACAATAATATATTATAGATCATAGGTAATAAAGACAAAATCTTGTTAGAAACACGTAGAACATGAGTTTAAGGCTTTTTCACCCCTGAAGTAACTGAACAGGAACATGTGACGCATAAAACACTGCCATACTACTTTGTTGGAGAATACTGACAGCACTTTACTATTTATGCAACAACATTTAAAACCCAACAACCTTCGTTTGAACTCCAACACTTTCCTGTCAGCCGTCAGGAGCTGCAGTGGAAGGAAAAGGCTGCTCGACCCTTTAAATCAGCTACAAGATAAAGGATGAAAGTCGAAAAGGGAAAGCTAATACTTTAAAAAACTCCCTTAAAAAATTCTTAAAATGCTGCCAGAAATGCTTAAAAGGTTACATAGAGAATATTATGTAAAAAATCAAGAAAAATCTCGTAAATGCCCCCAAATATTATGTAGAGTAATCTGCTAAACACACCGTTGACTGCATAAATAACACAAAAATTATTGAATTTGTTATAAAATAAATTCAAACCTAGCTAACTTTTCTTCTTGAAAATCTTGAAACATGCTCAGACAAAAACTAAATGCTTTTTCTTAATAGGAATGTTCTTTATTCCCCCGATCAAGCAGAGTGACGACACATCAATCATTTCATCAAAATATTAATAATGCAAATCTTTTCTTTTTTCTGTTTGGACTGTTTCTTCACACCACACAACATGTTTAAGTCCATAATCTTCCTCAAAACTACACTTTATATGTACAAAAATGGTAAAAGGATTTTCTCCTTTTTGAATCCGTTAAATGTTTTTATAATCAAAAATAAATATTGTTTCAAAATCAGACAGTTTACTTACAGATTTTGATTCCATCATAAACATGTTTGATGTTCAGACACCGCAAAATCTGTTTGTTGT
Organism: Oryzias latipes; assembly: GCF_053564925.1. Lineage (NCBI taxonomy): Eukaryota > Metazoa > Chordata > Actinopteri > Beloniformes > Adrianichthyidae > Oryzias > Oryzias latipes. The sequence goes on along the minus strand of NC_136237.1, from coordinate 34,772,652 downwards.
GTAACTGTTTTCCTTATATGACGAGAATAAAACGCCAAAGTGCCCAAACTTTAAAACAATAAACTACAGAGAAAACTGTTAATGTATCACTGAATGTGCCTCTGATGTTTTGACTTTCTGTGAAATGATGTTCAAGATTTATTAATAAAAAGTTCAAGAGTTGTGCTGTTGGAAATGGATTTCTTTAAACCTTTTTATGGCCAAATTAAGAATAGAAATGTGGTTTTATTTCATGAAATGGGAATATTAAAATTTTTATAATTTGTATAACTTTGATTTCCTCTCAGTGGTCAGAATGAGTTTAAACATACCCGTCTGGACTGTTGAGTTTCAGAATCACGTGCAGACCAGAATTTTTTTTCCTGCAGCTGAAGGACTAAATAATGCCAGCTGGGATTAGATGAAAGCTTCAGCCCGTCTGCTCTGAGAGACACACGCACACATCTTGTCAGAGGAAATGAATCCTATAGGCTTTAAATCCCAACGAGCAAAACTGCAGCAAATCAGGTTATTTCTGAGATGGTACAACTGTCTGCATCGTCGGGGGGTAGACTGAGGTATTTGGGGCCCAGGGCAAACAGCATGGGGTGCCCCACTTCAACTCTAGTTTTGTTTTAAATTTTATATGTACTTTTAAAATATATATATTTTCTAGTGGAATTTTAAATTCATAGACCAAAACAACACTATCAGTAAATACGATGACATTAAGACTATCATAAACAGAATCTACAAGAAATATGAATATATAAATGAAAGCAGTCATGATAAAATGATAAATGGCAATGGCACCCGATACGGATCTTTTCTGATTTCAGGAGCAAAGCAGGGTCAAGTCTGGTTAAACCTCAAGTAAGTGGATGTACCTGGGAATACTAGGTGCTGTAAATCAACTCAACCACGTGGGGGCGCTTTCTGGTGATTTTGCCAAACACCCGGTCCCAAGTCTGAGTGAAAGCAGAGGGTTGGGTCAGTGAAGACTTCAATCTGAAGGTGGGAGTTATGAGAAAACATACAGGAAAAAGACTCAAGCTGGAGAAAAAAAGAAGAAGAATACAAAAAATACGGGCACGTAAGTCAAGACATTACTTAAATAAATATGAACTAAATTAATATCTAAATCTTGAAACAGAATTGGAACAGAGTAAAGGGGAACCAAGCAACAACACTCTAAAATATAGAATGAAATTAAATATTCACTCTCACCATTAACTTAGGTGATATTTTCTATGTACATCAGACACTTCATAAAATAATGACAAATTAATTTAGATTCAGATTTCACTGTTAATGTTTTGATAGTTTTCAAAAAACTGTGGCCTTGTTTGGTATAAACTTTATTGATTTGATTCAAATGTCTAGATATGAAGGTTTTCATCTTCCGGATTTGAGTTTAGCATTAATCATACTCATTTTACCGGTATGTTTTGTCTGAAATGACTCCAAACATCGCTTCTATAAATTTCCGTTATTCTGCAGCTGCGAGTCACATGATTGCTTGTGATGCCTTCATGGTGTCAGATTGAAATCAGGAGAAAAATAAGTTTGACCTATAGTAACACGTAGCAGAGAGAAAAAAACAAAACAAAGATATTTTGGTGACTTATAGTGTTCGAAACTTGTTACATGTCAAAGACTGTAAATATTATGCTAACGTGTTTCTTTTAATCTAACATTTTTTACATCTAAAAGTTGAAAGAATCAAACCACGTTGCCTTTAACGTCCTCGTTTCCGGCGGCAATTTAAAGCAACTGAGTTGGTGGTTTATTAGAGCAGCGCTAACAGAAACCCTGAATATAGGAGAGACAGTCTGAAGTTGGGATGACAGAAGTTTACCAAGTGGCTTTGCAGCACACAGGAAAACCTCTAATGCGTTTCCCGGAAGATGGATGGCTACTTTTTTATCAGTAAATGTCAACAAGAAGCGTGAAAATCTGTTCTTCATCCTCCGGACACACAACACAACCCCTAAAAGTTTGGAAACTTTTGAAGAGCTCCGAAGTTTTGGGAAGAACCGTGTTGCGCAGAAATGTCAGAGCCAGCAAAGGAGAAGGAAAACATTCCTGACGAGTCTGCAGGAGGAAAACGGATTCCAAACGGAGGGAATGCTGCGAAAACCAGGGAGGTAAGAGACTAAAGAGACGAGCAGATTCCTCCTTTCAGGGCTTTTCTTTTCTTTTCTTTTGCTTTAAAGAAACATTTCAGCCACATGACAGCTGTAAACTGCTGGACTCCTGCGCCTTCAGCCTCATAAAACGATCATCTCAAGACGCTTCATCAGAAACTTTCAGCTCACAAATTACATTAAAGTACATTTTTCTTTAAATAAAATAACTTGATAAATATCATTGTGCTCATTTTCGTGTTACCATGCAGTTTAACACAAGTGCAATATTTTTCCCAATTTAAAAACAAAAGTTTTCACCACAAAACATTTTTAAAAAAATACAGCCTATCTGAAAATTTAAATAGGTTTTTAGTTTGCATATTCTCTGTAAAACAAGACATAAACTGTGAAATGATGTTAGGAAAAATCGGCAAATATTAGAATTCGCTTTTGCACATGAGAGGCGGAGCTTCTGATAAAGAAACACGCGTTAAGCCCCGCCCTCACTAAATTATATCATTAGGCACTTCCGGTTAATCAATTACCTCAGAAATGAATGGGTATAGGTAAAGAACACATTTATATTTATATTTCACAGAAATGTATTTAATTCAAAACAGGAATATACTTTTAAGACTTACGTTTTTTTTTTTTTTTAAATGCTTTAGCGGCATTTTTGTGACGGAGGACCCCCCCCCACACACAATATATATATATATAAATAAATTAAATATATATATATATATAAATAAATTAAATATTGCTAGATTTTTTTTTAATATTACACCTCTCATGTTAGGTTGGGGGGTGTTAGGAGCTGTAAGCTAGCACGTAAACAGAGAGCTCTCGGCAGTGACAAGGGAATGGCGGGGGGTGTCCCACCCACAAACCAGAGTGGAATTTCTTAATAACTCCTTCTGCTCTGTTTAAACGATGTCCTAGAAAACAGACGGATGTTATATATATATATATATATATATATATATATATATATATATATATATATATATATATATATATATATATATATATATATATATATACACACACACACACATACATACATATTTTAATATTGTCTTTCTTCAGAAATGATCATTTTTTCCTCTTTTTCTGTTTTCCAGCTTCTTTTTCGGAGTACATCATTTCTAGTTGTGCATTTCCTGTTTGCATGTCTACTAGCAATAGCACAAATTAACTTTTCTACTTTAAAATAATAAAAAGAATATAGATAAAATATGTTAAGACCCGGATTTTACAATATGGCATGTTGACACTAAAATTGTGTGTTAGCAGGTTTTTATCGGTAATGCTTCTTTTTTTTCCTTTAAACTTTTAAAGAACAAAATACAATAGATATTAAAATGACTTTTTATAAAAGAAGTTAGTTCCTGTTTTGGCTATATTGTAGCCAAAACATATATGTATATGGCCGTATTTGTCCTATTTCAGTTGGTCACTTTATGCTACTTGTGTTTCAGGACTTTGAGTTGGCTGCCATTTACGTGTCAGATGCTCAGTACAACAGGAACATCTACTTTGACACTTCCCCTCAAGCTGTCAGGTGAGATCTCACCTCTTTACCTGCTTTGGTTTTTGTTTTATTCTACATTGAAGCTGCATGAAGTTACAGCCGCTCCTCACTTCTGTATGTGCAGGCTCTATCTGCTCTACCATCACTGGATCCTTAAGGTGCTCCTCTACTTCTTCATCGTGCTCAACTTGTCTCTGGCCATCTTTGAGGAGCCGGCTGTCCTCCCGCTGCCCACGTGGGTACGATGCCAATGTTTTAAAACACAAAAGGTTTCCAATCGGGTGGAGTGCATTTCTGGTTTCAAAACTCTTCCTCTGTCATCTCCGTGCTTTATGCTGCGTTTACATGTTGGTTGGATGAAATGAAGCACAATGGAAGACGGTTTTATTTGTTTTGGGAAAGCTGGAGCTCTGAGATTGCTGCCAGTCAATGGCCAGTCTGGTTTTCTGGTTTCTCTGGTTTCTAATATACAGTTAGCAATTATGCAATTGTGGTTAAACAAAAAGAAAGCCTTGATCTAATGTGTCATTGAGAGTTACCTCACTGATCTCTGCAACCATTTTTATCTTAGCAAATCCAGTTTAGACCGCCAAAAAAAAATCCAAATAACCTAAATTCTAATAATCATGTCGGCTCGTGAGAACCCGCTCGTTTTTGTGGGCTGGGAGGTGCTGATGCTCTCAGAGGGCATGTTTTTAGAGGAATACTAGAGGAAGTGTGTGAATGGATCAAAATGCCACTTTTGGATTTCTTTTCATGAGGAATGAACATTAAATTACACTTAAAAGCTTAAAATTGATTTTTGCATGGTATAGGCCTTTAAAAGTTATTACATAGGGATCAGCTGACATCTGTGGTCCTTATGGTAGAAAATAAATGGAGAACATTTTGAGATGGCTTAAAGACTCACCCCAATCATCTTTTGATCTAAGTTAGTGTTCTTTTCATTATGTTTCTGCTGTTCTTGGTATTGGACCAAAACCTGTGTTGTTTTCTAGGACATAGTTTCTGGAGAGCGGCCGTTTATTAGAAGTTTGCCTTCGAGTTGTGGGTGGGAATGTTCGCCCCTCTTTCCCTCTTTTTACCCACTCTCCTGCTAGCTTACAGCCCCTGACACCACCAACCTAACATAACAGGTGCAACAAAAATGGCGAGCAATATTGGAGCCATTTTGCCGTACAGTTGTGAGCCAGATGCCAGCTTAGACGAGGACAACAAAGACCCACATGGATTTATTTGTCTACAGGTGGATGCATTAGAATAGAGCAGAGCAGGGAGCTTGTGGCCTGCCCATTTTATTTTCTACAAAACAAATGTGTTCTTTTTTTCAAAGCATTTTTCTTTTTAAATTTTTGATCTGCTCCTGTTTCACAACAATTTGAATAAAGAAATACTCGGAAATTTGTCCTCCATCAGAAAAATGCCACAAAACATAATAAAAACACAAAAGATGCTTTTTTCCTTTTTAATCAGAGTGGATCTTCAAGCCTATTGATGGATTCAAAGCTGTCTTTGAAAGGTCGGTTAGTTGTTATGCTATCTTTGTAATGATGTGTTTTGTCCTCCACAGGCCACCATGCTCGTAGAGCTCTTCTGTTTGCTCGCCTTCACCCTACGAATGGGTCACTATGCTAAGGTGATCCCTCGAGACAAGTTCTGGAAGGACCCCAAAAACCTCTGCATCATCGCCACGCTGGTGGTAAGAGGGTCGGCCATCACTACTGTGGGAGGGGCATAGCTGTAAGGGGGAGGAGCACTAACTAATGTTTTCATAGAATTTCTGCAGTGACCTCCCGCTTTAAGTAATTACATTATACATTTTTAAAACTTTAATCATTATTAGTTGTTTCACTAAGTAACTCGGGCATCAGTGTTGCTTGTTCTGTTCTGAACTGGTTGCATCTGGACTTCCTTGTTTTGGGAGCAAATGCTGAATTTGCTGCAGTTTGCTGAGCAGAGTTCCTGTCCAGCCAGAATATGCTGAGAAAACTTTCTGCTGCTGTTGGGAAACAGACTTTAGCCTGAGCTGCTGCCTCGTCAGCACCTTTAAAGAGGAGAAGCTTCCTGAAGGCTCAAACTGGATGAGATAGATGAGAAATGCTTCACTTTCTGCAACATTTGTTGAGAATCTGCCATGAATAGTTGTTTATTTGTGTTAAATTTGGTTGCTTTGCTGAAAAACTTAAAATAAATGTTAAATGAAAGTTGACACGGTAAATTCAGATTGTTTTAGAGTTAAAATTGCAAAACTGATTCCTGATAAATTGTTAACTTTTTAAAATAATTGCATTTTTTTTAGTTTTTTTTTAAATAAGAAAGAAAATATGTATTGTAAACTGAGGCTGTATTCTATGTAAAATAAATACATTAACTTTATGAATATTTACAAAAAAATGTAGACAGCAAAATGTACAAAAGTATTTGTACATTTTTATTTGCAATAGTTTTTCCTTTTAAAACTATTTAGAATATTTTCTTCCTTTTTCTAGAAAAACAAGTTTTTAAAAATATTTATTTGTTAATATTTTTCCACTTTTTTCATTTAGACTCAACTAATCTCAAATTTGTTTTTTGAGTCAGACAAACCTTTTTGCATTTTCATGATTATTATTTTTTGCATATTTAGGCAAAACGTTGCCCAAATATAACATTTCAAAACAAATTTTAACTGATAAATATAACATTTTAAAAATCATTTTTCAATTTTTTTTAAATAATTGGACTATTCATCCTCCAATTCTTTTATGTTTTTAGACTTCAGTTCATATTTTAAGGGAAGACAGATTTGTTGTTTATTCTATGCTCATAAAATAATCCTTAAGAAGTTAATTAAATTTCTCTCTACCTGCAAAAATTAGTTTCAATGTGAATTTTGATAATTCTGTATTAAACTAGTTCAAATTTATCTTAATATTATAGCTATTTGTAAAAACAGAACAAGAATCCCGGCATTTGAAAACATTTAAAATGTATTTTCTTTTAACCCCCAGGATTTGTTCTGAATGCCTCTGTTCTTCTGTGTGCAGCTCACCTTGACTGACATGGTCATCTATGGTGCCCTGAAAGCTGCGGACTGTTACGGCGTCCGCTGGTCCAGAGTCCTGCGACCGCTGCTGTTGATCAACGTGACAGAAGGACGGCAGGTGAGTTTCTGTGTAAAGTGCAATCACCAGGTCAGGATCAACCTTGGAGAGAATGACTGTATTGTGCTTAAAAATTTCCACTGGTTAAATAATAATAATAATAATTGATGCAAGTATGAAAGAGTTAGAAATATATTTCTGCACCTTTTGGACTCCAGAGAACCACAGTGAGTCTTCATCAACTTTCTGAGGAGTGATCAACCAAAAATGAGTCCAAGAGCTCATCAAGGTCTCTCCAGAGAGGTCATTGAACAAGCAGAAGAACTTAAAATTAAGCACAGATCTCACTTGGCTTACTGAAAGTCAGACTTCATGATTCAACAATCCCTTCTGACAAAAATGGACCCATTTGAGAGTTCAAAGAGAAAATACAGAGCAAGTAGAACTCTAGAGCTCACTGTAACGAGACAAAAGATCTCTCTGGCATTTTCGGAGCAACAATCCGTTGTGGTGGTGGTAGTGTGATGGTGTGGGCTAGAATTTTTGCCATTTCTGAATTCTGTTTTCCACCAGAAGATACTGAAGGAGAAAATTCTGCATTGATTTATGAGCCAAAGCGGGAGGATGCCTGAATCTTGCAGCAGAACAACGGAAGTTCTAGAATAATAAAGTCAAAGTTTAGACTGAAATCTAACCCTAAACAGTTGTTCAATATGGAAAAATAATAATTACAGAAAAGGAAAAGGGAAAAAAAAATACAAATTCATAGCTCTGCATTGTTTGCATAAACTTCTTAATTTAAGCAGCATTTTTAGTTTTATTCTTCTTTTCAAAAGTTAACAAAACACTTTTAGAGACGCTGGGAGCTTTGTTTTTCCTGGCTGCTGGTGCCTGAACGTCTCATTAGTTTGTGTGAATGTCGAGGGAGCACGTGCGTCTCCTGAGAAGAGGAGCATAAGGTTGAGTTTGTGTGTTTGATTATGTTCAGCTCCGTCGAGCGTTCAGGAGCATCCGGAACGCTCTTCCTCAGATCTTCTACGTCTTCCTGCTCTTCATGTTCAGCATCCTGCTGTTCTCCCTCATGGCTCTTAAGCTGCTGGGCAAACGGTGAGACCACAGCCTTTCCTGTTGTCATTCCAACGCGCATTTAGCTCAGTTTATTTTTAATTTTACGTTGATCAGATAAAGTGTGTGCCACTTAAATGTTTGTGTTTTTTTTAACTGTTAGAGAGCCTTCAGTATGAGGTTGCCAAAGATTGTATTTTGGATGTTGTTTGTAGATGCAATCCTTTAGAAGTTGTATTTAATTTCCTTCCATGCATTGAAAAGCTTAAAATGTGGTATCATCGGCATAAAATATTTTTTTTTATCTTTTTACAGATGACCTATTTTCTGAAGAGTATGTACCTTGCAGTTTACACATTGTGACAAACTCTGGTTGCCATGGCCACACTAAAGAACATATTTTCTAAACTATTAAACTTTCAGAAATTGAACTTTTTCTTTCATTCTTATGGTCTATTTAAAAGAAAAAGTTTAAAGTTGCGTTCCTAACGGCTACATTTCTTAAGTAGGATTCAAGTTTGAATTTAGGAAATCAAAATGTTTTATACGTCTTGATTTAAGTTTGTTTTGCTTCATCTGATGTTTTCTCCACAGAGATCTGAAGACCATTTATGGAAAGCCGTACTTTACAAACTACATGGATATAGTCTTTGATCTGTACGTCCTCGTCACCACAGCCAACAGCCCTGACGTCATGTAAGGACTCACAAATAAAACCTTCTCCATACAACATTCAGATCTAAAAATGTCTTTTTTTTGTAGATTTAAAAATGATCTCAAAGTAATTTTCATATATTTATGTATTTATAGAACACAAGAAACTGCATCCACTGCTGCCTGATATAAACATCTTCTGAGAACGTAAAAACAATCATAAAAATTTCCATTTGCAAAACTTAACAGAAAAAAAAATTAAAAGAAAATGTACAAATTTCACTAAATGAATTCGGATACCACCATTTTATAGCTTTACTGCCCTCGGTGGTCTGCTTAGTTTATTGTAATCATTAGAGGTTCAGAGTATAGTCAGAAAGAGATACGTACCAACACAAAATCAAGTCGTTTCCGCAGTGCTGGGGAATTAGGGAAGGAAGCACTGCACAGCTAACTCAGATTTTTGTGTTTTTGTACCATGTGTGGGGTTTGAACACAACCCCATAGCCAGACTTTGACTGCAGTCTAACGTGCAGTCGTCACTTTGCTTAGAATGTTTCTAAACACAATCAAGTATTTTCTCAAGATCCTATCATGTGGACGTTAACAGTGTTTTGTCTCCGTGTGAAAGAAAGCGTTAGAAATGTAACGAGCTGTTTTAAAATCCTTTCACCCTTCTTCCTCTTTTCATCTTTCTCGCTTTTTTTCCACAGGATGCCAGCGTACAACGCCAACGTTGGTTTTGCCATATTCTTCATCTTGTACATCCTCATCAACACTTACATTTTTATGTCCGTTTTCTTGGCTGTGGTTTACAACAACTATAAAAAATACCTAAAGGTAAAGCTTTTAGGCTGCCAAGATTCTTATCTTCATGTTTTACAGTTTATGTTCCGCCTTTTCCTCTTATTGCTCCTGTTTTTCCTGTTTTTTTCTCCTTGATTTGCACTTCTAAAAAAAAAAACTTCTTTGGCACTTGCTCTTATTGTTTTATGGTTCTTGTTTCTTCATCTTCTTGTTTTTTGATCTTTTACTTTTCAAAAATGTAAGGAACGTTTACCCTATAAATTGTGCGCCTGCACATTTTTTTCCAAAACCATACAAAATACAAGTTTTTTTATTTTAAAATCTTTTTTATGTCCAAATGTTTGGGCTCTAATTGCACAGATAGTAAAAGGAATAAATGCAAAAGAGATTCTGAGCTAAAACGTGAGCAATTCCGTTGTTGTCCAGGAAGAGGTACGGCAGCTGGTCAGGGCCAAAAGGCACAAAATGGTGCGGGCATTCGCAGTTCTGCAGGAGCAGAGGGAAGAAGGCGGTCAACCTGTGGTGACCAGGAACAACTGGAACCAGCTCATCCCGCTGGTGCAGCCCAACCTGTGCAGTGCTCGCAGACAGCTGATATGGAGTGTCTGCGACGACAAAAACCAGGGCTTCCTTGGTAAGTCGTCCTCAAAGAAAATGTGGTGTGAAGCCATGATGCATCTTCATAATGTGTGTTTTAACTTTCCTGAAATGGTGCATTTAAGGACCCATCACCATCATTAAACAGTGCTGGTTTGAACCCTGAGAACTAGAGGTGTGTTTGGGTCAGTGACTGTCCATTTTTAGTCTGGTTTCAACTATAGTAAATAATGTATGCATCTCCTAACCTAGATTAATACAAATAAATATATCATATTACTTTAGATTTAGATTAAGAACTTTTAAGAATTCACACCTTCTCAGTGGTTAACCCTAATACTTGTACTTTGAACTATAGTGCTCCCTTGTTTATTGTGTTGCATTCTAAAAATAACCTGTGAAGCAGTCGTTTTTATTTTTATTTTTTTACAATTCTCATAGGTGTTTTCAGGCTGTAAATGTCCTCACGACACACTTTTCTCAAACAAGCATTGTCAAGTATAAGTCTTCTTAGACAAAGAAGTCCAATTTTATAGAATGAAAACAAAGATCTGATAAGAGATTTATATAAAAAAAAAAGCAAAATTGTCTTTAAAAAACCTGCGATGGACTACTGTATTTATAAATGACCCCCGGCAGACATGTCCACGGAACATGGTCTGCATGTAATGCATTTAAATGATCTTCCTTGTTCTGGTGTGGTACATTTTGTGTCTTAGACTGCTCTTTGTTGATTTTGGTGAACAGATAAAGTGGCTTTTATTCAGCTCGCTGACCTCCTCAACATTGAGGTGATCGCTCTTAAGCCTCGATCGCACCCCTTCCTGAATTTATTCCCCAACTTCTACCAGTCTGCTCCAAGCCGCTTCGTTTGCAAAGTTGTCCAACATCGGTAAGCCGAGGAGTTTTTTTTTTTGTGTGCCTTAAACATTTAAATTGATCTGTTTCCTTTAAAAAGACAACTCTGACGTGTTAATGCTTTTGTCTTCTTTAGGGGCTTTGTGATCGCTTTTGACCTCATTATCCTCGTGAATACCGTGTTTATCGGTCTGGATGAGAAGAACCCTTTGATCTCCAACTCTGAATGGGTTTTCCTGACTCTGTACCTGCTGGAGATCCTATTGAAGCTCTATGTGTTTGAGCCAAGAGCTTTTTTCTCCAGACACAACTTCTGGAACTGGTGAGGAATGATCTTTGAATTTTGTCTGAAAGCTTTAAGAACAGTTCTTTTTTTTTAAGCTCTTTTGTTTCAAATGATGTCTTTGGCTTAGCGTATTCTCAAATGAACAGAGCTTCATTGTTTTATTTGTCTTTTCCAGGGTTGTTTTTGCTCTTCTTGTGGCTGTTGTGTTGCTCCAAGTAAAGTTTTAAAGCGTTTTAGCTCCTCAAAAGAGTCGGCTGGATTGGATCACAAACTTGTGCTGCAGAGATTCAGGAAATAAAGACAGATTTAGAGGTTTAGGAAAGTATTTTTGTAAAGTTCCATCTGTTGTCAGCAGTTTTCACACACCTGGGTTTGTTCTCATATTTGAATCCATTTCCTGGACGAGCGTTGAGCTGCAGACACAGGAGCCATTTGGCGGTTTAACCCTTCCAATCCAACACCATAGTCTTCAGTGTTAAGCAGTGAGGTTCTGTGTTCTATTTTTAGAATTTTTGGTATGAACTGATCATGGATGTGAACCTACAACCTACCGGTTTCAGAGTAGACACTCTCCCGCTAGACTTGAAAAGCTGCTGTGTCAAACAGCTGCAATGACATGACCACAAAAACACACTTCCTGTCCTAAATAAATGCTCGCGAAATCTTCCCGCAAAACCACCATCGTTGTTAACTTTTCCTCTTAAACAGTTTGATTGTGTTGCATCTGCACAGAATACCTGCCTTTAACATCAAAGATTGCAAGAGTCTAAGCTGTTATCTGCTACTTTCCTAAATGTAGACCAGTTTGTTGGGATGTTTAAGGCAGAAAGTTTTAAGAATTGTAATGTCTTTGTGTGTGCTATTGAGGAGGTAAAAAAAACAAAAATCATACAAAACATTTTTTTTCTTTCAGAAGTATTACATTTTAGTGGCTACTGCAATCAAGCAAAACATCTCACTGTTTATTCTATGGCTTATATTAATAAAGAAAATTAAATCATGATTTAAAAAAAAAGTTCCTAACTCAAAAAGTCCATTCAATCAAGGCATTAGTGCGTTAGATAAACATCACTCATGAAATATTATGCAAAAACAGAAATAAGTAAGGCCTTTTTTTTAAAAAAATTGGACATTTTTCTTTTTCTTTCTCATTTTAGTTAAGTTTAATTATTTTGTTTTATTTTATTTATTTTTTGCAGCATGTGGCCAGGGTGCATGTTTTTCCCCCCATTTGAATTAGTTGCTGGCTGCCCTGCAATAACATAAAATAAAATCCAATTTGAAAAAGAAAAGAAAAATCAATTATGATGAACAGAACTCTTGTTAATCCTTTAAGATTGGTTAAAATTATACAAACGTTTCTATTCATTTGTTTTCATTGTTACAGTTTAAAGTCTTATTGAGGGGAATAAAGTCTTGTTTGTTTTTTGAAGGTTTTCTGGAAGATTTCTGTAGTTCAAAACTCCTATGTTTTGTCACCTTAAACGTTTAATATAATAGTTTGAATTTCTTTAATCCTAATGCTGTAAAATTATTTAGTGTTAAAAAATGTCTTTGTTTAGGTTTGACACCATCATTGTCGTCTCTGCTCTCATTGCCACCAGCGTAAACTCCGCCTTGGGATCATGTAAGTTCTTATTTTACCATCCCTTTTGCCATCGATGTGCCAACATCTATAAATTATTCATTAAATAATCAGAAAATTAACTATATATGATCATTTCCCCTAAATTACTTACCGTTTTACAATTACAATGACTCAATGGCTCCGCCCCTTTATTGCTGCAATGACAACAGTACACACTTCCTATTAACATGAATATAAGAAATAGATAAAAACAATAATTCAGATTGTTCCTTTTACTAGTCAAAATTAAATTGCTGCAGCATAAAATGCAACATCTTGATTTAAAGTTGGGATGATAAAAAAGCAAGTCTCCCGGACTCGCTGAGTTGACTTTATCTACATAGGAAATTGTTTAAGCTTTTTGTGTTTCTCCTACGGTTTTATTATGTCACCATTGCCAAAATGTGTTCAGTACTGTTGAAAAACTAAACCTTCACAACCTAAAAACACTTTGCCTGTTTTACATTAAGCCACATAGAATAAGTCTATACTGATCAAAGGGTAATTTGATGAGTATTTAAGGATAAATTCATTTATGTAAATGCAACATATATTTTGGTGTTCACATCCAGACATTTTTAGACATTTGGAATATAAATGGAATGAATAATCTTTTGTTAATTGGATTTTCTGTTTTGATGCAGCGGGGGAATACACCAGCCGCCAGATCCTGGACATTGTCTTCATCCTGCGAGTCCTCCGGCTGGTCCGGGTGGTGGACAACATCCAGAGGTGGAAATGCACTCATTAAAACTAAATAATGCAAACATATCTGCAGCAGGAAGGCATCCGCTGAGCTCCAGCCCAGTCCAAATCAACAACCAGAGGCAGAGAGACAACAGAGATCTCACCCATTGGTTTTTATTGGGGCCAATTTTCCTGACTGTTTTTTGAACATTTTGATTTCAAGTCTAAGTGAGAAATTAGATTAATTGAAATATCAAAGCCTTTTCACTACCAGTTGTCTTGAGTAACAAGTCAGAGTATTTTTTCACTGCTGTGAATTTGTTGTGTTGTGGATTTGCTGGACTGTGTGACCAGGCACCTAGTGGTTATCAGGTGAACTGACTCCACTTTGATTGTTAAAAAAGGCTAAATAAGTAATCTTTGGTGTAAAATCAGTCTTTTTAACATGAAAATCGATGAGAAATAGCCTATTTTAACAGCCTCTAGTGGTATTTTGAAGAAACTGCAACTTCAAATGTTTCCAGGCTTATGTCATATTCAGGACCAGATGTGGGGCTTAATTAAAAACTGGTTACCATGGAAACATTTTCTTTTGGTAAGAGGGGTGACATCTGATGAACCTGTTAAACCTTTAACTGCCTGCTTAACAAAATGGTGTTATTTTTTATTTATTGATTGTGTGTATTACTCACCCAAAGCAATAAACAAAAGAAAATCAACTATTTTTATTCACCCCCCCCCCCCCCCCGTTGTTAAAGGGTTAAAAACTAAAATATATAAATAAATACATCTCTTTTCACTTTTACTTCACTGTTCCAGCAAAGCCAAAGTCCTTCATTGTTTCTTTGTATTGTTTTCACTGGTGTGTTTTGTGCAGATCTTCCTGCTTTTTTCCCCTTAACTTTTGTTTGACTTTAACTAAAGATTTGTAAGCTAACTGTGGACCTGCTCTGTCTGTTAGGTTCCGCACAATCATTAACACGCTGATCCGGATCGGACCTGCCATCTTTACGTTTGGACAGCTCATTGTTGTGAGTAACTGACTGTAATTTGACCTGAACACAATTTTCTCTGATTTTTTTCAAGTACACGTGATTTTTATTTTGAAGGAACAGGAGCTACTTTAGTTGTAGTTTATTTTAAAACAGTTCTTTTTACCTTTTAGTATGTAATTACAAGAAATCCTATTGGTAAAACACAACAAATAACCATCTGTGCTTTTTTGTTTAATTGCTTGTACTTTTAACTGTTTTGTTATTTTTTTAAAGGCAAAAAATTAGGTTTCTCTTTCAAAAAATGACATTTATGAATAAACCTAAAATAACAAAATTGTTAAAAAGAAACTAAATATTAGTATTATGTTTTGTTTGTTGTGAGTCGCTTTTATGAATCATTCCAGAAAATTTTAACCAAACTGCAATCATGAAATAGGTTCTTTTGAGTTCAAATATTATTTTTACACATACGGCATAGATTGTTGTGTATATTAAAACTTACACATAAACATTTTTCACATCGGATAGATGTGCTGCTGTGCTGCTTATATGCATATGTTGCTGTTTGGGTCTTGCTCCCAAAAGCATTTTAACTGTTTCTAATCACTGAAAAATAATTTACTTAAAAAAAAAGTGTTTTATTTTTATTTTTAAACTTTGCCAAAAAGACCCATTTGAATGGACCTGAAACAGCTAATGTTTATTTGCAAATTTCTGGTTTCTTTTTTATCTGCCCTCCCTTATTTTTTCTTGGAGTGATTTTATTAATTATTAAAGTAAAATGTTTTATGCATACAGTGTTCCTAGTTCAGCGGTTACTTTTTCTCTGATAAATGAAGGAAAATCACCCA